>NC_072384.2:12500-1212500 GCF_028885625.2 Pongo pygmaeus | reverse complement strand
GTAATTCCAAATGGTCAAGCATTGAATTTAAACGCAGAATTTCTTTATTAGTTTTGTGCATCAATGATCAGTCTAACACTGTCATTGAGGTGTGTTCCAATCTGTGTGCTCCAATGTTGGCTGCATTTATATTTAGAATATATATATTGCATACATATCTAGAATATATTAAAATATATTTTACTTACTGGTACTTCACTCACTTTTATTAGTTGGATGCCATCATGGGGGCAGTTTGCCTCCATTCTTCTTCCCGGGATCTGGTGTCTCCTTCATGATTCTGGTGGATTCCTATTCTACTTCTTAAATTAAAGCTCAGAGAGTTGACATTTATGCACTATTGTGCTATGTCCATGTGGCTGAAGCATGCTTAAAGTCTCTAATCCATCACCTTGAAAAAAAAATTTAATCTAATTTTGAGTTTACAAAATGAACATTTTATATTTTATTAAGTGGTTGTTATTCTCGAGCTAAAAGATTAATCTCATAAATACACCTATTTATCTTCAGTGCCAGAACTAAATAATTAATAGGTGCCACCAACACGTATCAGCACAGTCATATTGTTTGTGTTTTACTGTCATTTTGGATACAAGAATAGTAAGAAAAAAATTTACTTTAAGACACAATGGTATCCACATTATAAGAATTGTAGTAGTTAGCTCAAAAACTGGTGTCTTTCTCCAATGGATCCCTGGAGGTAGCTGGAGCTAATCTTGGACAGAAGAACACCACGGTTCCCATAGACTGGAGTTGAGAGATAACAAAAGATACAGTTAAATTTGAGCTTCAGATAAATAATAGATAAAATTTAGTGTATTTACATTTAAAGTATTGCATACACATATTGCATGCAAGTATGCAGATGTCATAATAGAAAATTATTACTTTTATCACAATCTTGAACTTAAGTATATTCTATATGACTATTTGCTGAATCTTGTAGCTCCACCATGAAAATAATCATGGGTCTTGGAAAATATGATATGTACCTGGAGAAGTCATATAGAATTAAAATTTATAGAATTCATATAGTTTGGTCAGAGTGTAAACGAGTGTAATCAGCTCCTAATAAATACATTTGAAATGTAAAATCTGAATACAAACCTAAGCACTCACTGTAAGAAGTGACAATTAAGCTAGAGTGAATCCCCTGACCACTCTCAGAAGACACATAATGCATTCGAGACCAGCCTGGCCAACATGCAAAACCACGTCTCTACTAAAAATATGAAAATTAGCCAGGTATGGTGGTGTGCACCTGCAATCCCAGGTGCTTGAGAGGCTGAGGCAGGAGAATCACTTGAACACCAGAGGCAGAGGTTACAGTGAGCTGAGATCACACTATTGCACTCCAGCCTGGGCAACAAGAGCAAGACTCCGTCTCAAAAAAAAAAAAAAAAAAAAGGAAAGGATAGATAATGCATATCATTGTGATCATTATTATGACTTCACTTTAGGCTATTCTCCATAGAATAAATTCCAAAGTATGTGATCATCATGGATAATGGTGGAGAAGATGACATAATTAATGAATCTTTATGTTATAGGTTATCTCTTAGGTATTAAATCTATGTTGGATAAAGAACATCTGAAGTGAGATTGCTATTATTTTGAAGATAATATCAAGTTATTTTCTGCAAGTTGCATTTGGTCACTGTAAGACAACTTACTGATGCGTGGAAAAATGCCAACAACCATGATTTACATATAATTTACATTACAAAATTTTAGAAGAGAAACCAAACTCTTTGAGGGACTTTAAAGAGGATTATTTTGAGCTTATATGAATGACTGTGGCCCAGGGAATCGCAGGTTTAAGGAGTCCTGAGAAACTGCATGCAAAGCAGTTGAATTAGAGTTGATTTTCCATTTTAGAGAGGGAGAAATTATAGGGGAATACATAAATCAATACACAGAAGGTATATATTTATTTGACCCAAAAAAGATTCTTTGAAAGATCAAGCCTTTCACTGTATTGACTGAGTAAAATATGGAAGACTAATTATTAAAATAATAAATGAAAGCTGAGCCATTACTACCAACTTTACAGAAATACAAAAGGATTACAGGAGTATACTGTGAACAACTGTCTAACAAAAAATTAGGTGCCCTGGATGAAATGGAAGAATCGCTAGAAAGACACAATCTACCAAAGTGGCTCAAGAAGAAAGAGAAAATCTGAATAGTCCTATAACCTAGGAGATTGAATTAGTACTTCAAAGCGATTAACAAATAAACATTTATGACCAAATAGCTGCATTAACTGCTGAGTCAACCTAACATTTAAAGAAGAATTAATCCCATTTCTTCTCAAACTCTTCTGACAAAATATATGAAGAAGGAATATTTGCTAATTCATTTTTTGATAACAGCATTATCCTTATACCAAAGCCAAAGAGAGCACAAAAGAGAGAACTACAGCACTATATCCCTTATGAATATATAAGCAAAAATCTCAGCAAAATACTAGCAATACTAGCAAAATACTAGCAGCAATATTGTATAATCAAAGGATTGTAAACTATCACCCTGTGAGATTTATCCCCAAAATGCAAGGGTGGCTCAATATATAAAAAATCAATCAGTGTAATACACTGTCACAGTAAAATGAATAAGCACGTGATTATTTCAATTGATGCAGAGAAAATGTTGATGAAATACAACACCTTTCTATAATAAAAATACTCAATAAACTAGGCATAGAAGAGATCTTCTGCAACATGACAATGGGATGTATAAAAAACCAACAGTTAATATCATGATCAATGATGAAACACTGAAAGCTGTTTTCCTAACATCTAGAACAAGACAAGGATGGTGCATTTGCCACTTGTATTCAACGTAGCACTGGCAGTTCTAGCCAGAGCAATTAGGCAAGACAAAGAAATAAAAAGCATCTAAATTAGAAATAAAAAATAGGAGTAAAATTATATCTACACATGATCTTATGTGTATAAAGCTCCAAACAAAACACAAAACCGTTTATAACTAATAAAAGAGGCAGGATCCAAAACAAACATAGGCAAATGAGCTATATTTCTATATAGTTGTAAAGAACTACGAAAACATTTTAAAAATTCCATTTATAATAGCATCAAAGAATAAGTTATTCAGGCAGAAATCTAACCATGATGGTATACGCAAAACTTTGCTGAAAAAAACTAAAGAGAGTGGAAATTACTGGAAAGACATTCTGCGTTCACGGGTTGTAAGACAATATTGTTAAGATGACAATACCATCTAAAGTAATCTACAGATTCAATGCAATGTCATCAAAATTCCAAAGGCATTTTTGCAGAAACAAAGAAACTTATTCTAAAATCATACAAAAACTCAAAGGATCTGACAGACAAAACAGTCTTGGTAAAGAATATTGGAAAACTCACATTTTTCAGTTTCACAGCCTACTACAAATCTACAGTAGTCAAGAGAGTGTGGTACTGGCATAAGACAAATAGACTTTTAGACCAATAGAATAGAACAGATTTGAGATCCTACAAATTAGTGCTCACATATACGGTCAATGACTGTTCAACAAGGTGACCAAGTCTAGTCAAGGGAGGAAAGAACAGTCTCTTCAACAGCTGGATGTCAGTGCACAAGAGAGAAGTTAGACCCCTACCTTGCAGTATATACAAAAATTAATTTTAAATTAATAAAAGACTTAAATGTAAGGACTAAAAATATGTAACTCTTAGAAGAAAACACAAGGTTAACCTTTATGACCTTTGAGTTTTAAATGTATTTTGAAATATGACACAAAAGCACAGATAACAAAATAAAATACATGTAAATTAGATTTAATCAAAATCTAACTTTGATCGCCAGCGCGCCCAGCCTGAGGGCCCCCACGCCGTGCCTCCCGCCCACTCCTCCACCTGAGGGAGATCGGGGCCGCTGGCACGGGCACTCAGCAGTCACCCCATGCGGAGTTGAGCGGCAGGTTCTCAGTTCTCGCTCCTGTGCAGCCGCTGCCACCGGGCAGACTGCCTGGTTTGGCCACAGCCACTGGGACACCTGGCCCTGGTTCTGCGATGCTGGGAGCGCGAGGGGCTCGGGGGTTGTCAGGCAGCTGCTGCCTGCACACAGAGAGCGACTGCTGCTTGGGCGCCCAGGCGGCGGGGAATGGTCTGGGTGGCCTCTGGAATGCGTGCGCGCCAGGCCTGAGAACCCCCCGGTGGTGCCCCCTGCCCCGCTGCTGGGCGCCATCCTGCGCCTGCACCAGCGCTGGGCCTTTGCGAGGGCGGAGCTGCGTTCTCCTCAGCACAGACCTGGAGAACATCGCGAGGGCGGAGCGGAGTTCTCCTCTGCACATACTTGGGAGATACAGCGAAGGCGGAGCAGTGTTCTCCTCAGCACAGACCTTGGGGGCACTGCCTCACTTTGGGACAACTCGGGGCCGCATCGACGGTGAATAAAATCCTTCCTGTTTGTAGCCCTGAATAATCAGCGTCAGAGACCAGTTAGAAGTGTTCAGTATGGAAAACGGGAAACCAAAAGCCCCTCTGAATCCTGCCCACCGAGGTTCTCCCCAGCCAAGGCGAGGCGGCCGCAGTGCGAGATCCACACCGCTGCCTCGGAAGACAAATGCAGCATTCCTAATGCAGACATGACACCCAAAATATGACACCCCTATTCCTCATGTAACAAGCACCTGTAATGCTAATGCACTGCCTCAATACAAAAATATTAACATAAGATCCGCAATCCCCTCGCTGCCGTGCAGTCCTAAGACAGCGATCATAATAATCAACATTGACATAGTCAATACAAACGTAGTAACGAACCTAGGGTTAAGGTTGGTGTTAGGGTTAGGGGTTAGGGGTTAAGTTTAGGGTTAGGGGTTGGGGTCAGAGTTAGGGGTTAGGAGTCAACGTTTAGAGTTAGGGGTTAAGAGAGGTTAGGGGTTAGGGATTAGGAGTTAGGGTTGGGTTAGGGTGAGGGTAAGGGTTGTGGTTGGGGTTAGAGTTAAGTGTTAGGGTAGGGGTTAGGGTTAGTGTCAGGGATTGGGGTCATGGTTAGGGGTCAGGGGTCAGGGGTCAGGGTCAGGGTCAGGGGTCCCACTCTGTGGGTTGGCTATTTACTCTGCTGACTGTTCCCTTTGTCATGAAACAGCTCTTTAGTTTTATTAAGTCCCAGCTATTTATCTTTGTTTTTATTATATTTGCATTTGGGTTCTTGGTCTTGAAATCCTTGCCTATGCCAATGTCTAGAAGGGTTTATCCCGTGTTATCTTCTAGAATTTTTATAGTTCAGGAATTGGGTTTAAGTTCTTAATCTATCTTGAGTAGATTTTTGTATAAGGTGAGAGATGAGAATCCAGTTTTATTCCCCTACATGTGGCTCGCCAATTATCCCGACATCATGTGTTGAAAATGGTGTCCTTTCCCCACTTTATGTTTTTGTTTACTTTGTCGAAGATCAGTTGGCTGATTATACTTGGGCATATGTCTAAACAAAACATGTGTAGATCTGTATGCAGAAAATCGTGAAACACTAATGCAAGAAAATAAAGAACACTTAAATGAAGGGACTTGTTATATTAATGAACTGGAAAACTCAATGTGATAAAGACAGATCTACTGATTTAACATAATGTCAATGCAAATGCCAGCTGAATTTTTGGTAGATATAAATAAGCCGATTCTAAAACTCATAGGGAAAGGCAAAGGAACCAGAATAGCTAAAAACAATTTTGGAAAAAAAGAATAAATTTGGAGGAATCAAACTATCCTGTCTTAAGATTTACTATCAAGCTACAGTAAATATGATATCTTGGTACTGGTGAAGAGAGACACATAGATCAATTTAGCAGAACATGGTACAAAAATAAACCCAAATAAGTAGTGTTGGGATGGTTGGTCATTCATATGTAAAGAAATAAACCCCAACTTAACCATCGCATATTGTTAAAATGTTAACTCACAATGGATCACAGATTTAAGTGTAAAACCATAAAACTGCTAGAACAAGAGAAAATCTTCATGACCTGGGGCTAGGCAGACTTCTTAGATATGACATCAAAAGCACAATCCAAAAAAGATAACATTGATAAATCAGATGTCATTAAAATTAGAAATTTTTTTCTGCAAAAGACACTATTAGGAGAATGAAAAGACAAGCTGCAGGCTGAGAAGAAATATTTGCAAATCACACATCCAACAAAGGACTTATAGCCAGAATATATAAATAGCTCTCAAAAATCAACAATAGGAAAAATATAACCCAGTGTAAAACTGGGCAAAGCATGCATACAGACACTTCCGGAAACAAGATATAAGGATGGCAAAGAAACAACAACAAAAAAGTAATATCTGCTGACGACCATTAGCCATTAGGGAAATGTAAATTAAACTCACAATGCTTAGAATGGCTAAAATAAAAAAAATAAGGAAAATACTAAGTGCTGATGAAGATGTAAATAAACTGGAAATTTCTACATCATTGGTGAGAATGCAAAATGGTACAGTTACTACAGTTTGGCAGTTTCTTATAAAGTTAAACATGCATTTCCCATATGACCCAGTAACCCTACTCCTGGCTTCGTATCCCACAGAAATAAGCACAAAAAACTTACATGAATGTTTATAACAGCTCTATTCAGAAATGCCAAAAAGTGGGAGAAAATGTCTATCAACCAGTGAATAGATGAACTATGATATATCCATAAACTGGATACTTCTGTTAACCAGAAGTAAACAGAAATGAAGTATTGATACGTATAACAACTTGGATGAATGTCATGAGCAATTTGCTGTGTAAAAGAATCCGGTCTCAAATCTTACATATAGCGTCAGTCCATTTATATGACATTCTCAAAAAGACAAAGCTATAGAGTTTTAGTGCTTATGGTAGTTGCCAGTGGTTACAGTTATGGTGAGGGGTAATTATGGGGGAAGACATGAGCAGAGTTTTTGGGGTGATGGAAATGTTATTTTTCTGACTACGATAGTCATTACACAAACTATGCCTGTGTTGTAATAGAATTGTACCCCAAAAATAACAAAACAGTCAATTTTACTGTAGAAACAATTTTTAAAAACCTGTTTTAAAAACCTGGAAACACAATCTCAGTTATAAGGCATGGTCTATCAATGTTGCTATCATTTCTAACAATTTGTTTCTCAGGAATTTTTTTTAGATTATCAAAACATAACCAATCATTGCTCTTCAACTCTTCAATACTCTGAAATAGTTGGTGGATTATATAACCTACCAATATTAAGTGAGTCTAAGGAATATATCCAGGGGTTGTTTATATTCTATTTTGATACATAGTTCCAATTCTACACTGCAAATCCTTGATGCCAGCTGTCTGTTGAGTAACCACTCTAACCATAAACACTTAACAACTTTGTACGATGTGCTGGACACATAGAGAAAAATATGACATGGTCCCAGAAATAGAAGAACTTTCAGTGTATGGATTTAGATAAAGAGAAATAAGAAACAAGGAGCTATAAAACTTAGGCAAGGCAAACTCAACACTGGAACAAAAAATTCATCACCATCCTTCTCCAAGGTACAACTCTCTTGCGTCCCCTGGCGTCCTCAAGTAAGGACCATTCTGTAAGCTGCAACGAATGAAAACAGAGTAGCTGCTGGCATTTCCCTTTCACGGTCTTGGATATAAGCAATTTATGATCATCAATGTTTGACAACTATGACAATCAATCAAACAATATTATTCTAAGTCAATGTTAGAGATTTGGTTTAAAATACTGAAACAAACAAAAAAAAGGGGCAGGGAGTTGATCAGAGACTGGCAAATGTTAACAAAGCTTGAAGCTGGGTGATGCTTCCACAGAATTATTTTAGTCATATTACATTTGGCTATGCTTATAAATTTCCATAGTAAAAACTTAAGGGTAAAATAAAAGCTATGGAGCCTATTTGGTTAAACATGGGTAAAAATCCAAAAAGAAGTCTACTGGAAGAGGAAAACATTGAATTAATATTGTTATTGTTATATCTTGTGGTTAGCATAATTAAATTTTTTCTTTTACTCTTTCTATACTTTCTTAATCTTTTACAATATGCAATCATTTATATAATCAGAATATGAACTGTAAATATTTCAAATAAAATTAAATTACAGAAAACTAAAAAAAAAATCAAAAATTCAAAGCTCATTAACCTGGCTTTTACGGTCCTCTAGAAAAATCCAAACATGTCTTCTGAAGCTGACACTAAACACATCAAGAACTAAGGCAATGGATGGAAACTATCTGAATTCAAATCCCAGCTCAGGCTCTTACCACCTGGGTGACCTAAAGATAAACGACCTATGCTGTGTGACTCTTTGCTTATCTTTAAGATGAGAATGGTGGCACCCAACCCAGCCTCAAAGGGCTCTTTGTGAGGATTAAATATGTTAATTCATATCAAAGGCTTAGAATGAACAGCACTCAATGTTTAAATACTATCTTTATTACTCATGCCCAAGTACTCCCTCATCCATTTCTGCATTTATTGAACAAATATCAGGGCATCTTCGAGCAGAATTTGCTAATGAACGAAGGAAATATCGTCTCCCCTGGGAAGAAAGGATGATAAGTACTACTCAGGTGAGACTCCGCTGCCAAGTGCCAAAGGGTCATTCCCTCCTTCTCCCTGCAGCCTTTTTTCAAGAAGTCAAGGCTAAAGAAGGAAAGGAAGATGGAAGAAATCAGAACTCCTGCATAAATTACAGTGGACTGCCCAGACAGCCCGGAGTGATCCTCTCCTAAAGAAAAATCTCTCAGTGATCAGAAAAGGGCCAGGGATACTCTCCCGTTGGAGCTCTGACCCCATCCTGGGTTCACAGAAGCTTTCAGGGAACTCAGTCCCTCTCAGAAAATTAAAAAGTGCTAAAAACAAGAGGTCCATCTTCTACCACCTGTCAGGCTCTGTTCCAAGTCTTTTTATTTAACTCTCAAAAGAACTCCATTAGATAGATACTAGCACCATTTTAAAGAAAAAGAAACATAGGCAGAGAGATTAAGATATTCGCCTTTTATTATACTGCTAGGAAATCGCAGAGCTGGCTGATGGTCAGGGGAAAGGGTTTGGGGAGTACAGAACCCAGGAGATCCCCAGTCCCTGCGATGTAGGATCTTGGACCCCTGGCTCTAAGTGGGTATGCGCTAGCTGCCCCACGCTGGAGAAGGCTAATTCAAAGAAAACAAATCCCACCCTTCGCCGCAAGTGGATTCTCCTCCCCTAGAGCTACCTCCCAGTTGCTACTGGCCCCCAGCAAAATGAACATCAGTATGGACGGAAGGAGCAGGACGCAGAGCGGGGAGGGTCATCTTTCTGGGAGGAAAGAAGGCCATAGCCTAGCGTATCTTGGGCGGAAGTGGCTCTGCCTATGGAGACCTCCTGGACTACGCTTCCCAGAATTCCCGACGGGATCAGGGAGACGGCCTCAGCCTCCTAGAGCGGAAGTTACCCGTCTACAAGGGGCTCCCAAACTACACTTCCCAGAATTCCTAGGAAAACTCTCCACTTCTCTGCCTGCCTAGGACGCAAGTTCCTAGTTCCAAGCTGAGAGCCTGGATCATATTTCACATGTGCCGGTCACAAAGGAATTCCTTAACTCCCCCTTCCTGGAAACGAAATGCTTCCAAAGACAGAGAGCTCCTATATATATTTCTCTGTTTTCCCCAGAGGACCGTGCATGAAAGGCGCCTTTCCTGGCGCTTGTGTCTCTGACCCTGTGGATCTTCTGGACAATTCCCGGAATTTTTTGCAGGGCAGCACTTCCCCTTAAGTCGTCTCTTTCTCTTTTGGATAGTCAGTATTTGTATAGTCACTATTCTCTTTTGGTTAGCCCTCTAATTTTATACTGTCAGTCCAGCTCTACTGCCTTCTCCCTAGAGTTTGAATTTATTTTTCTTCAAACGCTACACAAACCCAAATAAACTCAACCAAAGGGGACTTTACCTACATTCCTACCTACCAAGAAAATATTCCATAAAGGAGAGAACGGAGAAGCTTGCAATACAGGAAGAAAAAAAAAAGAATTACAGAATGGAAGCGATGTGTCTGCTAAAAACGCAGGCACTTAAAGGAAATTGGGCTGATTTGTACTGGACACCGAATTTGAGGAATACAGGATCTCAACCTTTCTTTGACTGGATTGCTTTTTTATTCCATTTTGGTGTGGACGCGTCTGAAACTGATAGTGCTGCTGCTACCTACCATAATGTGTTTGTTGCAAGATCCACAAGAACGTGGATGCCAAGAATCCACAAAAAAACAGATGCAACCATTGATGAGGCCATAAGCAGAAACAGCAAGTTGTTCCCACGATTTCTCTGCTTTAATAAGGCAAATAGTACGGCTGTACTGATACAGACAAAATATTATTATTATGGGAAGGGATAAGTCCCTTGTAAAACCTTGAAATTTTTTTCTTCTTTGAGAAAAATCTATCACCTATTTTCACCCTGCCCTTGATATAGCATATATTGTACGTTGTCTTATGGAGGATGATTCAAGGAGGACGGTGAATGGGTTGACTCAATCCAGAAGAGGAAGAGGAAAATAAAAAGACACAATGACCAATCTGTGAAAATGCTCAGTGGCTTAAGACACTATTAAGAGATGAGACTATTTGATTCTTTATTTAACTCCTTTCCAAGGAAATGTTTTTGAAAATCCATACGGCTTACCTATTAAAGAGGATCAATCTGATAATAGGTGATTTTTTTGATAAAATGAAAGGAAAATTTGAAAATCAAAGTAACAGAATAATACTTTTTATACTTCCACTTCCAGTAATAATAAAATGAGTGATTTGGAACAAACATCTAGCAGAGGAAAGGTGAGCAAACTTTTTAAATGTCAAAAGGCATCAAACGACAAGATAATGGAGAAATGGTGGGCCAAAATTCAGAAACGCTGGGAGAGTCATGCATTTGGGGCTACTTTTCTCCTGGGTATGCTGGTCTAGTCTAGGATCTGAAAAGCCTAGAAGATCTGCAGCGCTTTTGACACCTATATGAAGCTGGGGGAATAAAACATTCTATCAAAAACTAAAATGCACATCTTTTCAAGCGCATATAAGATTTGTACAAATGAGTAAAATGATATGGGATTTCAAAATACTGGAATACTATGTTTCGAATACAGTGAAATTTGGCTAGAAATCAATAAAAATACAACTAAATGATTCATGTGTGCATTTAATAAATATTGTCTCATCTCCAAACCCACCATTCTTCACTCTGCTTCATGGGGCTGGAATGGGGAAATCTGCAGCCAATCTTTCCCGACCTCCACACCCCCAATCTGCTTCTGTGTTCGGCAACTATTAGCTGAAGAGTATAGGGGTGGTGGGGGCAGGGAGATATAGTATATCTTGTGCCTGCCAGCCAGCAGTACTTTTTCTTGTAGCAACTGCCTAATTTTCAGTTTTTCTAATACTTAAATATCTATTTCATCATGGCCCTTTATAAACATTATTAAACAACTTCCCAAAGACTGATCCTTAGATGTCTAAGTCCTAAAACGGCAGGGCCCTCTTTCTGAGCTCAGAGACAGCAGAACCAGCTGAACACTGGCCTCTCCTTAGAGGTCTGAGTTTCAGGTGAGCATGACCTTCCTCCAAGCTTCTAAGTTTCAGTAATTCCTGTCTTTTCACTTTGTTTCCTCAGACCTCAGGTGGTTGCTGCTTGCTGCAGTTGCTACTTCCTGCAGTTGTTACTTCCATCATATATTAGAGTTTTTTTTTTTTTTTTTTGACAGGGGGTCGCTCAGTTCCCCGGGCTGAAGTGCAGTGGTGCCATCTCGTCTCACTGCAACCCCTGCATCTCGGCTTCAAGCAATTCTCCTGCCTCAGCCTCCCAAGTAGCTGGGGTTACAGACATGCACAACCACGCCCAACTAATTTTTGTATTATCAGTAGAGATGAGGTTTCACCATGTTGGCCAGGCTGGTCTTGAACTCCTGACCTCGTGATCCACCCACCTCAGCCTCCCAAAGTGCTGGGATTACAGGCGTGAGCCACTGCATCTGGCCTGGAGTTCTTTTTCTGCTCTTTCAGAAATCTAGCTATCAACTCTACAATATGCTAATTTTTCTTTTCAAATAATTGATAAGGTTTCTATCTTCTCAGTGGATCCTAAATTATAAACGTGTTTGGAAATTAATCAAACCACTTTTAAGTAATCCATAGATAAAAAGTATTGCATTGAAATCTGGTGTCATCAGTGAATTCTACCAAATATTTAAAGAAGAAACCATGTTAGTCTCAAAATTATTCCTGAGAATAACAAAATAGGAAGCACTTTCCAACTAACTTTATGAGGCCACTATAATAACACTGACAAAACTTGTGAGAGGCTTCATTAGAATAGAAAATGACAGGTCTGGCTGCACACGGTGGCTCATGCCTGTAATCCCAGCACTTTGTGGGGCTAAGGCGAGCAGATCATGAGATCAGAAGATCCAGACCATTCTGGCTAACACAGTGAAACCCCGTTTCTGCCAAAAATACAAAAAAAAAAAAAAAAAAGCCAGGTGTGGAGACACGCGCCTGTATTCCCAGCTACTTAGGAGGCTGAGGCAGGAGAATCGCTTGAACCTGGGAGGTGGAGATTGCAGTGAGCTGAGATCGTGCCACTGCTCTCCAGCCTGGGTAACAGAGTGAGACTCCATCTCAAGAAAAAAAAAGAAAAGAAAAAAGAAAGAAAAAGAAAATGACAGGTCTATCTCATCATAAATATACTTTCAAAAATCCTAAACAAAATGTTGCCAATGGTATATAAAAGGATAACACATCATGACCTAGGTATCAGAAACAGAAAAAGAAAGTTTACTTAATCACCCATTTGTCGTAAGAAAATTTAGGAAACTAAGCAATAGTAAAGATATACAAAAATGGCAACAAATATCAAAAGAAATAGTGAAGTATTGAAAACGTTTCCTCTACGATGGGGAACAAGATAATGATGTCCACTCCAACCATTTCTACTAAATACCACATTTGCTCCTTTATCCTGCAATCTTGCCAACTAATCTAATTAATTTTAATATTTTATGTGTAGATCTTTTGAATTTTATATGCATGCTCATGTTGACTTCAGATCTGCAACAAATGTGGCACTGCAGCACCATGGGAACAGGGCAAATATTCAATACATGTTGCTGTTAAATTGAGTATTGTGAAATAAAACTGAAATTGACCTATACCTCCCACTATATGCAACAATCTAAGGCTGGTGGATTGTAGAGCCCAATTTGAAAAGCATTTCTTATGACACTTAAATCTACTCAGTGTATAAACCCATAAGAAATGTGTACCAAAATACACATATAAGAATGTTCATAGCAGGATCATTCACCACAATGACATGCTGAGAATACTCCAGATGTCTATCGATGATAGTATGGATAAATATTTTTTTGTTATTTACACAAGGTAAGAGCAAGGACATTGAACAAACTTTAGCTGTACATGCAATACCATGATGACTCCCATAAATATGTTGAGCAAAATAACTAGACAAACCCAGTAGATGCAGTGTGACTCCACTTGTACGAAGTTCATTAGACATGCAAAATTCATCAGTAGGATGATTTCGGACACTTAAATAGTAAAAATATAAAGAAAAGCAAGGGAACCTTAAAACTTAGGGTAGTGGTTTCTTTTTATAGGGAAGAAATCATCATGATGCTGTGAGAGTCTGTTGTTTCCAATTCTACCATGCTCCATTTTTGGTTGTGGGTGGTGATTATACAGCTGTTCATTTTATGTTCATGCTTTCACATGTATATTTATGATTTGGACACTTTTCTGAATGTAAGTGATATTTCAGTCCGTAAAAATCAAAGATATATGACCAACAAACTGTGGTACATCAATACAATAGAGTATTATTCAGCCATTAAAAGAAATGAGTTATGAAGTTATGAAAACACATAGAATAACCTTAAATTCATATTGTTAATGGAAAGAAGCCAGTCTGTCAAAGCTACATACTGTAATTCAACTATATGATAATCTGGAAAAGGCAAAACTAAAGGTCAGTAAAGTGATCAGTGGTTGTTAGAGGTTCAGGGAGATTAATTGGTAAAGCACAGGGTATTTTTAAGCAGTGACACTATTCTGTATGATATGGTATGGTGGATATATGAAGTTATGCTTTGTCAAAACCCATGGAATGTACAACACAAAGAGTAAGCCCTAATGTCAACGACAGACTTCAGTTAATAATAATGTATCGATATTGGTTCATTAGTTGTAACAAATATGCCACACACATGCAAGATGCAAACAACTGGAGAAACTGGGCAAGGGAAAGGAGAGTATATGGGAAATATTAATACTTTCTCTACAATTTTTTCTGTAACCCTAAAACATCTCTTAAAATAAAGTCTATTTTAAAAAATCAATGACATATTTCAAAGGAAACTGAATATATGGCATAGAACTTTATTCAGAACTTAGAGGGAAGGGCTAAAAAGAATAAGGAACTCTGTAATGAATATGAACATATTGATCAGATGTATCTTATAAGCTAATAAGAAAAAATAAGGATTAGAGAAAGAAGCAGATTGTAATAAAGAAATCATTAAGAGAGAATAAACAATTTATCCAAATGGGCAAAATCGCATATTGGAAGGAGGAGAAGAAGATGGAGGAGAAGTGGGTGGAAGGCCAGGGTGTGTAGGAGGAGAAGTAGGAGGAGGAAGAGTAAGAGAAAAAGGAGGAAGAGACTCCTAGAGATGCACTTGTAGACACTGAGAAATTTTTTTAATGGTAAGGCCGAAGACTAAAGAATTGAGTCAATTTCAAAGGAATGAAAAAATAAGCTTTTCATTTTAATTATTGTCTGCAACATTAAAAGCAGTAATAAAATATAAAAATAATCTATGGGATTTTGAGATGAAAAGATTGATCCTTCTATGGTCAGAGAATGTTTTGTTCATGTCTACTATTCTTGGCATACAAGATTCAGTTGCGAATCACTTCTAAATTCTTTCTGGAAAATATTCTTCAAGACATATTACAGGCCTTTGGCAACAACACAGATAAAGCTTCCACAGACCATCTTCCTAGTTTATTTACATAGAAATACTGAATAAAATGTGAACATAAAAATATTTATTTGAATAAGGGAATGTTTGAGGGCATACATATTAAAAAGAAAAAAACAAACATTATTTATTTGTTCAATTATATCCCCCACTACCCACTCTCATTTTCTCTCCTGTAGCATCAGTAGCCAGGTCGATCTGTTTAATGTGTGCCTGTTGTTGGTATGTCTTTTTGGCAAAATGTGTGGAATTTCGGATGCATATATATATCTTGTGTTATAAAACTGTTAAAATTTGTCACTCAAAACAATGTTTTTCTCAATATTTTACGAAAAAATATTTTTTTGAAACAGGGTCTTACCTTGTCACCTAGGCTAGAGTGCAGTGGCATGATCACAGTTCACTGCAGGCTTGACCACCTGGGCTCAAGCCATCTTCCTACCTCAGCCTCCAAAGTAGCTGGGACTATAGGTGTGCCCAACCACACCTGGATTTTTTTTTTTTTTGCTAATATAGAGTCCCATTATGTTGCCCACGCTGGTCTCAAACTCCTGGCCTCAAGTGATCCTCCCACCTTGGCCTCCAAATGTGCTGGCATTATAGGCAGGAGCCACTGTACCTAGCTCTGAAATTTTATGACATAAAGAAGAGTTGGAAGAATTATACAGTAGTCACCCATATATTCTCAGCTTAGACGCTAAAATTAGCAACATTTATGTCTTAGTCATCCATGTAGCTATCTTACTTGTTACTTATCCATCAGAACATTAGTATTACTCGACAGATTCCCTCATGTCACTTACCAGTCAGTCTCTGACCACTTCCCCCAGTGGTAACCACTGTTCCACTTTTTCACCATAAATTTTACTAATTTTAGAATATGAAATATATGGAACCATATGGTAAGAACTTTTCTGCATTACAATTCTTTGAATATAGTGTTTTTCTGATCCATCCATGTTGATGCACATATCAGTCATTTGATCGTTTTTATTACTGAGTGATGTTCTATTGCATGAATATATGTCTTTGGAAACTTGCTTACATTTTAATTTTCTAAATATTTTTATGAATAAAGATCCTGCAGCATACTTATAAAAGTCTTTTTGTGGGCATATGCTTTCTTTTCTCTGGAATAATTATCTATGATTAGAATTGCTTGATGTGTTTAACTGCTTAAGAAAACACCAGATCATCTTCCAAAATATTAATTTTACACTGTCTTCAAAAATATATGCAATTTCTGATTGTTTTGAATCCTAATAAGCATTTGCTGTTATTAGTAATTATTTTTTGAGACGGAGTTTCACTCTTGTCATGCAGGCTGGAGGGCAGTGGCGTGATCTTGACTCACAGCAACCTCTGCCTCCTGGGTTCAAATGATCCTCCTGCCTCAGCCTCCTGAGTAGCTGGGATTACAGGCACCTGACAGCATGCCTGGCTAATTTTTGTATTTTTAGTAGTGATAGGGTTTCTCCATGTTGGCCAGGCTGGTCTCGAACTCCTGACCTTGGATGATCCGCCCACCTCGGCCTCCCAAAATACTGGGATTAAAACTGTGAGCCACCGCACCTGGCCTATTATCAGTATTTTTAATATCTGCCATTCTGGTGGTTGTGTAGTTGTATCTCTCTGCAGTTTTCATTTGCTTTTTCCTGATGAGCAATAATGTGACACTTCTTCACGGGCTATATTAACAATTTGTATGTCTTCCTTTGTAAAGTAACTGTTCAAATTTTGCCCATTATAATGGAGATGTTGGGCTCTTTAATATTGTATTGTACAAGTCTTTATATATTCTGGGTGTCAGTCAGTCTGAAATTTGGGCAGAGTTTAATGTAGAATAAGGGGCAATTCTTTGCTTGACATCTTTTTCCTAGGATTTCTTCCCTCACTTTCCAGGTCCTGTGGTCACCTCAATCTCTGTCATCTAGATCTTCATGCCAGTGGATACTACAGAAGCATCCACAGATTCAATGAAACAGGGATCAAAAATATTCAGAAAATATACAAATTAGCAACACAACAATAAAAATAACACAAATAAAAACGCAATACAGTACGGCAACTATATGAAAAGGTTACATGAGAATATTAAGGCCTTTTTACATAACAGACTTGAGCTTCCACAGATTTTGATTTCCATAAGGGTTCCTGAATCAATTCCCCACCGATACCAACCGACTACTGTATTCAGGATTTTTTCACCTAGTTCATGAAGGATATTCATCTGTAGTTTTCTTTCCTTATAATTTCTTTGTCTTGTTTGGTATTATCAGATTAATGCTGGCCTCATGAGACAAGCTGGGGGTGGGTGGGTGTTCCCTTCTCTTTTTGCTTCTGGGTTTATTTAAAATTCACATCTTTACTCTTTAAATGTTGGAATCCACCAATGAATTAATCTCAATATTGGTTTTCTTATTGCTGTTTTTGGAAGGCTTTATCTATTAAATCAGTTTTGAAATATATATCAGGCCAGGCAGGTGCAGTGTCTCAAGCCTCTAATCCCAGCACTTTGGGAGGCCAAGGTGGGCAGAGCACTTGAGCACAGGATTTCAAGAACAGCCCAGGGAACATGTTAAAAACCCATCTCTACAAAAGATAGAAAAAATTAACTGCGCATATATATATGTGTGTGTGTAAAAATTGTATGTACACGCACACTTACATACATGCAACTATCTAGGATATCCGTTCTTTCTGAGTGAACTTTGGTAATTTGTGCCTTTTGAGTAATATTCCATGTCATGTAAATTGATGAATTTATGGACAAAGAGTTGTTTGTAATGTTCCCTTATATTCCTTTTAATATCTGCAAAATCTGTAATAACGTTCCCTTCCTCCTGATTTTTGTTTTCTTCTTTTTCCCTGTGGGTGAGTCAGTTGAAAGGTTTATAACCTATATTGAACTTCTCAAAGAATAAGGTTATGATTTTGTTGATTTTTAAAATTTGTTTTTCTGTTTCCCATTTCATTGACTTATGTAGCTGCCACAAAACTTCACTCTATCCTCTCCAGGACCCAGTACCCAGCTGGGCTCAATAATTAAATTAACATAACACAGATTAACAGGAGAACAGGAGGCAAATTTATTTAATACAAGTTTTACATGTGACCAGAGCCTTCATTACAAAATGAAGCTCCAAAGAAACAGTCAGTTATGTATACACTGTAGTGAAGAAAGAATAGTAAGTTGTTAAGAAGCAATTAGGCCGGGCCTGGTGGCTCACACTTGTAATCCCAGCACTTTGGGAGACAGAGGCAGGAGGATAGCCTGTAGCCAGGAGTTTGAGACCATCCTGGGCAACGCAGTAAGACTGCATCTCTACAAAATAAAAATAAATTATTTTTTTTTAAAGAAGCAACTAAATCATGCGGAAAGGCTTGAAAGATGTTATTTTAAGGTTGTCTGTACAGAATTCTTTTGGGCTTGAATTCTCATTTTGAGGAAAAGTATATTGCTCCTTTTTTCCAGTATAAGGAGTGGATCTTCTTTCCTCCTTCCCACCCTCCCTCCTTCCTTCCTACCTTTTCCCACAGATGTGCTAGCAGAATGTGCTAATTAGTAAATATCTTCTGTCCTGAGAAGAGAGATGACACGGCAAGAAGAAGGATGCTAAGTCATACTCAGTTAAGGTTCTGCTGCTAGGAGCCGAAGAGTCATTCTTTCCTCATTCCTGTGACCATCTGCGAGAAATCAGAACTGTGTCTCCCTCCTGCATGAATCACAGAGGACATCCCCATACAATAGCCTGGAGTGATTCCCGCCCCACCCCCGCACCCCCATCCCCACCACCACTTTTTTAAAAAGGGAATCCGGGAATCATCCTGCTTCCTGTACGGATCAGAAAAGAGGGTCAAAATAGCACTGCAGGTGGAATTCCGATCCCTTCCCAGGCTCACAGAAGCTTTCAGGTAACGGGCTTCTTGGGAAATTAAAAAAAATTAATAAAATGAACCACACTTACCACCTTTTACTTGTGACTATCTCATTTAATTCTCCACTGAACTGCATCGGTTTGATACTTGTATTCCCCTCATGTTACATAAAAGGAATGCTAGGCACATACAGTTTGAATTACTTCCCAATTTCACACCCCTAGAAGATGGCAGAACTTCCTGGTCAGTCCTGGAGTAGGAAGAGAGCCCACAAAATACAAGAGATCCTCAACCCACCAAGACCAAATGCTGCAAACTCGACAAAGGCTCACTCACCTGGGGCCCAACCCCATCTTCCACTGCTAGCCGCAGATGCTCTTCTTGAAGACAAGGAGGGCCACGGCCAGGCTAAACAAAACATTGCTGTCTCAGGCCTCACTCAACTTCCTGAAAGAAATGATGACATCACTTTCATGGAGAAGAAGTGACTGTAGTTACCCACAATTCCTTGATTATAACCTCAGAATTCCCAATGAGATAATCGTCACTGCCACGCCCTCCTGTAGAGGAAGCCCGGCTGCCTACACAGAGCTCGAAGGTTACTGCTCCCAGAATCCTCGCAAAGAATTGGCAATGTCGTTGCCTTTCTCTGGCGGAAGGCTGGCTACTACCCTTTGAATTTGGAATGTATGTCATACAATTCTAGAGCAGAATGCAAAGTCAGCACTGTCCTCTTTGAACCAAAATGTCTCCAAAAACAGGATTCTAATTTTTACTTAATATTTCCCCCAGAAGCCCAACCATTAAAGCTACTTTTCCTGGAACAAAAGTGTTTTTGACGCCGTGAATCCTTTGGACCAGTTTCCAGAATCCTCTTCAGGTAGCACTTCTCACCAACGTTCCTCTTTTTATTTTGGATAACTAGGTTCAGTCTGAATCATTCTATCTCACTGGTCAAGCTCAGCATGCTTTTCCCTTATTCTCATTTTTTTTCTTTCACATGTGACAAAACAAATGTATTTGAATGCCCCTCCCACCCTGTCCCCCACCCATTTCCCTTTAGTAGAGAATGCAGTTTGAAATGAAAAGGAGGCATAAATTATAAAGGGGAAGATATGTGTGAGCTAGAAATGCAGAAGTTAGAAACTGGGCACGAATGTAAGGAACACAAGATCTCAAACCTACTTTGACTGGATTTTCTACTTTAATCCATGTGTGTTGGATGCACCTAGAACTCTTGGCGGTGTTATCTGATATCAGCTATTCCTTCCATGATACAAGAACCCACAAGAAGGTCATGCAAAGTGTTTTAAAGTATAAAGCAGAAGCAGCAAAAGCTTTTGGGTGTTCCCTGAGTTTAATTGTTCACTGTAAAAAGTGGCTCATGAGGCGAATGAAAGGAGGTGTGTTCATGTGGAGGAATTATTATAATATGAAAAGAGATAAATATATAAAAATTTAAAATTTCTTTTTGTTCAAGTTCAAATATCACATCACCTACTTGCACCCTATTCTTATTATCATAAATACAATAATAACTGTATTTCATTCAAGTGAGTCGATTGAGAGTTGGACGCAAATCCAGAAAATCCAACAAATAAAAATATCCGAAGGTTCTGCTTACCACTTTTCTTCTGGACCAGAACTAAACATTTTCATACCTTTATATTATGAAAAATTTCAAACATTGATAGAAGTAAAGAGTGAAGTATTCCATCACCTCGTCACCCAGATTCAGCAATTTTCAACATCTGCCACACTTCCTTTATCTATCAATATTGTCTTTCTGCCCTTTTTGCTATTGTAATTTTAAAACAAAATCATGACACTGTAGTATTTTCCCCCTAAACACTCCCATGCACACTTCAAAGAATTAAATTTTCTAATATAACAAAAATACAACCATCACACTGAAGAAAGTTTATAATTCCTTAATATTATTTTATACCATACAAAACAAAACTTCAAAATTTCCATTCATCTCAAAAATACCCATTCTTTGCATGTGATTGTTTTCTCTCTTGAGTCTCTTTCAGTCTGTAAGAGTATCCCCCCTATGATCCTCTTTAAATTCATGCTTTTGGCCTATAGAAGACATCAGGTCAGTTGTCAAGTAAGATGTCCCACATTCTGGATTTTTAAAAATGTTTCATTATGCTGCCAGTTAACATTTTCTTGAATATCTCCTGTGGCTCTGGTAAACTACAATTTAGATTTAGAGAGAAGATGAGATTAAGGTTCATCGTTTTTGGCAAGAATACTTCCCCATAGGTAGGTTTCTTCTGGCCTTGTTCAGTAGCATCACCTTCTCCTTAGTGCAGATCACAGCACATTCTTCAATATTACTGTTTCCTACAGCACCTAAGATACTACACCTCAATCATGCACACAAATGTCCGTTACAAGAAGAACAAGGTTCAAAGACTTTGAGGGAAAAGGTGAAGATTTTAAGAATCAAAATTTTTTCTCTTCCAATTGCTAATCTCATCCTATTAAGCATCCATAGTCTTGCAAAGTGTGAAAGAAAAATAAATCTCAGAACCCCCAAATCACTAAGCCAGAGGGAAAAGTCAAGCTGGGAACTGTGTCAGGCAAACCTCCCATTTTAATACTTAATAAGGAAGCTATAAAGAAGAAAAAGCTACATACCTCCTTCACAATTTGTCAACAAGGAAATTCCCTGTGGGCCTGAACATCTTTATCCAAAAGCATTTCTGTTTAATTTCACCCTGGTAATGTAAATTGATAGCTTATATTCACAGGTGTGGGACAAACGACAGACAGAACTCAATGTCATTCCTCTGTTCACCTGAAACAAATGCATATCTGATTGCTTCCTCTTCCCTATTGTTTCTGTAATAATGCATATTCACTAAGCAAAATTAAGACCTAAGTCACTATTCGTCTACCCTCCTCTCACGTGTGAGTTTTGTATTCAGTAAAAGGCTAATCAGAGCCTCAAAATAATGCCACTGTTTGTCTCTTATCTACCTATGATGTAGAAGCTCCCACTCCCATTCCAGATTGTCCTGCCTTTCTAGACTTAAGTAATGTATAACTTGCACATACTGTTTGTTGCCTGATTTCTCCTAAAATATATAAAATCAAGCTGTGCCCTGACCACTTTTGGCACATGTCGTCAGGACCTCCTAAGGCTGTGTCACAGGTCCGTACTTAACCTTGGCAAACTAAATGTTCTAAATTGATTGATACCTGTCTCACATACTTTAGGGTTCAGAAAAGTATGCTTTAGTGAACACCCATGTCCATTTGTTCTTGATCTTTAAATGAGTGTTACCATAATATAAATTCCTTGAATGGGGACCCTTGAATCTAAGAGTATGCATAGTGCATAGAGTCATATTCTCAACCTTATCCCCAAACAAGTGATATGATTGACTGAGCCAATAGTATTTGGGAACCTTTTCCCCAAAAATAGATGTTATGAAATGAAATATCCCCTTGCATGGCATGTTTAAAATACTTCTACCATTGCACATACCGACTTATCAAAGTTATCTGATCTCTGATCTCTGTACCTATAAAGCAATACTTCCCAGCCAAGGTCACATACACTGAGAAAGTGTCTCACAAATAACTTTTAAGTGATAACTGATACCAAATCTGATGTTATTTAAAAACAAAAACAGAGTCAAGTCAATATTCCTCACATAATAGCATCACCGGCGCCTGAACCGAAGTTTGCTGTCTAGAGTAGGAGACCAAAAGATGATTTTAAAGCTGCTGGGCCAGGTAATATATTTAACCTGTAGCCTTTGGGACATATGCTATTGACTGGCTCACAGAGCATCCATTCATAATCCCTTTGACCCTGCATTTCTCTTCTATAAAATCAGGGGGGAAAATCAAAATACTTTCTTAATGTTCCTTAAGTCTACGGTTGTCATGGGACAATATTTTGAACAATTAGATGTAAGTGTAAGTCTTCTGTTTATACTAGAAAGAAGAGAAAAGATTTGGTTGGTATTGAGGATATGAGATGAATAAGGGATATTGAAAATGCAATAGGATCAATGAATTGTAGAAATTGATGAGGTCAATATCACGGTAAACCATAGGAAGATCTGGCAAGACAATATGTAGAGCAGAGTGTAATGCCTTAAATGGAGACTATAGAGGGATAGCAGCTATTGCTAATTTAAGGCCTATAGTATGACCATGGAAATGAGTACCCCAAGTAGGATAGACAAAAACGATGACCAGAGACATGGAAGTCAGCATATATCTCTTAAATTGTAAAACATTTCATATATACATAAAACTTTGAGAATAATTTTTAAACACATCCCAGATGCCCAGGTTTAACAAGTGCACATTCACTCAATAGAATACAACACAATCATTAAACATGAACTTTATGAAGAATGTGGGAAACAGCAAAATTAACTTATGGTATATTACTAACTGAAATACTAATTTAAAATTTACACATTATTTAATAAAAAGCAAATATCTACATAAGTATAAAATAAACCAAAATGAAAATGTTTACATGAGGGTGGTGTGAACTCACTTGTAATGAGGTCTTGCCACTTAAAAAAAATAAATAAAGTTCCAGACACTTTTAAAAAGTCACATTTATTGAATTGCAATGTACGTACATTATAAAGTCTACTACTGTTAAGTATATAGTTCAATGAGTTTTAACAAATATGTACAGACATGTAACTACCAACACAATCAAGTTACAGAATATTTCCAACGCCTCAAAAACTTCCCTAGGAAGCGGCAATGCTGATTGGTGGGTCCAACACAAGGGCTCCCGGTGTACAGGACCCAAGAAACCATCAAACCCAATGATGCAAGACCCTGCCTCATTCCCCAACCCTGGACTCAGGAAACTCCCCTAATACTAGAAAGCTCTACTGAGTTGAGGGAAATGCAAACACTTCCAATCCTAATCCTCCACCTGCTGCCACTTTTCCTCCTGAAGACAGAGGGCCTTGACCATCTTTGGTCCCTCACCCAGGCTGAGGAGGCGCAGAAGCCTCGCTGGGGCTCAAGTCTCGCATGCAGCATGATGGCCGCAACTTTCCCTGGAGCGGAAGTTCCTGCAACTCACTTCCCAGAGTCCGGAGTCACACGAGAGGGCCACACCCTGTACTCCCGAAGAGGAAGTGTTGTCGACTATATGAAACTTCTGACCCACATTTCCCAGAATGTTTAAGCGGAACGACAAGCACTCCACCAGCCTGGGCGAAAACACTTCCGACTGCAGTTCCCAGAATACCCAGCACACTAGTGCTTCTGCCTTCCTACAGCTCATTCTGTTGGTTAAGTGCGTTCAAACTGAAGGTCACTTCTGTATCGCGATTAGTGCTTGGGCTTTTTATTTTTGTAATTTTTTTCCTCAAGAAAAAACGAATATGTGAAAATATAAAGAAAATATAACCATTTGGGGATAAAAGTGAAGGTTTTAGTATGAAAAGAAACACACTTTAGCAGAAAAGTGATGAGTATGAGAAAAAAACAAGATTCTAAAAGGGAGTTGGGCTGTCCACTGGACATAACCTTAAGGAATACGGAATCTCAGACGTGTTTTACCTCTCTTACCTCTTTATATGTGCCTGTAGTCATCTAGACCTCTGCTTATGCTATCTGGCACGGACAATTTATTTCAAGATGCCAAGAATCCACAATGAATTCCGAGGACAAATCAGTCTTGAAATCAAGCACAGAAAGAGCAAGTTGTATCTGAAAAATGAAGGAAGCTGTACTGGCAGGAAATTTAGAAAATATGCTATGGAAAATGGCTCCTGTCTTGAAATTTTTCACGTTCAAATCAGGCTTGGAATTGGCTATTCCTCTGTTGCCTGTTGACCTCATATATTTAACATGAAGGTATCTTTTCTACAAATCTGTTTAACCCATGTGAATTTATTGTTATTCAGGAAGACGTGGGTATGTTGAGATGGGAGACGGACTCCAGATAACTATAACAAGTCAACCTACAGGAAGTATGTACTTACCACTTTCCTTCTGGGCAGGAAAAAAATTTTTTAATGAAACTTTCGATATTAACACAAAATGGCAGGGCTTGCAGTGAGCTGAGATCGCGCCACTGCACTTCAGCCTGGGCGACAGAGGAGACTCCATCTCAAAAACAAAAAAGAAAATGATAACATGAAACACCAAATGCGCCTACCCTAAATTCAACACTTCCCAACATTTTGCCATACAGGCAATATCTATGACTATTTAATTTTGTTATTGAAATATTTTAAAGCAGATCCCTGGCCTTGTCCCTTCCCAATACTATCTGTATCACTTAAAAATAATGATGCTTTAATATAACCACAAAATCGTTACCTTATGAAATAATATTAGCAATTGTTACTATTATCTAATATGCATCCCAATTTGAATCATGTTTTTTTGGGGAAGAAATACTTTTACAGCTGGTTTATTCCAGTCATTATCCGAATATTTTGATCCATTGTATTTGATTTTTATCTCACCAGGAAGTCATTTACTCTAATACCATGCCTCCACCCCAACCCTCCCACACACAGCACCACCACCACCATTTTTTATTTCCTTGAACTGTTGGGGAAATAAAAATGTCAAATTAGTTGTCTAAATTCTGGATTTGTCTAAAGGCATCCCCATATTTTCTCCTCTGCTCTTTTAAATGTTCTGTAAAGTAGAAATTTGATGTAAAGTCTAGATTAAATACAAGTTATTGGTTTTTGCATTACTTCATAGAAGGGACTGGAAATATTTGAAACAGAAACCATATTCTCTTCAACTAAAGTCAATGCAAATCATCAGCAAGTTTCCCTCTGAAGAGAAAGACAAAAATAAATAACAGCAAATATGCAAAAAGAGACAGATTAAAATATGGAAACCATCATAACAAATCAGATTCTAGACTGAGTACAATGGCTCATACCTGTAATCTCCAGCATTTTGGGAGGCTGAGGTGGGAGGATTGCTTGAGCCAAGGAGTTTGAGACCAGCCTGGGCAATACTGTGAGACCTTGTCTCTGCAAAAAATCCATTAAGGTAAGCTAGGTATTTGAGACCACTTTTATCTCAAAAAAAGTTTGAGGTGGAATTTGCCAATTCCTTAAGGTAAAAACCTGAGAAGCTGATAGTTGGATTCTAGGACCTGCCAAAGATGGAGTGGATAACCATGGTTTAAAAAATCGCTTGGGGCACGGTGGCTCACGCCTGTAATCCCAGCACTTTGGGAGGCCAAGTTGGGCAGATCACGAGGTCAGAAGATTGAGACCATGCTGGCTAACACGGTGAAACCCTGTCTCTACTAAAAATACAAAAATTAGCCAGTTGTGTTGGAACACATCTGTAGTCCCAGCTACTCAGGAGGCTGAGGCAGGAGAATCACTTGAACCCAGGAAGCAGAGGTTGCAGTGAGCTGAGATCGTACTACTGCACTCCAGACTGGGCTACAGAGGGAGACTCCGTCTCAAAAAAAAAAAAAAAGAAAGAAAAATCACTTGGGTTTTGTGTATGGAATACCAAAGGGCTGTATCCTAGGAGTAAAGTTGAATGGGAAGTAGGCCCAACCTGGCAGGTATTCAAATGCAAATCCAAGTCAACTCAATCCCTGACCCTGTATTGCTTGTAAATCTGGCAGAAATAAATAAAATCCTCTATAGAGATCCTAAGCATCCAATTTTTTTTTTAACTTTTTATTTTAAAATAATCGCAGATTCATATGAAATTTAAAAGGTAGTAGAAAGAGGTCCCACGTACCCTTCACCCAGTTTCACCCAATGATTATACTGTCCTTAATTAAAATACAACATCAAAACCAGGGAATTATACTGATACCATGAATGTGGGTAGTTGTATGTTATCACTTGTAGACTGATATAGCTACTACCACAATCAAGATAAATAACTATTCCATCACTGCAAAGCCCTCCTTCTTGCTACATCTTGATAGTCACACCCAGTCCCCTCCCTTCCACCATTCCTGATATCTAGAAACAACTAGTCTGCTTTCTGTCTCTATAATTTGGTCATTTCAAGAGTGTTATACAACTAGAACCATAAAATAGATTCACATTTTTCACTTAGCATAATTATCTTAAGATCCCTCTAAGTTGTGTGTGTATCAATAGTCCATTCCTTTTTATTGCTGAGTAGTATTCCACGGTATGGATGTACCACGATTTGTTTAACATTTACCTATTAGGGAATATTTTGGTTGTTTCCAGTTTTTTGCCATTATGAATAAAGCTACTATGAACATTCATGTACAGGATTGTGCACATTTGTTTGTGTATGTAAGCTTTCATTTCTCTGGAGTACATGTCCAGGATTGAAGTTATGGTGTTGTATGGTAAGGATATGTTTAATTTTTTAAGGAACTCTAAACTGTTTTCTGGAGTGGCTCTACTACTTTACATTCCCAACAGAAACTTATGAGACTTCCAGTCTCTTTACGTCCTTGCCAGAGTTTGACATTGTTGCTATTTTTAATTTTAGCTGTTCTAATAGACGTGTAGTTATATTTCATTGTGGTCTTGATTTATATTTCCCTAATGACTAATGATGTTGATGATCTTTGCATGTGCCCCTTTGTCATATGTATATCTTTTTCAGTGAAGTGTTTGTTTAAATCTTTTAGCTTAAAAAATTGGATTGTTTTCTTATTGAGTTTTGAGAGTTCTTTATATGTTCTCTATACAAGACTTTTACACATATATGATTTGCAAATAGTCTACCACTCCCTAGCTGGTCTTTTCATACCTGTGTAAGAGTTATGATTTTATTTTTTGAAAATTATTTTGTTAACAGTTTTGGGGGTCCCACAGAGATGCCAAATAGATTGATGTAACAAATCCAGGTGATGTCTGTCACCAGAAAAGTACACCTCAGTGATAGTCTTAAGCCCACTTGCATTGTCTCTTGGCTCCCAGAGGTAAATACAAAGTGGCAATAGAAATTTGTTGACCCTCTGTTTTTCTCATTTTAATTTTCTTCTAATTTTGTCTTTCATTTTTGTTTTGTTTTGTGTTCACTTATGGCTGATAAATTTTCACCACTGGCAACAATAATTGGGAATTTTTTATGATCTTCTTTTTAAAGTGACTATCAGTGCTGCTCCCAATGTTCTCAACTTTTTCAGAAACTATCCTTGTCAAAAGACTTACAGTCTTAGACAAATTTATATGATACATTTATTCAGCTTCTGCAAAATATGATTCAACTAACTCATCATCAGTAAATAACTTTTCTTGCTTAACAGATTAGCCACTCTAAAACTTACTTTGGTTATAGCCTCATTTTCATTTGTTATTTTATAAAAGTAATTCTGCTTTGATAAGATATTCCATTTTAAATTTTTTATTTTTGGCCATAATTATCTGTGATTTGGAAATATTGGGATAAGTTTTTAATCTGGCAGTATTAATGTTATAATTTTTCTTCTTGTGCAGCTGTCACTGCATAAAAAACACAATAGTAAGCCGTCTGATTCTATAACAAAATAATCTACACTTTACTATACCTTAAAAGCATAACATTCAAAATTTGATTTTCTCTTCTTGTTTTGACATGATGGATATGCAAAATAAATAAAATATCACAGTATGGCACTCAAAAATCTGTTAACTTGTAATAACTGTGTTACTGTGATTTATGATACACTGAGTAACAGTATGAAGTGATGAGAGCATTATATATTGTCTCTATCATAAGTACACAACTGTACCAACATAACATGAAAAGAGCCACAGACAATAAGCATGACTGTGTTTCAACCAAAATTTATGAATGCTAAAATTTGAATTTTATATACATATCATATGTCATAAAATATTCTTCTTTTGATTTTTTTGACTATTTAAAAGTGTAGGCTGGGTGTGGTAGCTCACACCTGTAATCCCAGCACTTTGGCAGGGCGAGGAGAGCAGAATGCTTGAGCTCAGGAGTTTGAGATCAGCCTGAGCAACATGGTAAAACCCCATCGCTACAAAAATTCAAAAAGTTAGCTGGACATGGTGGTGCATGCTTATAGTCCCAGCTACTCAGGAAGTTAAGATAAGAGGATTTTTTGATCCCAGGAGGTTGATGCTGCAGTGAGCCAAGATCATGCCACTGCATTCCAGCCTGGGCGATGGAGTGAGACCCTGTCTCAATAAAAAATGGAAAAGCCATTATTACTTCATGGGGGTATACAAAAACAGTCAGTACACCATATTTAGCCATTAGGCCAGAATTTCCCAGCCACTGGTTTACTCCATCTTACCCAGAACCAGAATTCAAAATTGATCTATAAAGTCAACACAATGTCAATCAAAATCACAGCAGGTTTTTGCAGAAAGTAAAATTAAGATTTACATTGAAATGCACAAAACAGCCAACTAAAAAAACTGGAATAGTCAAAATTGTTTTGAAAAGGAAGAACATCATTAGAGGAATAACAGTATCAGATTTCAAAATTTATTCTAAAGCTCCAGTAGTCAAAACATAATAATAGCTTAATAATATTTATATAAATCAGTGGAACAGTAGTGATTGCAGAAAATAGAGCCTAGTACATATGATCAGTTTATTTTCGGTGCAGCCACAAAGATAATTCAATGGGGGAAATTTGTTTCAAAAAATAGCACAGAACACCTGGATATCTATTCGAAAATTATGAACCTCAACACTTACCTCACATCATACACAAAAACAACTCAAAATAGGTAACGGACCTAAATGAAAAGCTAAAACTACAAATTTTACAAGAAAATATAAGAGAAAATTTTTAAAACCTTGGGATAGGCAAAAAAAGATTTCAAAGGTAGGCAGAAAAGAGCACAAAATCTAATTTAAAAAGATAAACCAGAACTTCATCAAATTAACTTCCTCTCTTAAAGACATCATTAACAAAATGAAGAGGCAACCCAAGACTAGGAAAAATATTCATAATGTATTTATCTGAGAAATAATTGGTATCTAAGCTATATTAAGAAATCTTACAACCCAACAATAAGGAAACAAACCAACAAAAAACAAGCAAAACTTTCAAAAGTTGTTTTCCAAAGAAGATATAAAATGAACAATCAGCATATGATAAAATGACTGATAACCACATCATTACTTATCAGGGAAATGCTAATTAAACCACAGTGAGATAACACTACAAATAATCCCAATGACTAAAAATCCCAAGTGTTGGTTAGCATGTAGAACAAGTGATCTTTCATTGATTGCTAATGGAAGTATAAAATGGTATAGTCACTTTTAGAAATGGTAAAGTTAAACAGACACTTAGCATATTCACTGTTATTTGCCTTGTACCAAAAGTATAATTCTTAAAGATGTGAGATAGTGGTTTGAGAATAAACAAAAGTGGGCTGGGTATGGTGGATCATGCCTGTAATCCCAGCACTTTGGGATACCGAGGTGGGTGGATCATGAGGTCACGAGAACATCTTGGCCAACATGACGAAACCTCCTCTCTACTAAAAACACAAAAATTAGCTGGGCATGTTGGCGGGCGCCTGTAATGCCAGCTACTCAGGAGGCTGAGGCAGGAGAATCACTTGAACCCAGGAAGCGGAAGTTGCAGTGAGCCAAGATCGTGCCACTGCATTCCAGCCTGGTGACAGAGCAAGATTCTATCTCAAAAAAAAAAAAAAAAGGTCAGAGATTTCAGTAATAAACATGGAAGATAGGAGACTCTAGGAATGGATATAGCTAGTGTAGTATAAATGTGACCTTTAAGATAAGTAAATAAAAAAGGGACTCATCAATAAATGTTGAAAGCTTTGACTATCCAATTGGAAAAAATTAAAATTAGACTTGTGCCTGACACCATTTAAAATATATTCTTCATGTTTTGAAAATAATTAGTGCCTGGGAGTATGGGAAAGTTTTCTTTTACAAAATCATTATAGAAAAATTTCATAAACATATTGACATTTTAAGCACATAAATTTTTTTAGCTAAGTTGCCCAGGCTAGAGTGCAGTGGCTATTCACAGGCACGATTGTAGCACCCAATAGCCTCAAACTCCTGCCCTCAAGTCATCCTTCTGCCTCCCCAGTAGTTGGGACTACAGGTATGTTACAGGTATGTGCCACTTCACACAGCCCAACCACATAAAGAATTTAAATGAACAGTAAAGTACCTCATTCTTTATGTTAATAGACAAGGACAGGCAATTCTTCATAAAGATAACATACACTTAGCCTATGACAGCAATTCAACTCTTAGGTATTTACCCAAGAGAAATCAAAGCATATGTCTGCAAAAACGCCAATACAAGTGTATTCTTAGTAGCTTAATTCAAAATTTCCAAAACCTGGAAACAAATGTTCACCAACGTGAGAATGGGAAAACTGTGGTAATTTCCTGATTACCCTGAACATAAAATGAAGACTGACAAGCATAATAGTATAAATGATGTTAAAAACATTATGTTAAATGGTGGCAGCTTCTATTGAAAACAGAACGGCAGATCCTGAAAAAATTGAAAATACAATTACCATATGATCCAGTAATTCCACTTCGGGGTGTGTGTTCAAAAGAATTGAAAGCAAGGTCTTGAAGAGATATTTGTACTCCTATGTTCATAACAGCATTATTCACAGTAGCCAAAATTGGAAGAAACCCAAGTGTACAAAGGAAGAAAATTCTGACATATTCTACAACACAAATAAATCTTAAGGACACTATGGTAAGTTAAATAAGCCAGTCACAAAAAGGCAAATACTGGGCCAGGTGTGGTGGCTCACGCCTGTAATCCCAGCACTTTGGGGGGCTGAGGTGGGTGGATCACAAGGTCAGGAGATCGAGACCATCCTGGCTAACATGGGGAAATCCCATCTCTATTAAAAATACAAAAAATTAGCCAGGCATGGCGGAATTTGCCTGTAGTCCCAGATACTCAGGAGGCTGAGGCAGGAAGATGGCGTGCGTGAGCCCTGGAGGCGGAGCTTGCAGTGAGCCAAGATGGAACCACTGCACTCCATCCTGGGTGACAGAGCGAGACTCCATTTCAAAAGAAAAAAAAAAAGTCAAATACTGTATGATTCCATTTATGTGACTCAGAGAAGTCAAATGCATAGAGACACAAAGTATAGTGGTTGCCAGTGGCTGGGAGCAGGGGAAAATTGAGGTTTGCTGTTGAATGGGATAGAGTTTTAGTTTTGCAAGATAAAATGGGTTTTGGAGATTGGTTGTACAACAATGTAAATGTACTTAACACTACTAAGCTATACACTTAAAAATGGTGAAGATGGTAAATTTCATGTTATGTATATTTCACCGTTAAAAAATTGTAAAAAGCTGAAATAATTCCAGGCAGCTCTAGTTTGCATCTAAGATTAAGAGACATTTATTTCCACCAAAAACAAAGGATCTGAAAGTAACCAATTTATGAGCTCACAAGTTAGCCTGACAGTCTCACTGATGCTGGCACAAGACGAGAGACTCCTGGCTCTGAGACAAAGGACTTTATTTAGTCACAACCACAGCAGTAGCCAGAGTGTCATTCTTTGCAATGACTTTTGGCATTCTAATCCCATAGAGTGACATGGAAGGCCAGGTGCTGCAGGCGTAGCGGGCTGCGTTGTAGGAATAGAACCCTAAGCTTAGGAAACCTGAATCTTTTATGATAGCCCATGGGAACAAAACCACTGCCCTTCACCCTAGAGGGAGACACTGTCTTCACTAGAGTGGGCCATAAACAAATCTACTGCTCTAGAGGGAGAAACTATATTTCTGTTCCCTAACATGCACCTTTGAAAAGGCAGTGGGGAACAAAGGTTACCAGTGTCTCCACTCAAAGCCATGCAGAAAAAGAGAAGTAGACACTTAAGTAACCATAGTGTCTGCAGAAAAATAAAAGAAAAAAATAAGGGAAGTAGATACAGAGAATGAGTGGGGAATGAGGAATAATAACTAATGCTACATTCTAATTCAAAGCCAGTTGACTTCAGAAGAAAAAGGCCAATTCTGGGGTTACATCTCCTCTGTTAGTGGTATGCTAATAAATGTTTAATAAATGGCTCTCCAGAAAGAAAAGTATGTACATTATACAAGTTTACTATAAATTTTACTAACATAGAATGTTTTTAGAACACAATTTATAAACAATAATAAAATATGCAACACTCTTTATTATAAATTACTAATTTAGAAAACCATGTTGAATGAAAAAAAGCCAAATACAAGAGTATATTACAGTATGACTTAATTTATATAAAGTTCAAGAACAGACAAAACCAACATATGGTGATAGAAACCAAAACAGTGATTATATCCTTTTTTGGAAAGAAATGAAGGGAAAGGGGCACGAGGGAACTTTTTGGGGTAAAGAAAATGTTTAACATGTTGAATGTGCATTATTAACAACGATATGTACATTTTTAACACAAATGTAGTTAAAATCTGCACTTTATGTAAATTATACCTGAACAAAATGAGTTAAAAAAATGACAAGACAGATCAGACACCTTTGGTAGCTGTTACTATGTGTTTCTATGGGCAGTCTAGTGGAGGCACAGCCACTGATCCCAGTCTTCCAGCTGCATGTTATTTGTATTATTTATTACCTGCAATTATATGAAGAACTAGTGTTAAGTAGCCAGTGAACCCAGCATCAGTTATTAAAATGACTATTATTTCTCCAACATATTTCAAGGCTGATAAACTGACTCACTGTATACATGTGGATCTGTTTTTGGACTCCCTATTCTTTTCCATTGATCTATTTTTTCTCTCCTGAGCTAATACTACACTGTATTAATTACAGAAAATTTATAATAAATGTTGATCTCTGGTAGTGTAAGTCCACCAATGTTGCTCTTCATCAAATTTTATCATCACACATAAGGGACTTCTTTTTTTTTTTTTTGAGACAGAGTCTCTCCCTGTTGCCTGGGCTGGAGTGCAGTGGTGCGATCTTGGCTCATTACAACCTCCACCTCCTGGGCTCAAGCCTCAGCCTCCTGAGTAGCTGGGATTACAGGTGCCTGCCACTATGCCCAGCTAATTTTTTGTATTTTTAGTAGAGACGGGGTTTCACTATGTTGGCCAGGCTGGTCTTAAACTCCTGATCTCGTGATTCACCCACCTCGGCCTCCCAAAGTGCTGGGATTAGGACGAAGTTTTATAGGGAAAACACATAAGCTAAGGGTCTGGAAGAGAATGCACAGGACCACAATTTCTCTCACCACTTGAAGAATCACCAGGGCCTGGGTGAAGCAGGAGATAGACCACACCTCACCCCTATGCTTTTATCCTTCTTAAAGAGCAATTGTGAAGGCATCCATGTTGGTGGGGGAACTAATTGACTATGAAGGTAATCTGGACTACTTAATTAAAGCAGACAATCTGGCTTTAGTTGTCAGATCAAATGACTAACTGATCCGACATATTGACTAAAACAGACAATCTGGCTTTAGTTGTCAGAGCTTCACAGAACTTGCATGAGAAAGCCAGGTCCTAACACCTCCCATCAGAAAGAGAAAGCCGCTGGGAAGTTGAGCTCATGTAAAGCCCTTCCCACTGAAGAATGTGGGAGTCTGAGGCTCCAGATGGTTCCTCACCTAGGCATCCCAAAGGGAACTCCCAGAATTACCTTTGGACAATTCTGGTCTTTGCACACAATTGTTATTGTGAAGGAAACATTTTGGCTACATTTTATAAAAGACACTTACATAGTGATGCTATGAATTTTCATGTGCCAATTTTGTGTGAAACCAATGTTTTGACCTGATAATTTTAAAACAGACTTAAACTGGTCACAGTTTACAGGCGAATTTGAATTTTGTAAGTAAATAACATTATTCTCTAACATAAAAATAGTACCTTCGTTTTCCTTCCAATGATTATGTCTCAACATTTTTTATCTTGTCTTAATCCCACCGCATGAATCTAGGCCAGTGTTGTGACTTGCTTTAATCTTTAGAATGTGGTGGAAGTATCATGGAGCCTGTTCTCTGATGAGGCCTTAAGAGATCACAGTTTTTGCTCTTGAAACCCTGACACTATGGGACCAACCCTAGATTGGTCTTCTGGAGGATGTGAGACCATGATGACAGAGAGAACTTCGTTGTCTCATCTATGACCATCATAAAACAGCCAGGCCCAGATGAGCCATCAGCTGAATGCAGACACATGCACAAAGCCCAGTTAAGATAATCTAGCATGTCCCACATCAGAACTGCCCAGCTAAGGGCAACTGAACTTGCCAGCTCACACATCATGAGCTAAATAAATTTGTATTTAGAGCTACTCAGTTCTTGTGTGTGTTATGAGGCGGAAGCTGATAAGCATATTTAGGATAAATTATACATGAGCAGAGTCTGTTATGCTTTTATCAAATCATTGGATTTGACATGCTCATATTTATTTAGGATCTCTGCGTCTACATTTGTAAATGAGATTGGCTCCTACTGATTGGGTGCTAGACTAATTTCTGCTTTTTCCATGCTTCTTTGCTACAAGAGGAAAAGCAAACAATCTTATGAAGTAGGGAGACAATCCTGTTAGCATCATTTATTTAAAAAGCTTAATGTGATATGCAAGGGCTGCTCCTGGCCAAACTGGAGGATTGCCTGGGACACCTCCACCAAGGCTGAGGGCTGAGTCTGTCATGAGGGAATGTTGCACCCATTCTAAACCCCAAAAGCTTCCTGGGATAATGTGTATCCCAGATTTTTTCTCTAACCTACTGTTTGCAAGTAGGACGACTGGAGTCTGTGGTGGACATGGACAATAATATGTGGACATTTTTATAGGTCTACATCATTGTTGATGGAGCCATGTTATTCTGTTATATGGGATGCCCTAATTTACTTACTCTCCCATACATGAAGCTTCAGGTTGTTTACGGCCTTCTCATTGCAAAATTCTTAGAACATATTTCTTTCTGAATCCATATTTTTCTACTCATGTAATTACATCCCAAAATACATTCTGAGAAGAAGGAGGATTGGCTCAAAGAAAATGCACATTGTACATCTGATACATATAGACAAGATCCTCTCCACCAACTTTGTACCTGTTTTTTTTCCCCCACCAACTTGTGTAAGAACACTCATTTCCTCATTTCTACTGACACAGAATTTTTAAAATATTTCACTCTTATCCACCTGATCAGTAAGAAAATGACACTTCAGGGATGGTTTTATTTGCACTTGAATGGCTGTTCTGTTTAAAATTTATAACTGGCAGGAAAATGTATTGCAAGAAAAACTAGGAATAAACCATGATCCAAATGAAGAAACCTATAAGTCAATTAAAACAAAAAAGGAGATTGTTTTTGAAAAAAAATAAAAGACATTGTGGGCTGAGTGCAGTGGCCCATACTTGTAATCCCTGCACTTTGGGAAGCTGAGGTAGGAGGATCACTTGAAACCAGAATGAGACTAACCTGGGCAACAAAGCAATACCCCATCTCTACAAGTAAATTTTTTAAAGAAAATATTAGCTGAACACGGTGGTATATGCCTGTAGTCCCAGCTACTCAGGAGGCTGAGGCAGGAGGATCACTTGAGCCCAGGAGTTCAAGGCTTCAGCAGCGAGCCATGATCAGGCCACTGCACTCCAGCCACCTGGGTGACAGAGCAATACCCTGTCTCCAAAAGAAAAAAAAAAAAAAAAAGCAAAGAGATCTTCTCTCGAATTCATCTATTATCCCCAATTAAATGACAATTTTGGGAGGAAGCTGACAGAAAGAGCACCCTTTAAAAACACATTATTATACAAGTCTGCTGAGAAGAAGACTGCATCAGTCTGCAATGAACACTGTTGGTTTTTGACATGTTGTTGCTCATTTTAGTAAGTATTAGTTTTATTCAATTAATTTTATTCAGTCTAACCACAGAACACCTATTCTAGTTAATTTTTAATCACATTTAAGGTGTGAGCTGACAAATTTATTCACCTCCTACACTACAAAGTTTCTCTATTGTATGAGATTTCTCACGTCTGTGGGTGTAATTTTCAGTAAAGTTTTACCACAGCTATGTCATCTTGAACATTTCTCTTTGGTGTACACACCAATGAATGAAGGTTATCACTGGAGAAGTCCCATCCATACAATTTTAGATGGTTGCACTGCCACATCAAGCCTTAAAGACTTAAAAGCTTTGAACTCTGAATTACAATGTTGCTTCTGTATGTGGATTCCAATGACAATGAAACATATTGCTATAAAATCCCTCCATGCTAATCAGGATGGCCTAGGCAATGTTGCAGTAACAAATAAACCACCAAAAATCTCAGTGGTGAGACACAATGAATTTTTATTTCTTATTCTAAAAAGAAATCCAACACAGATCAGATGGCGACCTTCTATCAACCCAGTCTGAAATAAGCAGCCTCCAAGTCACCTTGGCAGGGATAGAGAAGCCTGAGAATGTTTATAAAGGCTAGACATAAAAGTGGCTTATGTCACTTTTGCTCACACTCCATTGGCTAGAACTCAAACATGGGCACACTCTTAACTGCAAGAGTTACTGGGAAATAGGCTCTTCTTATTTGCAAGGAAATGGAACCAGTTTGATAACATAGCACTGCCTCTGCCACACCCTTCAAATGCCACTTCTGTAGAGCTTCTCACCTGTGCAGAGAATCTCATGGAAAACCTGAGTACTAACGTTCTTTCACAGTAAGTGCATCGGTTTCATTTCTGAGCACACTTTTGAATGTTCTTCATACAGAGAGTATTTTTCTATTTGGGACTAAAAAAACTCTAAGGACTTCGGCTGAACTGAAGACCTTGCCATAATCATCCCAATTAGAATTTCCATCCTGGACACACCCTTTAATGGAAATTTGACCTCTAACTACAAACACTACCACAAACCACCCATTTGTCAAGAGTAACCTACTTTGCCATTGTAGCATACAGCAGTTGATAGGAGCTTCACAGAAGTTCTTGAAATCCACAAGCCTTGCCTGGCACACTCCAGTGCTGCAGGGGGACATTATCAATGGCAGTGTCCCTGTCTTTTGCTCCCCCAGCCCTCACACAGGCTGAGTAAGCCTCTATTATCTGGAATACAGTGTGGCTTCTGTTTTCCTAATTTAACCCTGATTTACTACGTTTATAATGTTTCTCTCTGCTCATGTAGTCTTTGATGAGTCAGAAGGTCTTTGCCATGCTCACAATGTGTGTGCTGTGTCTCATCTATATGCACTCTCTGTTGGGCAAGGAGGTATGAATTACGACTGAAGACCTTACCACATACCTTACACTTACAGGGCCTCTGTTCTGTGTGGACTCTGAGATGAACATGAAGATCTGAATTCCGACTGAAGCCTTTACCACACTCATCACGTTTATATGGTTTCTCTCTGGTGTTATCGCTTTGATGGAAGTGAATATATGAACTGTAACTAAAGCACTTTCCACACACTTCGCATTTATATGGTTTTTCTCAAGTGTGAACTCTGCTGAGTGTGAAGAACAGAGCTATACACAAAATCCTTTCCACACACATTGCATTTGTATGGTTTCTCCTCTGTGTGGACTCTCTGGTGAATGTGAAAGTGTGTACTTTGGCTGAAGCCCTTTCCACACTCATCACACCTATAAGGTTTCTCCCCTGTGTGAAACCTCCAGTGGACTTGAAGAACGGAGCTTGAACTAAAGCACTTGCCACACTCACTGGATTTGTAAGGCTTCTCTCCAGTGTGGACTCTCTGATGGATAAGAAGGTTGGAGCTCTGTTCAAAGCCCTTCCCGCACTCTTCACATTTGTGGGCTTTTTCCCTGTGTGTACTCCCTGATCGGTACAAAGAAGTGACCTAAATCCAAACGCTTTCCCACATACGTCGCATTTGTAGGGCATCTCCCCTGTGTGGACTCGACGATGGTTGTGAAGGGAAGAGTTGCAACTGAAGCCCTTGCCATAATCTTTACATTTTTAGGGATTGTCTCCTGAGGGGACTTTCTGACATCTGGGAAGGTCTGAGCTCTGTTTGCAGCCTGTAGGCCATCGTGGAATTCATAGGGAGTCTCCCCTGAGTGGGTTTTACAATGAACAATAAGATATTGGCTCTGACTTAAGTTCTTTCCATACTGGTCACATTTATAAGATTTTTCTCCTAGGTGAGTGCTGTGATGGATACGAGGATCTGTATCATCTGCAAAGGCCACCCCACAGTTATTACATGTGAAAGGCTGCGGTAAAACATGGGCCACATGATGTTGTTCAACTGTTGATTTCATACCCAAGTTTTTCCCACAGTTGGGGTGCCTACCAGGGTCCTCTGCTTTACATTCTTGGGACTCATGATGATCACGTGAGGTCCAATTGAGGCTGTCATCATGCTGAGCACTTCTGTACAATTTCTCTTCCACATAAATTCCCTTATATCTTCCCTGAGATTTCTGGGGCTCGGTCATTATGTTGCCTTTCCTCCAAGATTCTGGGGTAAGAAGCTGTGTCAGGCTTTGCCATGCTGTGATATCTTGATTTTTGATAATGGCATTTACTACATATTTTTCGTTTTCAGAAATCTGAAGAGACACGCCTGCCCACTCTTTACAGAGGGAAACATCTTCTAAATGTGGGGAACACTGTTCTTGAAGGTTCATGATATAATCCTGACACACAGTTAAATCCTGGATCCTTTGTTTCCAAATCTGCCAGCAATGAAGCACTTCTTGAGAAAGGAAACCTAACCCCTTTTACTGAAGATTCAAAATGTTGTTTTTAATCCCATCTCCCATGAGAAGAAAGAGAATTTGTGAATCACCTGTCCAGAGGTTCTGAGAAAATGAAATATGATGGGGTGGGAAGTTGTCCCTGGCTTCTATTGACATGTGAAACAGTTAGAGCAACAATAATTCTAACCTGTGAGCTGCCAATTAGAAATCAAGTGTTGTAGGGAAATTAAGAGAAATCTTGGCCAGGTGCAGTGGCTCATGCCTGTCATAGCAACACTTTCAGAGGCTGAGGTGGGAGGATCACTCAATCTCCGGAGATCAAGACCAGGCTGGGCAGTTTGGTGAGATCGCATCTCTACACAAAAATTAAAAATTGGCTCAGTTTTTCCTATGATTCCAGCTACTTGGAAATCTGAGGTTGGAGGATTGCTTAATAGTGGAGCGCAGAGGCTGCAGTGATCCAAGATTGTGCCACTGCATTCCAGCCAGGGTGACAGAGCAAGGCCTTCCACCCCCACACAGCAAAAAAGAATAAAAGGAAATCTTAGGAAAAATTTATGAAGGAAGAAATTCACCTCCCCTCTATAAGAGTAGTCAATAAAAAGCCTTTAATAATCTTGCTACAAAAGGTATGGGAAAGGCTCCCATTTTATGTAGTGTATGTGTGTATAGAAATAATACATATTGATGGAGTTTTTTTTATATGTTGGGCAGAGTAAGGGACACAAATGGTCACAAGAAGTTTCAGAAACAAACAGGTTCTATCTCCTGATGGCTTCCCTTCCTTCACATCACTGTCATATGGAGGACTTTGATGTATGTTTGTGTACAACCTGCCCAACTGTACATGGTTAGACTTAAGGGGATGGGGATAAAAAGGCAATGGGGATTGAAATAGGGATAAACATTGTGAAACATGGCCCTGGCATTGTGCGGGGATACATCTGTAAACCTCTGAGACAAGCTTTAAGAGACATCCTTTTTATTTTCCCCAAGGTTCTTTGTCTTCATGAAAAGATAGAGACCACTCAGATCCTATAATCCATTTCCTTAAATTTTGACCTTTTAAGTTATTGCAGAATCCCAAACAGACATGACTATGAGAATGGGGAACAGATATTGTGGTACTGTCAATGGCCTGGCACCCAGAGAAGCAAGACTTAGGTATATAACAAACCGGGAGCTGAGGCAGAAGAGGATGATCATATTTTTGGGACCCTACGATGGGTTTCAAAATGGCATGAATATCATGGTCAAGTCCCACTGGATACTGCTTCTGGTTCAAGGTCCTTTCTGGGTTGTTTTATTGAAAGTAACTTTAGTTTATAAGATAGTATCAGGGAAAAGGAGACCATGAGCTGCACCAAATGGGCTTTAATCAGTGGTTTTCCAATTGTTTTGATTGTAACCCACAATAAAATCAGCATTGTGACTCAGTAGGAATAGGCACGAACATCAACACAGACTGCTCACTAAAACAGAAGTTTTATCAGCTGATACTTACATACGATGTGCAATGCACTTTGATAAATTCTTTTGTTTTCTGTTCTATTAATCTATTTTGCTTTTTAAAAATTGCTGGTTATGACACAGTAATTTGATTTCAGGACTCCCCAAGAGGGTTTTATCCTGCAGTTTGAGAAACAACTGCAGGGATATGCAGATTTATGTAAAAGGTCCTGTGTCTACAGATTACACTTTGGTTTCACGAGGTTATTTATTAAAAACACAGGACCTAGGGCAAGATTACGGGGCCTCAAATCCTAGTTCTTCTTATAAGCTGTGTGATCATGGGGAAGTTATTAATTCTGTGACTCAGTTGTTTCATCCATTGATATGGTTTGGCTGTGTCCCCACCCAAATCTCTTCTTGAATTGTAACTCCCATAATTCCCAGGTGTCATGTCCCATAATTCCCACATGTCACAGCCTCCACACAGAGTCCCTACCAGGGCCCTACCTAGTGGAGCTGTGAGAAGAGGGCCACTGTCTTTCAGACACCAGAATGCTAGATCCACAAACAGCTTGAACCGTGTGCCTGGAAAAGCCACAAACACTCAACACCAGCCCACAAAAGCAGCCGGAAGGGAGACTATAATCTGCAGAGCCACAGCAGTGGAGCTGCCCAAGACCATGGAAACCTATCTGTCACATCAGCGTGACCAGGATGCAAGACATGGAGTCAAAGGAGATCACTTTCGAGCTTTAAGATTTGACTGCCCTGTTGGATTTCAGACTTGCATGGGGCCTGTAGCCCCTTTGTTTTGGCCAATTTCTCCCATTTGGAACAGCTGCATTTACATAATGCCTGTACATGCACTTTATCTAGGAAGTAAATAAATTGTTTTTTTATTTAACAGACTCATAGATGGAAGAGGCTTGGCTTGTCTCAGATGAGACACTGGACTGTGGACTTTTGAGTTAATGCTGAAATGAGTTAAGACTTTGTGGGACTGTTGGGAGGCATGATTGGTTTTGAAATGTAAGGACATAAGATTTGGGAGGGGCCAGGTTGGGATAATATGGTTTGGCTGTGTCTCCACCCAAATCTCATCTTGAATTGTAACTCCCACAATTCCCATGTGTCATGAGAGGAACCAGGTAGGAGGCCATTGAATTACAGGGATGGGTCTTTCCTGTGTTGTTCTCATGATAATGATGAGTCTCATGAGATCTGATGGTTTTTAAAAGGGAGATTCTGAATGGGTGCAGTGGCTCACACCTGCAATCTCAGAACTTTGGGAGGCCAAAATGGGTGGATCACGAGGTCAAGAGATTGAGACAATCCTGGCCAACGTGGTGAAACCCCGTCTCTACTAACAATACAAAAATTAGCTGGGCATGGTGGTGCATGCCTGTATTCCCAGATACAGGCAGGAGAATTGTCTGAACTTGGTAGTTGGAGGTTGCAGTGAGCCAAGATAGCACCACTGTCCTGCAGCCTGGCTACAGAGCCATACTCCTTAAAAAAAAAAAAAGGGAGGGTTTCCCTGCACAAGCTCTCTTCTCTTGTCTGCCACCATGTGAGATGTGCCTTTCACCTTTCCCCATGACTATGAGGCCTCCCCAGGGATGTGGAAGTGTAAGTCCAATACAGGGATAATAACAGTAACTATCCGTATTAGTCCATTCTCATGTTACTAATAAAGACATACCCAAGACTGCATAATTTATAAAGTTCCATATGGCTGTGGAGGCCTCACAATCATGACAGAAGGTGAAGGAAGAGCAAAAGGACATGCTACATGGCGGCAGGCAAAGAGAAAGCCTGTAGGGGAACACTAATTTATAAAACCATCAAATCTCATGAGACTTATTCACTCTCATAAGAACAGCACGAGAAACACCCCTGCCCATGATTCAGCTACCTCCTTCCAGGCCCCACCTACGACATGTGGGAATTATGGGAGCTACAATTCAAGATGAGACTTGGGTAGGGATATAGCCAAACCATATCTCTATCTCATAAACTAAACTTAGGTAACACATAACTGTATATGAACCTCTGAGAAATGAAAATGAGGTTACATATTTATCAAAAAGTAATCAAATAAGCCAACACTTAGATTACACTTACTACATACCAGTAAGTATTGGCTATTGTAACTGCCAACCAAACCAAAGTTCTCCCTCGGTTCCTTTAACACTGGTTTATCCAAAACATTGGCTAAACTTTGATTTTCCTCCAGAAGCAACCAATAGATCAAGGCTCTTGGTGATGTGTGAATTTTATAGGTCTCATTCTGAGAAATATGAGGAAAGAATGAGAGCCTAAATGTGTGATTAGGGGAGGGAGGGATTACTACCTGCATTGAATGCCCACAGGCCAGGGGTATGAGATTTGGGGAGAGCTCCCTCACAAACCCATCACAAGGGGCCAGATCCTCACACTGATCTGTAAAAGCTTATTAACTGCAGGGTTCTAACCTTCACATGCATCCCTTAGGAGTTTTATTTCCAGTGTCCAAAGTTTCTCTTTGTGATCTAACTGGAGTTTTCTATCTGGTTTGAAATGATGATTTCAGGACACATGTCCAGTGGTCTGATGCTCAGTTACTCATCCACTGAGATGAGGTTCCTGAAGTTTTCCAGCATCACATCTTGGTACAGGTTTATCTGGACTTTAACCAATAGTGCCAGCTCTTCCTTGGTGAAGACAACAGCCATGTCCTTGAATTTCACCCTTTCCTAAAACATCAACCACATGCCACATCAATCATCCACACAAATGACTGGTCTTAGTCTGTTTGGGCTGTCTTAATAAAATACCACAGTCTGATTAGGTTAAACAATAAACTAACTTCTTACTGTTCTGGAGGTTGGAAAGTCTAAGATCAAGTACCACCAAGATAGGTTTCATTCAGGTTTCATCTCTTGGCTTGTAGACAGCTGTCCTCTCACTGTGTCCTTACATGGCAGAGGGAGAATGAGAGCAAGCTCTGTTGAGGCTCTCTTACAAGGACATTAATCCTATTGGATCAGCGATTCGCAAAGGACAATATTAATAAAATTATAAAATATGGCCCAGGAAATAGGTACAGATAAATCTATACTAAGGTGTTGTGCTGATACACGAGTCTAGTACTGTTCCATGAGTTCATTTCTCATCACACACCAAGATTTGGTATTTTCACTTTTTCAGGGCAGATTAATCCATTTTTATCATGTTAAAAGGAACTCAGAAGACAGGGTAACTAAAAGCATGGCTCCTAGATTCAAAAAACACAATAGAGAAAAGGGAGGTTATTAGGATAATTAAGAACACTTGGATATCAACTAGGTATTAAAACATAGTGGTATCAATGTGAAATTTCTTGAGTATGTTAACAGTAATGTGGAAATGTAGGAAAATGCTCTTACTCTTAGGAGATACAAGCTGAAATATTTAGGAATGAATTAAAATAATGCCTGCAATTTATCCCCTACTGGGTCATCAAAATAAAATACAGATATGTGTATATATATACGTATATTATGTATATGTTTGTGGGTGATTGTTAACAATTGGTGAATCCAGGTAAATATTACACATTATGCTATTCTTTCATTTTCCTGATAAATTGAAATTTCTCAAAATAAAAGGATGTGGGGAATATTCTGATATTAATAACCATCTCCTAATCAAGAAACTAATTTTTACATAAAATATTTCTATCTATGCATATATCACACTGCTCAGAGTTAAGTATTTACAGATATGTTCTCTCAATAGACTCTGCATCTCTAAATAACGCAGAGCTTTCAAATGGAAGTTGTAAGCAGTTACAAAGGCTTCACAAAGAATATGTTCCTAACAATTGTCCAATTACCAAAATATGACAATTATTAAAAACAAAACCTAGCGGAATTAGCACGGTTGTCCTAATAGCATCACTCTCTCAGTAACACTACTGTATGCCTTCTTCTGCAGGAGGCAACAAAATTGAATTGGAGTTAATCATTCAGGAAATACAGATACCCTGAAGTCTACTTGGGGTGTTCAAATATAGGGAGAAGGGGTTAAGAATAGAGGTTCACGCAGCCTACACCCCATTCTCCCTTCTCTGCCTCAACTATAGAGACTGGGAAAACAAAACACTCATTTCTCCACCACCCTTGTAGCTGGATGGATGCCTTTTAGGAAGCCTAGGCAGCGATTGTCATAGGATGCAGATACAAGGAGAGCTCCAAAATATTAAGAAACCAAATTTATCAATGAATAAACACTTGCAAAAATCTATAAATATTTTCCTCTCTGAAGTATTCTTGTATAACCATCTATGAAGTATTCTTGTAAAACCTTGAAGCTGAATCTATTCAAGCATCTGGTGCTTCCACTTACAAGAAATACTGTGGATCGATAACACATTGAAAGATACCAAAAGGAAGCAAACAAATGCATTCCAAATGTAGGAAAGAACACAGGACACCAAACTTGGTTTCTACAACAAGTCAATAGCAGGAGAGAATAAAGTAGAGGGGCAGATTTCTCTAGATTAAAAGAGATTAGGAAACACAACAGCCAAATATATGATAGTATAGATCTTGGTAAGATCCCATTTGAACAAACCAACAGTCAAAAAAAATTTTTGAGATAATCAGGGAAATTTGGTTATTGTCTGGGTATTAGATAATACCAAATAATTATTGATTATCTCATTAGTCAATTTTTAAGGAAATATATACTGAAATACATAGAGAATGTGGTAAATTAGATTACTGTTTAGAAATATCCTCTTCCATGTTCACCAATCCCATTAAAGGACCAGAGTGTGTTTTCTTACCCCTTTAGCTTTGACTTGGCAATGTAACTTACTCTGGCTACCAAAATGAAGCAGAAGTGAGAATGTGCCTGTTCTAACCTGGGCCTTGACCGATCTCACGCGTTCACTTGCTCTCTTGTCCGTCTTTCACCCAAGCTAACCAAAACCAGCAGAGTGCTACCAAATATTCATGGCATTGGCTTTAGGTCCAGGCCATAACCATTGAGGACACTGTTATAGGAGGCTGGAAAAATGGTGACCTGGATGTAGTGGTGAACATTTGGTAAACTGTTGCTGTAATTTAGAAGATAGAAAATTTACCTAATGAATCTTGGACTTGGGCAAGATGGTCTCCAGGCAGAAGGATAAAAGTGTGAGCTCATTCATTTTAGTTGCATATATAATAAAGTACTATACAAAAGTGATGTGCTCAGAGAAAAACCAATACAGTGTAAAATAACATGCCTCTTTAAAATACTCTGGGAAAGAAAAAAATGAAAAAGTGATTAAGCAATGATTAAGCAATGATTAACTTTGGCAAAAAGTTAATCATTGAAACTGCATGATGGGTACTGCAAATGGAGGCTCATAATACCATTTGTTCTTTTTGTGTACTTTCATAATTAATTTTTTTCATGATTAAAAGAAAATCCTTCCTCCACACTGTGATGGTGTTTTTAATGTGACAACTTGGCTAAGCTACAGTCCTCAGTTATTGAATCAAACACAAATCTAGGTATTGCTATGAAGATAATTTGTAGATGTGATTAAAGTCCATAATCAGTTGACTTTAAGGGAGATTATTCTAACTAATCTGAGTATGTCTGATTCAAAAAACTAAAAGGTCTTATGAGCAGAGCTGAGGCTTCCCTGAAAGGTGGAGAAATTCCACCCATAGACAGCGGTTTCCGTCTGTGTCTAAGAGTTCTGGCCATCCTTCCTGAGGGACTGCCATGTGGATTTTGGACTTGCCTAATTAGCCCCCGTAATCATATAAGTCAATTACTTATGATAAATCTGTTAATATATATCTGTTAGTGGTTCTGCCTTGCTGGTCGAACTCTGACTAATACATACCCATTCAAATCTTGTTACTTATTGAACGAGACCAGTGACGTTTAGAGTATGGTCATGTATATGCTGCCCATGCACTTGGATGCTGCGGCAACACTAAATTGCTATAAAAGTTTCTGAACTTACTCTTGATTCTTTTTCCCTCATGGGGCAGTGATAAGCAGTTCACGGACTGGTACTGGTACATGAACCACACTTAGAGTAGCACCAAAGTAGATATCTTGAAATCTGTGAGTTTGTTTCTTACTTCTGTAAAGGGAGTCAAACCATCTGCTTCACAAAGTCATTCTTAGCAAGATGAAGTACCTAATACATAGTAGTCACTCAAAAAATGCTGACCTCCTTTCAGAAAGCAGAAGTGTCTGGTTCCTCAGAATGAACAGTATATTTAAAGAGAAAGAAACCTTTCACTTACCTGGAACTTAATCATACCGTCTTCCTTTTGGAAAGGGCAGGATTCTGGAAAAGCAGAACTGCATAGAAGAAAGAATCCATGAGATCATGGATTCAACAAGTTATAAATGAACATTGGTTCCTTCCTTATCTGAACAAATTTCTCACAATTTTTTCTCTCCCTAGATATCATCTCTTCTCATTCTGAACAGACTGAACTCCCACCTCCTCAATACTTCCCTAGATTTGTCCACAGTCCCTCAATCTCAGACCACTGTGTAACTCCTATCTCTCTCCTCAAGCTTTTGGGTCAAAACCTGCACATTCTTTTCCTTTTCTCAGACTTGTGAATGAACTGACATAATCTACATCTGAATTACGCTGGAAAAAAGGATCCAGAATTGCTGAATAAGGGAGCAATCTCAGGGCTAGGCACAGTGGCTCACGCCTGTAATCCCCAGCAAATTCGGAACCCGAGATGGGTGGATCACTTGAGGCCAGGAGTTCGAAACCAGCCTGGCCAATATGGTGAAACCCTGTCTCTACTAAAAATACAAAATTAGCTGGGCTCGGTGGCGGGCACCTGTAATCCCAGCTACTCAGGAGGCTGAGGCAGGACAATAACTTGAACTTGGGAGGCAGAAGCTGCAGTGAGCTGTGCTTGCACCACTGCACTCCAGGCTGGGCAAAAGAGACAGACATTGTCTCAAAAAAAAAAAAGAAAAAAAAAAAAGAGAGCAATCTTAGGATGACAGGGGCCTTCTGCTATTTCCACTTTCACATGCAAGACTTGATCTTGTATGGCCAGGCATGTGGTCTAAAGAACTTGCGATTAGCCAAGATATACAAATTAAATCCCAATTTTTATTATTATGCTAATCAATAATACAAATTTTTAAACATCTACACCTTGACTCTTGGCTTCCTAAACTATCTCTCCAGCACCCATTCTATCCCTTGCTTTTGCAAATATTGATGACACATCTATGACTTATAAGACACATCCTCTGCTCTGGAAATGCTCATGGTATACTGAACTATACATGCTCTCAGACTGCACGTAGCAAAGTAGATAGACAGACCTTCTAAGCTTGCCACTTCATATACACTAAAGCCCCTTCCTGTTCTGCTTATATCAGTGGATTCCCTTGCCAATTAGCTTCCAGTTGGGTTTAGCCAATGGGGAAAGCCAGCAAGAGATGCAGGGAAGGGACAAGAGTGAAGTCAGAATATTTATTCCCCCAAGTTTTTCCCTACAGGTTGCTGTGGAATGGCTATGTTCCATATCCATTGACCAAAGGTCATGGCCACCATCAGGCAGCTGTCATCCAATAAATATTTCTTCAGGTTTTAGCGACTGCTTCCTCCCTTAGCCCTTCAGTCCAAAAGACAGTAAGTTACCCTGCTATCACCAGCTCTGAAATATTGCCATATCATTTGTTGATTACCACAGCCTGCCTAAAACTTTATAGATTGTCCCTTTATTAAGCTCTTCTCAAATTACCCCATTTGAGTGTTCTGTTTATTTTTTATTGGTATTCTATCAGATAAACGCTGTAAACACAATTGCCTTCCGCCTTTGTGGAGAAACTTACTGTATAAAATTGCCACTTTAAGCACTGTGGAAACTCCAAAGATTAAAAAATAAAAGCCAAAAAGCAGGTTTCTGCCTTCTAAGATAGTGCTTCTCACACTATCTGTGATAAAGGACTAGTTTTTTTATTATTATTACTGTTACTTTCAGTCTGTCGCAGACTGATATTTTGGTAAGACACACTAAAAAGAAATTACTGGAAAAAAGAAATTAACAAGGTATGCAAATTAAAGCCCAATTGTTATTATTATGTTAATCAATAAGACAAAATTTTAAACATCTACAATCAGGTTCTCAAATTATCTGGTCACAGACTAATATCATTTATTGGCAGTGGTCTGTTGGCTACCCTTTGAATTGCAGCTCACAGGGTTATAGAATCAGGTTAATAGAATATGAAATGTCTTTATGGTAAATCCTTGGACTCTTTTTCTCTCCTTTACTACCTTTAAGAGACATCATTAATCACTTCTTATTTTGGGCTCCAACAAAGGCCAAAATAAGGAATGTTCAAGTCATTAATACAGCATGAATTAAATCATTTTGCAATAGTTAAGACCTACCAAGGAAACACTCCTCCTTTCCCCTGTCAAAAAACTACAAATCCTGAAAAAAAAAAACAAAAAAAAACCAAGCCATAGTCTTTTATTCACTGTACTTGCTAAGGATCTTATCATTTAACAAGCACTCAAACAGTGTTTCTTAATATTAACAAACGCACAAATAGAATTGGCTTGGATATTATACATTAGATGCACGTGCAAAGGCATAAACTCACCCTCTACTTCCAGTACCTGTTCTCACTTAAGAGCCAATAATGGGACAGGATTATTTTCAAGCACACATCTCCACACATGCAGTCACACATATATGGTTGAGGGTTTGGTTTCCTGAATTTCTGGCTTCAGACACTCCCTGCCTGTGTGAACTATGGGCCGTGGCAGGAACCAGATGGCACATTCAAATTTGAGGGGAGTTTAATAAACAGACGGCTTACAATGGTGTTGGCTGGGGGTAAGGAAATCAGAGTGGATAAGGCTCTATCCTGGGAAGTGACAGGGAGGTGCCATTATACTACCTGGGCCTTAAGAGGTAAGGGGAGGGAGAGTCCCTGGAGCCTGGAACTGAGAGGACTGTGTGGCCAGGACCACCAAAACCATGACCTGTTGTTTAGAAGGGCAGCTAATCTGTGACAATCCTGCAGAGAGAGAACTCGGGGACAAGATCCTCCAACTCACACTTCTTCCTCTCTCCAAACTTTCCTGTTGAGACTTCCCATTGGCCAAAGACAAGCAAGGCCAGAAGGCAATGGCGGCCTTTCAGGGCAGACAGCAGGGTGGAAAAGGTGGGGAGCCAAAGGCATGGGACACATGGCACCTCAGGACTCTTGTTTTTTTCCCTATCTGCCAAAGTCCACACAGCTCTCTCACACAAATGCGTTTCTCATCCCTCAACCTGACAACTACTCTGATCTGAGGAATACATCACGAATGAGACCAGATGCCCATATCAACCTCTTCGGCGAATGAAGACCTAGAGGAAAAGTGCAGCTGAATCTGGAACTGCAATTGTTCAGAAACACGATCAGAAATGTAATAAAAGCTGCCATTACACCTAAAATAATTAACACTAAATCTCTAACTTTATCAAATATACAGAGAGCATTCAAATTTCAAATTCGTTGAGTGTAATTTAACACTTACATTTGCTCATGTGCTTTATAATACTCAAATTCTGTACTCCCTGGCTCACAGCATGTGAGGTGAGAATGGAGTTAATAATTTGGGGCAGTTCTTTCTTTTCTTTTTTTTTTTTTTTTTTTTGAGACGGAGTCTCGCTTTGTCGCCCAGGCCGGAGTGCAGTGGCGCGATCACGGCTCACTGCAAGCCCCGCCTCTTGGGTTCACAGGATTCTCCTGCCTCAGCCTCCGGAGTAGCTGGGACTACAGGCTCCCGACACCACGCCCGGCTACTTTTTTGTAATTTTTTTTTTTTTTTTTTTTTTTTTAGTAGAAACGGGTTTTCACCGTGTTAGCCTGGATGGTCTCTATCTCCTGACCTCGTGATCCACCCAAAGTGCTGGGATTACAGGAGGGAGGCACCGCGCCAGGCCTGCGACAGTTCTTTTCAAAATGTATTCGGTGACAGTAAACTCCAGAGTTATTACAGTCTGAGTTGTTTCTTTTTTGCCAGAAGCCGGAAACTCTGCCCTGAAGTCAGAAATGCCCCAATGGAGTCAGAGCTGCCAAAATCCAGAGTTCAGACCCAAGACAACTCCCCATCCAAGAACCTAGGGCTGCTGAGCCAGAATCGCCCCCACCAAACTGAGCGAGAATAGCCCAAGCCATCCTCTATTTCCAGAAACAAGCTGCTTAAGGAAATCCCTCATCCCATTCAGGGAGGCACAGCCCCAGCCATTACTCCCAAACTCTGAGCCAGCGCCCCTCTGCCCTCATCCACAGATGCACATTCCAAGACTGGACCCTAAGCCTCGACCCAAGGTGGCACAGCGCAAGTCGCTGTCACGAAACGTGAAGATGCACGTTTTGTCAAACCCAGGGCTGCTCCCCAAACCGAGCCCACGCGCTTCCCATCCCACCCCGGGTAGGTAGGGGCCGCTGAACTTCCCCAGCCTACCCCACCCACGAGGCCTTATCATTGGTCACCAGTCCCCTCTTCCACTCCTCCTACTTCAGTCCACAGGGACGGGTCACAGCTGCACATCCTGCACCCTTACTCCTGGCTACGCTTCCGAGAGGGGCGCGGTCCAGGTGGGACTTACCACAGCATCCCAAACAATGTCGCCCTCAGCTAGCGTCTGGTACCACGGCGCATGCGGAAGGAGGCCTATGGACTACAATCCCCAGAAAGCCCCGCGCGCAGCAGTGGCCATTCGCAAGGTTATCAGGGTGAAGGTAGCCTTTGACTTCCGAGCATTTGGAAGTCCTTTGACTTCCGTGCATTCGTCTAAAATAATGACAATCGTAATAAAGATAAAGTACTGAAATGTTAAATAAATCACTATCAACGACGAAAAGAAAAAATTTCAATATTTTACTACTTGGAAATGAGCACTTTACCATTTTAGTGAAGACTTTTATAGGTTCTTATTTTATAGGCATGTCTTTTAATGTTAAAATCACGAAATTTTTCAATTAAAATTCACTTAAATATTTCCATCCCCGCCCCCCCATCGTGTTTTGTTTCTGTTGATGAAGACTCCGCATAATCTACACTTGCGATATAACATAGCCCTGTAATTTGTTTCCTAGTCTCAGAAGCAGCAGAATGAATTAACAACAATTGTCTGAATCTTTAATAGGGGAATTACAGGAGTACTCCTTACAGCATAACAAGAAAACGCGTGAAGTTTTCAGACTCTTTTTGAAAATTTCCCCTTGTTGGGACTTAGGCTTTATTTTACTTTATGTTATTGCATTTAAGATTTAGGATAATTAAAAAGTCAGGAAACAACAGGAGCTGGAGAGGATGTGGAGAAATAGGAACACTTTTACACTGTTGGTGGGACTGGAAACTAGTTCAACCATTGTGGAAGTCGGTGTGGCGACTCCTCAGGGATCTAGAAATAGAAATACCATTTGACCCAGCAATCGCATTACTAGGTATATACCCAAAGGATTATAAATCATGCTGCTATAAAGACACATGCACACGTATGTTTATTGCAGCACTATTCACAATAGCAAAGACTTGGAACCAACCCAAATGTCCAACAATGATAGACTGGATTAAGAAAATGTGGCACATATGCACCATGGAATACTATGCAGCCATAATAAGTGATGAGTTCATGTCTTTTTTAGGGACATGGATGAAGTTGGAAACCATCATTCTCAGCAAACTATAGCAAGGACAAAAAACCAAACACCACATGTTCTCACTCATAGGTGGGAATTGAACAATGAGAACACATGGACACAGGAAGGGGAACATCACGCACCGGGGTCTGTTGTGGGGTGGGGGGAGGGGGGAGGGATAGCATTAGGAGATATACTTAATGCTAAATGCGTGCAGCACACCAACATGGCACATGTATACATGTGTAACAAACCTGCACGTTTTTCACATGTACCCTACAACTTAAAGTATAATAATAATAAAATTAAAAAAAATTAAGATTTCTATTAAAGAAAATTTTGGGTACCCTAATGTGGTAAGAAAATTGAATAAGAATTCCATTAGAGACCCACAGTTTTAGCCTGGAGGAAAGCCCTGATAATGGGTGAGAACAATCTCTCTCCTAGGAATGGTCGCCTGGTCCTGCTGGCAGAGGCTCTGCTTGGAATATCTGGCTGGCATTCCGTTTTCCATGCACCCTCAAGCTGTAGGGGTCATGAGGCAGTTCCAGTCCTAGAATAGACAGGGAAGTGAAGACCCCCACCTCTAGGCAATGGGCAGGAAATGGTTGAATAATATCCAACTATAGCTTGACATTGCAACTTAGGGCACATAAAGGGACAGTGCAATTCTTTTGGCTTATCTCTGTCTTTTGATGTTTACATGTTTGATGTTCTTATATATTGCTCTAAGTTGAAGGATTACTTGATTTAATTTGACATACTTGAATTTTAAAAAAAGAGTTCAGGAACATTTTTATTTTTGACCTAATACAAGGTTAATTTTTGTGACATCTGTGTCTATTGGAAAACAATGTGTGTTTTCTATCAGAGGGATATGCATACATTTATATTTTCACCAGACTTGTTAATTGTTTCTATTTAAATTTCCTAAGTGCTTATTTGTGCTTACTTAGATTTTTTCATTATGCATCTGTCAATGATGGAGAAGTTCATTTCAAAAAGGCTCCGAGGCTGGGCGTGGTGGCTTAAGCATGTAATCCCAGTAATTTGGGAGGCCGAAGTGGGCAGATCACGCGGTGAGGAGTTAAAAACTAGCCTGGCCAGGATGGTGAAACCTCGTCTCTACTAAAAGTACAAAAATTAGCCAGGCATGGTGGCAAGCACATGTAGTCTCAGCTACTTAGGAGGCTGAGACAAGAGAATCGCTTGAGCCCGGGAAGCGGAGGTTGCAGTGAGCCGAGATTGTGCCACCGCACTCCAGCTTTGGCGACAGAGCGAGACTCTGTCTCAAAAAAAAAAAAAAAAAAGAAGAAAGAAAAAGAAAAAAAAATCTATAATGGTAAATTTGTCATTTTCCTCTCTATAGCATTTGCTTTATTTATTTATTTAATATATTTTTTGAGACTGAGTCTCGCTCTGTTGCCCAGGCTGGAGTGCAGTGGCGCCATCTCAACTCACTGCAAGCTCCACCTCCCAGGTTCACGCCATTCTCCTGCCTCAGCCTCCCGAGTAGCTGGGACTACAGGCGCCCACCATCACGCCGGCTAATTTTTTTGTATTTTTAGTAGAGACAGGGTTTCACCGTGTTAGTCAGGATGGTCTCCATCTCCTGACCTTTTGATCTGCCTGCCTCGGCCTCTCAAAGTGCTGGGATTACAGGCATGAGCCAACGCGCCCAGCCTACTTCATTTTTCAAAAGTCGTGTTATTAGGTATACAAGGGGCTTTACTTTTTAAAAGTCGTGTTATTATGTATGGAAGTGGTCTGTTCCTTATCTGAAACACTCGGGACCAGAATTGTTTCAGATTTTTTATTTTTTTCAGATTTGCAATATTTGCATATGCATAATGAGGTATCTTGAGGATGAGACCCAAGCCTAAACGCAAAATTCGTTTGTGTTTCCTATACACCTTATACACTTTCCCTGAAATTAATTTTATAGAATTATTTGATTAATTTTGTTCACAAGGTTTGTATACAATGTTTGTGTGCATTGAACCATCAGAAGCAAAGATTGCCTTCATCGTATGATCGAAGAAAAATCAATTAATGAAAAGAAGAGGAAGAAAGCAAATATTTCAGGTGTGGAAATTTCCTCTTTTGGTGTCATGTTCACATTTCAAAAGTTTCAGATTGTGGAATATTTTGGATTTTTAAATTTAGTGATGCTGACCCTGTGTAAGTTTCATAATGGTCATATCTTCTTGATGGACCAAAAATTTCCTTAAAATTTTAAGTACTTTTTATTTTCACCTTGAGTTTACTTTTCATTGCCGACTGTACATGCTTTCTTTTCATTAGATTTCATCTAGTATTTATTTTTCACTTAGTCCTAAAATTAGCATTTTTTACCTTGTTATTTATATACTCTTTATTATTATAGTTATTTTTAAATGTTACTTTTCCCTAATCTAAGAGCTTGTCTTTAGTCTGAAAATACACACTTAAATGGGTGTGTTAGGAACAAAAGAGAAAGTGCTTGTGTAATTGATCTAGGAGCTTCTCCTGTTTCCCAACTATAGAACAGTGACTCTGGCCTGTAATCCTAGTTGATCAAGCAGCTGAGGTGGGAGGATGGCTTGAGTCTGGAAGGTTCAGGGTGCAGTGGGCTATGATGGTGCCACTGTACTCCAGCTGGGTGACAGCATGAGATTTTATGTCTAAAAAAAGAAAAAGAAAATGAAAAAGTAGGACAGTGACCCTCAAAGAGGAAGGAAATAGCCTCCCTAAGACTCCTTTGAATTGTGTGAGTGATCTTTGCTTGCTCCAGTGACTGGGATATGAGTTTAGTATGCAGAGGTAAGGAATGCTAAACATATTGCTTCTGTAAATTAATTCTCTCAACAAAGAAGTCATCCATTCAGAACACCCAACAGTAACCCCTTGAAAATCATTGCTCTAAAGGAAAGAAAATGAAAAACAACAACCTCAGTCAAATAAAAGGAGGGAAAGAAACGATCGAATCAGTAAAGAGAAAGTCAAACTGCTGCTGTTTGCTGATGATATGATCATATACCTAGAAAACCCTAAAGACTCCTTCAAAAAGCTTCTAGAACTCATAAATGAATTCAGCAAAGTTTCAGCATACAAAATTAATGTACACAAATCATACCTCTGCTGTACACCAACAGCAACCAAGCTAAGAATGAAATCAAGAACTCAATGCCTTTTACAATAGCTGCAAAAAAAAAAAAAATACTTAGGAATATTTCTAACCGAGGAGGTGAAAGGCCTCTACAAGGAAAACCATAAAACACTGTTGAAAGAAATCATAGATGACACAAACAAATGGAAACACATCCCATGTTCATGAATGGGTAAATCAACGTTGTAAAAATGACCATACTGCCAAAAGCTGTTTACAAATTCAATGCAAGTTCCATCAAAATACCACCATCACTGTTCCCAGAACTAGAAAAGACAATGCTAAAATTCGTATGGAACAAAGAAAAGCCCACAGAGCCAAAGCAAGACTAAGCAAAAAGAACAAATCTGGAGGCATCACATTACCTGACTTCAAACTATACCATAAGGCTATAGTCACGTGAACAGCATGGTACTGGCATAAAAATAGACCAAAGACCAATGGAACAGAATACGGAACCAAGAAATAAATTCAAATACTTACCGCCAACTGATATTTGACAAAACAAACAAAAACATAAAGTAAGGAAAAGACGCCCTATTCAGGCCGGGTGCAGTAGCTCACGCCTGTAATCTCAGCAGTTTGGAAGGCCGAGGCAGGTGGATCACAAGGTCAGGAGATGGAGACCATCCTGGCTAACACGGTGAAACCTCGTCTCTACTAAAAATACAAAAAATTAGACTGGCGTGGTGGCGTGGGACTGTAGTCCCGGCTACTCGGGAGGCTGAGGCAGGAGAATGGATTGAACCAAGGAGGTGGAGCCTGCAGTGAGCCGAGATCCCACCACTGCACTCCAGCCTGTGTGACACAGCGAGACTCCGTCTCAAAAAAAAAAAAAAAAAAAGGCCCCCTATTCAAACAAATGTTGCTGGTGTAATTGGCAAGCCACATGTAGAAGAATGTGAATGGATCCTCATCTCTCACTTTATACAAAAATCAACTCAAGATGGAACAAAAACTTAAAACTTGAAACCATAAAAATTCTAGAAGATAACATCAGAAAAACCCTTCAAAACATTAGCTTAGGCAAAGACTTGATGACCAAGAACCTAAAAGCAAATTCAATAGAAAAAATGATAAATAGGTGAGACTTAATTTAAGTAAAAAGTTTCTGCACAGCAAAAGAAACACTGAGCAGATTAAACTGGAAACCCACAAAGGGGGAGAAAATCTTCACAATCCATACCTCTGAAAAGGATGAATATCCAGAATCTACAAGGAACTCAAACAAATTAGCAAGAAAAATATGAAGAATCCCATCAAAAAATGGGCTAAGGACATGAATAGACAATTCTACAAAGAAAATATACAAATAGCCTACAAACATATGAAAAAATTCTCAACATCATGAATGATCAGGGAAATGCAAATGAGAAACACAATGCAATACCACCTTACAGCTGCAAGAATGGCCATAATAAAAAATTTAAAAAATAATAGATGTTAGTGGGGATGTGCTGAAAAGGGAACACTTTTACATTTCTGCTGGGAATGTAAACTACTGCAACCACTATGGAAAACAGTGTGGTAATTCCTTAACGAACTAAAAGTAGAGCTACCATTTGATTCAACAATCCCACTACTGGTTATCTACCCAGAGGAAAAGAAGTCATTATATGAAAAAGATAGCTGCACACACGTTTATAGCAACATAACATGATGTTTTATAAATATAAGTGATAAAATTCCTCAATTAAAAGTTTATTAGAGTTCATCAGTGTTGATATCATCTTTCCAAATTAAAAAAAAATGTTTTCTGTTCGTTGTTTTGGTTTTTGTTTGTTTGTTTTGATGCATGGTCTTGCTCTTTTGCTTACTGCAGCCTCAGCTTCCTGGGCATGAGTAATCCTCTCACCTCAGTGACCCAGGTAACTGGAACTACAGGTGTGCACCACCATGCCTAATTGATTTTTAAATATTTTCTTATAGAGTCTCACTGTGTTCCCTAGGCTGGTCTGAAACATCTGTGTTCAAACAATCCTCCCACCTTGGACTGAAAAAATGTTGACATTACAGTCACAAGCCATCATGTCTGGCCAGAAATGTTTTTTCCTTATTTTTTTCTTTCTTTTTTTTTTTTTTGAGACAGAGTCTCTTGCTCTTTTGCCCAGGCTGGAGTGCAATGGCACGATTTTGGCTCACTGCAAGCTGTGACTCCCAGGATCACGCCATTCTCTTGTCTCAGCCTCCCGAGTAGCTGGCACTACAGGTGCCTGCCACCACGCCCGGCTAATTTTTTGTATTTTTAGTAGAGATGGGTTTTCACCGTATTAGCCAGGATGGTCTCAATTTCCCGACCCCGTGATCAGCCCACCTTCTCCTCAGAAAGTGCCGCGATTACAGGCGTGAGCCACCAGGCCTGGCCCAGAAAAATGTTTTTAATAAGCTTTCTTCCTTTCTTCCCCTCTCATCTCCAATATTTATGTCTTCTAGAATCTTAACACTAAATTTTCTTTTTTCCTCACATATAACAATTATTTAGATTTAACCTTAAGATTTACTGTGTATTCTTGCTTGTTGTACATACTGTACATCTTCCTCTAACTTGAATTTATTTGTTTTTCTGGACAGTATTCTTAAGAAGTTTTTTCAGACAGTCTGAAGTTCGTAAGTTCCTTGCGTCCTTTTGTCTTATGTCTTCATTCTTCCCTCACAGCAAATGTTGGCTTGCCTGGGCATATAATACTTAAACACAAGTTACAGTTCTTCATAACTTTGAAACATTATCTCTCTCTCTTTTAGTTTTTATTACTGATGAATACTCTGATACCAAATTAATTCTTCAATCTCTAATAGGTAATATTTGGGTTTTACTTTTTTTCTTGAGGTATTTAGGATTTTTTTCTTTATCAGCTGAAATTTTACCATAATTTAATTTGATGAGGTTTTTGCTTCTTCCTGTTAAGCACTCAGCAGGAAATTTCAATAAGAATCTCAAATCTCTGCTCCAGCTCTGGGATATTTTATTTTATTTTTTCTTTTGAGGTTTTCCTCCCCATTATTGTATATTCCCTACCTTTGTGATACTCTTATTATCCATATGTTGGTTCCTTCTTTCATGTCTCCTTATATCCATCATATACCCATCATATATCCTAATGTGCCATCTTCTTGCATTACTCTCTGGAATAATCCCTTGCCTAATCTTTCAGCTCACTAATTTGCACCTTCAGCAATATGCACCCATTATTCTGCCCATCAATTCATATTTTTGTTTAAAATTCTGAAATAAAATGATTGTCAACTTAGACCCAGAAACAGTTATGCAAACTATAAATTGCCTAAATGGAAAAATACTGGGATTCAGAAAATGTACTTCCTATGTACTGTTTATGTACTCTTAGGAGAAGTAACCCTCATGCTGTTACTTGATTATGTGCTGCAGCAAATGAGGTAATAATTTAAGAAAGAGGAAGACTTAGCATCTAGGGGGTGGGAAATTCGACCCTGGATTTTTTGCTGGATCACAGCGAAAGGAAGTCCCGGGAGACTGAACCAGACTGTAATCAGGCCAAGATGATCATCAGTCCTCAAGGAAGGATAAAGATGGGGGGATCCAAGAAGGTGGAATCTGGAAAAAGTAGACTCCATACATTATAGAGCATATTTGAAACACTGAAAACTTGGAGAAATAATAACTATATATAATGTACCAAAAAGCATTTAGAAACACCAGGAAAACAGAAACTGTATGAGTGGTAGTAGAATCATAACCTCCCACATGGCTTTATAGTGAATAATATTAATAGAATTTATATTAATGCATATTAATATAATTATACTAATTGAGACAATGTTGCATTATACTAATGAAGACAATCATCCACACTAATGATACAAGTGGTGTCATATGCTATTGGTAGGTCAAGTATGATGAGAGAGGCTGAAAACTGACTGCTGGATTTGGCGATAACATCTTAACTAGAGCAGCTATGGGGAAATGTGTGTGCCAGACAAGATGATGTGGAGGTTGTGGGAAGCATGAATGGAGTGAGTTTTAAAAGAATTGGAGGAGAGAAACTGAGGCAGTGTCTCTTGACAACTTGTGGTCAAGAACAGAAGTGAAAGGAGGGAGGGTAGCTAGGAAGGCTGATGGAATCAAATACCATTCCATGCCTACCAAGACTGGAGATGTTAACCAAGTTCCTAAGTTGATGGAAATGCACTGAAAGAGAGTGATGCTGGTAATGCTGGAGAATTGAAGGCGCAGCAGCAGGAACAGAGTACTTGACTAGGCAAGAAGAGATGGGATCTTGGGCACAAGCTGAGGGGATTACAGTTAGAAAGAGGCACAGCCCAGCCATGGTGACATGAAGGCAAATGGGGATTCAGTGCAAGAAATTTGCTAGATTTCATGGTAGAAGGTGGAATATTTTTCCTGATTGATTTTATTTTCTCAGTGAAAGGAGAAGGAAGATCATGAGCTAGAAGGGAGATTGCCTGGAAGCAGTGAGCATTAGCTCATTGTCTGTGGCCTGAAATTTAGAGGAAGACCAGGTAGCACAATTGTGTGTTTTTTTCTCCAGCCACTGCTCAGGTAAGTTTGTGATACATTTTCTTGCTGTTGTTGTTTATTTAGATTTTTTGAGACAGATTTTTGCTCTTGTTGCCCACGCTGGAGTGCAATGATGCGATCTCAGCTCACTGCAACTCTGCCTCCTGGGTTCAAGTGATTCTCCTGTCTCAGCCTCCTGAGGAGCTGGGGTTACAAGTACCCATCACCATGCCCCGCTAATTTTTGTATTTTTAGTAGAGATGGGATTTCACCATGTTGACCAGGCTGTTCTCGAACTCCTGATCTCAGGAGATCCACCCACCTCAGCCTCCAGAAGTGCTGGGATTAAGGCATGAGCCACCATGCCCAACAAGTTTGTGATAAAAATTTGCATTTCATAAGGATAAGAGTTTTGCCACAAAAGAAATGGAGATCATGGAATGAGAACTCAGGATATATAAAAGGTTGTGGTTATAATGCACTATGGATTGGGTATGGAGAAAAAAATGTGAACATGAGGTGTGTGATAAAGTCACAGAAATTCATGAGTTTATGAATTGAAGTTTCCCTCAGGAAATGGTATTGCTGGAGTTGGGATACTAGAGGGAAGTATGCATAAACTTCAGGGATGGGGTTGCAGATTGATCATCGAAACTGAGATATTGATTTTTTTTTAAATAAGGACTAGTGAATGGCCGTGGAGGAGGATGAATGCGATAGGATGAAGAACATCATTTGCTTTCCAAAAGTGACAGAGACATTGACATAAAATGAAAAGATAGAAAGGTTTTGAAATACAAAATGCTGTAAATATTCATGTATATGTAATTTTTATATCACAAAGACCAGAAAAAAATGCATGGCTTTTGCTGTGGGTTGAATCGTGTGCCCGCTCATCCCAAAAATATGTTCAAGTCCTGACACCCAGTACCTATGAACATGACTTTATTGACCAACAGGATCTTTGCAGATATAATCAAGTTAAGATGAGACCACATTAGCTTAGGGTGGACCTTAATGTAATGATTTCTGTCCTAAAAAACAGAAGAAACTTTGGACACAGACACACCCAGAGGGAAAACTGCCACGTTAAGATGGAGGCAAAAACTGGAGTGATACAAGCCAGGGGATGCCAAAGATTGCTGGAAACTGAGGCTAGGAAGAGACAGGGAAGAATTCTTCTCTAGAGATTTTAGGGAGAGCATGGCCCTGCTGACAACTTGATTTCAGATTTCTATTCTCCAGAACTGTGAGAGAATTAATCTCTGTTGTTTGAAGCCTCCCAGTTTCTGGTACTTTGTTACAGCAGCCTGAGGAAACTAATATAGTTTTCAAACATGCATTAAAAAGCACTGAGAAACTAAGATGAAGAACAAAATATAGACTACATATGACAGCTCAAGAATTATTTTCTGTGGGAGATTGCAGAAGTGACCAAATCCTTCACTCTTGACAATGTGACATTGTAGCCCCTTATTTCTTCAAGAGCTGAAGTCTATTCCCCCATCCCTTGAAAGCTGGCATTGTGACTTGTTTTATCTGACAGAATGCACACCTCTGTTCAGTCTCTTGGGCCATTGTGACTGCTATGACTTCATGAGCATGTGACCTGCTGGAGAATAAGACCAAGTGGGTCAGAGATCCCAGTTGAGGGCCCCACCCCACCCCAGGGCCCAGCTGGTGCAGTTGACAATGATGAGTGAGTTCTATTATATGCAGTGTTAACTTAGAAGTTGACTCAGATGCATGGGTGAGCCTGGTTGAGGCACACTCAAACTACTGATTTATAGAATCATGAGTTAAACACATAGTAGGTTTTGTTTTGTTTTGTTTGTTTGTTTGTCTTTGAGATAAGGAATCTCCTGTCTCAGCCTACTAAGTGGCTGGGATTACAGGTGCATGCCACCATACGCAGCTAATTTTTGTATTTTTTGTAGAGACAGGGTTTTGCCATGTTTCCCAGACCGGTCTCGGACTCCACTGCCTAAGCTTCCCAAACTGCTAGGATTAAAGTCCTGAGCCAACTCGCCTGGCTCAAATGGCAGTTTTTGAATGCAATAGATAACATATGTTCCAGAACAGAAACCATGTAGGTCACATTCATTGATCATAATGCAATTAAATTCACAAAAGGACATAAAGAGTGTTCTGTAAGTTATTTATTCACCTCAAGATTGAAAGGAACCTGAGGACATTCTTTAAATGCAGGCTTGGATTAAAGAGGAAATCAAAATAATAGTCACATACTATTTGAAAATAAATAAAAACAAAAGAAGTACCTATCCAAAACAGTGGAAAATAGCTTAAAATCATACTCGGAGGAAAACTTGTAACATTGGTTAAATTTATGAAACACAACAGTGAAAATAAATTAACTTAACTTCCATTTCTAGAAAGTGGTAATAACAGTGGTAGCTGATATGCATTGAGGGTTTGTGTGTTCTAAGTCTTTCATGTGTATTACTTCATTTAATTCTCATGTCACGCTATAAAATGGGCACTTTTATATGGCTATGTTATGGATGAGGACACTGAGGTACAGAGAACAGCATGTCTAGTAAAAGGCAGACCAATTACTAAACAATCTAGTACAACAAACTGAGAGGAAGTTTCCAGAGCTCAAGCTTTTTTTTTTTTTGACAGAGTTTTGATCTTTTTCCCCAGGCTGGAGTGCAATGGCACTATCTCAGCTCACTGCAACCTTTGCCTCCCGGGTTCAAGCGATTCTCCTTCCTCAGACTCCCAATTAGCTGTGATTATAGGCCTGAGCCACAACGCCCCGCTAATTTTTTGATTTTAGTAGAGATGGGGTTTCACAAAGGTCGTCAGGCAGGTCTTGAACTCCTGACCTCACGCGATCCACCTGCCTCAGCCTCCCAAAGTGCTGGGATTAGAGGCATGAGCCACTGTGCCTGGCCCCATGCTCTTAACACTGAACTATCTATGTCTCAGATATACAGCAGCAAAACAAAACCAGAGAAAGTGGAAAGCAGATAATACAGAAGAAACAGAGGTGAAATGAAGAATATAATACTCAGGGAATATATAGAGAACACAAATATATTTAACAAGCAGTATAAATGCTAAATAAAACAACAACCTCAGAAGAAACCTAAGGTTCATCCCCAAAAAGGAAATCCATTCTGAAGGCTCTAAGAGATAAATAACACAAACCTACAATGAGATGATTATTAGAATAAACTTTTCCAGAGAGCAGAACCTGTTAGGAGCTTCTTAACTTATTATATTACTTCCACAAATCCTAGTATAATCTTGATAACCAAATTATACCCTAACAGAGCAACAACAAAACAACAATAACAACAACAACAAAAAAAGAAAAAAAACAGAAAACTAAAGGAAAATGTCTCAATGAATAGAACTGAAAAATTTTATGAAAAGCAGTAAACAAAATCCACCAATATATTAAAATTATTACAGTACAACAGTAATGCATGGAAATTCTTCATTACTTCATTTAGCAATATAATTCATCTTTTTAAGAAATATTACTTTCTAAAACATATCACCATGAAAACAAATGTCAATCAACAAGTTAAAAGTAAATTTCTTGTTAATACATATAACAGAAGAAAAAAGATCAAAACCTAGAAAAAAATACACACAAAGAGTTCATAAATAAGATGAATACCTAAACAGAAAGAAACAAGGAGTAAATAGCAAGGGGAATACAAAGGAATAAGCTTACAAGAGGATGAAGAGGCAGGGAGAGATGGCTCACACCTGTAATACCAGCACTTTGAAAGGCCAAGGCAGGAGGAGAGCTTGAGCCCAGGAGTTTGAGACAAGCCTGGGCAACATAGTGAGACCTCGACTCTACAAAAAATTTAAAAGAAAGTAATCAGGTGCAGTGGTGCACACCTGTAGTTCTAGTTACTCAAGAGACTGAGGATCTCCTGAGGCTCTAATTGTATCATTGCAGTCAAGCCTGGGAGACAGGGTGAGATCCTGTCTCAAAAAATAAGAGGATGGCCAATATCTCCTACATGGAAAAATTAACATAATGTAATGCCATAATTGTTCGCCTGATGGAAAAAGACTAAAAGGATTAATAAGAGCCAGGTTTTTTTGTTTGTTTGTTTTTGTTTTGAGATGGAGTCTTGCTCTGTCACCCAGGCTGGAGTGCGTTGGCATGTGATCTTGGCTCACTGCAACTTCAACCTCCCAGGTTGAGGCAATTCTAGTGCCCCAGTCTCCCAAGTAGCTGGGATGACAGGCGCCCACCACTTAAGCCAAAACAAACACACAAACCCCAAACTCTATTCCTAACTATACATAAATATGTGTGTAAATATATAGAAACCGATCGGAAACAACTAAGTTGAAATTATTAATAACGGTGATTTTGGGAGGAAAATGAAAGTAACAAGATAGAGGAGGTTGATATAGCAATGAGGACATTCATTTTAACTTAAAAAAATTAAAACATAAGCAAATATTATCTTAAACATGCATGTAATTTGCATTAGCTAAAAGAGAAATGAAGTCCCAGAAATATGCCGACCTTTAAGAAAACACTAGTGATGTGAAGTCATTGTCCTCAGCAAACTAATCCAGGAACAGACAACCAAACACCACATTCTCACTTATAGTGGGAGCTTAAAAATGAGAACACATGGACACAGGAAGGGGAACAACACACATTGGGGCCTGTCATGGGGTGGGGTTGGGGGAGGGAGAGCATTAAGAAAAATAGCTCATGCATGCTGGGCTTAATACCTAGGTGATGGGTTGACAGGTGCAGCAAACCACGATGGCACACGTTTACCTATGTAACAAATCTACACATCCTGCCCATATACCCCAGAACTCAAAAATAAAACAAAACGCTAGCGGTAAAATAAAGTCTCAAAATGAAAAAGTGACAGACAAATTTTTGGTTCAAATAATGGTTTTCAACCCAGGTGTCATAAAGTAAAGACAAAGAATTTGATTACAAATTGCAATTAAGACATATAGCAAATGACTAGAAAAATTATTCTCAACACATTTGACGGTTAGTAACTAATTTCCTTAAGGGGAAATGTTCACAAAACAATGAAGGGGGGAAAATGAACATTTGAAAATGGATGAAAAGCTAGGCCTGGTGGTGTTTGCCTGTGGTCCCAGCTACTCAAGAGGCTGTTGCAGGGGAATTGTTTGAGCCCAGGGATTGGAGGCTGTAGTAAGCTGTGATTGGACCACTACAGTTCAGCGCGGATGACACAGCAAGACGTTGTCTCTAATTTTTTTTAATTTTTGAGACGGAGTCTAGCTTTGTAGCCAGGCTGGAGTGCAATACCGCCATCTCGGCTCCCTCCAACCTCTGCCTACCAGGTTCAAGCGATTCTTCTGCCTCAGCCAGTTGAGTACCTGGGACAACAGGCGCCAGCTACCACGCAGGTAATTTTTGAATTTTTAGTACAGACGGGGTTTCGCAGTGTTGGCCAGGATGGTCTCGATATCTTGACCTCGTGATCTGCCTCTCTCGGCCTCCCAAAGTGCTGGGATTGCAGGTGCGAGCCAGTGCTCCCGGCATAAAAGATTTTTTTAAATTAAAAATTAAATAATTAAAAAGTGGGTGAAAGACACGACAAGGCAGTGAAAAGAAAAATGAGTAAAAGACATCAACTATGACCACCTTGATTGTTAGCAATAAAATGAAAACCAACATCCTTTTTATATATCAAAGATTAAACATTTTTATTGTAAATCAAGTGAACCTCAATAGTGTGAGAAAATAGATCCGTTTACATTTTAGGCTGAGTGAAGAAAACAAAAACTGTATTTCCTCCACTCTCATATCACAACAATTAACAAAGAAGATTTCTGTGTCAACAGGTCCAGGGATTTCTCTCGGTCAGTCAAGCACACAATGCATTCTGCTCTCGACATCAGTTGGGTGTCTTCTAATTCAATTATGAGGCTATCTACCTGGACATAGCGTTAGATTTCACAGGGCTTTGTTCCACAAGACTGGCCTCCCACTCTAATACAAGTGGCAAGTCCTAGGTTGTTTTACCTGTGCTTCTGACCAAGAGGCTATAAATCAGGTTTCCACCACTCCTGATTTAGCTGCATTAATTTCCTAGAACACCTGACAGCAAGCAGGAAAACACTTACATTTACCATTTTATTATAGCGGATATGGCAAAAAATTCAGAAAAAAGATTCATGGGGCTCGGCATGGGGGAAGGGGCGCACTACATTCCAGGAAATTTTACCTAGAAGCTCTCTAAAGCCAGTCCTTTTCAGTTATTATGGAGACTTCATTATACAGGCATCATGAGTTAAACCATAGGCTATTGGTGAACAACTCACCCTGAGGCTCTCAAGCCTCCCTGGAAATTGGGGGTGAGGCATTGCCATTCTCAGTCTGAGTAAAAGAATTTACACAAACTGAAATTTAAAACAAATTACCATAACTGAAAACTTAAATAGATGATTGAATTATCTGGAGCCACACCTTGATATTCCTAACGCAAGCACACTCATCCAATGAATGCTCCGCCCAACTGGCACCGGAGTCTCTACGGGGTTCCAGAGTAGAAGAATGTTTATACAATGTATATCTCCAATTTTTCTTCAAAGCCTTTTCAATTACAAGGGTAATTCTTAAGCTGCCATGCATCAGGGTTAGGGGGAGGACTTGTTACAACACAGATCTGAGATCTCCGGGGTTTGTGGGTTGCAAGGACGCTGCTGGTCTCAAAACCACAATGAGGGAACCACAGAACCACTAGATGGTTTTCAGTGTTTCAGTGCATTTAATTCATAATGTAGTTGACGAAAAAAGCTTGTAAGTTCTTAGATTATCCCAAATGTGTCACAAGACATCAAATCAGGAGAGCAGTTTCCAACGAGGTGTAGCCTGGGAAAGTGGGGATGACTCAAGGAAAGGAGGAGAGAAGGTCCGCCCTTTACGACATCAGGCTGAGCTCAAGGCTATTTAAACCCACCCTGGCGGGCCTGTACTCAGATCTTCCAAGAGCGGAGCAGGCGCCGGAGCGTTATGCTGGCTCTGCGTGGACGTCGAGCTTACAACGTCTTGCGACTTGGAAGCGGATTCAGAGGACAGAACAGAATACTTGGGTAATTGCATCTCTGTCTGTCTATCTGCCTCATAGGTTGGTTTATTTCCATTTTCTTGAGGAGCACATACCTCACAATACACACATACACACACACAAACAAACACACACGCACTCCTTCATTCTGTGGGTTAGAAAACTGGTAGGGGTCCCTGGGAGCTACAGGTTTCCTAATTATGTCTGCACCTAAGAAGAGTAGGGTCTTGTCTGGCTCTTCTTATGAACGGTGCCCCAGGCCGGATTCCCCAAGATCCATGCTAGCCTCACCCAGCTTCTCCCTCTCCCCTCTCAGAAACTCAGACTTAAGAGGAAGCTCCTCACCAGGGATCAGGAGCTACCATTCACCATCCCCTAGGGCTTCACCACACTCACCTCTGTCATCACCAGAATCCCACAAGCTCCCATTTCCCTTTCCTCACCGTGATGGGCAATCAATGAAGCCTTTGGGCTCTCCCGTGTCCTCCTCTGGGGATTCTTTAGAGTCACAAGGTTCATCAATAATATACCATATGTTCTTAGTGCCATCATCTAGCAGCTCAACCCCAGCTCTCGGGGAGTCTCCTGTGTCTCCCAGCTACTCTCCAAACAACACAGGATTTCAGCAGGAGTCAGACCCCACACCCAGGTATGACCTACAAACTCACGAGCATCACGGTGCTCCTCTGGTATGTCTTTCATCTCTTCACCCCCAGGCCTCAAGGACTCTGCCGTGTCTCCCAATTATTTTCCAGCCATCCCCAGGTTTCTGCGGGAGTCAGCCCCATGCACTCAGGAGTCCCCCAGAGACTCACAGGTCTTGGGAGATTATGAGGGGTCCCCCAGCGCAGACTCCTCAAGATTCATGCCGGACTCACCAAGCTTCTCCCTCTCCCCTCCCAGAAACTCAGACCCAAGGGGCAGCTCCTTAATAGGCATGTGGAAGTACTCTACATCATCCCGCAGGGCTTCACCACTCTCACATCCATCATCAACAGAATTTCACAAATTTACATTTCCCTTTCCTCACCAAGAAAGACAATCACTCATGTCACTGTGCTCTCCCATGTCCTCCTCTGGAGATTCTTCATGGTCACCTCATTCATCAATAATATGCCATATGTTCTTACTGCCATCATCCAACAGCTCACCCCCAGGCAAAAATGACTCTCCTGTCTCTCCCAGCTACTCTCCAACTATGCCCAGATTTCAGCGGGAGTCGGTCTCCCATACACCAGAAACAAGTGCAAACCCAGAGACCTCAGTGAGATCCTCGCCAGTCTCTCTCACGACTTCACCCCCAGCCCTGTCGGACCCTCCTGTCTGTCCCAGCTACTCTCCAACCACGCCCACATTTCAGCGGGAGTCACTTCCAGGCACCCCGGAATCACCACCAAACTCACCAATTTCACTCAATTACTCCCCAGTCTCCCTCATGTCTTCACCAGCCCTCAGGGACTCTCCTGTGGGTCCCAACTACTCTCAAACCACGCCCACATTTCAGCGGGAGTCAGTTCCAGGCACCCCGGAATCACCACCAAACTCACCAGTTTCACTCAATTACTCTCCAGTCTCTCTCATGTCTTCACCAGCCCTCAGGGACTCTCCTGCCTGTCCCAGCTACTCTCCAGCCACGCCCAGATGTCAGCTGGAATCAGTTCCAGGCACCCCGGAGTCACCACCAAACTCACCAGTTTCACTGAGTTACTCCCCGGTCTCTCTCCTGTCTTCACCCCCAGCCCTCAGGGACTCTCCTGTGTGTCCCCGCTACTCTCCAACCACGCCCAGATTTCAGCGGGAGTCAGTTCCAGGCACCCAGGGATCACCTACACACTCCCCAGTTTCACTGAGTTACTCCCCGGTCTCTCTCATGTCTTCACCCCCAGCCCCCTGGGACTCCCCTGTCTGTCCCAGCTACTCTCCTGCCACGCCCAGATTCCAGCGGGAGTCAGCCTCCTGCATTCCGGAGTCACCTACAGACTCACAGACCTCACTGAGATCCTCCCTGGTCTCTCTCAGGTCTTTGCCCTCAGCCCACAGGGACTCTTGTGTCTCTTTCAGCTACTCTCAAAAGTTCTCTGGATTCCAGCTGGAGTCGGTTCCAGGCACCCAGGACACAACACCAAACTCACCAATTTCACTGACTTACTCCCCATTCTCGCTCATGTTGTCACCTCCAGCCCTCAGGGACTCTTCTGTCTCTCTCAGCTACTCTCCAACCATCTCCCGATTTCACCTGGAGTCAGCTTCCCACACCCAAGAGTCACCTGCAGACTCACGGACCTTACTGCATCCCTCCCCCATTTCCTTCACCTCTTCACTCCCAGCCTTCAGGGACTCTCCAGCGTCTCCCAGCTTCTCTCCAGCCTTCCCCAGATTTCTGCCGCAGTCAGCCCCAGGCACCCAGGAGAACCCTAGACACTCACAGGCCTCACGAGACGATCTCCCTATGACCTGTATCTATACAGGGATGGCTCCCACCTATCCCTCAGTGACCCCAAACCCATCTCCACTTACACTCAGACACTCCCAGGGCCTGACAGCTACTCCCCGTTATTGTCCTTCAGTTCGAAGCCCTGGCCAATCTACTAGCCAACATGACGCAGTTACCTGGCCATTTCTCCACATTTCTGGTGCGGGCCCCACACCCAGCCGCAGAAGAGCCTCTCCTGCATTCCGTCCTCACACACAGGCCTGTCCATCTACTTGCTACTGTCACACTCTTGCCAGCAGAAGAGGCCCCTGTATTGGCCGTTATCACCACCCAGGCTATCCTCACCCCACAGCTGTGCAGCGGGACCCTCCTGCTGGCCCACGTGGCTGCCAGAGCCCATGCGGACACGAACCTCCAGCATGTCGGCGTCCCTGCGGGCGCCACTACCGGTGACATGGCTAGCATGACCCTCCTCCCTGGCAGTGACACTGTTGATGTGAGCCCCACTTGCAGATCTGTCATTTGCACATAAGGCCATTTCCCCTTTTCTCTCTCTCTTCCGTTCACAGGGCTATTCATTCTCTCTGTTTCTGCCTCCGTTTCAGATATTTACTCACCTTTTTCCTCTTTCACTCTGTCTGCCGTGGTCTCGATGAGAGTGTGCCACATAAGATTCCCCCATTAAAAGTCATGAATTGAGTGGCTTTTACTGTATTTCTGGTTGTGCACATTCCATTTTAATTCGCAATCCATTTTAGAACATTTTATCACCACCGACCAGAGAAAAACCCTGTAAACATTGGACACTCCTCATTCTCTCTCAAACCCTCTCCCTGACCCTCAGCCCTAGGTAACAACTACATAGAGCGATCAACCCCATATCCATAGATTTCCATATTGTGGGCATTTCATATAAACACAACTGCACAATATGTGAGCTTTTGTGACTGACTTTACACTTAGCACAATATTTTCAACATTCATCCACATTGTAGCCATACCCACAGTGGGAAACCATTTTCTTTCTTTTTGGTTTTAGTAACACCGGGTGTTTTCTCCTTCCTTCCTTCTCTCCTTCCTTCCTTCCTTCCTTCCTTCCTTCCTTCCTTCCTTCTCTCCTTCCTTCCTTCCTTCCTTCCTTCCTTCCTTCCTTCCTTCGTTCCTTCCTTCCTCCTATTTCTCTCTTACACCTTCTGCCCTCTCTGCTTCCTAGGCCTTAGCTGCATCCTACATTCTGCGTTTCTTTTTGGGAAATCCTCGGCAATTTCCGGAAAATTGTGTTATTGTTACTATTTACTGCTGTCTCCCCTTGATGATTCTCCATCAATTGTAAACCTCTATTGGTTTTTCCCAAGTCACTAAGTATATTTAAATAAGGTACTCCTGTTTTTCTTTATACAGCCATTTCTGGAGTACAGGGTCACATACTCAAAATCACTGTGTAACTCAAAAACTCATCTAATATCCCAATATACCCATCACAAAGTTGAAAAATCATAAATCAAATCATCATAAGTCACGGTTTGTCCGTGGATATGGGCTTCATCAATTCCATTGTATTCAATAATGCTGTCCACCATTAACAGTGGCAGACTGTTGGGGAGTGGATTTTGATAGCATTTTAAAAAACAGTTATTAGAGGGATACTTTAACCTGACTGAATATCTCATCTAATTGTATTAGCACGGTGAATGATTATGTGAAATGTTTTGAGACAGAGTAGTACATTTGTGAATGAAATTGTATGGCTTTTTTCACTTAGTAGGAACCTTTGTGTGCGGAAAGCTGAGAAAATTACTTTCTGCTGTAGAGTCTGGCATTCATTGTAGATTAAAGCTTATTTTTCTGCGAATAAATCTTATTCAATAAAATACGATTTTCTGAAATAAAAAAAAAGCACTTGTGATGTGAACTCATTATCCTCAGCAAAGTAATCCGGAAAAGAAAACCAAACACCATAGTCTCACTTATCATGGGAGCTGAAAAATGGGATCACATGGACACAGGAAGGGGAACAACACACACTGGGGCCTGTCGGGAAGCAGAGCATTAGGAAAAACAGCTAATGCATGCCGGGCTTAATAACTAGGTGATGGGTTGACAGGTGCAGCAAACCACCATGGCACACGTTTACCTTTGTAACAAATCTGCACATCCTGCACATATACCCCAGAACTTAGAAACGAAACGAAACGAAACGGAAAAACAATAACAAAAGGCTAGCGGCAAACTAAAGTTTCAAACTCAGAATGTGACGGACCCACTTTGGTTCAAATCATGGTTCTCAACCCAGGTGCCATAAGGTCAGGATAAAGAATTTGGTTACATATTGTAAATAAGACATACAGCAAATGACTAGAAAAGTTATTCTCAACCTATGTGTGTCTTGTAATTCAAGGATGACGCTATCTACCGGGACACAGCATTAGATTCCAAAGGGCTCAGTCCCGCAAGACTGGCCTCCCACTCTAATAACAATGGGAAGCCCAGCGTTGTTTTACCTCTGCTTCTTAGCAACTGGCTATAAATCGGGTTTCCACCACTCGCAGTTTTAGTTGCATTAATTTGCTGGAAGAGTTCACAGCACGCAGGGAAACACTTACATTTACCATGTTATTATAGCGGATGGTGCCAAAAGTTCAGAAAAAAGACTTTGGGCCCGGCATGTGGGGAGGGGCGCACTACCTTCCTGGAAGTGTTATCCAGAAGCCCTCTAAACCCAGTCCTTTCGGGTTTTTATGGAGACCTCATTCTATAGGCATGATGGGTTAAACCATAGGCTATTGGTGAGCAACTCAACCTGAGGCTCTCAACCCTCCCTGGAAATTGGGGTTGAGGCTTTGCCATTCTCAGTCTGAGTAAAGGAATTTACATGAACGGAATTTTAAAAGAGATTAGCATAGCTGGAAACTTAATTAGGTGATTGAATTATCCGGAGCCACACCTTGATGTTCCTAACCCGAGCACCCTCATCCAACGAATGCTCCACCCAACTGGCTCCCAAGTCTCTACGTGGTTCCAGAGCAAAGGAATGTTTATACAAGGCATATCTCCACGTTTTCTTCAAAGCCTTTTCGCTTCCACGGGTAATTCTTCAACTGCCATGCATCAGGGTCAGGGGGAGGGCTTGTTACAACACAGATCTGTGGATCTCCGGGGTTTGAGGGTTGAAAGGACGCTGCTGGTGTCAAAACCACAAGGTGAGAACCACAGAACCACTAGTTGGTTTTCAGTGTTTCAGTGCATTTAATTCATAATCTATTTGGCCAAGAAAACTTGTAAGCTCTTAGATTGTCCCAAATGTGGCGCGTGAAATCAAATCAGGAGAAGAGTTTCCTAGGAGGTGTAGCCTGGGAAAGTTGGGGGTGACTGATGGAAAGGAGGAGCGAAGCTCCGCCCTTTCCGCTGCTAGGCTGCGCCCGAGGCTATTGAAACCCACCCTGGCGGGCCTGTACTCAGATCTTCGCAGAGCGGAGCAGCGGCCGGAGCGTTTTGCGGGCTCTGCGTGGACTTGCAGCTTACAGCGTCTTGCGACTTGGAAGCGGATTCAGAGGACAGGACAGAACACTTGGGTAAGTGTATCTCTGTCTGTCTGTCTGTCTGTCTGTCTGTCTCATTGGTTGGTTGATTTCCATTTTCTTGAGGAGCACATACCTCACAACACACACACACACACACACACACACACACACACACACACACACACTCGTTCATTCTGCGGGTTACAAAATTGGTAGGGGTCCCTGGGAGCTACAGGTTTCCTAGTCATGTCTGCACCTAAGAACAGTAGGGTCTTGTCTGGCTCTTCTTATGAACGGTCCCCCAGCCCGGACTCCCCAAGATCCATGCTAGCCTCACCCAGCTTCTCCCTCTCCCCTCTCAGAAACTCAGACTTAAGAGGAAGCTCCTCACCAGGGATCCGGAGCTACCATTCACCATCCCCTAGGGCTTCACCACACTCACCTCTGTCATCACCAGAATCCCACAAGCTCCCATTTCCCTTTCCTCACCGTGATGGGCAATCAATGAAGCCTTTGGGCTCTCCCGTGTCCTCCTCTGGGGATTCTTTAGAGTCACCAGGTTCATCAATAATATACCACATGTTCTTACTGCCATCACCCAGCAGCTCACAACCAGCTCTCGGGGAGACTCTTGTGTCTCTCAGCTACTCTCCAAACAACCCCAGATTTCAGCTGGAGTCAGCCCCCCACACCCAGGAATCACCTACAAACTCACGGGCCTCACGGTGCTCCTCCCCTATGTCTTTCATCTCTTCAACCCCAGGCCTCAGGGACTCCCCCGTGTCTCCCACTTACTCTCCAGCCATCCCCAGGTTTCTGCGGGAGTCAGCCCCATGCACCCAGGAGTCCCCCAGAGACTCACAGGTTTCGGGAGATTGTGAGCGGTCCCCCATCCCTGACGCCTCAGGATTCATGCCCGCCTCACCCAGCTTCTCCCTCTCCCCTCCCAGAAACTCAGACCCAAGGGTCAGCTCCCCACCAGGGATGTGGAAGTACTCTACATCATCCCGCAGGGCTTCACCACTCTCACATCCATCATCAACAGAATTTCACAACGTTACATTTCCCTTTCCTAACCAAGCAGGACAATCACTCATGTCATTGTGCTCTCCCGTGTCCTCCTCCGGAGATTCTTCACAGTCACCTCATTCATCAATAATATACCATATGTTCCTACTGCCATCATCCAGCAGCTCACCCCCAGCCGTCAATGACTCTCCTGTCTGTCCCAGCTACTCTCCAACTACGCCCAGATTTCAGCGGGAGTCGGTCTCCCACACCCCAGAAGCACCTACAAACTCACAGACTTCAGTGAGATCCTCGCCAGTCTCTCTCACGTCTTCACCCCCAGCCCTTACGGACCCTCCTGTCTCTCTCAACTACTATCCAACCACGCCCACATTTCAGCGGGAGTCAGTTCCAGCAACCCAGGGATCACCAGCAAGCTCACCACTTTCACTGAGTTACTCCCCAGTCTCTAGCACGTCTTTATCCCCAACCCTCAGGGACTCTCCTGTCTGTCCCAGCTACTCTCCAACCACGCCCACATTTCAGCGACAGTCAGTTGCAGGCACCCAGAAATCACCACCAAACTCACCCATTTCACTGCGTTACTCCCCAGTCTCTCTCATGTCTTCACCATCCCTCAGGGACTCTCCTGCCTGTCCCAGCTACTCTCCAACCACGCCCACATTTCAGCGGGAGTCACTTCCAGGCACCCCGGAATCACCACCAAACTCACCAATTTCACTCAATTACTCCCCAGTCTCCCTCATGTCTTCACCAGCCCTCAGGGACTCTCCTGTGGGTCCCAACTACTCTCAAACCACGCCCACATTTCAGCGGGAGTCAGTTCCAGGCACCCCGGAATCACCACCAAACTCACCAGTTTCACTCAATTACTCTCCAGTCTCTCTCATGTCTTCACCAGCCCTCAGGGACTCTCCTGCCTGTCCCAGCTACTCTCCAGCCACGCCCAGATGTCAGCTGGAATCAGTTCCAGGCACCCCGGAGTCACCACCAAACTCACCAGTTTCACTGAGTTACTCCCCGGTCTCTCTCCTGTCTTCACCCCCAGCCCTCAGGGACTCTCCTGTGTGTCCCCGCTACTCTCCAACCACGCCCAGATTTCAGCGGGAGTCAGTTCCAGGCACCCAGGGATCACCTACACACTCCCCAGTTTCACTGAGTTACTCCCCGGTCTCTCTCATGTCTTCACCCCCAGCCCCCTGGGACTCCCCTGTCTGTCCCAGCTACTCTCCTGCCACGCCCAGATTCCAGCGGGAGTCAGCCTCCTGCATTCCGGAGTCACCTACAGACTCACAGACCTCACTGAGATCCTCCCTGGTCTCTCTCAGGTCTTTGCCCTCAGCCCACAGGGACTCTTGTGTCTCTTTCAGCTACTCTCAAAAGTTCTCTGGATTCCAGCTGGAGTCGGTTCCAGGCACCCAGGACACAACACCAAACTCACCAATTTCACTGACTTACTCCCCATTCTCGCTCATGTTGTCACCTCCAGCCCTCAGGGACTCTTCTGTCTCTCTCAGCTACTCTCCAACCATCTCCCGATTTCACCTGGAGTCAGCTTCCCACACCCAAGAGTCACCTGCAGACTCACGGACCTTACTGCATCCCTCCCCCATTTCCTTCACCTCTTCACTCCCAGCCTTCAGGGACTCTCCAGCGTCTCCCAGCTTCTCTCCAGCCTTCCCCAGATTTCTGCCGCAGTCAGCCCCAGGCACCCAGGAGAACCCTAGACACTCACAGGCCTCACGAGACGATCTCCCTATGACCTGTATCTATACAGGGATGGCTCCCACCTATCCCTCAGTGACCCCAAACCCATCTCCACTTACACTCAGACACTCCCAGGGCCTGACAGCTACTCCCCGTTATTGTCCTTCAGTTCGAAGCCCTGGCCAATCTACTAGCCAACATGACGCAGTTACCTGGCCATTTCTCCACATTTCTGGTGCGGGCCCCACACCCAGCCGCAGAAGAGCCTCTCCTGCATTCCGTCCTCACACACAGGCCTGTCCATCTACTTGCTACTGTCACACTCTTGCCAGCAGAAGAGGCCCCTGTATTGGCCGTTATCACCACCCAGGCTATCCTCACCCCACAGCTGTGCAGCGGGACCCTCCTGCTGGCCCACGTGGCTGCCAGAGCCCGTGCGGACACGAACCTCCAGCATGTCGGCGTCCCTGCGGGCGCCACTACCGGTGACATGGCTAGCATGACCCTCCTCCCTGGCAGTGACACTGTTGATGTGAGCCCCACTTGCAGATCTGTCATTTGCACATAAGGCCATTTCCCCTTTTCTCTCTCTCTTCCGTTCACAGGGCTATTCATTCTCTCTGTTTCTGCCTCCGTTTCAGATATTTACTCACCTTTTTCCTCTTTCACTCTGTCTGCCGTGGTCTCGATGAGAGTGTGCCACATAAGATTCCCCCATTAAAAGTCATGAATTGAGTGGCTTTTACTGTATTTCTGGTTGTGCACATTCCATTTTAATTCGCAATCCATTTTAGAACATTTTATCACCACCGACCAGAGAAAAACCCTGTAAACATTGGACACTCCTCATTCTCTCTCAAACCCTCTCCCTGACCCTCAGCCCTAGGTAACAACTACATAGAGCGATCAACCCCATATCCATAGATTTCCATATTGTGGGCATTTCATATAAACACAATTGCACAATATGTGAGCTTTTGTGACTGACTTTACACTTAGCACAATATTTTCAACATTCATCCACATTGTAGCCATACCCACAGTGGGAAACCATTTTCTTTCTTTTTGGTTTTAGTAACACCGGGTGTTTTCTCCTTCCTTCCTTCTCTCCTTCCTTCCTTCCTTCCTTCCTTCCTTCCTTCCTTCCTTCCTTCTCTCCTTCCTTCCTTCCTTCCTTCCTTCCTTCCTTCCTTCCTTCCTCCTATTTCTCTCTTACACCTTCTGCCCTCTCTGCTTCCTAGGCCTTAGCTGCATCCTACATTCTGCGTTTTTTTTTGGGAAATCCTCGGCAATTTCCGGAAAATTGTGTTATTGTTACTATTTACTGCTGTCTCCCCTTGATGATTCTCCATCAATTGTAAACCTCTATTGGTTTTTCCCAAGTCACTAAGTATATTTAAATAAGGTACTCCTGTTTTTCTTTATACAGCCATTTCTGGAGTACAGGGTCACATACTCAAAATCACTGTGTAACTCAAAAACTCATCTAATATCCCAATATACCCATCACAAAGTTGAAAAATCATAAATCAAATCATCATAAGTCACGGTTTGTCCGTGGATATGGGCTTCATCAATTCCATTGTATTCAATAATGCTGTCCACCATTAACAGTGGCAGACTGTTGGGGAGTGGATTTTGATAGCATTTTAAAAAACAGTTATTAGAGGGATACTTTAACCTGACTGAATATCTCATCTAATTGTATTAGCACGGTGAATGATTATGTGAAATGTTTTGAGACAGAGTAGTACATTTGTGAATGAAATTGTATGGCTTTTTTCACTTAGTAGGAACCTTTGTGTGCGGAAAGCTGAGAAAATTACTTTCTGCTGTAGAGTCTGGCATTCATTGTAGATTAAAGCTTATTTTTCTGCGAATAAATCTTATTCAATAAAATACGATTTTCTGAAATAAAAAAAAAGCACTTGTGATGTGAACTCATTATCCTCAGCAAAGTAATCCGGAAAAGAAAACCAAACACCATAGTCTCACTTATCATGGGAGCTGAAAAATGGGATCACATGGACACAGGAAGGGGAACAACACACACTGGGGCCTGTCGGGAAGCAGAGCATTAGGAAAAACAGCTAATGCATGCCGGGCTTAATAACTAGGTGATGGGTTGACAGGTGCAGCAAACCACCATGGCACACGTTTACCTTTGTAACAAATCTGCACATCCTGCACATATACCCCAGAACTTAGAAACGAAACGAAACGAAACGGAAAAACAATAACAAAAGGCTAGCGGCAAACTAAAGTTTCAAACTCAGAATGTGACGGACCCACTTTGGTTCAAATCATGGTTCTCAACCCAGGTGCCATAAGGTCAGGATAAAGAATTTGGTTACATATTGTAAATAAGACATACAGCAAATGACTAGAAAAGTTATTCTCAACCTATGTGTGTCTTGTAATTCAAGGATGACGCTATCTACCGGGACACAGCATTAGATTCCAAAGGGCTCAGTCCCGCAAGACTGGCCTCCCACTCTAATAACAATGGGAAGCCCAGCGTTGTTTTACCTCTGCTTCTTAGCAACTGGCTATAAATCGGGTTTCCACCACTCGCAGTTTTAGTTGCATTAATTTGCTGGAAGAGTTCACAGCACGCAGGGAAACACTTACATTTACCATGTTATTATAGCGGATGGTGCCAAAAGTTCAGAAAAAAGACTTTGGGCCCGGCATGTGGGGAGGGGCGCACTACCTTCCTGGAAGTGTTATCCAGAAGCCCTCTAAACCCAGTCCTTTCGGGTTTTTATGGAGACCTCATTCTATAGGCATGATGGGTTAAACCATAGGCTATTGGTGAGCAACTCAACCTGAGGCTCTCAACCCTCCCTGGAAATTGGGGTTGAGGCTTTGCCATTCTCAGTCTGAGTAAAGGAATTTACATGAACGGAATTTTAAAAGAGATTAGCATAGCTGGAAACTTAATTAGGTGATTGAATTATCCGGAGCCACACCTTGATGTTCCTAACCCGAGCACCCTCATCCAACGAATGCTCCACCCAACTGGCTCCCAAGTCTCTACGTGGTTCCAGAGCAAAGGAATGTTTATACAAGGCATATCTCCACGTTTTCTTCAAAGCCTTTTCGCTTCCACGGGTAATTCTTCAACTGCCATGCATCAGGGTCAGGGGGAGGGCTTGTTACAACACAGATCTGTGGATCTCCGGGGTTTGAGGGTTGAAAGGACGCTGCTGGTGTCAAAACCACAAGGTGAGAACCACAGAACCACTAGTTGGTTTTCAGTGTTTCAGTGCATTTAATTCATAATCTATTTGGCCAAGAAAACTTGTAAGCTCTTAGATTGTCCCAAATGTGGCGCGTGAAATCAAATCAGGAGAAGAGTTTCCTAGGAGGTGTAGCCTGGGAAAGTTGGGGGTGACTGATGGAAAGGAGGAGCGAAGCTCCGCCCTTTCCGCTGCTAGGCTGCGCCCGAGGCTATTGAAACCCACCCTGGCGGGCCTGTACTCAGATCTTCGCAGAGCGGAGCAGCGGCCGGAGCGTTTTGCGGGCTCTGCGTGGACTTGCAGCTTACAGCGTCTTGCGACTTGGAAGCGGATTCAGAGGACAGGACAGAACACTTGGGTAAGTGTATCTCTGTCTGTCTGTCTGTCTGTCTGTCTGTCTGTCTCATTGGTTGGTTGATTTCCATTTTCTTGAGGAGCACATACCTCACAACACACACACACACACACACACACACACACACACACACACACACACACACACTCGTTCATTCTGCGGGTTAGAAAATTGGTAGGGGTCCCTGGGAGCTACAGGTTTCCTAGTCATGTCTGCACCTAAGAACAGTAGGGTCTTGTCTGGCTCTTCTTATGAACGGTCCCCCAGCCCGGACTCCCCAAGATCCATGCTAGCCTCACCCAGCTTCTCCCTCTCCCCTCTCAGAAACTCAGACTTAAGAGGAAGCTCCTCACCAGGGATACGGAGCTACCATTCACCATCCCCTAGGGCTTCACCACACTCACCTCTGTCATCACCAGAATCCCACAAGCTCCCATTTCCCTTTCCTCACCGTGATGGGCAATCAATGAAGCCTTTGGGCTCTCCCGTGTCCTCCTCTGGGGATTCTTTAGAGTCACCAGGTTCATCAATAATATACCACATGTTCTTACTGCCATCACCCAGCAGCTCACAACCAGCTCTCGGGGAGACTCTTGTGTCTCTCAGCTACTCTCCAAACAACCCCAGATTTCAGCTGGAGTCAGCCCCCCACACCCAGGAATCACCTACAAACTCACGGGCCTCACGGTGCTCCTCCCCTATGTCTTTCATCTCTTCAACCCCAGGCCTCAGGGACTCCCCCGTGTCTCCCACTTACTCTCCAGCCATCCCCAGGTTTCTGCGGGAGTCAGCCCCATGCACCCAGGAGTCCCCCAGAGACTCACAGGTTTCGGGAGATTGTGAGCGGTCCCCCATCCCTGACGCCTCAGGATTCATGCCCGCCTCACCCAGCTTCTCCCTCTCCCCTCCCAGAAACTCAGACCCAAGGGTCAGCTCCCCACCAGGGATGTGGAAGTACTCTACATCATCCCGCAGGGCTTCACCACTCTCACATCCATCATCAACAGAATTTCACAACGTTACATTTCCCTTTCCTAACCAAGCAGGACAATCACTCATGTCATTGTGCTCTCCCGTGTCCTCCTCCGGAGATTCTTCACAGTCACCTCATTCATCAATAATATACCATATGTTCCTACTGCCATCATCCAGCAGCTCACCCCCAGCCGTCAATGACTCTCCTGTCTGTCCCAGCTACTCTCCAACTACGCCCAGATTTCAGCGGGAGTCGGTCTCCCACACCCCAGAAGCACCTACAAACTCACAGACTTCAGTGAGATCCTCGCCAGTCTCTCTCACGTCTTCACCCCCAGCCCTTACGGACCCTCCTGTCTCTCTCAACTACTATCCAACCACGCCCACATTTCAGCGGGAGTCAGTTCCAGCAACCCAGGGATCACCAGCAAGCTCACCACTTTCACTGAGTTACTCCCCAGTCTCTAGCACGTCTTTATCCCCAACCCTCAGGGACTCTCCTGTCTGTCCCAGCTACTCTCCAACCACGCCCACATTTCAGCGACAGTCAGTTGCAGGCACCCAGAAATCACCACCAAACTCACCCATTTCACTGCGTTACTCCCCAGTCTCTCTCATGTCTTCACCATCCCTCAGGGACTCTCCTGCCTGTCCCAGCTACTCTCCAACCACGCCCACATTTCAGCGGGAGTCACTTCCAGGCACCCCGGAATCACCACCAAACTCACCAATTTCACTCAATTACTCCCCAGTCTCCCTCATGTCTTCACCAGCCCTCAGGGACTCTCCTGTGGGTCCCAACTACTCTCAAACCACGCCCACATTTCAGCGGGAGTCAGTTCCAGGCACCCCGGAATCACCACCAAACTCACCAGTTTCACTCAATTACTCTCCAGTCTCTCTCATGTCTTCACCAGCCCTCAGGGACTCTCCTGCCTGTCCCAGCTACTCTCCAGCCACGCCCAGATGTCAGCTGGAATCAGTTCCAGGCACCCCGGAGTCACCACCAAACTCACCAGTTTCACTGAGTTACTCCCCGGTCTCTCTCCTGTCTTCACCCCCAGCCCTCAGGGACTCTCCTGTGTGTCCCCGCTACTCTCCAACCACGCCCAGATTTCAGCGGGAGTCAGTTCCAGGCACCCAGGGATCACCTACACACTCCCCAGTTTCACTGAGTTACTCCCCGGTCTCTCTCATGTCTTCACCCCCAGCCCCCTGGGACTCCCCTGTCTGTCCCAGCTACTCTCCTGCCACGCCCAGATTCCAGCGGGAGTCAGCCTCCTGCATTCCGGAGTCACCTACAGACTCACAGACCTCACTGAGATCCTCCCTGGTCTCTCTCAGGTCTTTGCCCTCAGCCCACAGGGACTCTTGTGTCTCTTTCAGCTACTCTCAAAAGTTCTCTGGATTCCAGCTGGAGTCGGTTCCAGGCACCCAGGACACAACACCAAACTCACCAATTTCACTGACTTACTCCCCATTCTCGCTCATGTTGTCACCTCCAGCCCTCAGGGACTCTTCTGTCTCTCTCAGCTACTCTCCAACCATCTCCCGATTTCACCTGGAGTCAGCTTCCCACACCCAAGAGTCACCTGCAGACTCACGGACCTTACTGCATCCCTCCCCCATTTCCTTCACCTCTTCACTCCCAGCCTTCAGGGACTCTCCAGCGTCTCCCAGCTTCTCTCCAGCCTTCCCCAGATTTCTGCCGCAGTCAGCCCCAGGCACCCAGGAGAACCCTAGACACTCACAGGCCTCACGAGACGATCTCCCTATGACCTGTATCTATACAGGGATGGCTCCCACCTATCCCTCAGTGACCCCAAACCCATCTCCACTTACACTCAGACACTCCCAGGGCCTGACAGCTACTCCCCGTTATTGTCCTTCAGTTCGAAGCCCTGGCCAATCTACTAGCCAACATGACGCAGTTACCTGGCCATTTCTCCACATTTCTGGTGCGGGCCCCACACCCAGCCGCAGAAGAGCCTCTCCTGCATTCCGTCCTCACACACAGGCCTGTCCATCTACTTGCTACTGTCACACTCTTGCCAGCAGAAGAGGCCCCTGTATTGGCCGTTATCACCACCCAGGCTATCCTCACCCCACAGCTGTGCAGCGGGACCCTCCTGCTGGCCCACGTGGCTGCCAGAGCCCGTGCGGACACGAACCTCCAGCATGTCGGCGTCCCTGCGGGCGCCACTACCGGTGACATGGCTAGCATGACCCTCCTCCCTGGCAGTGACACTGTTGATGTGAGCCCCACTTGCAGATCTGTCATTTGCACATAAGGCCATTTCCCCTTTTCTCTCTCTCTTCCGTTCACAGGGCTATTCATTCTCTCTGTTTCTGCCTCCGTTTCAGATATTTACTCACCTTTTTCCTCTTTCACTCTGTCTGCCGTGGTCTCGATGAGAGTGTGCCACATAAGATTCCCCCATTAAAAGTCATGAATTGAGTGGCTTTTACTGTATTTCTGGTTGTGCACATTCCATTTTAATTCGCAATCCATTTTAGAACATTTTATCACCACCGACCAGAGAAAAACCCTGTAAACATTGGACACTCCTCATTCTCTCTCAAACCCTCTCCCTGACCCTCAGCCCTAGGTAACAACTACATAGAGCGATCAACCCCATATCCATAGATTTCCATATTGTGGGCATTTCATATAAACACAATTGCACAATATGTGAGCTTTTGTGACTGACTTTACACTTAGCACAATATTTTCAACATTCATCCACATTGTAGCCATACCCACAGTGGGAAACCATTTTCTTTCTTTTTGGTTTTAGTAACACCGGGTGTTTTCTCCTTCCTTCCTTCTCTCCTTCCTTCCTTCCTTCCTTCCTTCCTTCCTTCCTTCCTTCTCTCCTTCCTTCCTTCCTTCCTTCCTTCCTTCCTTCCTTCCTTCCTTCCTCCTATTTCTCTCTTACACCTTCTGCCCTCTCTGCTTCCTAGGCCTTAGCTGCATCCTACATTCTGCGTTTTTTTTTGGGAAATCCTCGGCAATTTCCGGAAAATTGTGTTATTGTTACTATTTACTGCTGTCTCCCCTTGATGATTCTCCATCAATTGTAAACCTCTATTGGTTTTTCCCAAGTCACTAAGTATATTTAAATAAGGTACTCCTGTTTTTCTTTATACAGCCATTTCTGGAGTACAGGGTCACATACTCAAAATCACTGTGTAACTCAAAAACTCATCTAATATCCCAATATACCCATCACAAAGTTGAAAAATCATAAATCAAATCATCATAAGTCACGGTTTGTCCGTGGATATGGGCTTCATCAATTCCATTGTATTCAATAATGCTGTCCACCATTAACAGTGGCAGACTGTTGGGGAGTGGATTTTGATAGCATTTTAAAAAACAGTTATTAGAGGGATACTTTAACCTGACTGAATATCTCATCTAATTGTATTAGCACGGTGAATGATTATGTGAAATGTTTTGAGACAGAGTAGTACATTTGTGAATGAAATTGTATGGCTTTTTTCACTTAGTAGGAACCTTTGTGTGCGGAAAGCTGAGAAAATTACTTTCTGCTGTAGAGTCTGGCATTCATTGTAGATTAAAGCTTATTTTTCTGCGAATAAATCTTATTCAATAAAATACGATTTTCTGAAATAAAAAAAAAGCACTTGTGATGTGAACTCATTATCCTCAGCAAAGTAATCCGGAAAAGAAAACCAAACACCATAGTCTCACTTATCATGGGAGCTGAAAAATGGGATCACATGGACACAGGAAGGGGAACAACACACACTGGGGCCTGTCGGGAAGCAGAGCATTAGGAAAAACAGCTAATGCATGCCGGGCTTAATAACTAGGTGATGGGTTGACAGGTGCAGCAAACCACCATGGCACACGTTTACCTTTGTAACAAATCTGCACATCCTGCACATATACCCCAGAACTTAGAAACGAAACGAAACGAAACGGAAAAACAATAACAAAAGGCTAGCGGCAAACTAAAGTTTCAAACTCAGAATGTGACGGACCCACTTTGGTTCAAATCATGGTTCTCAACCCAGGTGCCATAAGGTCAGGATAAAGAATTTGGTTACATATTGTAAATAAGACATACAGCAAATGACTAGAAAAGTTATTCTCAACCTATGTGTGTCTTGTAATTCAAGGATGACGCTATCTACCGGGACACAGCATTAGATTCCAAAGGGCTCAGTCCCGCAAGACTGGCCTCCCACTCTAATAACAATGGGAAGCCCAGCGTTGTTTTACCTCTGCTTCTTAGCAACTGGCTATAAATCGGGTTTCCACCACTCGCAGTTTTAGTTGCATTAATTTGCTGGAAGAGTTCACAGCACGCAGGGAAACACTTACATTTACCATGTTATTATAGCGGATGGTGCCAAAAGTTCAGAAAAAAGACTTTGGGCCCGGCATGTGGGGAGGGGCGCACTACCTTCCTGGAAGTGTTATCCAGAAGCCCTCTAAACCCAGTCCTTTCGGGTTTTTATGGAGACCTCATTCTATAGGCATGATGGGTTAAACCATAGGCTATTGGTGAGCAACTCAACCTGAGGCTCTCAACCCTCCCTGGAAATTGGGGTTGAGGCTTTGCCATTCTCAGTCTGAGTAAAGGAATTTACATGAACGGAATTTTAAAAGAGATTAGCATAGCTGGAAACTTAATTAGGTGATTGAATTATCCGGAGCCACACCTTGATGTTCCTAACCCGAGCACCCTCATCCAACGAATGCTCCACCCAACTGGCTCCCAAGTCTCTACGTGGTTCCAGAGCAAAGGAATGTTTATACAAGGCATATCTCCACGTTTTCTTCAAAGCCTTTTCGCTTCCACGGGTAATTCTTCAACTGCCATGCATCAGGGTCAGGGGGAGGGCTTGTTACAACACAGATCTGTGGATCTCCGGGGTTTGAGGGTTGAAAGGACGCTGCTGGTGTCAAAACCACAAGGTGAGAACCACAGAACCACTAGTTGGTTTTCAGTGTTTCAGTGCATTTAATTCATAATCTATTTGGCCAAGAAAACTTGTAAGCTCTTAGATTGTCCCAAATGTGGCGCGTGAAATCAAATCAGGAGAAGAGTTTCCTAGGAGGTGTAGCCTGGGAAAGTTGGGGGTGACTGATGGAAAGGAGGAGCGAAGCTCCGCCCTTTCCGCTGCTAGGCTGCGCCCGAGGCTATTGAAACCCACCCTGGCGGGCCTGTACTCAGATCTTCGCAGAGCGGAGCAGCGGCCGGAGCGTTTTGCGGGCTCTGCGTGGACTTGCAGCTTACAGCGTCTTGCGACTTGGAAGCGGATTCAGAGGACAGGACAGAACACTTGGGTAAGTGTATCTCTGTCTGTCTGTCTGTCTGTCTGTCTGTCTGTCTCATTGGTTGGTTGATTTCCATTTTCTTGAGGAGCACATACCTCACAACACACACACACACACACACACACACACACACACACACACACACACACACTCGTTCATTCTGCGGGTTAGAAAATTGGTAGGGGTCCCTGGGAGCTACAGGTTTCCTAGTCATGTCTGCACCTAAGAACAGTAGGGTCTTGTCTGGCTCTTCTTATGAACGGTCCCCCAGCCCGGACTCCCCAAGATCCATGCTAGCCTCACCCAGCTTCTCCCTCTCCCCTCTCAGAAACTCAGACTTAAGAGGAAGCTCCTCACCAGGGATACGGAGCTACCATTCACCATCCCCTAGGGCTTCACCACACTCACCTCTGTCATCACCAGAATCCCACAAGCTCCCATTTCCCTTTCCTCACCGTGATGGGCAATCAATGAAGCCTTTGGGCTCTCCCGTGTCCTCCTCTGGGGATTCTTTAGAGTCACCAGGTTCATCAATAATATACCACATGTTCTTACTGCCATCACCCAGCAGCTCACAACCAGCTCTCGGGGAGACTCTTGTGTCTCTCAGCTACTCTCCAAACAACCCCAGATTTCAGCTGGAGTCAGCCCCCCACACCCAGGAATCACCTACAAACTCACGGGCCTCACGGTGCTCCTCCCCTATGTCTTTCATCTCTTCAACCCCAGGCCTCAGGGACTCCCCCGTGTCTCCCACTTACTCTCCAGCCATCCCCAGGTTTCTGCGGGAGTCAGCCCCATGCACCCAGGAGTCCCCCAGAGACTCACAGGTTTCGGGAGATTGTGAGCGGTCCCCCATCCCTGACGCCTCAGGATTCATGCCCGCCTCACCCAGCTTCTCCCTCTCCCCTCCCAGAAACTCAGACCCAAGGGTCAGCTCCCCACCAGGGATGTGGAAGTACTCTACATCATCCCGCAGGGCTTCACCACTCTCACATCCATCATCAACAGAATTTCACAACGTTACATTTCCCTTTCCTAACCAAGCAGGACAATCACTCATGTCATTGTGCTCTCCCGTGTCCTCCTCCGGAGATTCTTCACAGTCACCTCATTCATCAATAATATACCATATGTTCCTACTGCCATCATCCAGCAGCTCACCCCCAGCCGTCAATGACTCTCCTGTCTGTCCCAGCTACTCTCCAACTACGCCCAGATTTCAGCGGGAGTCGGTCTCCCACACCCCAGAAGCACCTACAAATTCACAGACTTCAGTGAGATCCTCGCCAGTCTCTCTCACGTCTTCACCCCCAGCCCTTACGGACCCTCCTGTCTCTCTCAACTACTATCCAACCACGCCCACATTTCAGCGGGAGTCAGTTCCAGCAACCCAGGGATCACCAGCAAGCTCACCACTTTCACTGAGTTACTCCCCAGTCTCTAGCACGTCTTTATCCCCAACCCTCAGGGACTCTCCTGTCTGTCCCAGCTACTCTCCAACCACGCCCACATTTCAGCGACAGTCAGTTGCAGGCACCCAGAAATCACCACCAAACTCACCCATTTCACTGCGTTACTCCCCAGTCTCTCTCATGTCTTCACCATCCCTCAGGGACTCTCCTGCCTGTCCCAGCTACTCTCCAACCACGCCCACATTTCAGCGGGAGTCACTTCCAGGCACCCCGGAATCACCACCAAACTCACCAATTTCACTCAATTACTCCCCAGTCTCCCTCATGTCTTCACCAGCCCTCAGGGACTCTCCTGTGGGTCCCAACTACTCTCAAACCACGCCCACATTTCAGCGGGAGTCAGTTCCAGGCACCCCGGAATCACCACCAAACTCACCAGTTTCACTCAATTACTCTCCAGTCTCTCTCATGTCTTCACCAGCCCTCAGGGACTCTCCTGCCTGTCCCAGCTACTCTCCAGCCACGCCCAGATGTCAGCTGGAATCAGTTCCAGGCACCCCGGAGTCACCACCAAACTCACCAGTTTCACTGAGTTACTCCCCGGTCTCTCTCCTGTCTTCACCCCCAGCCCTCAGGGACTCTCCTGTGTGTCCCCGCTACTCTCCAACCACGCCCAGATTTCAGCGGGAGTCAGTTCCAGGCACCCAGGGATCACCTACACACTCCCCAGTTTCACTGAGTTACTCCCCGGTCTCTCTCATGTCTTCACCCCCAGCCCCCTGGGACTCCCCTGTCTGTCCCAGCTACTCTCCTGCCACGCCCAGATTCCAGCGGGAGTCAGCCTCCTGCATTCCGGAGTCACCTACAGACTCACAGACCTCACTGAGATCCTCCCTGGTCTCTCTCAGGTCTTTGCCCTCAGCCCACAGGGACTCTTGTGTCTCTTTCAGCTACTCTCAAAAGTTCTCTGGATTCCAGCTGGAGTCGGTTCCAGGCACCCAGGACACAACACCAAACTCACCAATTTCACTGACTTACTCCCCATTCTCGCTCATGTTGTCACCTCCAGCCCTCAGGGACTCTTCTGTCTCTCTCAGCTACTCTCCAACCATCTCCCGATTTCACCTGGAGTCAGCTTCCCACACCCAAGAGTCACCTGCAGACTCACGGACCTTACTGCATCCCTCCCCCATTTCCTTCACCTCTTCACTCCCAGCCTTCAGGGACTCTCCAGCGTCTCCCAGCTTCTCTCCAGCCTTCCCCAGATTTCTGCCGCAGTCAGCCCCAGGCACCCAGGAGAACCCTAGACACTCACAGGCCTCACGAGACGATCTCCCTATGACCTGTATCTATACAGGGATGGCTCCCACCTATCCCTCAGTGACCCCAAACCCATCTCCACTTACACTCAGACACTCCCAGGGCCTGACAGCTACTCCCCGTTATTGTCCTTCAGTTCGAAGCCCTGGCCAATCTACTAGCCAACATGACGCAGTTACCTGGCCATTTCTCCACATTTCTGGTGCGGGCCCCACACCCAGCCGCAGAAGAGCCTCTCCTGCATTCCGTCCTCACACACAGGCCTGTCCATCTACTTGCTACTGTCACACTCTTGCCAGCAGAAGAGGCCCCTGTATTGGCCGTTATCACCACCCAGGCTATCCTCACCCCACAGCTGTGCAGCGGGACCCTCCTGCTGGCCCACGTGGCTGCCAGAGCCCGTGCGGACACGAACCTCCAGCATGTCGGCGTCCCTGCGGGCGCCACTACCGGTGACATGGCTAGCATGACCCTCCTCCCTGGCAGTGACACTGTTGATGTGAGCCCCACTTGCAGATCTGTCATTTGCACATAAGGCCATTTCCCCTTTTCTCTCTCTCTTCCGTTCACAGGGCTATTCATTCTCTCTGTTTCTGCCTCCGTTTCAGATATTTACTCACCTTTTTCCTCTTTCACTCTGTCTGCCGTGGTCTCGATGAGAGTGTGCCACATAAGATTCCCCCATTAAAAGTCATGAATTGAGTGGCTTTTACTGTATTTCTGGTTGTGCACATTCCATTTTAATTCGCAATCCATTTTAGAACATTTTATCACCACCGACCAGAGAAAAACCCTGTAAACATTGGACACTCCTCATTCTCTCTCAAACCCTCTCCCTGACCCTCAGCCCTAGGTAACAACTACATAGAGCGATCAACCCCATATCCATAGATTTCCATATTGTGGGCATTTCATATAAACACAATTGCACAATATGTGAGCTTTTGTGACTGACTTTACACTTAGCACAATATTTTCAACATTCATCCACATTGTAGCCATACCCACAGTGGGAAACCATTTTCTTTCTTTTTGGTTTTAGTAACACCGGGTGTTTTCTCCTTCCTTCCTTCTCTCCTTCCTTCCTTCCTTCCTTCCTTCCTTCCTTCCTTCCTTCTCTCCTTCCTTCCTTCCTTCCTTCCTTCCTTCCTTCCTTCCTTCCTCCTATTTCTCTCTTACACCTTCTGCCCTCTCTGCTTCCTAGGCCTTAGCTGCATCCTACATTCTGCGTTTTTTTTTGGGAAATCCTCGGCAATTTCCGGAAAATTGTGTTATTGTTACTATTTACTGCTGTCTCCCCTTGATGATTCTCCATCAATTGTAAACCTCTATTGGTTTTTCCCAAGTCACTAAGTATATTTAAATAAGGTACTCCTGTTTTTCTTTATACAGCCATTTCTGGAGTACAGGGTCACATACTCAAAATCACTGTGTAACTCAAAAACTCATCTAATATCCCAATATACCCATCACAAAGTTGAAAAATCATAAATCAAATCATCATAAGTCACGGTTTGTCCGTGGATATGGGCTTCATCAATTCCATTGTATTCAATAATGCTGTCCACCATTAACAGTGGCAGACTGTTGGGGAGTGGATTTTGATAGCATTTTAAAAAACAGTTATTAGAGGGATACTTTAACCTGACTGAATATCTCATCTAATTGTATTAGCACGGTGAATGATTATGTGAAATGTTTTGAGACAGAGTAGTACATTTGTGAATGAAATTGTATGGCTTTTTTCACTTAGTAGGAACCTTTGTGTGCGGAAAGCTGAGAAAATTACTTTCTGCTGTAGAGTCTGGCATTCATTGTAGATTAAAGCTTATTTTTCTGCGAATAAATCTTATTCAATAAAATACGATTTTCTGAAATAAAAAAAAAGCACTTGTGATGTGAACTCATTATCCTCAGCAAAGTAATCCGGAAAAGAAAACCAAACACCATAGTCTCACTTATCATGGGAGCTGAAAAATGGGATCACATGGACACAGGAAGGGGAACAACACACACTGGGGCCTGTCGGGAAGCAGAGCATTAGGAAAAACAGCTAATGCATGCCGGGCTTAATAACTAGGTGATGGGTTGACAGGTGCAGCAAACCACCATGGCACACGTTTACCTTTGTAACAAATCTGCACATCCTGCACATATACCCCAGAACTTAGAAACGAAACGAAACGAAACGGAAAAACAATAAGAAAAGGCTAGCGGCAAACTAAAGTTTCAAACTCAGAATGTGACGGACCCACTTTGGTTCAAATCATGGTTCTCAACCCAGGTGCCATAAGGTCAGGATAAAGAATTTGGTTACATATTGTAAATAAGACATACAGCAAATGACTAGAAAAGTTATTCTCAACCTATGTGTGTCTTGTAATTCAAGGATGACGCTATCTACCGGGACACAGCATTAGATTCCAAAGGGCTCAGTCCCGCAAGACTGGCCTCCCACTCTAATAACAATGGGAAGCCCAGCGTTGTTTTACCTCTGCTTCTTAGCAACTGGCTATAAATCGGGTTTCCACCACTCGCAGTTTTAGTTGCATTAATTTGCTGGAAGAGTTCACAGCACGCAGGGAAACACTTACATTTACCATGTTATTATAGCGGATGGTGCCAAAAGTTCAGAAAAAAGACTTTGGGCCCGGCATGTGGGGAGGGGCGCACTACCTTCCTGGAAGTGTTATCCAGAAGCCCTCTAAACCCAGTCCTTTCGGGTTTTTATGGAGACCTCATTCTATAGGCATGATGGGTTAAACCATAGGCTATTGGTGAGCAACTCAACCTGAGGCTCTCAACCCTCCCTGGAAATTGGGGTTGAGGCTTTGCCATTCTCAGTCTGAGTAAAGGAATTTACATGAACGGAATTTTAAAAGAGATTAGCATAGCTGGAAACTTAATTAGGTGATTGAATTATCCGGAGCCACACCTTGATGTTCCTAACCCGAGCACCCTCATCCAACGAATGCTCCACCCAACTGGCTCCCAAGTCTCTACGTGGTTCCAGAGCAAAGGAATGTTTATACAAGGCATATCTCCACGTTTTCTTCAAAGCCTTTTCGCTTCCACGGGTAATTCTTCAACTGCCATGCATCAGGGTCAGGGGGAGGGCTTGTTACAACACAGATCTGTGGATCTCCGGGGTTTGAGGGTTGAAAGGACGCTGCTGGTGTCAAAACCACAAGGTGAGAACCACAGAACCACTAGTTGGTTTTCAGTGTTTCAGTGCATTTAATTCATAATCTATTTGGCCAAGAAAACTTGTAAGCTCTTAGATTGTCCCAAATGTGGCGCGTGAAATCAAATCAGGAGAAGAGTTTCCTAGGAGGTGTAGCCTGGGAAAGTTGGGGGTGACTGATGGAAAGGAGGAGCGAAGCTCCGCCCTTTCCGCTGCTAGGCTGCGCCCGAGGCTATTGAAACCCACCCTGGCGGGCCTGTACTCAGATCTTCGCAGAGCGGAGCAGCGGCCGGAGCGTTTTGCGGGCTCTGCGTGGACTTGCAGCTTACAGCGTCTTGCGACTTGGAAGCGGATTCAGAGGACAGGACAGAACACTTGGGTAAGTGTATCTCTGTCTGTCTGTCTGTCTGTCTGTCTGTCTGTCTGTCTCATTGGTTGGTTGATTTCCATTTTCTTGAGGAGCACATACCTCACAACACACACACACACACACACACACACACACACACACACACACACACACACACACTCGTTCATTCTGCGGGTTAGAAAATTGGTAGGGGTCCCTGGGAGCTACAGGTTTCCTAGTCATGTCTGCACCTAAGAACAGTAGGGTCTTGTCTGGCTCTTCTTATGAACGGTCCCCCAGCCCGGACTCCCCAAGATCCATGCTAGCCTCACCCAGCTTCTCCCTCTCCCCTCTCAGAAACTCAGACTTAAGAGGAAGCTCCTCACCAGGGATCCGGAGCTACCATTCACCATCCCCTAGGGCTTCACCACACTCACCTCTGTCATCACCAGAATCCCACAAGCTCCCATTTCCCTTTCCTCACCGTGATGGGCAATCAATGAAGCCTTTGGGCTCTCCCGTGTCCTCCTCTGGGGATTCTTTAGAGTCACCAGGTTCATCAATAATATACCACATGTTCTTACTGCCATCACCCAGCAGCTCACAACCAGCTCTCGGGGAGACTCTTGTGTCTCTCAGCTACTCTCCAAACAACCCCAGATTTCAGCTGGAGTCAGCCCCCCACACCCAGGAATCACCTACAAACTCACGGGCCTCACGGTGCTCCTCCCCTATGTCTTTCATCTCTTCAACCCCAGGCCTCAGGGACTCCCCCGTGTCTCCCACTTACTCTCCAGCCATCCCCAGGTTTCTGCGGGAGTCAGCCCCATGCACCCAGGAGTCCCCCAGAGACTCACAGGTTTCGGGAGATTGTGAGCGGTCCCCCATCCCTGACGCCTCAGGATTCATGCCCGCCTCACCCAGCTTCTCCCTCTCCCCTCCCAGAAACTCAGACCCAAGGGTCAGCTCCCCACCAGGGATGTGGAAGTACTCTACATCATCCCGCAGGGCTTCACCACTCTCACATCCATCATCAACAGAATTTCACAACGTTACATTTCCCTTTCCTAACCAAGCAGGACAATCACTCATGTCATTGTGCTCTCCCGTGTCCTCCTCCGGAGATTCTTCACAGTCACCTCATTCATCAATAATATACCATATGTTCCTACTGCCATCATCCAGCAGCTCACCCCCAGCCGTCAATGACTCTCCTGTCTGTCCCAGCTACTCTCCAACTACGCCCAGATTTCAGCGGGAGTCGGTCTCCCACACCCCAGAAGCACCTACAAACTCACAGACTTCAGTGAGATCCTCGCCAGTCTCTCTCACGTCTTCACCCCCAGCCCTTACGGACCCTCCTGTCTCTCTCAACTACTATCCAACCACGCCCACATTTCAGCGGGAGTCAGTTCCAGCAACCCAGGGATCACCAGCAAGCTCACCACTTTCACTGAGTTACTCCCCAGTCTCTAGCACGTCTTTATCCCCAACCCTCAGGGACTCTCCTGTCTGTCCCAGCTACTCTCCAACCACGCCCACATTTCAGCGACAGTCAGTTGCAGGCACCCAGAAATCACCACCAAACTCACCCATTTCACTGCGTTACTCCCCAGTCTCTCTCATGTCTTCACCATCCCTCAGGGACTCTCCTGCCTGTCCCAGCTACTCTCCAACCACGCCCACATTTCAGCGGGAGTCACTTCCAGGCACCCCGGAATCACCACCAAACTCACCAATTTCACTCAATTACTCCCCAGTCTCCCTCATGTCTTCACCAGCCCTCAGGGACTCTCCTGTGGGTCCCAACTACTCTCAAACCACGCCCACATTTCAGCGGGAGTCAGTTCCAGGCACCCCGGAATCACCACCAAACTCACCAGTTTCACTCAATTACTCTCCAGTCTCTCTCATGTCTTCACCAGCCCTCAGGGACTCTCCTGCCTGTCCCAGCTACTCTCCAGCCACGCCCAGATGTCAGCTGGAATCAGTTCCAGGCACCCCGGAGTCACCACCAAACTCACCAGTTTCACTGAGTTACTCCCCGGTCTCTCTCCTGTCTTCACCCCCAGCCCTCAGGGACTCTCCTGTGTGTCCCCGCTACTCTCCAACCACGCCCAGATTTCAGCGGGAGTCAGTTCCAGGCACCCAGGGATCACCTACACACTCCCCAGTTTCACTGAGTTACTCCCCGGTCTCTCTCATGTCTTCACCCCCAGCCCCCTGGGACTCCCCTGTCTGTCCCAGCTACTCTCCTGCCACGCCCAGATTCCAGCGGGAGTCAGCCTCCTGCATTCCGGAGTCACCTACAGACTCACAGACCTCACTGAGATCCTCCCTGGTCTCTCTCAGGTCTTTGCCCTCAGCCCACAGGGACTCTTGTGTCTCTTTCAGCTACTCTCAAAAGTTCTCTGGATTCCAGCTGGAGTCGGTTCCAGGCACCCAGGACACAACACCAAACTCACCAATTTCACTGACTTACTCCCCATTCTCGCTCATGTTGTCACCTCCAGCCCTCAGGGACTCTTCTGTCTCTCTCAGCTACTCTCCAACCATCTCCCGATTTCACCTGGAGTCAGCTTCCCACACCCAAGAGTCACCTGCAGACTCACGGACCTTACTGCATCCCTCCCCCATTTCCTTCACCTCTTCACTCCCAGCCTTCAGGGACTCTCCAGCGTCTCCCAGCTTCTCTCCAGCCTTCCCCAGATTTCTGCCGCAGTCAGCCCCAGGCACCCAGGAGAACCCTAGACACTCACAGGCCTCACGAGACGATCTCCCTATGACCTGTATCTATACAGGGATGGCTCCCACCTATCCCTCAGTGACCCCAAACCCATCTCCACTTACACTCAGACACTCCCAGGGCCTGACAGCTACTCCCCGTTATTGTCCTTCAGTTCGAAGCCCTGGCCAATCTACTAGCCAACATGACGCAGTTACCTGGCCATTTCTCCACATTTCTGGTGCGGGCCCCACACCCAGCCGCAGAAGAGCCTCTCCTGCATTCCGTCCTCACACACAGGCCTGTCCATCTACTTGCTACTGTCACACTCTTGCCAGCAGAAGAGGCCCCTGTATTGGCCGTTATCATCACCCAGGCTATCCTCACCCCACAGCTGTGCAGCGGGACCCTCCTGCTGGCCCACGTGGCTGCCAGAGCCCGTGCGGACACGAACCTCCAGCATGTCGGCGTCCCTGCGGGCGCCACTACCGGTGACATGGCTAGCATGACCCTCCTCCCTGGCAGTGACACTGTTGATGTGAGCCCCACTTGCAGATCTGTCATTTGCACATAAGGCCATTTCCCCTTTTCTCTCTCTCTTCCGTTCACAGGGCTATTCATTCTCTCTGTTTCTGCCTCCGTTTCAGATATTTACTCACCTTTTTCCTCTTTCACTCTGTCTGCCGTGGTCTCGATGAGAGTGTGCCACATAAGATTCCCCCATTAAAAGTCATGAATTGAGTGGCTTTTACTGTATTTCTGGTTGTGCACATTCCCTTTTAATTCGCAATCCATTTTAGAACATTTTATCACCACCGACCAGAGAAAAACCCTGTAAACATTGGACACTCCTCATTCTCTCTCAAACCCTCTCCCTGACCCTCAGCCCTAGGTAACAACTACATAGAGCGATCAACCCCATATCCATAGATTTCCATATTGTGGGCATTTCATATAAACACAATTGCACAATATGTGAGCTTTTGTGACTGACTTTACACTTAGCACAATATTTTCAACATTCATCCACATTGTAGCCATACCCACAGTGGGAAACCATTTTCTTTCTTTTTGGTTTTAGTAACACCGGGTGTTTTCTCCTTCCTTCCTTCTCTCCTTCCTTCCTTCCTTCCTTCCTTCCTTCCTTCCTTCCTTCTCTCCTTCCTTCCTTCCTTCCTTCCTTCCTTCCTTCCTTCCTTCCTCCTATTTCTCTCTTACACCTTCTGCCCTCTCTGCTTCCTAGGCCTTAGCTGCATCCTACATTCTGCGTTTTTTTTTGGGAAATCCTCGGCAATTTCCGGAAAATTGTGTTATTGTTACTATTTACTGCTGTCTCCCCTTGATGATTCTCCATCAATTGTAAACCTCTATTGGTTTTTCCCAAGTCACTAAGTATATTTAAATAAGGTACTCCTGTTTTTCTTTATACAGCCATTTCTGGAGTACAGGGTCACATACTCAAAATCACTGTGTAACTCAAAAACTCATCTAATATCCCAATATACCCATCACAAAGTTGAAAAATCATAAATCAAATCATCATAAGTCACGGTTTGTCCGTGGATATGGGCTTCATCAATTCCATTGTATTCAATAATGCTGTCCACCATTAACAGTGGCAGACTGTTGGGGAGTGGATTTTGATAGCATTTTAAAAAACAGTTATTAGAGGGATACTTTAACCTGACTGAATATCTCATCTAATTGTATTAGCACGGTGAATGATTATGTGAAATGTTTTGAGACAGAGTAGTACATTTGTGAATGAAATTGTATGGCTTTTTTCACTTAGTAGGAACCTTTGTGTGCGGAAAGCTGAGAAAATTACTTTCTGCTGTAGAGTCTGGCATTCATTGTAGATTAAAGCTTATTTTTCTGCGAATAAATCTTATTCAATAAAATACGATTTTCTGAAATAAAAAAAAAGCACTTGTGATGTGAACTCATTATCCTCAGCAAAGTAATCCGGAAAAGAAAACCAAACACCATAGTCTCACTTATCATGGGAGCTGAAAAATGGGATCACATGGACACAGGAAGGGGAACAACACACACTGGGGCCTGTCGGGAAGCAGAGCATTAGGAAAAACAGCTAATGCATGCCGGGCTTAATAACTAGGTGATGGGTTGACAGGTGCAGCAAACCACCATGGCACACGTTTACCTTTGTAACAAATCTGCACATCCTGCACATATACCCCAGAACTTAGAAACGAAACGAAACGAAACGGAAAAACAATAACAAAAGGCTAGCGGCAAACTAAAGTTTCAAACTCAGAATGTGACGGACCCACTTTGGTTCAAATCATGGTTCTCAACCCAGGTGCCATAAGGTCAGGATAAAGAATTTGGTTACATATTGTAAATAAGACATACAGCAAATGACTAGAAAAGTTATTCTCAACCTATGTGTGTCTTGTAATTCAAGGATGACGCTATCTACCGGGACACAGCATTAGATTCCAAAGGGCTCAGTCCCGCAAGACTGGCCTCCCACTCTAATAACAATGGGAAGCCCAGCGTTGTTTTACCTCTGCTTCTTAGCAACTGGCTATAAATCGGGTTTCCACCACTCGCAGTTTTAGTTGCATTAATTTGCTGGAAGAGTTCACAGCACGCAGGGAAACACTTACATTTACCATGTTATTATAGCGGATGGTGCCAAAAGTTCAGAAAAAAGACTTTGGGCCCGGCATGTGGGGAGGGGCGCACTACCTTCCTGGAAGTGTTATCCAGAAGCCCTCTAAACCCAGTCCTTTCGGGTTTTTATGGAGACCTCATTCTATAGGCATGATGGGTTAAACCATAGGCTATTGGTGAGCAACTCAACCTGAGGCTCTCAACCCTCCCTGGAAATTGGGGTTGAGGCTTTGCCATTCTCAGTCTGAGTAAAGGAATTTACATGAACGGAATTTTAAAAGAGATTAGCATAGCTGGAAACTTAATTAGGTGATTGAATTATCCGGAGCCACACCTTGATGTTCCTAACCCGAGCACCCTCATCCAACGAATGCTCCACCCAACTGGCTCCCAAGTCTCTACGTGGTTCCAGAGCAAAGGAATGTTTATACAAGGCATATCTCCACGTTTTCTTCAAAGCCTTTTCGCTTCCACGGGTAATTCTTCAACTGCCATGCATCAGGGTCAGGGGGAGGGCTTGTTACAACACAGATCTGTGGATCTCCGGGGTTTGAGGGTTGAAAGGACGCTGCTGGTGTCAAAACCACAAGGTGAGAACCACAGAACCACTAGTTGGTTTTCAGTGTTTCAGTGCATTTAATTCATAATCTATTTGGCCAAGAAAACTTGTAAGCTCTTAGATTGTCCCAAATGTGGCGCGTGAAATCAAATCAGGAGAAGAGTTTCCTAGGAGGTGTAGCCTGGGAAAGTTGGGGGTGACTGATGGAAAGGAGGAGCGAAGCTCCGCCCTTTCCGCTGCTAGGCTGCGCCCGAGGCTATTGAAACCCACCCTGGCGGGCCTGTACTCAGATCTTCGCAGAGCGGAGCAGCGGCCGGAGCGTTTTGCGGGCTCTGCGTGGACTTGCAGCTTACAGCGTCTTGCGACTTGGAAGCGGATTCAGAGGACAGGACAGAACACTTGGGTAAGTGTATCTCTGTCTGTCTGTCTGTCTGTCTGTCTGTCTGTCTCATTGGTTGGTTGATTTCCATTTTCTTGAGGAGCACATACCTCACAACACACACACACACACACACACACACACACACACACACACACACACACACACACTCGTTCATTCTGCGGGTTAGAAAATTGGTAGGGGTCCCTGGGAGCTACAGGTTTCCTAGTCATGTCTGCACCTAAGAACAGTAGGGTCTTGTCTGGCTCTTCTTATGAACGGTCCCCCAGCCCGGACTCCCCAAGATCCATGCTAGCCTCACCCAGCTTCTCCCTCTCCCCTCTCAGAAACTCAGACTTAAGAGGAAGCTCCTCACCAGGGATCCGGAGCTACCATTCACCATCCCCTAGGGCTTCACCACACTCACCTCTGTCATCACCAGAATCCCACAAGCTCCCATTTCCCTTTCCTCACCGTGATGGGCAATCAATGAAGCCTTTGGGCTCTCCCGTGTCCTCCTCTGGGGATTCTTTAGAGTCACCAGGTTCATCAATAATATACCACATGTTCTTACTGCCATCACCCAGCAGCTCACAACCAGCTCTCGGGGAGACTCTTGTGTCTCTCAGCTACTCTCCAAACAACCCCAGATTTCAGCTGGAGTCAGCCCCCCACACCCAGGAATCACCTACAAACTCACGGGCCTCACGGTGCTCCTCCCCTATGTCTTTCATCTCTTCAACCCCAGGCCTCAGGGACTCCCCCGTGTCTCCCACTTACTCTCCAGCCATCCCCAGGTTTCTGCGGGAGTCAGCCCCATGCACCCAGGAGTCCCCCAGAGACTCACAGGTTTCGGGAGATTGTGAGCGGTCCCCCATCCCTGACGCCTCAGGATTCATGCCCGCCTCACCCAGCTTCTCCCTCTCCCCTCCCAGAAACTCAGACCCAAGGGTCAGCTCCCCACCAGGGATGTGGAAGTACTCTACATCATCCCGCAGGGCTTCACCACTCTCACATCCATCATCAACAGAATTTCACAACGTTACATTTCCCTTTCCTAACCAAGCAGGACAATCACTCATGTCATTGTGCTCTCCCGTGTCCTCCTCCGGAGATTCTTCACAGTCACCTCATTCATCAATAATATACCATATGTTCCTACTGCCATCATCCAGCAGCTCACCCCCAGCCGTCAATGACTCTCCTGTCTGTCCCAGCTACTCTCCAACTACGCCCAGATTTCAGCGGGAGTCGGTCTCCCACACCCCAGAAGCACCTACAAACTCACAGACTTCAGTGAGATCCTCGCCAGTCTCTCTCACGTCTTCACCCCCAGCCCTTACGGACCCTCCTGTCTCTCTCAACTACTATCCAACCACGCCCACATTTCAGCGGGAGTCAGTTCCAGCAACCCAGGGATCACCAGCAAGCTCACCACTTTCACTGAGTTACTCCCCAGTCTCTAGCACGTCTTTATCCCCAACCCTCAGGGACTCTCCTGTCTGTCCCAGCTACTCTCCAACCACGCCCACATTTCAGCGACAGTCAGTTGCAGGCACCCAGAAATCACCACCAAACTCACCCATTTCACTGCGTTACTCCCCAGTCTCTCTCATGTCTTCACCATCCCTCAGGGACTCTCCTGCCTGTCCCAGCTACTCTCCAACCACGCCCACATTTCAGCGGGAGTCACTTCCAGGCACCCCGGAATCACCACCAAACTCACCAATTTCACTCAATTACTCCCCAGTCTCCCTCATGTCTTCACCAGCCCTCAGGGACTCTCCTGTGGGTCCCAACTACTCTCAAACCACGCCCACATTTCAGCGGGAGTCAGTTCCAGGCACCCCGGAATCACCACCAAACTCACCAGTTTCACTCAATTACTCTCCAGTCTCTCTCATGTCTTCACCAGCCCTCAGGGACTCTCCTGCCTGTCCCAGCTACTCTCCAGCCACGCCCAGATGTCAGCTGGAATCAGTTCCAGGCACCCCGGAGTCACCACCAAACTCACCAGTTTCACTGAGTTACTCCCCGGTCTCTCTCCTGTCTTCACCCCCAGCCCTCAGGGACTCTCCTGTGTGTCCCCGCTACTCTCCAACCACGCCCAGATTTCAGCGGGAGTCAGTTCCAGGCACCCAGGGATCACCTACACACTCCCCAGTTTCACTGAGTTACTCCCCGGTCTCTCTCATGTCTTCACCCCCAGCCCCCTGGGACTCCCCTGTCTGTCCCAGCTACTCTCCTGCCACGCCCAGATTCCAGCGGGAGTCAGCCTCCTGCATTCCGGAGTCACCTACAGACTCACAGACCTCACTGAGATCCTCCCTGGTCTCTCTCAGGTCTTTGCCCTCAGCCCACAGGGACTCTTGTGTCTCTTTCAGCTACTCTCAAAAGTTCTCTGGATTCCAGCTGGAGTCGGTTCCAGGCACCCAGGACACAACACCAAACTCACCAATTTCACTGACTTACTCCCCATTCTCGCTCATGTTGTCACCTCCAGCCCTCAGGGACTCTTCTGTCTCTCTCAGCTACTCTCCAACCATCTCCCGATTTCACCTGGAGTCAGCTTCCCACACCCAAGAGTCACCTGCAGACTCACGGACCTTACTGCATCCCTCCCCCATTTCCTTCACCTCTTCACTCCCAGCCTTCAGGGACTCTCCAGCGTCTCCCAGCTTCTCTCCAGCCTTCCCCAGATTTCTGCCGCAGTCAGCCCCAGGCACCCAGGAGAACCCTAGACACTCACAGGCCTCACGAGACGATCTCCCTATGACCTGTATCTATACAGGGATGGCTCCCACCTATCCCTCAGTGACCCCAAACCCATCTCCACTTACACTCAGACACTCCCAGGGCCTGACAGCTACTCCCCGTTATTGTCCTTCAGTTCGAAGCCCTGGCCAATCTACTAGCCAACATGACGCAGTTACCTGGCCATTTCTCCACATTTCTGGTGCGGGCCCCACACCCAGCCGCAGAAGAGCCTCTCCTGCATTCCGTCCTCACACACAGGCCTGTCCATCTACTTGCTACTGTCACACTCTTGCCAGCAGAAGAGGCCCCTGTATTGGCCGTTATCACCACCCAGGCTATCCTCACCCCACAGCTGTGCAGCGGGACCCTCCTGCTGGCCCACGTGGCTGCCAGAGCCCATGCGGACACGAACCTCCAGCATGTCGGCGTCCCTGCGGGCGCCACTACCGGTGACATGGCTAGCATGACCCTCCTCCCTGGCAGTGACACTGTTGATGTGAGCCCCACTTGCAGATCTGTCATTTGCACATAAGGCCATTTCCCCTTTTCTCTCTCTCTTCCGTTCACAGGGCTATTCATTCTCTCTGTTTCTGCCTCCGTTTCAGATATTTACTCACCTTTTTCCTCTTTCACTCTGTCTGCCGTGGTCTCGATGAGAGTGTGCCACATAAGATTCCCCCATTAAAAGTCATGAATTGAGTGGCTTTTACTGTATTTCTGGTTGTGCACATTCCATTTTAATTCGCAATCCATTTTAGAACATTTTATCACCACCGACCAGAGAAAAACCCTGTAAACATTGGACACTCCTCATTCTCTCTCAAACCCTCTCCCTGACCCTCAGCCCTAGGTAACAACTACATAGAGCGATCAACCCCATATCCATAGATTTCCATATTGTGGGCATTTCATATAAACACAACTGCACAATATGTGAGCTTTTGTGACTGACTTTACACTTAGCACAATATTTTCAACATTCATCCACATTGTAGCCATACCCACAGTGGGAAACCATTTTCTTTCTTTTTGGTTTTAGTAACACCGGGTGTTTTCTCCTTCCTTCCTTCTCTCCTTCCTTCCTTCCTTCCTTCCTTCCTTCCTTCCTTCCTTCTCTCCTTCCTTCCTTCCTTCCTTCCTTCCTTCCTTCCTTCCTTCCTTCCTTCCTTCCTTCCTTCCTCCTATTTCTCTCTTACACCTTCTGCCCTCTCTGCTTCCTAGGCCTTAGCTGCATCCTACATTCTGCGTTTTTTTTTGGGAAATCCTCGGCAATTTCCGGAAAATTGTGTTATTGTTACTATTTACTGCTGTCTCCCCTTGATGATTCTCCATCAATTGTAAACCTCTATTGGTTTTTCCCAAGTCACTAAGTATATTTAAATAAGGTACTCCTGTTTTTCTTTATACAGCCATTTCTGGAGTACAGGGTCACATACTCAAAATCACTGTGTAACTCAAAAACTCATCTAATATCCCAATATACCCATCACAAAGTTGAAAAATCATAAATCAAATCATCATAAGTCACGGTTTGTCCGTGGATATGGGCTTCATCAATTCCATTGTATTCAATAATGCTGTCCACCATTAACAGTGGCAGACTGTTGGGGAGTGGATTTTGATAGCATTTTAAAAAACAGTTATTAGAGGGATACTTTAACCTGACTGAATATCTCATCTAATTGTATTAGCACGGTGAATGATTATGTGAAATGTTTTGAGACAGAGTAGTACATTTGTGAATGAAATTGTATGGCTTTTTTCACTTAGTAGGAACCTTTGTGTGCGGAAAGCTGAGAAAATTACTTTCTGCTGTAGAGTCTGGCATTCATTGTAGATTAAAGCTTATTTTTCTGCGAATAAATCTTATTCAATAAAATACGATTTTCTGAAATAAAAAAAAAGCACTTGTGATGTGAACTCATTATCCTCAGCAAAGTAATCCGGAAAAGAAAACCAAACACCATAGTCTCACTTATCATGGGAGCTGAAAAATGGGATCACATGGACACAGGAAGGGGAACAACACACACTGGGGCCTGTCGGGAAGCAGAGCATTAGGAAAAACAGCTAATGCATGCCGGGCTTAATAACTAGGTGATGGGTTGACAGGTGCAGCAAACCACCATGGCACACGTTTACCTTTGTAACAAATCTGCACATCCTGCACATATACCCCAGAACTTAGAAACGAAACGAAACGAAACGGAAAAACAATAACAAAAGGCTAGCGGCAAACTAAAGTTTCAAACTCAGAATGTGACGGACCCACTTTGGTTCAAATCATGGTTCTCAACCCAGGTGCCATAAGGTCAGGATAAAGAATTTGGTTACATATTGTAAATAAGACATACAGCAAATGACTAGAAAAGTTATTCTCAACCTATGTGTGTCTTGTAATTCAAGGATGACGCTATCTACCGGGACACAGCATTAGATTCCAAAGGGCTCAGTCCCGCAAGACTGGCCTCCCACTCTAATAACAATGGGAAGCCCAGCGTTGTTTTACCTCTGCTTCTTAGCAACTGGCTATAAATCGGGTTTCCACCACTCGCAGTTTTAGTTGCATTAATTTGCTGGAAGAGTTCACAGCACGCAGGGAAACACTTACATTTACCATGTTATTATAGCGGATGGTGCCAAAAGTTCAGAAAAAAGACTTTGGGCCCGGCATGTGGGGAGGGGCGCACTACCTTCCTGGAAGTGTTATCCAGAAGCCCTCTAAACCCAGTCCTTTCGGGTTTTTATGGAGACCTCATTCTATAGGCATGATGGGTTAAACCATAGGCTATTGGTGAGCAACTCAACCTGAGGCTCTCAACCCTCCCTGGAAATTGGGGTTGAGGCTTTGCCATTCTCAGTCTGAGTAAAGGAATTTACATGAACGGAATTTTAAAAGAGATTAGCATAGCTGGAAACTTAATTAGGTGATTGAATTATCCGGAGCCACACCTTGATGTTCCTAACCCGAGCACCCTCATCCAACGAATGCTCCACCCAACTGGCTCCCAAGTCTCTACGTGGTTCCAGAGCAAAGGAATGTTTATACAAGGCATATCTCCACGTTTTCTTCAAAGCCTTTTCGCTTCCACGGGTAATTCTTCAACTGCCATGCATCAGGGTCAGGGGGAGGGCTTGTTACAACACAGATCTGTGGATCTCCGGGGTTTGAGGGTTGAAAGGACGCTGCTGGTGTCAAAACCACAAGGTGAGAACCACAGAACCACTAGTTGGTTTTCAGTGTTTCAGTGCATTTAATTCATAATCTATTTGGCCAAGAAAACTTGTAAGCTCTTAGATTGTCCCAAATGTGGCGCGTGAAATCAAATCAGGAGAAGAGTTTCCTAGGAGGTGTAGCCTGGGAAAGTTGGGGGTGACTGATGGAAAGGAGGAGCGAAGCTCCGCCCTTTCCGCTGCTAGGCTGCGCCCGAGGCTATTGAAACCCACCCTGGCGGGCCTGTACTCAGATCTTCGCAGAGCGGAGCAGCGGCCGGAGCGTTTTGCGGGCTCTGCGTGGACTTGCAGCTTACAGCGTCTTGCGACTTGGAAGCGGATTCAGAGGACAGGACAGAACACTTGGGTAAGTGTATCTCTGTCTGTCTGTCTGTCTGTCTGTCTGTCTGTCTCATTGGTTGGTTGATTTCCATTTTCTTGAGGAGCACATACCTCACAACACACACACACACACACACACACACACACACACACACACACACACACACACTCGTTCATTCTGCGGGTTAGAAAATTGGTAGGGGTCCCTGGGAGCTACAGGTTTCCTAGTCATGTCTGCACCTAAGAACAGTAGGGTCTTGTCTGGCTCTTCTTATGAACGGTCCCCCAGCCCGGACTCCCCAAGATCCATGCTAGCCTCACCCAGCTTCTCCCTCTCCCCTCTCAGAAACTCAGACTTAAGAGGAAGCTCCTCACCAGGGATCCGGAGCTACCATTCACCATCCCCTAGGGCTTCACCACACTCACCTCTGTCATCACCAGAATCCCACAAGCTCCCATTTCCCTTTCCTCACCGTGATGGGCAATCAATGAAGCCTTTGGGCTCTCCCGTGTCCTCCTCTGGGGATTCTTTAGAGTCACCAGGTTCATCAATAATATACCACATGTTCTTACTGCCATCACCCAGCAGCTCACAACCAGCTCTCGGGGAGACTCTTGTGTCTCTCAGCTACTCTCCAAACAACCCCAGATTTCAGCTGGAGTCAGCCCCCCACACCCAGGAATCACCTACAAACTCACGGGCCTCACGGTGCTCCTCCCCTATGTCTTTCATCTCTTCAACCCCAGGCCTCAGGGACTCCCCCGTGTCTCCCACTTACTCTCCAGCCATCCCCAGGTTTCTGCGGGAGTCAGCCCCATGCACCCAGGAGTCCCCCAGAGACTCACAGGTTTCGGGAGATTGTGAGCGGTCCCCCATCCCTGACGCCTCAGGATTCATGCCCGCCTCACCCAGCTTCTCCCTCTCCCCTCCCAGAAACTCAGACCCAAGGGTCAGCTCCCCACCAGGGATGTGGAAGTACTCTACATCATCCCGCAGGGCTTCACCACTCTCACATCCATCATCAACAGAATTTCACAACGTTACATTTCCCTTTCCTAACCAAGCAGGACAATCACTCATGTCATTGTGCTCTCCCGTGTCCTCCTCCGGAGATTCTTCACAGTCACCTCATTCATCAATAATATACCATATGTTCCTACTGCCATCATCCAGCAGCTCACCCCCAGCCGTCAATGACTCTCCTGTCTGTCCCAGCTACTCTCCAACTACGCCCAGATTTCAGCGGGAGTCGGTCTCCCACACCCCAGAAGCACCTAGAAACTCACAGACTTCAGTGAGATCCTCGCCAGTCTCTCTCACGTCTTCACCCCCAGCCCTTACGGACCCTCCTGTCTCTCTCAACTACTATCCAACCACGCCCACATTTCAGCGGGAGTCAGTTCCAGCAACCCAGGGATCACCAGCAAGCTCACCACTTTCACTGAGTTACTCCCCAGTCTCTAGCACGTCTTTATCCCCAACCCTCAGGGACTCTCCTGTCTGTCCCAGCTACTCTCCAACCACGCCCACATTTCAGCGAGAGTCAGTTGCAGGCACCCAGAAATCACCACCAAACTCACCCATTTCACTGCGTTACTCCCCAGTCTCTCTCATGTCTTCACCATCCCTCAGGGACTCTCCTGCCTGTCCCAGCTACTCTCCAACCACGCCCACATTTCAGCGGGAGTCACTTCCAGGCACCCCGGAATCACCACCAAACTCACCAATTTCACTCAATTACTCCCCAGTCTCCCTCATGTCTTCACCAGCCCTCAGGGACTCTCCTGTGGGTCCCAACTACTCTCAAACCACGCCCACATTTCAGCGGGAGTCAGTTCCAGGCACCCCGGAATCACCACCAAACTCACCAGTTTCACTCAATTACTCTCCAGTCTCTCTCATGTCTTCACCAGCCCTCAGGGACTCTCCTGCCTGTCCCAGCTACTCTCCAGCCACGCCCAGATGTCAGCTGGAATCAGTTCCAGGCACCCCGGAGTCACCACCAAACTCACCAGTTTCACTGAGTTACTCCCCGGTCTCTCTCCTGTCTTCACCCCCAGCCCTCAGGGACTCTCCTGTGTGTCCCCGCTACTCTCCAACCACGCCCAGATTTCAGCGGGAGTCAGTTCCAGGCACCCAGGGATCACCTACACACTCCCCAGTTTCACTGAGTTACTCCCCGGTCTCTCTCATGTCTTCACCCCCAGCCCCCTGGGACTCCCCTGTCTGTCCCAGCTACTCTCCTGCCACGCCCAGATTCCAGCGGGAGTCAGCCTCCTGCATTCCGGAGTCACCTACAGACTCACAGACCTCACTGAGATCCTCCCTGGTCTCTCTCAGGTCTTTGCCCTCAGCCCACAGGGACTCTTGTGTCTCTTTCAGCTACTCTCAAAAGTTCTCTGGATTCCAGCTGGAGTCGGTTCCAGGCACCCAGGACACAACACCAAACTCACCAATTTCACTGACTTACTCCCCATTCTCGCTCATGTTGTCACCTCCAGCCCTCAGGGACTCTTCTGTCTCTCTCAGCTACTCTCCAACCATCTCCCGATTTCACCTGGAGTCAGCTTCCCACACCCAAGAGTCACCTGCAGACTCACGGACCTTACTGCATCCCTCCCCCATTTCCTTCACCTCTTCACTCCCAGCCTTCAGGGACTCTCCAGCGTCTCCCAGCTTCTCTCCAGCCTTCCCCAGATTTCTGCCGCAGTCAGCCCCAGGCACCCAGGAGAACCCTAGACACTCACAGGCCTCACGAGACGATCTCCCTATGACCTGTATCTGTACAGGGATGGCTCCCACCTATCCCTCAGTGACCCCAAACCCATCTCCACTTACACTCAGACACTCCCAGGGCCTGACAGCTACTCCCCGTTATTGTCCTTCAGTTCGAAGCCCTGGCCAATCTACTAGCCAACATGACGCAGTTACCTGGCCATTTCTCCACATTTCTGGTGCGGGCCCCACACCCAGCCGCAGAAGAGCCTCTCCTGCATTCCGCCCTCACACACAGGCCTGTCCATCTACTTGCTACTGTCACACTCTTGCCAGCAGAAGAGGCCCCTGTATTGGCCGTTATCACCACCCAGGCTATCCTCACCCCACAGCTGTGCAGCGGGACCCTCCTGCTGGCCCACGTGGCTGCCAGAGCCCATGCGGACACGAACCTCCAGCATGTCGGCGTCCCTGCGGGCGCCACTACCGGTGACATGGCTAGCATGACCCTCCTCCCTGGCAGTGACACTGTTGATGTGAGCCCCACTTGCAGATCTGTCATTTGCACATAAGGCCATTTCCCCTTTTCTCTCTCTCTTCCGTTCACAGGGCTATTCATTCTCTCTGTTTCTGCCTCCGTTTCAGATATTTACTCACCTTTTTCCTCTTTCACTCTGTCTGCCGTGGTCTCGATGAGAGTGTGCCACATAAGATTCCCCCATTAAAAGTCATGAATTGAGTGGCTTTTACTGTATTTCTGGTTGTGCACATTCCATTTTAATTCGCAATCCATTTTAGAACATTTTATCACCACCGACCAGAGAAAAACCCTGTAAACATTGGACACTCCTCATTCTCTCTCAAACCCTCTCCCTGACCCTCAGCCCTAGGTAACAACTACATAGAGCGATCAACCCCATATCCATAGATTTCCATATTGTGGGCATTTCATATAAACACAACTGCACAATATGTGAGCTTTTGTGACTGACTTTACACTTAGCACAATATTTTCAACATTCATCCACATTGTAGCCATACCCACAGTGGGAAACCATTTTCTTTCTTTTTGGTTTTAGTAACACCGGGTGTTTTCTCCTTCCTTCCTTCTCTCCTTCCTTCCTTCCTTCCTTCCTTCCTTCCTTCCTTCCTTCTCTCCTTCCTTCCTTCCTTCCTTCCTTCCTTCCTTCCTTCCTTCCTTCCTTCCTTCCTCCTATTTCTCTCTTACACCTTCTGCCCTCTCTGCTTCCTAGGCCTTAGCTGCATCCTACATTCTGCGTTTTTTTTTGGGAAATCCTCGGCAATTTCCGGAAAATTGTGTTATTGTTACTATTTACTGCTGTCTCCCCTTGATGATTCTCCATCAATTGTAAACCTCTATTGGTTTTTCCCAAGTCACTAAGTATATTTAAATAAGGTACTCCTGTTTTTCTTTATACAGCCATTTCTGGAGTACAGGGTCACATACTCAAAATCACTGTGTAACTCAAAAACTCATCTAATATCCCAATATACCCATCACAAAGTTGAAAAATCATAAATCAAATCATCATAAGTCACGGTTTGTCCGTGGATATGGGCTTCATCAATTCCATTGTATTCAATAATGCTGTCCACCATTAACAGTGGCAGACTGTTGGGGAGTGGATTTTGATAGCATTTTAAAAAACAGTTATTAGAGGGATACTTTAACCTGACTGAATATCTCATCTAATTGTATTAGCACGGTGAATGATTATGTGAAATGTTTTGAGACAGAGTAGTACATTTGTGAATGAAATTGTATGGCTTTTTTCACTTAGTAGGAACCTTTGTGTGCGGAAAGCTGAGAAAATTACTTTCTGCTGTAGAGTCTGGCATTCATTGTAGATTAAAGCTTATTTTTCTGCGAATAAATCTTATTCAATAAAATACGATTTTCTGAAATAAAAAAAAAGCACTTGTGATGTGAACTCATTATCCTCAGCAAAGTAATCCGGAAAAGAAAACCAAACACCATAGTCTCACTTATCATGGGAGCTGAAAAATGGGATCACATGGACACAGGAAGGGGAACAACACACACTGGGGCCTGTCGGGAAGCAGAGCATTAGGAAAAACAGCTAATGCATGCCGGGCTTAATAACTAGGTGATGGGTTGACAGGTGCAGCAAACCACCATGGCACACGTTTACCTTTGTAACAAATCTGCACATCCTGCACATATACCCCAGAACTTAGAAACGAAACGAAACGAAACGGAAAAACAATAACAAAAGGCTAGCGGCAAACTAAAGTTTCAAACTCAGAATGTGACGGACCCACTTTGGTTCAAATCATGGTTCTCAACCCAGGTGCCATAAGGTCAGGATAAAGAATTTGGTTACATATTGTAAATAAGACATACAGCAAATGACTAGAAAAGTTATTCTCAACCTATGTGTGTCTTGTAATTCAAGGATGACGCTATCTACCGGGACACAGCATTAGATTCCAAAGGGCTCAGTCCCGCAAGACTGGCCTCCCACTCTAATAACAATGGGAAGCCCAGCGTTGTTTTACCTCTGCTTCTTAGCAACTGGCTATAAATCGGGTTTCCACCACTCGCAGTTTTAGTTGCATTAATTTGCTGGAAGAGTTCACAGCACGCAGGGAAACACTTACATTTACCATGTTATTATAGCGGATGGTGCCAAAAGTTCAGAAAAAAGACTTTGGGCCCGGCATGTGGGGAGGGGCGCACTACCTTCCTGGAAGTGTTATCCAGAAGCCCTCTAAACCCAGTCCTTTCGGGTTTTTATGGAGACCTCATTCTATAGGCATGATGGGTTAAACCATAGGCTATTGGTGAGCAACTCAACCTGAGGCTCTCAACCCTCCCTGGAAATTGGGGTTGAGGCTTTGCCATTCTCAGTCTGAGTAAAGGAATTTACATGAACGGAATTTTAAAAGAGATTAGCATAGCTGGAAACTTAATTAGGTGATTGAATTATCCGGAGCCACACCTTGATGTTCCTAACCCGAGCACCCTCATCCAACGAATGCTCCACCCAACTGGCTCCCAAGTCTCTACGTGGTTCCAGAGCAAAGGAATGTTTATACAAGGCATATCTCCACGTTTTCTTCAAAGCCTTTTCGCTTCCACGGGTAATTCTTCAACTGCCATGCATCAGGGTCAGGGGGAGGGCTTGTTACAACACAGATCTGTGGATCTCCGGGGTTTGAGGGTTGAAAGGACGCTGCTGGTGTCAAAACCACAAGGTGAGAACCACAGAACCACTAGTTGGTTTTCAGTGTTTCAGTGCATTTAATTCATAATCTATTTGGCCAAGAAAACTTGTAAGCTCTTAGATTGTCCCAAATGTGGCGCGTGAAATCAAATCAGGAGAAGAGTTTCCTAGGAGGTGTAGCCTGGGAAAGTTGGGGGTGACTGATGGAAAGGAGGAGCGAAGCTCCGCCCTTTCCGCTGCTAGGCTGCGCCCGAGGCTATTGAAACCCACCCTGGCGGGCCTGTACTCAGATCTTCGCAGAGCGGAGCAGCGGCCGGAGCGTTTTGCGGGCTCTGCGTGGACTTGCAGCTTACAGCGTCTTGCGACTTGGAAGCGGATTCAGAGGACAGGACAGAACACTTGGGTAAGTGTATCTCTGTCTGTCTGTCTGTCTGTCTGTCTGTCTGTCTCATTGGTTGGTTGATTTCCATTTTCTTGAGGAGCACATACCTCACAACACACACACACACACACACACACACACACACACACACACACACACACACACTCGTTCATTCTGCGGGTTACAAAATTGGTAGGGGTCCCTGGGAGCTACAGGTTTCCTAGTCATGTCTGCACCTAAGAACAGTAGGGTCTTGTCTGGCTCTTCTTATGAACGGTCCCCCAGCCCGGACTCCCCAAGATCCATGCTAGCCTCACCCAGCTTCTCCCTCTCCCCTCTCAGAAACTCAGACTTAAGAGGAAGCTCCTCACCAGGGATCCGGAGCTACCATTCACCATCCCCTAGGGCTTCACCACACTCACCTCTGTCATCACCAGAATCCCACAAGCTCCCATTTCCCTTTCCTCACCGTGATGGGCAATCAATGAAGCCTTTGGGCTCTCCCGTGTCCTCCTCTGGGGATTCTTTAGAGTCACCAGGTTCATCAATAATATACCACATGTTCTTACTGCCATCACCCAGCAGCTCACAACCAGCTCTCGGGGAGACTCTTGTGTCTCTCAGCTACTCTCCAAACAACCCCAGATTTCAGCTGGAGTCAGCCCCCCACACCCAGGAATCACCTACAAACTCACGGGCCTCACGGTGCTCCTCCCCTATGTCTTTCATCTCTTCAACCCCAGGCCTCAGGGACTCCCCCGTGTCTCCCACTTACTCTCCAGCCATCCCCAGGTTTCTGCGGGAGTCAGCCCCATGCACCCAGGAGTCCCCCAGAGACTCACAGGTTTCGGGAGATTGTGAGCGGTCCCCCATCCCTGACGCCTCAGGATTCATGCCCGCCTCACCCAGCTTCTCCCTCTCCCCTCCCAGAAACTCAGACCCAAGGGTCAGCTCCCCACCAGGGATGTGGAAGTACTCTACATCATCCCGCAGGGCTTCACCACTCTCACATCCATCATCAACAGAATTTCACAACGTTACATTTCCCTTTCCTAACCAAGCAGGACAATCACTCATGTCATTGTGCTCTCCCGTGTCCTCCTCCGGAGATTCTTCACAGTCACCTCATTCATCAATAATATACCATATGTTCCTACTGCCATCATCCAGCAGCTCACCCCCAGCCGTCAATGACTCTCCTGTCTGTCCCAGCTACTCTCCAACTACGCCCAGATTTCAGCGGGAGTCGGTCTCCCACACCCCAGAAGCACCTACAAACTCACAGACTTCAGTGAGATCCTCGCCAGTCTCTCTCACGTCTTCACCCCCAGCCCTTACGGACCCTCCTGTCTCTCTCAACTACTATCCAACCACGCCCACATTTCAGCGGGAGTCAGTTCCAGCAACCCAGGGATCACCAGCAAGCTCACCACTTTCACTGAGTTACTCCCCAGTCTCTAGCACGTCTTTATCCCCAACCCTCAGGGACTCTCCTGTCTGTCCCAGCTACTCTCCAACCACGCCCACATTTCAGCGACAGTCAGTTGCAGGCACCCAGAAATCACCACCAAACTCACCCATTTCACTGCGTTACTCCCCAGTCTCTCTCATGTCTTCACCATCCCTCAGGGACTCTCCTGCCTGTCCCAGCTACTCTCCAACCACGCCCACATTTCAGCGGGAGTCACTTCCAGGCACCCCGGAATCACCACCAAACTCACCAATTTCACTCAATTACTCCCCAGTCTCCCTCATGTCTTCACCAGCCCTCAGGGACTCTCCTGTGGGTCCCAACTACTCTCAAACCACGCCCACATTTCAGCGGGAGTCAGTTCCAGGCACCCCGGAATCACCACCAAACTCACCAGTTTCACTCAATTACTCTCCAGTCTCTCTCATGTCTTCACCAGCCCTCAGGGACTCTCCTGCCTGTCCCAGCTACTCTCCAGCCACGCCCAGATGTCAGCTGGAATCAGTTCCAGGCACCCCGGAGTCACCACCAAACTCACCAGTTTCACTGAGTTACTCCCCGGTCTCTCTCCTGTCTTCACCCCCAGCCCTCAGGGACTCTCCTGTGTGTCCCCGCTACTCTCCAACCACGCCCAGATTTCAGCGGGAGTCAGTTCCAGGCACCCAGGGATCACCTACACACTCCCCAGTTTCACTGAGTTACTCCCCGGTCTCTCTCATGTCTTCACCCCCAGCCCCCTGGGACTCCCCTGTCTGTCCCAGCTACTCTCCTGCCACGCCCAGATTCCAGCGGGAGTCAGCCTCCTGCATTCCGGAGTCACCTACAGACTCACAGACCTCACTGAGATCCTCCCTGGTCTCTCTCAGGTCTTTGCCCTCAGCCCACAGGGACTCTTGTGTCTCTTTCAGCTACTCTCAAAAGTTCTCTGGATTCCAGCTGGAGTCGGTTCCAGGCACCCAGGACACAACACCAAACTCACCAATTTCACTGACTTACTCCCCATTCTCGCTCATGTTGTCACCTCCAGCCCTCAGGGACTCTTCTGTCTCTCTCAGCTACTCTCCAACCATCTCCCGATTTCACCTGGAGTCAGCTTCCCACACCCAAGAGTCACCTGCAGACTCACGGACCTTACTGCATCCCTCCCCCATTTCCTTCACCTCTTCACTCCCAGCCTTCAGGGACTCTCCAGCGTCTCCCAGCTTCTCTCCAGCCTTCCCCAGATTTCTGCCGCAGTCAGCCCCAGGCACCCAGGAGAACCCTAGACACTCACAGGCCTCACGAGACGATCTCCCTATGACCTGTATCTATACAGGGATGGCTCCCACCTATCCCTCAGTGACCCCAAACCCATCTCCACTTACACTCAGACACTCCCAGGGCCTGACAGCTACTCCCCGTTATTGTCCTTCAGTTCGAAGCCCTGGCCAATCTACTAGCCAACATGACGCAGTTACCTGGCCATTTCTCCACATTTCTGGTGCGGGCCCCACACCCAGCCGCAGAAGAGCCTCTCCTGCATTCCGTCCTCACACACAGGCCTGTCCATCTACTTGCTACTGTCACACTCTTGCCAGCAGAAGAGGCCCCTGTATTGGCCGTTATCACCACCCAGGCTATCCTCACCCCACAGCTGTGCAGCGGGACCCTCCTGCTGGCCCACGTGGCTGCCAGAGCCCATGCGGACACGAACCTCCAGCATGTCGGCGTCCCTGCGGGCGCCACTACCGGTGACATGGCTAGCATGACCCTCCTCCCTGGCAGTGACACTGTTGATGTGAGCCCCACTTGCAGATCTGTCATTTGCACATAAGGCCATTTCCCCTTTTCTCTCTCTCTTCCGTTCACAGGGCTATTCATTCTCTCTGTTTCTGCCTCCGTTTCAGATATTTACTCACCTTTTTCCTCTTTCACTCTGTCTGCCGTGGTCTCGATGAGAGTGTGCCACATAAGATTCCCCCATTAAAAGTCATGAATTGAGTGGCTTTTACTGTATTTCTGGTTGTGCACATTCCATTTTAATTCGCAATCCATTTTAGAACATTTTATCACCACCGACCAGAGAAAAACCCTGTAAACATTGGACACTCCTCATTCTCTCTCAAACCCTCTCCCTGACCCTCAGCCCTAGGTAACAACTACATAGAGCGATCAACCCCATATCCATAGATTTCCATATTGTGGGCATTTCATATAAACACAACTGCACAATATGTGAGCTTTTGTGACTGACTTTACACTTAGCACAATATTTTCAACATTCATCCACATTGTAGCCATACCCACAGTGGGAAACCATTTTCTTTCTTTTTGGTTTTAGTAACACCGGGTGTTTTCTCCTTCCTTCCTTCTCTCCTTCCTTCCTTCCTTCCTTCCTTCCTTCCTTCCTTCCTTCTCTCCTTCCTTCCTTCCTTCCTTCCTTCCTTCCTTCCTTCCTTCCTTCCTTCCTTCCTCCTATTTCTCTCTTACACCTTCTGCCCTCTCTGCTTCCTAGGCCTTAGCTGCATCCTACATTCTGCGTTTTTTTTTGGGAAATCCTCGGCAATTTCCGGAAAATTGTGTTATTGTTACTATTTACTGCTGTCTCCCCTTGATGATTCTCCATCAATTGTAAACCTCTATTGGTTTTTCCCAAGTCACTAAGTATATTTAAATAAGGTACTCCTGTTTTTCTTTATACAGCCATTTCTGGAGTACAGGGTCACATACTCAAAATCACTGTGTAACTCAAAAACTCATCTAATATCCCAATATACCCATCACAAAGTTGAAAAATCATAAATCAAATCATCATAAGTCACGGTTTGTCCGTGGATATGGGCTTCATCAATTCCATTGTATTCAATAATGCTGTCCACCATTAACAGTGGCAGACTGTTGGGGAGTGGATTTTGATAGCATTTTAAAAAACAGTTATTAGAGGGATACTTTAACCTGACTGAATATCTCATCTAATTGTATTAGCACGGTGAATGATTATGTGAAATGTTTTGAGACAGAGTAGTACATTTGTGAATGAAATTGTATGGCTTTTTTCACTTAGTAGGAACCTTTGTGTGCGGAAAGCTGAGAAAATTACTTTCTGCTGTAGAGTCTGGCATTCATTGTAGATTAAAGCTTATTTTTCTGCGAATAAATCTTATTCAATAAAATACGATTTTCTGAAATAAAAAAAAAGCACTTGTGATGTGAACTCATTATCCTCAGCAAAGTAATCCGGAAAAGAAAACCAAACACCATAGTCTCACTTATCATGGGAGCTGAAAAATGGGATCACATGGACACAGGAAGGGGAACAACACACACTGGGGCCTGTCGGGAAGCAGAGCATTAGGAAAAACAGCTAATGCATGCCGGGCTTAATAACTAGGTGATGGGTTGACAGGTGCAGCAAACCACCATGGCACACGTTTACCTTTGTAACAAATCTGCACATCCTGCACATATACCCCAGAACTTAGAAACGAAACGAAACGAAACGGAAAAACAATAACAAAAGGCTAGCGGCAAACTAAAGTTTCAAACTCAGAATGTGACGGACCCACTTTGGTTCAAATCATGGTTCTCAACCCAGGTGCCATAAGGTCAGGATAAAGAATTTGGTTACATATTGTAAATAAGACATACAGCAAATGACTAGAAAAGTTATTCTCAACCTATGTGTGTCTTGTAATTCAAGGATGACGCTATCTACCGGGACACAGCATTAGATTCCAAAGGGCTCAGTCCCGCAAGACTGGCCTCCCACTCTAATAACAATGGGAAGCCCAGCGTTGTTTTACCTCTGCTTCTTAGCAACTGGCTATAAATCGGGTTTCCACCACTCGCAGTTTTAGTTGCATTAATTTGCTGGAAGAGTTCACAGCACGCAGGGAAACACTTACATTTACCATGTTATTATAGCGGATGGTGCCAAAAGTTCAGAAAAAAGACTTTGGGCCCGGCATGTGGGGAGGGGCGCACTACCTTCCTGGAAGTGTTATCCAGAAGCCCTCTAAACCCAGTCCTTTCGGGTTTTTATGGAGACCTCATTCTATAGGCATGATGGGTTAAACCATAGGCTATTGGTGAGCAACTCAACCTGAGGCTCTCAACCCTCCCTGGAAATTGGGGTTGAGGCTTTGCCATTCTCAGTCTGAGTAAAGGAATTTACATGAACGGAATTTTAAAAGAGATTAGCATAGCTGGAAACTTAATTAGGTGATTGAATTATCCGGAGCCACACCTTGATGTTCCTAACCCGAGCACCCTCATCCAACGAATGCTCCACCCAACTGGCTCCCAAGTCTCTACGTGGTTCCAGAGCAAAGGAATGTTTATACAAGGCATATCTCCACGTTTTCTTCAAAGTCTTTTCGCTTCCACGGGTAATTCTTCAACTGCCATGCATCAGGGTCAGGGGGAGGGCTTGTTACAACACAGATCTGTGGATCTCCGGGGTTTGAGGGTTGAAAGGACGCTGCTGGTGTCAAAACCACAAGGTGAGAACCACAGAACCACTAGTTGGTTTTCAGTGTTTCAGTGCATTTAATTCATAATCTATTTGGCCAAGAAAACTTGTAAGCTCTTAGATTGTCCCAAATGTGGCGCGTGAAATCAAATCAGGAGAAGAGTTTCCTAGGAGGTGTAGCCTGGGAAAGTTGGGGGTGACTGATGGAAAGGAGGAGCGAAGCTCCGCCCTTTCCGCTGCTAGGCTGCGCCCGAGGCTATTGAAACCCACCCTGGCGGGCCTGTACTCAGATCTTCGCAGAGCGGAGCAGCGGCCGGAGCGTTTTGCGGGCTCTGCGTGGACTTGCAGCTTACAGCGTCTTGCGACTTGGAAGCGGATTCAGAGGACAGGACAGAACACTTGGGTAAGTGTATCTCTGTCTGTCTGTCTGTCTGTCTGTCTGTCTGTCTCATTGGTTGGTTGATTTCCATTTTCTTGAGGAGCACATACCTCACAACACACACACACACACACACACACACACACACACACACACACACACACACACACTCGTTCATTCTGCGGGTTAGAAAATTGGTAGGGGTCCCTGGGAGCTACAGGTTTCCTAGTCATGTCTGCACCTAAGAACAGTAGGGTCTTGTCTGGCTCTTCTTATGAACGGTCCCCCAGCCCGGACTCCCCAAGATCCATGCTAGCCTCACCCAGCTTCTCCCTCTCCCCTCTCAGAAACTCAGACTTAAGAGGAAGCTCCTCACCAGGGATCCGGAGCTACCATTCACCATCCCCTAGGGCTTCACCACACTCACCTCTGTCATCACCAGAATCCCACAAGCTCCCATTTCCCTTTCCTCACCGTGATGGGCAATCAATGAAGCCTTTGGGCTCTCCCGTGTCCTCCTCTGGGGATTCTTTAGAGTCACCAGGTTCATCAATAATATACCACATGTTCTTACTGCCATCACCCAGCAGCTCACAACCAGCTCTCGGGGAGACTCTTGTGTCTCTCAGCTACTCTCCAAACAACCCCAGATTTCAGCTGGAGTCAGCCCCCCACACCCAGGAATCACCTACAAACTCACGGGCCTCACGGTGCTCCTCCCCTATGTCTTTCATCTCTTCAACCCCAGGCCTCAGGGACTCCCCCGTGTCTCCCACTTACTCTCCAGCCATCCCCAGGTTTCTGCGGGAGTCAGCCCCATGCACCCAGGAGTCCCCCAGAGACTCACAGGTTTCGGGAGATTGTGAGCGGTCCCCCATCCCTGACGCCTCAGGATTCATGCCCGCCTCACCCAGCTTCTCCCTCTCCCCTCCCAGAAACTCAGACCCAAGGGTCAGCTCCCCACCAGGGATGTGGAAGTACTCTACATCATCCCGCAGGGCTTCACCACTCTCACATCCATCATCAACAGAATTTCACAACGTTACATTTCCCTTTCCTAACCAAGCAGGACAATCACTCATGTCATTGTGCTCTCCCGTGTCCTCCTCCGGAGATTCTTCACAGTCACCTCATTCATCAATAATATACCATATGTTCCTACTGCCATCATCCAGCAGCTCACCCCCAGCCGTCAATGACTCTCCTGTCTGTCCCAGCTACTCTCCAACTACGCCCAGATTTCAGCGGGAGTCGGTCTCCCACACCCCAGAAGCACCTACAAACTCACAGACTTCAGTGAGATCCTCGCCAGTCTCTCTCACGTCTTCACCCCCAGCCCTTACGGACCCTCCTGTCTCTCTCAACTACTATCCAACCACGCCCACATTTCAGCGGGAGTCAGTTCCAGCAACCCAGGGATCACCAGCAAGCTCACCACTTTCACTGAGTTACTCCCCAGTCTCTAGCACGTCTTTATCCCCAACCCTCAGGGACTCTCCTGTCTGTCCCAGCTACTCTCCAACCACGCCCACATTTCAGCGAGAGTCAGTTGCAGGCACCCAGAAATCACCACCAAACTCACCCATTTCACTGCGTTACTCCCCAGTCTCTCTCATGTCTTCACCATCCCTCAGGGACTCTCCTGCCTGTCCCAGCTACTCTCCAACCACGCCCACATTTCAGCGGGAGTCACTTCCAGGCACCCCGGAATCACCACCAAACTCACCAATTTCACTCAATTACTCCCCAGTCTCCCTCATGTCTTCACCAGCCCTCAGGGACTCTCCTGTGGGTCCCAACTACTCTCAAACCACGCCCACATTTCAGCGGGAGTCAGTTCCAGGCACCCCGGAATCACCACCAAACTCACCAGTTTCACTCAATTACTCTCCAGTCTCTCTCATGTCTTCACCAGCCCTCAGGGACTCTCCTGCCTGTCCCAGCTACTCTCCAGCCACGCCCAGATGTCAGCTGGAATCAGTTCCAGGCACCCCGGAGTCACCACCAAACTCACCAGTTTCACTGAGTTACTCCCCGGTCTCTCTCCTGTCTTCACCCCCAGCCCTCAGGGACTCTCCTGTGTGTCCCCGCTACTCTCCAACCACGCCCAGATTTCAGCGGGAGTCAGTTCCAGGCACCCAGGGATCACCTACACACTCCCCAGTTTCACTGAGTTACTCCCCGGTCTCTCTCATGTCTTCACCCCCAGCCCCCTGGGACTCCCCTGTCTGTCCCAGCTACTCTCCTGCCACGCCCAGATTCCAGCGGGAGTCAGCCTCCTGCATTCCGGAGTCACCTACAGACTCACAGACCTCACTGAGATCCTCCCTGGTCTCTCTCAGGTCTTTGCCCTCAGCCCACAGGGACTCTTGTGTCTCTTTCAGCTACTCTCAAAAGTTCTCTGGATTCCAGCTGGAGTCGGTTCCAGGCACCCAGGACACAACACCAAACTCACCAATTTCACTGACTTACTCCCCATTCTCGCTCATGTTGTCACCTCCAGCCCTCAGGGACTCTTCTGTCTCTCTCAGCTACTCTCCAACCATCTCCCGATTTCACCTGGAGTCAGCTTCCCACACCCAAGAGTCACCTGCAGACTCACGGACCTTACTGCATCCCTCCCCCATTTCCTTCACCTCTTCACTCCCAGCCTTCAGGGACTCTCCAGCGTCTCCCAGCTTCTCTCCAGCCTTCCCCAGATTTCTGCCGCAGTCAGCCCCAGGCACCCAGGAGAACCCTAGACACTCACAGGCCTCACGAGACGATCTCCCTATGACCTGTATCTATACAGGGATGGCTCCCACCTATCCCTCAGTGACCCCAAACCCATCTCCACTTACACTCAGACACTCCCAGGGCCTGACAGCTACTCCCCGTTATTGTCCTTCAGTTCGAAGCCCTGGCCAATCTACTAGCCAACATGACGCAGTTACCTGGCCATTTCTCCACATTTCTGGTGCGGGCCCCACACCCAGCCGCAGAAGAGCCTCTCCTGCATTCCGTCCTCACACACAGGCCTGTCCATCTACTTGCTACTGTCACACTCTTGCCAGCAGAAGAGGCCCCTGTATTGGCCGTTATCACCACCCAGGCTATCCTCACCCCACAGCTGTGCAGCGGGACCCTCCTGCTGGCCCACGTGGCTGCCAGAGCCCATGCGGACACGAACCTCCAGCATGTCGGCGTCCCTGCGGGCGCCACTACCGGTGACATGGCTAGCATGACCCTCCTCCCTGGCAGTGACACTGTTGATGTGAGCCCCACTTGCAGATCTGTCATTTGCACATAAGGCCATTTCCCCTTTTCTCTCTCTCTTCCGTTCACAGGGCTATTCATTCTCTCTGTTTCTGCCTCCGTTTCAGATATTTACTCACCTTTTTCCTCTTTCACTCTGTCTGCCGTGGTCTCGATGAGAGTGTGCCACATAAGATTCCCCCATTAAAAGTCATGAATTGAGTGGCTTTTACTGTATTTCTGGTTGTGCACATTCCATTTTAATTCGCAATCCATTTTAGAACATTTTATCACCACCGACCAGAGAAAAACCCTGTAAACATTGGACACTCCTCATTCTCTCTCAAACCCTCTCCCTGACCCTCAGCCCTAGGTAACAACTACATAGAGCGATCAACCCCATATCCATAGATTTCCATATTGTGGGCATTTCATATAAACACAACTGCACAATATGTGAGCTTTTGTGACTGACTTTACACTTAGCACAATATTTTCAACATTCATCCACATTGTAGCCATACCCACAGTGGGAAACCATTTTCTTTCTTTTTGGTTTTAGTAACACCGGGTGTTTTCTCCTTCCTTCCTTCTCTCCTTCCTTCCTTCCTTCCTTCCTTCCTTCCTTCCTTCCTTCTCTCCTTCCTTCCTTCCTTCCTTCCTTCCTTCCTTCCTTCCTTCCTTCCTTCCTTCCTCCTATTTCTCTCTTACACCTTCTGCCCTCTCTGCTTCCTAGGCCTTAGCTGCATCCTACATTCTGCGTTTTTTTTTGGGAAATCCTCGGCAATTTCCGGAAAATTGTGTTATTGTTACTATTTACTGCTGTCTCCCCTTGATGATTCTCCATCAATTGTAAACCTCTATTGGTTTTTCCCAAGTCACTAAGTATATTTAAATAAGGTACTCCTGTTTTTCTTTATACAGCCATTTCTGGAGTACAGGGTCACATACTCAAAATCACTGTGTAACTCAAAAACTCATCTAATATCCCAATATACCCATCACAAAGTTGAAAAATCATAAATCAAATCATCATAAGTCACGGTTTGTCCGTGGATATGGGCTTCATCAATTCCATTGTATTCAATAATGCTGTCCACCATTAACAGTGGCAGACTGTTGGGGAGTGGATTTTGATAGCATTTTAAAAAACAGTTATTAGAGGGATACTTTAACCTGACTGAATATCTCATCTAATTGTATTAGCACGGTGAATGATTATGTGAAATGTTTTGAGACAGAGTAGTACATTTGTGAATGAAATTGTATGGCTTTTTTCACTTAGTAGGAACCTTTGTGTGCGGAAAGCTGAGAAAATTACTTTCTGCTGTAGAGTCTGGCATTCATTGTAGATTAAAGCTTATTTTTCTGCGAATAAATCTTATTCAATAAAATACGATTTTCTGAAATAAAAAAAAAGCACTTGTGATGTGAACTCATTATCCTCAGCAAAGTAATCCGGAAAAGAAAACCAAACACCATAGTCTCACTTATCATGGGAGCTGAAAAATGGGATCACATGGACACAGGAAGGGGAACAACACACACTGGGGCCTGTCGGGAAGCAGAGCATTAGGAAAAACAGCTAATGCATGCCGGGCTTAATAACTAGGTGATGGGTTGACAGGTGCAGCAAACCACCATGGCACACGTTTACCTTTGTAACAAATCTGCACATCCTGCACATATACCCCAGAACTTAGAAACGAAACGAAACGAAACGGAAAAACAATAACAAAAGGCTAGCGGCAAACTAAAGTTTCAAACTCAGAATGTGACGGACCCACTTTGGTTCAAATCATGGTTCTCAACCCAGGTGCCATAAGGTCAGGATAAAGAATTTGGTTACATATTGTAAATAAGACATACAGCAAATGACTAGAAAAGTTATTCTCAACCTATGTGTGTCTTGTAATTCAAGGATGACGCTATCTACCGGGACACAGCATTAGATTCCAAAGGGCTCAGTCCCACAAGACTGGCCTCCCACTCTAATAACAATGGGAAGCCCAGCGTTGTTTTACCTCTGCTTCTTAGCAACTGGCTATAAATCGGGTTTCCACCACTCGCAGTTTTAGTTGCATTAATTTGCTGGAAGAGTTCACAGCACGCAGGGAAACACTTACATTTACCATGTTATTATAGCGGATGGTGCCAAAAGTTCAGAAAAAAGACTTTGGGCCCGGCATGTGGGGAGGGGCGCACTACCTTCCTGGAAGTGTTATCCAGAAGCCCTCTAAACCCAGTCCTTTCGGGTTTTTATGGAGACCTCATTCTATAGGCATGATGGGTTAAACCATAGGCTATTGGTGAGCAACTCAACCTGAGGCTCTCAACCCTCCCTGGAAATTGGGGTTGAGGCTTTGCCATTCTCAGTCTGAGTAAAGGAATTTACATGAACGGAATTTTAAAAGAGATTAGCATAGCTGGAAACTTAATTAGGTGATTGAATTATCCGGAGCCACACCTTGATGTTCCTAACCCGAGCACCCTCATCCAACGAATGCTCCACCCAACTGGCTCCCAAGTCTCTACGTGGTTCCAGAGCAAAGGAATGTTTATACAAGGCATATCTCCACGTTTTCTTCAAAGCCTTTTCGCTTCCACGGGTAATTCTTCAACTGCCATGCATCAGGGTCAGGGGGAGGGCTTGTTACAACACAGATCTGTGGATCTCCGGGGTTTGAGGGTTGAAAGGACGCTGCTGGTGTCAAAACCACAAGGTGAGAACCACAGAACCACTAGTTGGTTTTCAGTGTTTCAGTGCATTTAATTCATAATCTATTTGGCCAAGAAAACTTGTAAGCTCTTAGATTGTCCCAAATGTGGCGCGTGAAATCAAATCAGGAGAAGAGTTTCCTAGGAGGTGTAGCCTGGGAAAGTTGGGGGTGACTGATGGAAAGGAGGAGCGAAGCTCCGCCCTTTCCGCTGCTAGGCTGCGCCCGAGGCTATTGAAACCCACCCTGGCGGGCCTGTACTCAGATCTTCGCAGAGCGGAGCAGCGGCCGGAGCGTTTTGCGGGCTCTGCGTGGACTTGCAGCTTACAGCGTCTTGCGACTTGGAAGCGGATTCAGAGGACAGGACAGAACACTTGGGTAAGTGTATCTCTGTCTGTCTGTCTGTCTGTCTGTCTGTCTGTCTCATTGGTTGGTTGATTTCCATTTTCTTGAGGAGCACATACCTCACAACACACACACACACACACACACACACACACACACACACACACACACACACACTCGTTCATTCTGCGGGTTACAAAATTGGTAGGGGTCCCTGGGAGCTACAGGTTTCCTAGTCATGTCTGCACCTAAGAACAGTAGGGTCTTGTCTGGCTCTTCTTATGAACGGTCCCCCAGCCCGGACTCCCCAAGATCCATGCTAGCCTCACCCAGCTTCTCCCTCTCCCCTCTCAGAAACTCAGACTTAAGAGGAAGCTCCTCACCAGGGATCCGGAGCTACCATTCACCATCCCCTAGGGCTTCACCACACTCACCTCTGTCATCACCAGAATCCCACAAGCTCCCATTTCCCTTTCCTCACCGTGATGGGCAATCAATGAAGCCTTTGGGCTCTCCCGTGTCCTCCTCTGGGGATTCTTTAGAGTCACCAGGTTCATCAATAATATACCACATGTTCTTACTGCCATCACCCAGCAGCTCACAACCAGCTCTCGGGGAGACTCTTGTGTCTCTCAGCTACTCTCCAAACAACCCCAGATTTCAGCTGGAGTCAGCCCCCCACACCCAGGAATCACCTACAAACTCACGGGCCTCACGGTGCTCCTCCCCTATGTCTTTCATCTCTTCAACCCCAGGCCTCAGGGACTCCCCCGTGTCTCCCACTTACTCTCCAGCCATCCCCAGGTTTCTGCGGGAGTCAGCCCCATGCACCCAGGAGTCCCCCAGAGACTCACAGGTTTCGGGAGATTGTGAGCGGTCCCCCATCCCTGACGCCTCAGGATTCATGCCCGCCTCACCCAGCTTCTCCCTCTCCCCTCCCAGAAACTCAGACCCAAGGGTCAGCTCCCCACCAGGGATGTGGAAGTACTCTACATCATCCCGCAGGGCTTCACCACTCTCACATCCATCATCAACAGAATTTCACAACGTTACATTTCCCTTTCCTAACCAAGCAGGACAATCACTCATGTCATTGTGCTCTCCCGTGTCCTCCTCCGGAGATTCTTCACAGTCACCTCATTCATCAATAATATACCATATGTTCCTACTGCCATCATCCAGCAGCTCACCCCCAGCCGTCAATGACTCTCCTGTCTGTCCCAGCTACTCTCCAACTACGCCCAGATTTCAGCGGGAGTCGGTCTCCCACACCCCAGAAGCACCTACAAACTCACAGACTTCAGTGAGATCCTCGCCAGTCTCTCTCACGTCTTCACCCCCAGCCCTTACGGACCCTCCTGTCTCTCTCAACTACTATCCAACCACGCCCACATTTCAGCGGGAGTCAGTTCCAGCAACCCAGGGATCACCAGCAAGCTCACCACTTTCACTGAGTTACTCCCCAGTCTCTAGCACGTCTTTATCCCCAACCCTCAGGGACTCTCCTGTCTGTCCCAGCTACTCTCCAACCACGCCCACATTTCAGCGAGAGTCAGTTGCAGGCACCCAGAAATCACCACCAAACTCACCCATTTCACTGCGTTACTCCCCAGTCTCTCTCATGTCTTCACCATCCCTCAGGGACTCTCCTGCCTGTCCCAGCTACTCTCCAACCACGCCCACATTTCAGCGGGAGTCACTTCCAGGCACCCCGGAATCACCACCAAACTCACCAATTTCACTCAATTACTCCCCAGTCTCCCTCATGTCTTCACCAGCCCTCAGGGACTCTCCTGTGGGTCCCAACTACTCTCAAACCACGCCCACATTTCAGCGGGAGTCAGTTCCAGGCACCCCGGAATCACCACCAAACTCACCAGTTTCACTCAATTACTCTCCAGTCTCTCTCATGTCTTCACCAGCCCTCAGGGACTCTCCTGCCTGTCCCAGCTACTCTCCAGCCACGCCCAGATGTCAGCTGGAATCAGTTCCAGGCACCCCGGAGTCACCACCAAACTCACCAGTTTCACTGAGTTACTCCCCGGTCTCTCTCCTGTCTTCACCCCCAGCCCTCAGGGACTCTCCTGTGTGTCCCCGCTACTCTCCAACCACGCCCACATTTCAGCGGGAGTCAGTTCCAGGCACCCAGGGATCACCTACACACTCCCCAGTTTCACTGAGTTACTCCCCGGTCTCTCTCATGTCTTCACCCCCAGCCCCCTGGGACTCCCCTGTCTGTCCCAGCTACTCTCCTGCCACGCCCAGATTCCAGCGGGAGTCAGCCTCCTGCATTCCGGAGTCACCTACAGACTCACAGACCTCACTGAGATCCTCCCTGGTCTCTCTCAGGTCTTTGCCCTCAGCCCACAGGGACTCTTGTGTCTCTTTCAGCTACTCTCAAAAGTTCTCTGGATTCCAGCTGGAGTCGGTTCCAGGCACCCAGGACACAACACCAAACTCACCAATTTCACTGACTTACTCCCCATTCTCGCTCATGTTGTCACCTCCAGCCCTCAGGGACTCTTCTGTCTCTCTCAGCTACTCTCCAACCATCTCCCGATTTCACCTGGAGTCAGCTTCCCACACCCAAGAGTCACCTGCAGACTCACGGACCTTACTGCATCCCTCCCCCATTTCCTTCACCTCTTCACTCCCAGCCTTCAGGGACTCTCCAGCGTCTCCCAGCTTCTCTCCAGCCTTCCCCAGATTTCTGCCGCAGTCAGCCCCAGGCACCCAGGAGAACCCTAGACACTCACAGGCCTCACGAGACGATCTCCCTATGACCTGTATCTATACAGGGATGGCTCCCACCTATCCCTCAGTGACCCCAAACCCATCTCCACTTACACTCAGACACTCCCAGGGCCTGACAGCTACTCCCCGTTATTGTCCTTCAGTTCGAAGCCCTGGCCAATCTACTAGCCAACATGACGCAGTTACCTGGCCATTTCTCCACATTTCTGGTGCGGGCCCCACACCCAGCCGCAGAAGAGCCTCTCCTGCATTCCGTCCTCACACACAGGCCTGTCCATCTACTTGCTACTGTCACACTCTTGCCAGCAGAAGAGGCCCCTGTATTGGCCGTTATCACCACCCAGGCTATCCTCACCCCACAGCTGTGCAGCGGGACCCTCCTGCTGGCCCACGTGGCTGCCAGAGCCCATGCGGACACGAACCTCCAGCATGTCGGCGTCCCTGCGGGCGCCACTACCGGTGACATGGCTAGCATGACCCTCCTCCCTGGCAGTGACACTGTTGATGTGAGCCCCACTTGCAGATCTGTCATTTGCACATAAGGCCATTTCCCCTTTTCTCTCTCTCTTCCGTTCACAGGGCTATTCATTCTCTCTGTTTCTGCCTCCGTTTCAGATATTTACTCACCTTTTTCCTCTTTCACTCTGTCTGCCGTGGTCTCGATGAGAGTGTGCCACATAAGATTCCCCCATTAAAAGTCATGAATTGAGTGGCTTTTACTGTATTTCTGGTTGTGCACATTCCATTTTAATTCGCAATCCATTTTAGAACATTTTATCACCACCGACCAGAGAAAAACCCTGTAAACATTGGACACTCCTCATTCTCTCTCAAACCCTCTCCCTGACCCTCAGCCCTAGGTAACAACTACATAGAGCGATCAACCCCATATCCATAGATTTCCATATTGTGGGCATTTCATATAAACACAATTGCACAATATGTGAGCTTTTGTGACTGACTTTACACTTAGCACAATATTTTCAACATTCATCCACATTGTAGCCATACCCACAGTGGGAAACCATTTTCTTTCTTTTTGGTTTTAGTAACACCGGGTGTTTTCTCCTTCCTTCCTTCTCTCCTTCCTTCCTTCCTTCCTTCCTTCCTTCCTTCCTTCCTTCCTTCCTTCCTCCTATTTCTCTCTTACACCTTCTGCCCTCTCTGCTTCCTAGGCCTTAGCTGCATCCTACATTCTGCGTTTTTTTTTGGGAAATCCTCGGCAGTTTCCGGAAAATTGTGTTATTGTTACTATTTACCGCTGTCTCTCCTTGATGATTCTCCATCAATTGTAAACCTCTATTGGTTTTTCCCAAGTCACTAAGTATATTTAAATAAGATACTCCTGTTTTTCTTTATACAGCCATTTCTGGAGTACAGGGTCACATACTCAAAATCACTGTGTAACTCAAAAACTCATCTAATATCCCAATATACCCATCACAAAGTTGAAAAATCATAAATCAAACCATCATAAGTCACGGTTTGTCCGTGGATATGGGCTTCATCAATTCCATTGTATTCAATAATGCTGTACACCATTAACAGTGGCAGACTGTTGGGGAGTGGATTTTGATAGCATTTTAAAAAACAGTTATTAGAGGGATACTTTAACCTGACTGAATATCTCATCTAATTGTATTAGCACGGTGAATGATTATGTGAAATGTTTTGAGACAGAGTAGTACATTTGTGAATGAAATTGTATGGCTTTTTTCACTTAGTAGGAACCTTTGTGTGCGGAAAGCTGAGAAAATTACTTTCTGCTGTAGAGTCTGGCATTCATTGTAGATTAAAGCTTATTTTTCTGCGAATAAATCTTATTCAATAAAATACGATTTTCTGAAATAAAAAAAAGCACTTGTGATGTGAACTCATTATCCTCAGCAAAGTAATCCGGAAAAGAAAACCAAACACCATAGTCTCACTTATCATGGGAGCTGAAAAATGGGATCACATGGACACAGGAAGGGGAACAACACACACTGGGGCCTGTCGGGAGGCAGAGCATTAGGAAAAACAGCTAATGCATGCCGGGCTTAATAACTAGGTGATGGGTTGACAGGTGCAGCAAACCACCATGGCACACGTTTACCTTTGTAACAAATCTGCACATCCTGCACATATACCCCAGAACTTAGAAACGAAACGAAGCGAAACGGAAAAACAATAACAAAAGGCTAGCGGCAAACTAAAGTTTCAAACTCAGAATGTGACGGACCCACTTTGGTTCAAATCATGGTTCTCAACCCAGGTGCCATAAGGTCAGGATAAAGAATTTGGTTACATATTGTAAATAAGACATACAGCAAATGACTAGAAAAGTTATTCTCAACCTATGTGTGTCTTGTAATTCAAGGATGACGCTATCTACAGGGACACAGCATTAGATTCCAAAGGGCTCAGTCCCGCAAGACTGGCCTCCCACTCTAATAACAATGGGAAGCCCAGCGTTGTTTTACCTCTGCTTCTTAGCAACTGGCTATAAATCGGGTTTCCACCACTCGCAGTTTTAGTTGCATTAATTTGCTGGAAGAGTTCACAGCACGCAGGGAAACACTTACATTTTCCATGTTATTATAGCGGATGTTGCCAAAAGTTCAGAAAAAAGACTTTGGGCCCGGCATGTGGGGAGGGGCGCACTACCTTCCTGGAAGTGTTATCCAGAAGCCCTCTAAACCCAGTCCTTTCGGGTTTTTATGGAGACCTCATTCTATAGGCATGATGGGTTAAACCATAGGCTATTGGTGAGCAACTCAACCTGAGGCTCTCAACCCTCCCTGGAAATTGGGGTTGAGGCTTTGCCATTCTCAGTCTGAGTAAAGGAATTTACATGAACGGAATTTTAAAAGAGATTAGCGTAGCTGGAAACTTAATTAGGTGATTGAATTATCCGGAGCCACACCTTGATGTTCCTAACCCGAGCACCCTCATCCAACGAATGCTCCACCCAACTGGCTCCCAAGTCTCTACGTGGTTCCAGAGCAAAGGAATGTTTATACAAGGCATATCTCCACGTTTTCTTCAAAGTCTTTTCGCTTCCACGGGTAATTCTTCAACTGCCATGCATCAGGGTCAGGGGGAGGGCTTGTTACAACACAGATCTGTGGATCTCCGGGGTTTGAGGGTTGAAAGGACGCTGCTGGTGTCAAAACCACAAGGTGAGAACCACAGAACCACTAGTTGGTTTTCAGTGTTTCAGTGCATTTAATTCATAATCTATTTGGCCAAGAAAACTTGTAAGCTCTTAGATTGTCCCAAAAGTGGCGCGTGAAATCAAATCAGGAGAAGAGTTTCCTAGGAGGTGTAGCCTGGGAAAGTTGGGGGTGACTGATGGAAAGGAGGAGCGAAGCTCCGCCCTTTCCGCTGCTAGGCTGTGCCCGAGGCTATTGAAACCCACCCTGGCGGGCCTGTACTCAGATCTTCGCAGAGCGGAGCAGCGGCCGGAGCGTTTTGCGGGCTCTGCGTGGACTTGCAGCTTACAGCGTCTTGCGACTTGGAAGCGGATTCAGAGGACAGGACAGAACACTTGGGTAAGTGTATCTCTGTCTGTCTGTCTGTCTGTCTGTCTGTCTGTCTCATTGGTTGGTTGATTTCCATTTTCTTGAGGAGCACATACCTCACAACACACACACACACACACACACACACACACACACACACACACACACACTCGTTCATTCTGCGGGTTAGAAAATTGGTAGGGGTCCCTGGGAGCTACAGGTTTCCTAGTCATGTCTGCACCTAAGAACAGTAGGGTCTTGTCTGGCTCTTCTTATGAACGGTCCCCCAGCCCGGACTCCCCAAGATCCATGCTAGCCTCACCCAGCTTCTCCCTCTCCCCTCTCAGAAACTCAGACTTAAGAGGAAGCTCCTCACCAGGGATACGGAGCTACCATTCACCATCCCCTAGGGCTTCACCACACTCACCTCTGTCATCACCAGAATCCCACAAGCTCCCATTTCCCTTTCCTCACCGTGATGGGCAATCAATGAAGCCTTTGGGCTCTCCCGTGTCCTCCTCTGGGGATTCTTTAGAGTCACCAGGTTCATCAATAATATACCACATGTTCTTACTGCCATCACCCAGCAGCTCACAACCAGCTCTCGGGGAGACTCTTGTGTCTCTCAGCTACTCTCCAAACAACCCCAGATTTCAGCTGGAGTCAGCCCCCCACACCCAGGAATCACCTACAAACTCACGGGCCTCACGGTGCTCCTCCCCTATGTCTTTCATCTCTTCAACCCCAGGCCTCAGGGACTCCCCCGTGTCTCCCACTTACTCTCCAGCCATCCCCAGGTTTCTGCGGGAGTCAGCCCCATGCACCCAGGAGTCCCCCAGAGACTCACAGGTTTCGGGAGATTGTGAGCGGTCCCCCATCCCTGACGCCTCAGGATTCATGCCCGCCTCACCCAGCTTCTCCCTCTCCCCTCCCAGAAACTCAGACCCAAGGGTCAGCTCCCCACCAGGGATGTGGAAGTACTCTACATCATCCCGCAGGGCTTCACCACTCTCACATCCATCATCAACAGAATTTCACAACGTTACATTTCCCTTTCCTAACCAAGCAGGACAATCACTCATGTCATTGTGCTCTCCCGTGTCCTCCTCCGGAGATTCTTCACAGTCACCTCATTCATCAATAATATACCATATGTTCCTACTGCCATCATCCAGCAGCTCACCCCCAGCCGTCAATGACTCTCCTGTCTGTCCCAGCTACTCTCCAACTACGCCCAGATTTCAGCGGGAGTCGGTCTCCCACACCCCAGAAGCACCTACAAACTCACAGACTTCAGTGAGATCCTCGCCAGTCTCTCTCACGTCTTCACCCCCAGCCCTTACGGACCCTCCTGTCTCTCTCAACTACTATCCAACCACGCCCACATTTCAGCGGGAGTCAGTTCCAGCAACCCAGGGATCACCAGCAAGCTCACCACTTTCACTGAGTTACTCCCCAGTCTCTAGCACGTCTTTATCCCCAACCCTCAGGGACTCTCCTGTCTGTCCCAGCTACTCTCCAACCACGCCCACATTTCAGCGAGAGTCAGTTGCAGGCACCCAGAAATCACCACCAAACTCACCCATTTCACTGCGTTACTCCCCAGTCTCTCTCATGTCTTCACCATCCCTCAGGGACTCTCCTGCCTGTCCCAGCTACTCTCCAACCACGCCCACATTTCAGCGGGAGTCACTTCCAGGCACCCCGGAATCACCACCAAACTCACCAATTTCACTCAATTACTCCCCAGTCTCCCTCATGTCTTCACCAGCCCTCAGGGACTCTCCTGTGGGTCCCAACTACTCTCAAACCACGCCCACATTTCAGCGGGAGTCAGTTCCAGGCACCCCGGAATCACCACCAAACTCACCAGTTTCACTCAATTACTCTCCAGTCTCTCTCATGTCTTCACCAGCCCTCAGGGACTCTCCTGCCTGTCCCAGCTACTCTCCAGCCACGCCCAGATGTCAGCTGGAATCAGTTCCAGGCACCCCGGAGTCACCACCAAACTCACCAGTTTCACTGAGTTACTCCCCGGTCTCTCTCCTGTCTTCACCCCCAGCCCTCAGGGACTCTCCTGTGTGTCCCCGCTACTCTCCAACCACGCCCAGATTTCAGCGGGAGTCAGTTCCAGGCACCCAGGGATCACCTACACACTCCCCAGTTTCACTGAGTTACTCCCCGGTCTCTCTCATGTCTTCACCCCCAGCCCCCTGGGACTCCCCTGTCTGTCCCAGCTACTCTCCTGCCACGCCCAGATTCCAGCGGGAGTCAGCCTCCTGCATTCCGGAGTCACCTACAGACTCACAGACCTCACTGAGATCCTCCCTGGTCTCTCTCAGGTCTTTGCCCTCAGCCCACAGGGACTCTTGTGTCTCTTTCAGCTACTCTCAAAAGTTCTCTGGATTCCAGCTGGAGTCGGTTCCAGGCACCCAGGACACAACACCAAACTCACCAATTTCACTGACTTACTCCCCATTCTCGCTCATGTTGTCACCTCCAGCCCTCAGGGACTCTTCTGTCTCTCTCAGCTACTCTCCAACCATCTCCCGATTTCACCTGGAGTCAGCTTCCCACACCCAAGAGTCACCTGCAGACTCACGGACCTTACTGCATCCCTCCCCCATTTCCTTCACCTCTTCACTCCCAGCCTTCAGGGACTCTCCAGCGTCTCCCAGCTTCTCTCCAGCCTTCCCCAGATTTCTGCCGCAGTCAGCCCCAGGCACCCAGGAGAACCCTAGACACTCACAGGCCTCACGAGACGATCTCCCTATGACCTGTATCTATACAGGGATGGCTCCCACCTATCCCTCAGTGACCCCAAACCCATCTCCACTTACACTCAGACACTCCCAGGGCCTGACAGCTACTCCCCGTTATTGTCCTTCAGTTCGAAGCCCTGGCCAATCTACTAGCCAACATGACGCAGTTACCTGGCCATTTCTCCACATTTCTGGTGCGGGCCCCACACCCAGCCGCAGAAGAGCCTCTCCTGCATTCCGTCCTCACACACAGGCCTGTCCATCTACTTGCTACTGTCACACTCTTGCCAGCAGAAGAGGCCCCTGTATTGGCCGTTATCACCACCCAGGCTATCCTCACCCCACAGCTGTGCAGCGGGACCCTCCTGCTGGCCCACGTGGCTGCCAGAGCCCATGCGGACACGAACCTCCAGCATGTCGGCGTCCCTGCGGGCGCCACTACCGGTGACATGGCTAGCATGACCCTCCTCCCTGGCAGTGACACTGTTGATGTGAGCCCCACTTGCAGATCTGTCATTTGCACATAAGGCCATTTCCCCTTTTCTCTCTCTCTTCCGTTCACAGGGCTATTCATTCTCTCTGTTTCTGCCTCCGTTTCAGATATTTACTCACCTTTTTCCTCTTTCACTCTGTCTGCCGTGGTCTCGATGAGAGTGTGCCACATAAGATTCCCCCATTAAAAGTCATGAATTGAGTGGCTTTTACTGTATTTCTGGTTGTGCACATTCCATTTTAATTCGCAATCCATTTTAGAACATTTTATCACCACCGACCAGAGAAAAACCCTGTAAACATTGGACACTCCTCATTCTCTCTCAAACCCTCTCCCTGACCCTCAGCCCTAGGTAACAACTACATAGAGCGATCAACCCCATATCCATAGATTTCCATATTGTGGGCATTTCATATAAACACAACTGCACAATATGTGAGCTTTTGTGACTGACTTTACACTTAGCACAATATTTTCAACATTCATCCACATTGTAGCCATACCCACAGTGGGAAACCATTTTCTTTCTTTTTGGTTTTAGTAACACCGGGTGTTTTCTCCTTCCTTCCTTCTCTCCTTCCTTCCTTCCTTCCTTCCTTCCTTCCTTCCTTCCTTCTCTCCTTCCTTCCTTCCTTCCTTCCTTCCTTCCTTCCTTCCTTCCTTCCTTCCTTCCTCCTATTTCTCTCTTACACCTTCTGCCCTCTCTGCTTCCTAGGCCTTAGCTGCATCCTACATTCTGCGTTTTTTTTTGGGAAATCCTCGGCAATTTCCGGAAAATTGTGTTATTGTTACTATTTACTGCTGTCTCCCCTTGATGATTCTCCATCAATTGTAAACCTCTATTGGTTTTTCCCAAGTCACTAAGTATATTTAAATAAGGTACTCCTGTTTTTCTTTATACAGCCATTTCTGGAGTACAGGGTCACATACTCAAAATCACTGTGTAACTCAAAAACTCATCTAATATCCCAATATACCCATCACAAAGTTGAAAAATCATAAATCAAATCATCATAAGTCACGGTTTGTCCGTGGATATGGGCTTCATCAATTCCATTGTATTCAATAATGCTGTCCACCATTAACAGTGGCAGACTGTTGGGGAGTGGATTTTGATAGCATTTTAAAAAACAGTTATTAGAGGGATACTTTAACCTGACTGAATATCTCATCTAATTGTATTAGCACGGTGAATGATTATGTGAAATGTTTTGAGACAGAGTAGTACATTTGTGAATGAAATTGTATGGCTTTTTTCACTTAGTAGGAACCTTTGTGTGCGGAAAGCTGAGAAAATTACTTTCTGCTGTAGAGTCTGGCATTCATTGTAGATTAAAGCTTATTTTTCTGCGAATAAATCTTATTCAATAAAATACGATTTTCTGAAATAAAAAAAAAGCACTTGTGATGTGAACTCATTATCCTCAGCAAAGTAATCCGGAAAAGAAAACCAAACACCATAGTCTCACTTATCATGGGAGCTGAAAAATGGGATCACATGGACACAGGAAGGGGAACAACACACACTGGGGCCTGTCGGGAAGCAGAGCATTAGGAAAAACAGCTAATGCATGCCGGGCTTAATAACTAGGTGATGGGTTGACAGGTGCAGCAAACCACCATGGCACACGTTTACCTTTGTAACAAATCTGCACATCCTGCACATATACCCCAGAACTTAGAAACGAAACGAAACGAAACGGAAAAACAATAACAAAAGGCTAGCGGCAAACTAAAGTTTCAAACTCAGAATGTGACGGACCCACTTTGGTTCAAATCATGGTTCTCAACCCAGGTGCCATAAGGTCAGGATAAAGAATTTGGTTACATATTGTAAATAAGACATACAGCAAATGACTAGAAAAGTTATTCTCAACCTATGTGTGTCTTGTAATTCAAGGATGACGCTATCTACCGGGACACAGCATTAGATTCCAAAGGGCTCAGTCCCGCAAGACTGGCCTCCCACTCTAATAACAATGGGAAGCCCAGCGTTGTTTTACCTCTGCTTCTTAGCAACTGGCTATAAATCGGGTTTCCACCACTCGCAGTTTTAGTTGCATTAATTTGCTGGAAGAGTTCACAGCACGCAGGGAAACACTTACATTTACCATGTTATTATAGCGGATGGTGCCAAAAGTTCAGAAAAAAGACTTTGGGCCCGGCATGTGGGGAGGGGCGCACTACCTTCCTGGAAGTGTTATCCAGAAGCCCTCTAAACCCAGTCCTTTCGGGTTTTTATGGAGACCTCATTCTATAGGCATGATGGGTTAAACCATAGGCTATTGGTGAGCAACTCAACCTGAGGCTCTCAACCCTCCCTGGAAATTGGGGTTGAGGCTTTGCCATTCTCAGTCTGAGTAAAGGAATTTACATGAACGGAATTTTAAAAGAGATTAGCATAGCTGGAAACTTAATTAGGTGATTGAATTATCCGGAGCCACACCTTGATGTTCCTAACCCGAGCACCCTCATCCAACGAATGCTCCACCCAACTGGCTCCCAAGTCTCTACGTGGTTCCAGAGCAAAGGAATGTTTATACAAGGCATATCTCCACGTTTTCTTCAAAGTCTTTTCGCTTCCACGGGTAATTCTTCAACTGCCATGCATCAGGGTCAGGGGGAGGGCTTGTTACAACACAGATCTGTGGATCTCCGGGGTTTGAGGGTTGAAAGGACGCTGCTGGTGTCAAAACCACAAGGTGAGAACCACAGAACCACTAGTTGGTTTTCAGTGTTTCAGTGCATTTAATTCATAATCTATTTGGCCAAGAAAACTTGTAAGCTCTTAGATTGTCCCAAATGTGGCGCGTGAAATCAAATCAGGAGAAGAGTTTCCTAGGAGGTGTAGCCTGGGAAAGTTGGGGGTGACTGATGGAAAGGAGGAGCGAAGCTCCGCCCTTTCCGCTGCTAGGCTGCGCCCGAGGCTATTGAAACCCACCCTGGCGGGCCTGTACTCAGATCTTCGCAGAGCGGAGCAGCGGCCGGAGCGTTTTGCGGGCTCTGCGTGGACTTGCAGCTTACAGCGTCTTGCGACTTGGAAGCGGATTCAGAGGACAGGACAGAACACTTGGGTAAGTGTATCTCTGTCTGTCTGTCTGTCTGTCTGTCTGTCTGTCTCATTGGTTGGTTGATTTCCATTTTCTTGAGGAGCACATACCTCACAACACACACACACACACACACACACACACACACACACACACACACACTCGTTCATTCTGCGGGTTACAAAATTGGTAGGGGTCCCTGGGAGCTACAGGTTTCCTAGTCATGTCTGCACCTAAGAACAGTAGGGTCTTGTCTGGCTCTTCTTATGAACGGTCCCCCAGCCCGGACTCCCCAAGATCCATGCTAGCCTCACCCAGCTTCTCCCTCTCCCCTCTCAGAAACTCAGACTTAAGAGGAAGCTCCTCACCAGGGATCCGGAGCTACCATTCACCATCCCCTAGGGCTTCACCACACTCACCTCTGTCATCACCAGAATCCCACAAGCTCCCATTTCCCTTTCCTCACCGTGATGGGCAATCAATGAAGCCTTTGGGCTCTCCCGTGTCCTCCTCTGGGGATTCTTTAGAGTCACCAGGTTCATCAATAATATACCACATGTTCTTACTGCCATCACCCAGCAGCTCACAACCAGCTCTCGGGGAGACTCTTGTGTCTCTCAGCTACTCTCCAAACAACCCCAGATTTCAGCTGGAGTCAGCCCCCCACACCCAGGAATCACCTACAAACTCACGGGCCTCACGGTGCTCCTCCCCTATGTCTTTCATCTCTTCAACCCCAGGCCTCAGGGACTCCCCCGTGTCTCCCACTTACTCTCCAGCCATCCCCAGGTTTCTGCGGGAGTCAGCCCCATGCACCCAGGAGTCCCCCAGAGACTCACAGGTTTCGGGAGATTGTGAGCGGTCCCCCATCCCTGACGCCTCAGGATTCATGCCCGCCTCACCCAGCTTCTCCCTCTCCCCTCCCAGAAACTCAGACCCAAGGGTCAGCTCCCCACCAGGGATGTGGAAGTACTCTACATCATCCCGCAGGGCTTCACCACTCTCACATCCATCATCAACAGAATTTCACAACGTTACATTTCCCTTTCCTAACCAAGCAGGACAATCACTCATGTCATTGTGCTCTCCCGTGTCCTCCTCCGGAGATTCTTCACAGTCACCTCATTCATCAATAATATACCATATGTTCCTACTGCCATCATCCAGCAGCTCACCCCCAGCCGTCAATGACTCTCCTGTCTGTCCCAGCTACTCTCCAACTACGCCCAGATTTCAGCGGGAGTCGGTCTCCCACACCCCAGAAGCACCTACAAACTCACAGACTTCAGTGAGATCCTCGCCAGTCTCTCTCACGTCTTCACCCCCAGCCCTTACGGACCCTCCTGTCTCTCTCAACTACTATCCAACCACGCCCACATTTCAGCGGGAGTCAGTTCCAGCAACCCAGGGATCACCAGCAAGCTCACCACTTTCACTGAGTTACTCCCCAGTCTCTAGCACGTCTTTATCCCCAACCCTCAGGGACTCTCCTGTCTGTCCCAGCTACTCTCCAACCACGCCCACATTTCAGCGAGAGTCAGTTGCAGGCACCCAGAAATCACCACCAAACTCACCCATTTCACTGCGTTACTCCCCAGTCTCTCTCATGTCTTCACCATCCCTCAGGGACTCTCCTGCCTGTCCCAGCTACTCTCCAACCACGCCCACATTTCAGCGGGAGTCACTTCCAGGCACCCCGGAATCACCACCAAACTCACCAATTTCACTCAATTACTCCCCAGTCTCCCTCATGTCTTCACCAGCCCTCAGGGACTCTCCTGTGGGTCCCAACTACTCTCAAACCACGCCCACATTTCAGCGGGAGTCAGTTCCAGGCACCCCGGAATCACCACCAAACTCACCAGTTTCACTCAATTACTCTCCAGTCTCTCTCATGTCTTCACCAGCCCTCAGGGACTCTCCTGCCTGTCCCAGCTACTCTCCAGCCACGCCCAGATGTCAGCTGGAATCAGTTCCAGGCACCCCGGAGTCACCACCAAACTCACCAGTTTCACTGAGTTACTCCCCGGTCTCTCTCCTGTCTTCACCCCCAGCCCTCAGGGACTCTCCTGTGTGTCCCCGCTACTCTCCAACCACGCCCAGATTTCAGCGGGAGTCAGTTCCAGGCACCCAGGGATCACCTACACACTCCCCAGTTTCACTGAGTTACTCCCCGGTCTCTCTCATGTCTTCACCCCCAGCCCCCTGGGACTCCCCTGTCTGTCCCAGCTACTCTCCTGCCACGCCCAGATTCCAGCGGGAGTCAGCCTCCTGCATTCCGGAGTCACCTACAGACTCACAGACCTCACTGAGATCCTCCCTGGTCTCTCTCAGGTCTTTGCCCTCAGCCCACAGGGACTCTTGTGTCTCTTTCAGCTACTCTCAAAAGTTCTCTGGATTCCAGCTGGAGTCGGTTCCAGGCACCCAGGACACAACACCAAACTCACCAATTTCACTGACTTACTCCCCATTCTCGCTCATGTTGTCACCTCCAGCCCTCAGGGACTCTTCTGTCTCTCTCAGCTACTCTCCAACCATCTCCCGATTTCACCTGGAGTCAGCTTCCCACACCCAAGAGTCACCTGCAGACTCACGGACCTTACTGCATCCCTCCCCCATTTCCTTCACCTCTTCACTCCCAGCCTTCAGGGACTCTCCAGCGTCTCCCAGCTTCTCTCCAGCCTTCCCCAGATTTCTGCCGCAGTCAGCCCCAGGCACCCAGGAGAACCCTAGACACTCACAGGCCTCACGAGACGATCTCCCTATGACCTGTATCTATACAGGGATGGCTCCCACCTATCCCTCAGTGACCCCAAACCCATCTCCACTTACACTCAGACACTCCCAGGGCCTGACAGCTACTCCCCGTTATTGTCCTTCAGTTCGAAGCCCTGGCCAATCTACTAGCCAACATGACGCAGTTACCTGGCCATTTCTCCACATTTCTGGTGCGGGCCCCACACCCAGCCGCAGAAGAGCCTCTCCTGCATTCCGTCCTCACACACAGGCCTGTCCATCTACTTGCTACTGTCACACTCTTGCCAGCAGAAGAGGCCCCTGTATTGGCCGTTATCACCACCCAGGCTATCCTCACCCCACAGCTGTGCAGCGGGACCCTCCTGCTGGCCCACGTGGCTGCCAGAACCCATGCGGACACGAACCTCCAGCATGTCGGCGTCCCTGCGGGCGCCACTACCGGTGACATGGCTAGCATGACCCTCCTCCCTGGCAGTGACACTGTTGATGTGAGCCCCACTTGCAGATCTGTCATTTGCACATAAGGCCATTTCCCCTTTTCTCTCTCTCTTCCGTTCACAGGGCTATTCATTCTCTCTGTTTCTGCCTCCGTTTCAGATATTTACTCACCTTTTTCCTCTTTCACTCTGTCTGCCGTGGTCTCGATGAGAGTGTGCCACATAAGATTCCCCCATTAAAAGTCATGAATTGAGTGGCTTTTACTGTATTTCTGGTTGTGCACATTCCATTTTAATTCGCAATCCATTTTAGAACATTTTATCACCACCGACCAGAGAAAAACCCTGTAAACATTGGACACTCCTCATTCTCTCTCAAACCCTCTCCCTGACCCTCAGCCCTAGGTAACAACTACATAGAGCGATCAACCCCATATCCATAGATTTCCATATTGTGGGCATTTCATATAAACACAATTGCACAATATGTGAGCTTTTGTGACTGACTTTACACTTAGCACAATATTTTCAACATTCATCCACATTGTAGCCATACCCACAGTGGGAAACCATTTTCTTTCTTTTTGGTTTTAGTAACACCGGGTGTTTTCTCCTTCCTTCCTTCTCTCCTTCCTTCCTTCCTTCCTTCCTTCCTTCCTTCCTTCCTTCCTTCTCTCCTTCCTTCCTTCCTTCCTTCCTTCCTTCCTTACTTCCTTCCTTCCTCCTATTTCTCTCTTACACCTTCTGCCCTCTCTGCTTCCTAGGCCTTAGCTGCATCCTACATTCTGCGTTTTTTTTTGGGAAATCCTCGGCAATTTCCGGAAAATTGTGTTATTGTTACTATTTACTGCTGTCTCCCCTTGATGATTCTCTATCAATTGTAAACCTCTATTGGTTTTTCCCAAGTCACTAAGTATATTTAAATAAGGTACTCCTGTTTTTCTTTATACAGCCATTTCTGGAGTACAGGGTCACATACTCAAAATCACTGTGTAACTCAAAAACTCATCTAATATCCCAATATACCCATCACAAAGTTGAAAAATCATAAATCAAATCATCATAAGTCACGGTTTGTCCGTGGATATGGGCTTCATCAATTCCATTGTATTCAATAATGCTGTCCACCATTAACAGTGGCAGACTGTTGGGGAGTGGATTTTGATAGCATTTTAAAAAACAGTTATTAGAGGGATACTTTAACCTGACTGAATATCTCATCTAATTGTATTAGCACGGTGAATGATTATGTGAAATGTTTTGAGACAGAGTAGTACATTTGTGAATGAAATTGTATGGCTTTTTTCACTTAGTAGGAACCTTTGTGTGCGGAAAGCTGAGAAAATTACTTTCTGCTGTAGAGTCTGGCATTCATTGTAGATTAAAGCTTATTTTTCTGCGAATAAATCTTATTCAATAAAATACGATTTTCTGAAATAAAAAAAAAGCACTTGTGATGTGAACTCATTATCCTCAGCAAAGTAATCCGGAAAAGAAAACCAAACACCATAGTCTCACTTATCATGGGAGCTGAAAAATGGGATCACATGGACACAGGAAGGGGAACAACACACACTGGGGCCTGTCGGGAAGCAGAGCATTAGGAAAAACAGCTAATGCATGCCGGGCTTAATAACTAGGTGATGGGTTGACAGGTGCAGCAAACCACCATGGCACACGTTTACCTTTGTAACAAATCTGCACATCCTGCACATATACCCCAGAACTTAGAAACGAAACGAAACGAAACGGAAAAACAATAAGAAAAGGCTAGCGGCAAACTAAAGTTTCAAACTCAGAATGTGACGGACCCACTTTGGTTCAAATCATGGTTCTCAACCCAGGTGCCATAAGGTCAGGATAAAGAATTTGGTTACATATTGTAAATAAGACATACAGCAAATGACTAGAAAAGTTATTCTCAACCTATGTGTGTCTTGTAATTCAAGGATGACGCTATCTACCGGGACACAGCATTAGATTCCAAAGGGCTCAGTCCCGCAAGACTGGCCTCCCACTCTAATAACAATGGGAAGCCCAGCGTTGTTTTACCTCTGCTTCTTAGCAACTGGCTATAAATCGGGTTTCCACCACTCGCAGTTTTAGTTGCATTAATTTGCTGGAAGAGTTCACAGCACGCAGGGAAACACTTACATTTACCATGTTATTATAGCGGATGGTGCCAAAAGTTCAGAAAAAAGACTTTGGGCCCGGCATGTGGGGAGGGGCGCACTACCTTCCTGGAAGTGTTATCCAGAAGCCCTCTAAACCCAGTCCTTTCGGGTTTTTATGGAGACCTCATTCTATAGGCATGATGGGTTAAACCATAGGCTATTGGTGAGCAACTCAACCTGAGGCTCTCAACCCTCCCTGGAAATTGGGGTTGAGGCTTTGCCATTCTCAGTCTGAGTAAAGGAATTTACATGAACGGAATTTTAAAAGAGATTAGCATAGCTGGAAACTTAATTAGGTGATTGAATTATCCGGAGCCACACCTTGATGTTCCTAACCCGAGCACCCTCATCCAACGAATGCTCCACCCAACTGGCTCCCAAGTCTCTACGTGGTTCCAGAGCAAAGGAATGTTTATACAAGGCATATCTCCACGTTTTCTTCAAAGCCTTTTCGCTTCCACGGGTAATTCTTCAACTGCCATGCATCAGGGTCAGGGGGAGGGCTTGTTACAACACAGATCTGTGGATCTCCGGGGTTTGAGGGTTGAAAGGACGCTGCTGGTGTCAAAACCACAAGGTGAGAACCACAGAACCACTAGTTGGTTTTCAGTGTTTCAGTGCATTTAATTCATAATCTATTTGGCCAAGAAAACTTGTAAGCTCTTAGATTGTCCCAAATGTGGCGCGTGAAATCAAATCAGGAGAAGAGTTTCCTAGGAGGTGTAGCCTGGGAAAGTTGGGGGTGACTGATGGAAAGGAGGAGCGAAGCTCCGCCCTTTCCGCTGCTAGGCTGCGCCCGAGGCTATTGAAACCCACCCTGGCGGGCCTGTACTCAGATCTTCGCAGAGCGGAGCAGCGGCCGGAGCGTTTTGCGGGCTCTGCGTGGACTTGCAGCTTACAGCGTCTTGCGACTTGGAAGCGGATTCAGAGGACAGGACAGAACACTTGGGTAAGTGTATCTCTGTCTGTCTGTCTGTCTGTCTGTCTGTCTGTCTCATTGGTTGGTTGATTTCCATTTTCTTGAGGAGCACATACCTCACAACACACACACACACACACACACACACACACACACACACACTCGTTCATTCTGCGGGTTACAAAATTGGTAGGGGTCCCTGGGAGCTACAGGTTTCCTAGTCATGTCTGCACCTAAGAACAGTAGGGTCTTGTCTGGCTCTTCTTATGAACGGTCCCCCAGCCCGGACTCCCCAAGATCCATGCTAGCCTCACCCAGCTTCTCCCTCTCCCCTCTCAGAAACTCAGACTTAAGAGGAAGCTCCTCACCAGGGATCCGGAGCTACCATTCACCATCCCCTAGGGCTTCACCACACTCACCTCTGTCATCACCAGAATCCCACAAGCTCCCATTTCCCTTTCCTCACCGTGATGGGCAATCAATGAAGCCTTTGGGCTCTCCCGTGTCCTCCTCTGGGGATTCTTTAGAGTCACCAGGTTCATCAATAATATACCACATGTTCTTACTGCCATCACCCAGCAGCTCACAACCAGCTCTCGGGGAGACTCTTGTGTCTCTCAGCTACTCTCCAAACAACCCCAGATTTCAGCTGGAGTCAGCCCCCCACACCCAGGAATCACCTACAAACTCACGGGCCTCACGGTGCTCCTCCCCTATGTCTTTCATCTCTTCAACCCCAGGCCTCAGGGACTCCCCCGTGTCTCCCACTTACTCTCCAGCCATCCCCAGGTTTCTGCGGGAGTCAGCCCCATGCACCCAGGAGTCCCCCAGAGACTCACAGGTTTCGGGAGATTGTGAGCGGTCCCCCATCCCTGACGCCTCAGGATTCATGCCCGCCTCACCCAGCTTCTCCCTCTCCCCTCCCAGAAACTCAGACCCAAGGGTCAGCTCCCCACCAGGGATGTGGAAGTACTCTACATCATCCCGCAGGGCTTCACCACTCTCACATCCATCATCAACAGAATTTCACAACGTTACATTTCCCTTTCCTAACCAAGCAGGACAATCACTCATGTCATTGTGCTCTCCCGTGTCCTCCTCCGGAGATTCTTCACAGTCACCTCATTCATCAATAATATACCATATGTTCCTACTGCCATCATCCAGCAGCTCACCCCCAGCCGTCAATGACTCTCCTGTCTGTCCCAGCTACTCTCCAACTACGCCCAGATTTCAGCGGGAGTCGGTCTCCCACACCCCAGAAGCACCTACAAACTCACAGACTTCAGTGAGATCCTCGCCAGTCTCTCTCACGTCTTCACCCCCAGCCCTTACGGACCCTCCTGTCTCTCTCAACTACTATCCAACCACGCCCACATTTCAGCGGGAGTCAGTTCCAGCAACCCAGGGATCACCAGCAAGCTCACCACTTTCACTGAGTTACTCCCCAGTCTCTAGCACGTCTTTATCCCCAACCCTCAGGGACTCTCCTGTCTGTCCCAGCTACTCTCCAACCACGCCCACATTTCAGCGAGAGTCAGTTGCAGGCACCCAGAAATCACCACCAAACTCACCCATTTCACTGCGTTACTCCCCAGTCTCTCTCATGTCTTCACCATCCCTCAGGGACTCTCCTGCCTGTCCCAGCTACTCTCCAACCACGCCCACATTTCAGCGGGAGTCACTTCCAGGCACCCCGGAATCACCACCAAACTCACCAATTTCACTCAATTACTCCCCAGTCTCCCTCATGTCTTCACCAGCCCTCAGGGACTCTCCTGTGGGTCCCAACTACTCTCAAACCACGCCCACATTTCAGCGGGAGTCAGTTCCAGGCACCCCGGAATCACCACCAAACTCACCAGTTTCACTCAATTACTCTCCAGTCTCTCTCATGTCTTCACCAGCCCTCAGGGACTCTCCTGCCTGTCCCAGCTACTCTCCAGCCACGCCCAGATGTCAGCTGGAATCAGTTCCAGGCACCCCGGAGTCACCACCAAACTCACCAGTTTCACTGAGTTACTCCCCGGTCTCTCTCCTGTCTTCACCCCCAGCCCTCAGGGACTCTCCTGTGTGTCCCCGCTACTCTCCAACCACGCCCAGATTTCAGCGGGAGTCAGTTCCAGGCACCCAGGGATCACCTACACACTCCCCAGTTTCACTGAGTTACTCCCCGGTCTCTCTCATGTCTTCACCCCCAGCCCCCTGGGACTCCCCTGTCTGTCCCAGCTACTCTCCTGCCACGCCCAGATTCCAGCGGGAGTCAGCCTCCTGCATTCCGGAGTCACCTACAGACTCACAGACCTCACTGAGATCCTCCCTGGTCTCTCTCAGGTCTTTGCCCTCAGCCCACAGGGACTCTTGTGTCTCTTTCAGCTACTCTCAAAAGTTCTCTGGATTCCAGCTGGAGTCGGTTCCAGGCACCCAGGACACAACACCAAACTCACCAATTTCACTGACTTACTCCCCATTCTCGCTCATGTTGTCACCTCCAGCCCTCAGGGACTCTTCTGTCTCTCTCAGCTACTCTCCAACCATCTCCCGATTTCACCTGGAGTCAGCTTCCCACACCCAAGAGTCACCTGCAGACTCACGGACCTTACTGCATCCCTCCCCCATTTCCTTCACCTCTTCACTCCCAGCCTTCAGGGACTCTCCAGCGTCTCCCAGCTTCTCTCCAGCCTTCCCCAGATTTCTGCCGCAGTCAGCCCCAGGCACCCAGGAGAACCCTAGACACTCACAGGCCTCACGAGACGATCTCCCTATGACCTGTATCTATACAGGGATGGCTCCCACCTATCCCTCAGTGACCCCAAACCCATCTCCACTTACACTCAGACACTCCCAGGGCCTGACAGCTACTCCCCGTTATTGTCCTTCAGTTCGAAGCCCTGGCCAATCTACTAGCCAACATGACGCAGTTACCTGGCCATTTCTCCACATTTCTGGTGCGGGCCCCACACCCAGCCGCAGAAGAGCCTCTCCTGCATTCCGTCCTCACACACAGGCCTGTCCATCTACTTGCTACTGTCACACTCTTGCCAGCAGAAGAGGCCCCTGTATTGGCCGTTATCACCACCCAGGCTATCCTCACCCCACAGCTGTGCAGCGGGACCCTCCTGCTGGCCCACGTGGCTGCCAGAGCCCATGCGGACACGAACCTCCAGCATGTCGGCGTCCCTGCGGGCGCCACTACCGGTGACATGGCTAGCATGACCCTCCTCCCTGGCAGTGACACTGTTGATGTGAGCCCCACTTGCAGATCTGTCATTTGCACATAAGGCCATTTCCCCTTTTCTCTCTCTCTTCCGTTCACAGGGCTATTCATTCTCTCTGTTTCTGCCTCCGTTTCAGATATTTACTCACCTTTTTCCTCTTTCACTCTGTCTGCCGTGGTCTCGATGAGAGTGTGCCACATAAGATTCCCCCATTAAAAGTCATGAATTGAGTGGCTTTTACTGTATTTCTGGTTGTGCACATTCCATTTTAATTCGCAATCCATTTTAGAACATTTTATCACCACCGACCAGAGAAAAACCCTGTAAACATTGGACACTCCTCATTCTCTCTCAAACCCTCTCCCTGACCCTCAGCCCTAGGTAACAACTACATAGAGCGATCAACCCCATATCCATAGATTTCCATATTGTGGGCATTTCATATAAACACAATTGCACAATATGTGAGCTTTTGTGACTGACTTTACACTTAGCACAATATTTTCAACATTCATCCACATTGTAGCCATACCCACAGTGGGAAACCATTTTCTTTCTTTTTGGTTTTAGTAACACCGGGTGTTTTCTCCTTCCTTCCTTCTCTCCTTCCTTCCTTCCTTCCTTCCTTCCTTCCTTCCTTCCTTCCTTCCTTCCTTCCTCCTATTTCTCTCTTACACCTTCTGCCCTCTCTGCTTCCTAGGCCTTAGCTGCATCCTACATTCTGCGTTTTTTTTTGGGAAATCCTCGGCAGTTTCCGGAAAATTGTGTTATTGTTACTATTTACCGCTGTCTCTCCTTGATGATTCTCCATCAATTGTAAACCTCTATTGGTTTTTCCCAAGTCACTAAGTATATTTAAATAAGATACTCCTGTTTTTCTTTATACAGCCATTTCTGGAGTACAGGGTCACATACTCAAAATCACTGTGTAACTCAAAAACTCATCTAATATCCCAATATACCCATCACAAAGTTGAAAAATCATAAATCAAACCATCATAAGTCACGGTTTGTCCGTGGATATGGGCTTCATCAATTCCATTGTATTCAATAATGCTGTACACCATTAACAGTGGCAGACTGTTGGGGAGTGGATTTTGATAGCATTTTAAAAAACAGTTATTAGAGGGATACTTTAACCTGACTGAATATCTCATCTAATTGTATTAGCACGGTGAATGATTATGTGAAATGTTTTGAGACAGAGTAGTACATTTGTGAATGAAATTGTATGGCTTTTTTCACTTAGTAGGAACCTTTGTGTGCGGAAAGCTGAGAAAATTACTTTCTGCTGTAGAGTCTGGCATTCATTGTAGATTAAAGCTTATTTTTCTGCGAATAAATCTTATTCAATAAAATACGATTTTCTGAAATAAAAAAAAGCACTTGTGATGTGAACTCATTATCCTCAGCAAAGTAATCCGGAAAAGAAAACCAAACACCATAGTCTCACTTATCATGGGAGCTGAAAAATGGGATCACATGGACACAGGAAGGGGAACAACACACACTGGGGCCTGTCGGGAGGCAGAGCATTAGGAAAAACAGCTAATGCATGCCGGGCTTAATAACTAGGTGATGGGTTGACAGGTGCAGCAAACCACCATGGCACACGTTTACCTTTGTAACAAATCTGCACATCCTGCACATATACCCCAGAACTTAGAAACGAAACGAAGCGAAACGGAAAAACAATAACAAAAGGCTAGCGGCAAACTAAAGTTTCAAACTCAGAATGTGACGGACCCACTTTGGTTCAAATCATGGTTCTCAACCCAGGTGCCATAAGGTCAGGATAAAGAATTTGGTTACATATTGTAAATAAGACATACAGCAAATGACTAGAAAAGTTATTCTCAACCTATGTGTGTCTTGTAATTCAAGGATGACGCTATCTACAGGGACACAGCATTAGATTCCAAAGGGCTCAGTCCCGCAAGACTGGCCTCCCACTCTAATAACAATGGGAAGCCCAGCGTTGTTTTACCTCTGCTTCTTAGCAACTGGCTATAAATCGGGTTTCCACCACTCGCAGTTTTAGTTGCATTAATTTGCTGGAAGAGTTCACAGCACGCAGGGAAACACTTACATTTTCCATGTTATTATAGCGGATGTTGCCAAAAGTTCAGAAAAAAGACTTTGGGCCCGGCATGTGGGGAGGGGCGCACTACCTTCCTGGAAGTGTTATCCAGAAGCCCTCTAAACCCAGTCCTTTCGGGTTTTTATGGAGACCTCATTCTATAGGCATGATGGGTTAAACCATAGGCTATTGGTGAGCAACTCAACCTGAGGCTCTCAACCCTCCCTGGAAATTGGGGTTGAGGCTTTGCCATTCTCAGTCTGAGTAAAGGAATTTACATGAACGGAATTTTAAAAGAGATTAGCGTAGCTGGAAACTTAATTAGGTGATTGAATTATCCGGAGCCACACCTTGATGTTCCTAACCCGAGCACCCTCATCCAACGAATGCTCCACCCAACTGGCTCCCAAGTCTCTACGTGGTTCCAGAGCAAAGGAATGTTTATACAAGGCATATCTCCACGTTTTCTTCAAAGTCTTTTCGCTTCCACGGGTAATTCTTCAACTGCCATGCATCAGGGTCAGGGGGAGGGCTTGTTACAACACAGATCTGTGGATCTCCGGGGTTTGAGGGTTGAAAGGACGCTGCTGGTGTCAAAACCACAAGGTGAGAACCACAGAACCACTAGTTGGTTTTCAGTGTTTCAGTGCATTTAATTCATAATCTATTTGGCCAAGAAAACTTGTAAGCTCTTAGATTGTCCCAAAAGTGGCGCGTGAAATCAAATCAGGAGAAGAGTTTCCTAGGAGGTGTAGCCTGGGAAAGTTGGGGGTGACTGATGGAAAGGAGGAGCGAAGCTCCGCCCTTTCCGCTGCTAGGCTGTGCCCGAGGCTATTGAAACCCACCCTGGCGGGCCTGTACTCAGATCTTCGCAGAGCGGAGCAGCGGCCGGAGCGTTTTGCGGGCTCTGCGTGGACTTGCAGCTTACAGCGTCTTGCGACTTGGAAGCGGATTCAGAGGACAGGACAGAACACTTGGGTAAGTGTATCTCTGTCTGTCTGTCTGTCTGTCTGTCTGTCTGTCTCATTGGTTGGTTGATTTCCATTTTCTTGAGGAGCACATACCTCACAACACACACACACACACACACACACACACACACACACACACACACTCGTTCATTCTGCGGGTTAGAAAATTGGTAGGGGTCCCTGGGAGCTACAGGTTTCCTAGTCATGTCTGCACCTAAGAACAGTAGGGTCTTGTCTGGCTCTTCTTATGAACGGTCCCCCAGCCCGGACTCCCCAAGATCCATGCTAGCCTCACCCAGCTTCTCCCTCTCCCCTCTCAGAAACTCAGACTTAAGAGGAAGCTCCTCACCAGGGATACGGAGCTACCATTCACCATCCCCTAGGGCTTCACCACACTCACCTCTGTCATCACCAGAATCCCACAAGCTCCCATTTCCCTTTCCTCACCGTGATGGGCAATCAATGAAGCCTTTGGGCTCTCCCGTGTCCTCCTCTGGGGATTCTTTAGAGTCACCAGGTTCATCAATAATATACCACATGTTCTTACTGCCATCACCCAGCAGCTCACAACCAGCTCTCGGGGAGACTCTTGTGTCTCTCAGCTACTCTCCAAACAACCCCAGATTTCAGCTGGAGTCAGCCCCCCACACCCAGGAATCACCTACAAACTCACGGGCCTCACGGTGCTCCTCCCCTATGTCTTTCATCTCTTCAACCCCAGGCCTCAGGGACTCCCCCGTGTCTCCCACTTACTCTCCAGCCATCCCCAGGTTTCTGCGGGAGTCAGCCCCATGCACCCAGGAGTCCCCCAGAGACTCACAGGTTTCGGGAGATTGTGAGCGGTCCCCCATCCCTGACGCCTCAGGATTCATGCCCGCCTCACCCAGCTTCTCCCTCTCCCCTCCCAGAAACTCAGACCCAAGGGTCAGCTCCCCACCAGGGATGTGGAAGTACTCTACATCATCCCGCAGGGCTTCACCACTCTCACATCCATCATCAACAGAATTTCACAACGTTACATTTCCCTTTCCTAACCAAGCAGGACAATCACTCATGTCATTGTGCTCTCCCGTGTCCTCCTCCGGAGATTCTTCACAGTCACCTCATTCATCAATAATATACCATATGTTCCTACTGCCATCATCCAGCAGCTCACCCCCAGCCGTCAATGACTCTCCTGTCTGTCCCAGCTACTCTCCAACTACGCCCAGATTTCAGCGGGAGTCGGTCTCCCACACCCCAGAAGCACCTACAAACTCACAGACTTCAGTGAGATCCTCGCCAGTCTCTCTCACGTCTTCACCCCCAGCCCTTACGGACCCTCCTGTCTCTCTCAACTACTATCCAACCACGCCCACATTTCAGCGGGAGTCAGTTCCAGCAACCCAGGGATCACCAGCAAGCTCACCACTTTCACTGAGTTACTCCCCAGTCTCTAGCACGTCTTTATCCCCAACCCTCAGGGACTCTCCTGTCTGTCCCAGCTACTCTCCAACCACGCCCACATTTCAGCGAGAGTCAGTTGCAGGCACCCAGAAATCACCACCAAACTCACCCATTTCACTGCGTTACTCCCCAGTCTCTCTCATGTCTTCACCATCCCTCAGGGACTCTCCTGCCTGTCCCAGCTACTCTCCAACCACGCCCACATTTCAGCGGGAGTCACTTCCAGGCACCCCGGAATCACCACCAAACTCACCAATTTCACTCAATTACTCCCCAGTCTCCCTCATGTCTTCACCAGCCCTCAGGGACTCTCCTGTGGGTCCCAACTACTCTCAAACCACGCCCACATTTCAGCGGGAGTCAGTTCCAGGCACCCCGGAATCACCACCAAACTCACCAGTTTCACTCAATTACTCTCCAGTCTCTCTCATGTCTTCACCAGCCCTCAGGGACTCTCCTGCCTGTCCCAGCTACTCTCCAGCCACGCCCAGATGTCAGCTGGAATCAGTTCCAGGCACCCCGGAGTCACCACCAAACTCACCAGTTTCACTGAGTTACTCCCCGGTCTCTCTCCTGTCTTCACCCCCAGCCCTCAGGGACTCTCCTGTGTGTCCCCGCTACTCTCCAACCACGCCCAGATTTCAGCGGGAGTCAGTTCCAGGCACCCAGGGATCACCTACACACTCCCCAGTTTCACTGAGTTACTCCCCGGTCTCTCTCATGTCTTCACCCCCAGCCCCCTGGGACTCCCCTGTCTGTCCCAGCTACTCTCCTGCCACGCCCAGATTCCAGCGGGAGTCAGCCTCCTGCATTCCGGAGTCACCTACAGACTCACAGACCTCACTGAGATCCTCCCTGGTCTCTCTCAGGTCTTTGCCCTCAGCCCACAGGGACTCTTGTGTCTCTTTCAGCTACTCTCAAAAGTTCTCTGGATTCCAGCTGGAGTCGGTTCCAGGCACCCAGGACACAACACCAAACTCACCAATTTCACTGACTTACTCCCCATTCTCGCTCATGTTGTCACCTCCAGCCCTCAGGGACTCTTCTGTCTCTCTCAGCTACTCTCCAACCATCTCCCGATTTCACCTGGAGTCAGCTTCCCACACCCAAGAGTCACCTGCAGACTCACGGACCTTACTGCATCCCTCCCCCATTTCCTTCACCTCTTCACTCCCAGCCTTCAGGGACTCTCCAGCGTCTCCCAGCTTCTCTCCAGCCTTCCCCAGATTTCTGCCGCAGTCAGCCCCAGGCACCCAGGAGAACCCTAGACACTCACAGGCCTCACGAGACGATCTCCCTATGACCTGTATCTATACAGGGATGGCTCCCACCTATCCCTCAGTGACCCCAAACCCATCTCCACTTACACTCAGACACTCCCAGGGCCTGACAGCTACTCCCCGTTATTGTCCTTCAGTTCGAAGCCCTGGCCAATCTACTAGCCAACATGACGCAGTTACCTGGCCATTTCTCCACATTTCTGGTGCGGGCCCCACACCCAGCCGCAGAAGAGCCTCTCCTGCATTCCGTCCTCACACACAGGCCTGTCCATCTACTTGCTACTGTCACACTCTTGCCAGCAGAAGAGGCCCCTGTATTGGCCGTTATCACCACCCAGGCTATCCTCACCCCACAGCTGTGCAGCGGGACCCTCCTGCTGGCCCACGTGGCTGCCAGAGCCCATGCGGACACGAACCTCCAGCATGTCGGCGTCCCTGCGGGCGCCACTACCGGTGACATGGCTAGCATGACCCTCCTCCCTGGCAGTGACACTGTTGATGTGAGCCCCACTTGCAGATCTGTCATTTGCACATAAGGCCATTTCCCCTTTTCTCTCTCTCTTCCGTTCACAGGGCTATTCATTCTCTCTGTTTCTGCCTCCGTTTCAGATATTTACTCACCTTTTTCCTCTTTCACTCTGTCTGCCGTGGTCTCGATGAGAGTGTGCCACATAAGATTCCCCCATTAAAAGTCATGAATTGAGTGGCTTTTACTGTATTTCTGGTTGTGCACATTCCATTTTAATTCGCAATCCATTTTAGAACATTTTATCACCACCGACCAGAGAAAAACCCTGTAAACATTGGACACTCCTCATTCTCTCTCAAACCCTCTCCCTGACCCTCAGCCCTAGGTAACAACTACATAGAGCGATCAACCCCATATCCATAGATTTCCATATTGTGGGCATTTCATATAAACACAATTGCACAATATGTGAGCTTTTGTGACTGACTTTACACTTAGCACAATATTTTCAACATTCATCCACATTGTAGCCATACCCACAGTGGGAAACCATTTTCTTTCTTTTTGGTTTTAGTAACACCGGGTGTTTTCTCCTTCCTTCCTTCTCTCCTTCCTTCCTTCCTTCCTTCCTTCCTTCCTTCCTTCCTTCCTTCCTTCCTTCCTTCCTCCTATTTCTCTCTTACACCTTCTGCCCTCTCTGCTTCCTAGGCCTTAGCTGCATCCTACATTCTGCGTTTTTTTTTGGGAAATCCTCGGCAGTTTCCGGAAAATTGTGTTATTGTTACTATTTACCGCTGTCTCTCCTTGATGATTCTCCATCAATTGTAAACCTCTATTGGTTTTTCCCAAGTCACTAAGTATATTTAAATAAGATACTCCTGTTTTTCTTTATACAGCCATTTCTGGAGTACAGGGTCACATACTCAAAATCACTGTGTAACTCAAAAACTCATCTAATATCCCAATATACCCATCACAAAGTTGAAAAATCATAAATCAAACCATCATAAGTCACGGTTTGTCCGTGGATATGGGCTTCATCAATTTCATTGTATTCAATAATGCTGTACACCATTAACAGTGGCAGACTGTTGGGGAGTGGATTTTGATAGCATTTTAAAAAACAGTTATTAGAGGGATACTTTAACCTGACTGAATATCTCATCTAATTGTATTAGCACGGTGAATGATTATGTGAAATGTTTTGAGACAGAGTAGTACATTTGTGAATGAAATTGTATGGCTTTTTTCACTTAGTAGGAACCTTTGTGTGCGGAAAGCTGAGAAAATTACTTTCTGCTGTAGAGTCTGGCATTCATTGTAGATTAAAGCTTATTTTTCTGCGAATAAATCTTATTCAATAAAATACGATTTTCTGAAATAAAAAAAAGCACTTGTGATGTGAACTCATTATCCTCAGCAAAGTAATCCGGAAAAGAAAACCAAACACCATAGTCTCACTTATCATGGGAGCTGAAAAATGGGATCACATGGACACAGGAAGGGGAACAACACACACTGGGGCCTGTCGGGAGGCAGAGCATTAGGAAAAACAGCTAATGCATGCCGGGCTTAATAACTAGGTGATGGGTTGACAGGTGCAGCAAACCACCATGGCACACGTTTACCTTTGTAACAAATCTGCACATCCTGCACATATACCCCAGAACTTAGAAACGAAACGAAGCGAAACGGAAAAACAATAACAAAAGGCTAGCGGCAAACTAAAGTTTCAAACTCAGAATGTGACGGACCCACTTTGGTTCAAATCATGGTTCTCAACCCAGGTGCCATAAGGTCAGGATAAAGAATTTGGTTACATATTGTAAATAAGACATACAGCAAATGACTAGAAAAGTTATTCTCAACCTATGTGTGTCTTGTAATTCAAGGATGACGCTATCTACAGGGACACAGCATTAGATTCCAAAGGGCTCAGTCCCGCAAGACTGGCCTCCCACTCTAATAACAATGGGAAGCCCAGCGTTGTTTTACCTCTGCTTCTTAGCAACTGGCTATAAATCGGGTTTCCACCACTCGCAGTTTTAGTTGCATTAATTTGCTGGAAGAGTTCACAGCACGCAGGGAAACACTTACATTTTCCATGTTATTATAGCGGATGTTGCCAAAAGTTCAGAAAAAAGACTTTGGGCCCGGCATGTGGGGAGGGGCGCACTACCTTCCTGGAAGTGTTATCCAGAAGCCCTCTAAACCCAGTCCTTTCGGGTTTTTATGGAGACCTCATTCTATAGGCATGATGGGTTAAACCATAGGCTATTGGTGAGCAACTCAACCTGAGGCTCTCAACCCTCCCTGGAAATTGGGGTTGAGGCTTTGCCATTCTCAGTCTGAGTAAAGGAATTTACATGAACGGAATTTTAAAAGAGATTAGCGTAGCTGGAAACTTAATTAGGTGATTGAATTATCCGGAGCCACACCTTGATGTTCCTAACCCGAGCACCCTCATCCAACGAATGCTCCACCCAACTGGCTCCCAAGTCTCTACGTGGTTCCAGAGCAAAGGAATGTTTATACAAGGCATATCTCCACGTTTTCTTCAAAGTCTTTTCGCTTCCACGGGTAATTCTTCAACTGCCATGCATCAGGGTCAGGGGGAGGGCTTGTTACAACACAGATCTGTGGATCTCCGGGGTTTGAGGGTTGAAAGGACGCTGCTGGTGTCAAAACCACAAGGTGAGAACCACAGAACCACTAGTTGGTTTTCAGTGTTTCAGTGCATTTAATTCATAATCTATTTGGCCAAGAAAACTTGTAAGCTCTTAGATTGTCCCAAAAGTGGCGCGTGAAATCAAATCAGGAGAAGAGTTTCCTAGGAGGTGTAGCCTGGGAAAGTTGGGGGTGACTGATGGAAAGGAGGAGCGAAGCTCCGCCCTTTCCGCTGCTAGGCTGTGCCCGAGGCTATTGAAACCCACCCTGGCGGGCCTGTACTCAGATCTTCGCAGAGCGGAGCAGCGGCCGGAGCGTTTTGCGGGCTCTGCGTGGACTTGCAGCTTACAGCGTCTTGCGACTTGGAAGCGGATTCAGAGGACAGGACAGAACACTTGGGTAAGTGTATCTCTGTCTGTCTGTCTGTCTGTCTGTCTGTCTGTCTCATTGGTTGGTTGATTTCCATTTTCTTGAGGAGCACATACCTCACAACACACACACACACACACACACACACACACACACACACACACACTCGTTCATTCTGCGGGTTAGAAAATTGGTAGGGGTCCCTGGGAGCTACAGGTTTCCTAGTCATGTCTGCACCTAAGAACAGTAGGGTCTTGTCTGGCTCTTCTTATGAACGGTCCCCCAGCCCGGACTCCCCAAGATCCATGCTAGCCTCACCCAGCTTCTCCCTCTCCCCTCTCAGAAACTCAGACTTAAGAGGAAGCTCCTCACCAGGGATACGGAGCTACCATTCACCATCCCCTAGGGCTTCACCACACTCACCTCTGTCATCACCAGAATCCCACAAGCTCCCATTTCCCTTTCCTCACCGTGATGGGCAATCAATGAAGCCTTTGGGCTCTCCCGTGTCCTCCTCTGGGGATTCTTTAGAGTCACCAGGTTCATCAATAATATACCACATGTTCTTACTGCCATCACCCAGCAGCTCACAACCAGCTCTCGGGGAGACTCTTGTGTCTCTCAGCTACTCTCCAAACAACCCCAGATTTCAGCTGGAGTCAGCCCCCCACACCCAGGAATCACCTACAAACTCACGGGCCTCACGGTGCTCCTCCCCTATGTCTTTCATCTCTTCAACCCCAGGCCTCAGGGACTCCCCCGTGTCTCCCACTTACTCTCCAGCCATCCCCAGGTTTCTGCGGGAGTCAGCCCCATGCACCCAGGAGTCCCCCAGAGACTCACAGGTTTCGGGAGATTGTGAGCGGTCCCCCATCCCTGACGCCTCAGGATTCATGCCCGCCTCACCCAGCTTCTCCCTCTCCCCTCCCAGAAACTCAGACCCAAGGGTCAGCTCCCCACCAGGGATGTGGAAGTACTCTACATCATCCCGCAGGGCTTCACCACTCTCACATCCATCATCAACAGAATTTCACAACGTTACATTTCCCTTTCCTAACCAAGCAGGACAATCACTCATGTCATTGTGCTCTCCCGTGTCCTCCTCCGGAGATTCTTCACAGTCACCTCATTCATCAATAATATACCATATGTTCCTACTGCCATCATCCAGCAGCTCACCCCCAGCCGTCAATGACTCTCCTGTCTGTCCCAGCTACTCTCCAACTACGCCCAGATTTCAGCGGGAGTCGGTCTCCCACACCCCAGAAGCACCTACAAACTCACAGACTTCAGTGAGATCCTCGCCAGTCTCTCTCACGTCTTCACCCCCAGCCCTTACGGACCCTCCTGTCTCTCTCAACTACTATCCAACCACGCCCACATTTCAGCGGGAGTCAGTTCCAGCAACCCAGGGATCACCAGCAAGCTCACCACTTTCACTGAGTTACTCCCCAGTCTCTAGCACGTCTTTATCCCCAACCCTCAGGGACTCTCCTGTCTGTCCCAGCTACTCTCCAACCACGCCCACATTTCAGCGAGAGTCAGTTGCAGGCACCCAGAAATCACCACCAAACTCACCCATTTCACTGCGTTACTCCCCAGTCTCTCTCATGTCTTCACCATCCCTCAGGGACTCTCCTGCCTGTCCCAGCTACTCTCCAACCACGCCCACATTTCAGCGGGAGTCACTTCCAGGCACCCCGGAATCACCACCAAACTCACCAATTTCACTCAATTACTCCCCAGTCTCCCTCATGTCTTCACCAGCCCTCAGGGACTCTCCTGTGGGTCCCAACTACTCTCAAACCACGCCCACATTTCAGCGGGAGTCAGTTCCAGGCACCCCGGAATCACCACCAAACTCACCAGTTTCACTCAATTACTCTCCAGTCTCTCTCATGTCTTCACCAGCCCTCAGGGACTCTCCTGCCTGTCCCAGCTACTCTCCAGCCACGCCCAGATGTCAGCTGGAATCAGTTCCAGGCACCCCGGAGTCACCACCAAACTCACCAGTTTCACTGAGTTACTCCCCGGTCTCTCTCCTGTCTTCACCCCCAGCCCTCAGGGACTCTCCTGTGTGTCCCCGCTACTCTCCAACCACGCCCAGATTTCAGCGGGAGTCAGTTCCAGGCACCCAGGGATCACCTACACACTCCCCAGTTTCACTGAGTTACTCCCCGGTCTCTCTCATGTCTTCACCCCCAGCCCCCTGGGACTCCCCTGTCTGTCCCAGCTACTCTCCTGCCACGCCCAGATTCCAGCGGGAGTCAGCCTCCTGCATTCCGGAGTCACCTACAGACTCACAGACCTCACTGAGATCCTCCCTGGTCTCTCTCAGGTCTTTGCCCTCAGCCCACAGGGACTCTTGTGTCTCTTTCAGCTACTCTCAAAAGTTCTCTGGATTCCAGCTGGAGTCGGTTCCAGGCACCCAGGACACAACACCAAACTCACCAATTTCACTGACTTACTCCCCATTCTCGCTCATGTTGTCACCTCCAGCCCTCAGGGACTCTTCTGTCTCTCTCAGCTACTCTCCAACCATCTCCCGATTTCACCTGGAGTCAGCTTCCCACACCCAAGAGTCACCTGCAGACTCACGGACCTTACTGCATCCCTCCCCCATTTCCTTCACCTCTTCACTCCCAGCCTTCAGGGACTCTCCAGCGTCTCCCAGCTTCTCTCCAGCCTTCCCCAGATTTCTGCCGCAGTCAGCCCCAGGCACCCAGGAGAACCCTAGACACTCACAGGCCTCACGAGACGATCTCCCTATGACCTGTATCTATACAGGGATGGCTCCCACCTATCCCTCAGTGACCCCAAACCCATCTCCACTTACACTCAGACACTCCCAGGGCCTGACAGCTACTCCCCGTTATTGTCCTTCAGTTCGAAGCCCTGGCCAATCTACTAGCCAACATGACGCAGTTACCTGGCCATTTCTCCACATTTCTGGTGCGGGCCCCACACCCAGCCGCAGAAGAGCCTCTCCTGCATTCCGTCCTCACACACAGGCCTGTCCATCTACTTGCTACTGTCACACTCTTGCCAGCAGAAGAGGCCCCTGTATTGGCCGTTATCACCACCCAGGCTATCCTCACCCCACAGCTGTGCAGCGGGACCCTCCTGCTGGCCCACGTGGCTGCCAGAGCCCATGCGGACACGAACCTCCAGCATGTCGGCGTCCCTGCGGGCGCCACTACCGGTGACATGGCTAGCATGACCCTCCTCCCTGGCAGTGACACTGTTGATGTGAGCCCCACTTGCAGATCTGTCATTTGCACATAAGGCCATTTCCCCTTTTCTCTCTCTCTTCCGTTCACAGGGCTATTCATTCTCTCTGTTTCTGCCTCCGTTTCAGATATTTACTCACCTTTTTCCTCTTTCACTCTGTCTGCCGTGGTCTCGATGAGAGTGTGCCACATAAGATTCCCCCATTAAAAGTCATGAATTGAGTGGCTTTTACTGTATTTCTGGTTGTGCACATTCCATTTTAATTCGCAATCCATTTTAGAACATTTTATCACCACCGACCAGAGAAAAACCCTGTAAACATTGGACACTCCTCATTCTCTCTCAAACCCTCTCCCTGACCCTCAGCCCTAGGTAACAACTACATAGAGCGATCAACCCCATATCCATAGATTTCCATATTGTGGGCATTTCATATAAACACAATTGCACAATATGTGAGCTTTTGTGACTGACTTTACACTTAGCACAATATTTTCAACATTCATCCACATTGTAGCCATACCCACAGTGGGAAACCATTTTCTTTCTTTTTGGTTTTAGTAACACCGGGTGTTTTCTCCTTCCTTCCTTCTCTCCTTCCTTCCTTCCTTCCTTCCTTCCTTCCTTCCTTCCTTCCTTCCTTCCTTCCTTCCTCCTATTTCTCTCTTACACCTTCTGCCCTCTCTGCTTCCTAGGCCTTAGCTGCATCCTACATTCTGCGTTTTTTTTTGGGAAATCCTCGGCAGTTTCCGGAAAATTGTGTTATTGTTACTATTTACCGCTGTCTCTCCTTGATGATTCTCCATCAATTGTAAACCTCTATTGGTTTTTCCCAAGTCACTAAGTATATTTAAATAAGATACTCCTGTTTTTCTTTATACAGCCATTTCTGGAGTACAGGGTCACATACTCAAAATCACTGTGTAACTCAAAAACTCATCTAATATCCCAATATACCCATCACAAAGTTGAAAAATCATAAATCAAACCATCATAAGTCACGGTTTGTCCGTGGATATGGGCTTCATCAATTCCATTGTATTCAATAATGCTGTCCACCATTAACAGTGGCAGACTGTTGGGGAGTGGATTTTGATAGCATTTTAAAAAACAGTTATTAGAGGGATACTTTAACCTGACTGAATATCTCATCTAATTGTATTAGCACGGTGAATGATTATGTGAAATGTTTTGAGACAGAGTAGTACATTTGTGAATGAAATTGTATGGCTTTTTTCACTTAGTAGGAACCTTTGTGTGCGGAAAGCTGAGAAAATTACTTTCTGCTGTAGAGTCTGGCATTCATTGTAGATTAAAGCTTATTTTTCTGCGAATAAATCTTATTCAATAAAATACGATTTTCTGAAATAAAAAAAAGCACTTGTGATGTGAACTCATTATCCTCAGCAAAGTAATCCGGAAAAGAAAACCAAACACCATAGTCTCACTTATCATGGGAGCTGAAAAATGGGATCACATGGACACAGGAAGGGGAACAACACACACTGGGGCCTGTCGGGAGGCAGAGCATTAGGAAAAACAGCTAATGCATGCCGGGCTTAATAACTAGGTGATGGGTTGACAGGTGCAGCAAACCACCATGGCACACGTTTACCTTTGTAACAAATCTGCACATCCTGCACATATACCCCAGAACTTAGAAACGAAACGAAGCGAAACGGAAAAACAATAACAAAAGGCTAGCGGCAAACTAAAGTTTCAAACTCAGAATGTGACGGACCCACTTTGGTTCAAATCATGGTTCTCAACCCAGGTGCCATAAGGTCAGGATAAAGAATTTGGTTACATATTGTAAATAAGACATACAGCAAATGACTAGAAAAGTTATTCTCAACCTATGTGTGTCTTGTAATTCAAGGATGACGCTATCTACAGGGACACAGCATTAGATTCCAAAGGGCTCAGTCCCGCAAGACTGGCCTCCCACTCTAATAACAATGGGAAGCCCAGCGTTGTTTTACCTCTGCTTCTTAGCAACTGGCTATAAATCGGGTTTCCACCACTCGCAGTTTTAGTTGCATTAATTTGCTGGAAGAGTTCACAGCACGCAGGGAAACACTTACATTTTCCATGTTATTATAGCGGATGTTGCCAAAAGTTCAGAAAAAAGACTTTGGGCCCGGCATGTGGGGAGGGGCGCACTACCTTCCTGGAAGTGTTATCCAGAAGCCCTCTAAACCCAGTCCTTTCGGGTTTTTATGGAGACCTCATTCTATAGGCATGATGGGTTAAACCATAGGCTATTGGTGAGCAACTCAACCTGAGGCTCTCAACCCTCCCTGGAAATTGGGGTTGAGGCTTTGCCATTCTCAGTCTGAGTAAAGGAATTTACATGAACGGAATTTTAAAAGAGATTAGCGTAGCTGGAAACTTAATTAGGTGATTGAATTATCCGGAGCCACACCTTGATGTTCCTAACCCGAGCACCCTCATCCAACGAATGCTCCACCCAACTGGCTCCCAAGTCTCTACGTGGTTCCAGAGCAAAGGAATGTTTATACAAGGCATATCTCCACGTTTTCTTCAAAGTCTTTTCGCTTCCACGGGTAATTCTTCAACTGCCATGCATCAGGGTCAGGGGGAGGGCTTGTTACAACACAGATCTGTGGATCTCCGGGGTTTGAGGGTTGAAAGGACGCTGCTGGTGTCAAAACCACAAGGTGAGAACCACAGAACCACTAGTTGGTTTTCAGTGTTTCAGTGCATTTAATTCATAATCTATTTGGCCAAGAAAACTTGTAAGCTCTTAGATTGTCCCAAAAGTGGCGCGTGAAATCAAATCAGGAGAAGAGTTTCCTAGGAGGTGTAGCCTGGGAAAGTTGGGGGTGACTGATGGAAAGGAGGAGCGAAGCTCCGCCCTTTCCGCTGCTAGGCTGTGCCCGAGGCTATTGAAACCCACCCTGGCGGGCCTGTACTCAGATCTTCGCAGAGCGGAGCAGCGGCCGGAGCGTTTTGCGGGCTCTGCGTGGACTTGCAGCTTACAGCGTCTTGCGACTTGGAAGCGGATTCAGAGGACAGGACAGAACACTTGGGTAAGTGTATCTCTGTCTGTCTGTCTGTCTGTCTGTCTGTCTCATTGGTTGGTTGATTTCCATTTTCTTGAGGAGCACATACCTCACAACACACACACACACACACACACACACACACACACACACACACACACACACTCGTTCATTCTGCGGGTTAGAAAATTGGTAGGGGTCCCTGGGAGCTACAGGTTTCCTAGTCATGTCTGCACCTAAGAACAGTAGGGTCTTGTCTGGCTCTTCTTATGAACGGTCCCCCAGCCCGGACTCCCCAAGATCCATGCTAGCCTCACCCAGCTTCTCCCTCTCCCCTCTCAGAAACTCAGACTTAAGAGGAAGCTCCTCACCAGGGATCCGGAGCTACCATTCACCATCCCCTAGGGCTTCACCACACTCACCTCTGTCATCACCAGAATCCCACAAGCTCCCATTTCCCTTTCCTCACCATGATGGGCAATCAATGAAGCCTTTGGGCTCTCCCGTGTCCTCCTCTGGGGATTCTTTAGAGTCACCAGGTTCATCAATAATATACCACATGTTCTTACTGCCATCACCCAGCAGCTCACAACCAGCTCTCGGGGAGACTCTTGTGTCTCTCAGCTACTCTCCAAACAACCCCAGATTTCAGCTGGAGTCAGCCCCCCACACCCAGGAATCACCTACAAACTCACGGGCCTCACGGTGCTCCTCCCCTATGTCTTTCATCTCTTCAACCCCAGGCCTCAGGGACTCCCCCGTGTCTCCCACTTACTCTCCAGCCATCCAAAGGTTTCTGCGGGAGTCAGCCCCATGCACCCAGGAGTCCCCCAGAGACTCACAGGTTTCGGGAGATTGTGAGCGGTCCCCCATCCCTGACGCCTCAGGATTCATGCCCGCCTCACCCAGCTTCTCCCTCTCCCCTCCCAGAAACTCAGACCCAAGGGTCAGCTCCCCACCAGGGATGTGGAAGTACTCTACATCATCCCGCAGGGCTTCACCACTCTCACATCCATCATCAACAGAATTTCACAACGTTACATTTCCCTTTCCTAACCAAGCAGGACAATCACTCATGTCATTGTGCTCTCCCGTGTCCTCCTCCGGAGATTCTTCACAGTCACCTCATTCATCAATAATATACCATATGTTCCTACTGCCATCATCCAGCAGCTCACCCCCAGCCGTCAATGACTCTCCTGTCTGTCCCAGCTACTCTCCAACTACGCCCAGATTTCAGCGGGAGTCGGTCTCCCACACCCCAGAAGCACCTACAAACTCACAGACTTCAGTGAGATCCTCGCCAGTCTCTCTCACGTCTTCACCCCCAGCCCTTACGGACCCTCCTGTCTCTCTCAACTACTATCCAACCACGCCCACATTTCAGCGGGAGTCAGTTCCAGCAACCCAGGGATCACCAGCAAGCTCACCACTTTCACTGAGTTACTCCCCAGTCTCTAGCACGTCTTTATCCCCAACCCTCAGGGACTCTCCTGTCTGTCCCAGCTACTCTCCAACCACGCCCACATTTCAGCGAGAGTCAGTTGCAGGCACCCAGAAATCACCACCAAACTCACCCATTTCACTGCGTTACTCCCCAGTCTCTCTCATGTCTTCACCATCCCTCAGGGACTCTCCTGCCTGTCCCAGCTACTCTCCAACCACGCCCACATTTCAGCGGGAGTCACTTCCAGGCACCCCGGAATCACCACCAAACTCACCAATTTCACTCAATTACTCCCCAGTCTCCCTCATGTCTTCACCAGCCCTCAGGGACTCTCCTGTGGGTCCCAACTACTCTCAAACCACGCCCACATTTCAGCGGGAGTCAGTTCCAGGCACCCCGGAATCACCACCAAACTCACCAGTTTCACTCAATTACTCTCCAGTCTCTCTCATGTCTTCACCAGCCCTCAGGGACTCTCCTGCCTGTCCCAGCTACTCTCCAGCCACGCCCAGATGTCAGCTGGAATCAGTTCCAGGCACCCCGGAGTCACCACCAAACTCACCAGTTTCACTGAGTTACTCCCCGGTCTCTCTCCTGTCTTCACCCCCAGCCCTCAGGGACTCTCCTGTGTGTCCCCGCTACTCTCCAACCACGCCCAGATTTCAGCGGGAGTCAGTTCCAGGCACCCAGGGATCACCTACACACTCCCCAGTTTCACTGAGTTACTCCCCGGTCTCTCTCATGTCTTCACCCCCAGCCCCCTGGGACTCCCCTGTCTGTCCCAGCTACTCTCCTGCCACGCCCAGATTCCAGCGGGAGTCAGCCTCCTGCATTCCGGAGTCACCTACAGACTCACAGACCTCACTGAGATCCTCCCTGGTCTCTCTCAGGTCTTTGCCCTCAGCCCACAGGGACTCTTGTGTCTCTTTCAGCTACTCTCAAAAGTTCTCTGGATTCCAGCTGGAGTCGGTTCCAGGCACCCAGGACACAACACCAAACTCACCAATTTCACTGACTTACTCCCCATTCTCGCTCATGTTGTCACCTCCAGCCCTCAGGGACTCTTCTGTCTCTCTCAGCTACTCTCCAACCATCTCCCGATTTCACCTGGAGTCAGCTTCCCACACCCAAGAGTCACCTGCAGACTCACGGACCTTACTGCATCCCTCCCCCATTTCCTTCACCTCTTCACTCCCAGCCTTCAGGGACTCTCCAGCGTCTCCCAGCTTCTCTCCAGCCTTCCCCAGATTTCTGCCGCAGTCAGCCCCAGGCACCCAGGAGAACCCTAGACACTCACAGGCCTCACGAGACGATCTCCCTATGACCTGTATCTATACAGGGATGGCTCCCACCTATCCCTCAGTGACCCCAAACCCATCTCCACTTACACTCAGACACTCCCAGGGCCTGACAGCTACTCCCCGTTATTGTCCTTCAGTTCGAAGCCCTGGCCAATCTACTAGCCAACATGACGCAGTTACCTGGCCATTTCTCCACATTTCTGGTGCGGGCCCCACACCCAGCCGCAGAAGAGCCTCTCCTGCATTCCGTCCTCACACACAGGCCTGTCCATCTACTTGCTACTGTCACACTCTTGCCAGCAGAAGAGGCCCCTGTATTGGCCGTTATCACCACCCAGGCTATCCTCACCCCACAGCTGTGCAGCGGGACCCTCCTGCTGGCCCACGTGGCTGCCAGAGCCCATGCGGACACGAACCTCCAGCATGTCGGCGTCCCTGCGGGCGCCACTACCGGTGACATGGCTAGCATGACCCTCCTCCCTGGCAGTGACACTGTTGATGTGAGCCCCACTTGCAGATCTGTCATTTGCACATAAGGCCATTTCCCCTTTTCTCTCTCTCTTCCGTTCACAGGGCTATTCATTCTCTCTGTTTCTGCCTCCGTTTCAGATATTTACTCACCTTTTTCCTCTTTCACTCTGTCTGCCGTGGTCTCGATGAGAGTGTGCCACATAAGATTCCCCCATTAAAAGTCATGAATTGAGTGGCTTTTACTGTATTTCTGGTTGTGCACATTCCATTTTAATTCGCAATCCATTTTAGAACATTTTATCACCACCGACCAGAGAAAAACCCTGTAAACATTGGACACTCCTCATTCTCTCTCAAACCCTCTCCCTGACCCTCAGCCCTAAGTAACAACTACATAGAGCGATCAACCCCATATCCATAGATTTCCATATTGTGGGCATTTCATATAAACACAATTGCACAATATGTGAGCTTTTGTGACTGACTTTACACTTAGCACAATATTTTCAACATTCATCCACATTGTAGCCATACCCACAGTGGGAAACCATTTTCTTTCTTTTTGGTTTTAGTAACACCGGGTGTTTTCTCCTTCCTTCCTTCTCTCCTTCCTTCCTTCCTTCCTTCCTTCCTTCCTTCCTTCCTTCCTTCCTTCCTCCTATTTCTCTCTTACACCTTCTGCCCTCTCTGCTTCCTAGGCCTTAGCTGCATCCTACATTCTGCGTTTTTTTTTGGGAAATCCTCGGCAGTTTCCGGAAAATTGTGTTATTGTTACTATTTACCGCTGTCTCTCCTTGATGATTCTCCATCAATTGTAAACCTCTATTGGTTTTTCCCAAGTCACTAAGTATATTTAAATAAGATACTCCTGTTTTTCTTTATACAGCCATTTCTGGAGTACAGGGTCACATACTCAAAATCACTGTGTAACTCAAAAACTCATCTAATATCCCAATATACCCATCACAAAGTTGAAAAATCATAAATCAAACCATCATAAGTCACGGTTTGTCCGTGGATATGGGCTTCATCAATTCCATTGTATTCAATAATGCTGTCCACCATTAACAGTGGCAGACTGTTGGGGAGTGGATTTTGATAGCATTTTAAAAAACAGTTATTAGAGGGATACTTTAACCTGACTGAATATCTCATCTAATTGTATTAGCACGGTGAATGATTATGTGAAATGTTTTGAGACAGAGTAGTACATTTGTGAATGAAATTGTATGGCTTTTTTCACTTAGTAGGAACCTTTGTGTGCGGAAAGCTGAGAAAATTACTTTCTGCTGTAGAGTCTGGCATTCATTGTAGATTAAAGCTTATTTTTCTGCGAATAAATCTTATTCAATAAAATACGATTTTCTGAAATAAAAAAAAGCACTTGTGATGTGAACTCATTATCCTCAGCAAAGTAATCCGGAAAAGAAAACCAAACACCATAGTCTCACTTATCATGGGAGCTGAAAAATGGGATCACATGGACACAGGAAGGGGAACAACACACACTGGGGCCTGTCGGGAGGCAGAGCATTAGGAAAAACAGCTAATGCATGCCGGGCTTAATAACTAGGTGATGGGTTGACAGGTGCAGCAAACCACCATGGCACACGTTTACCTTTGTAACAAATCTGCACATCCTGCACATATACCCCAGAACTTAGAAACGAAACGAAGCGAAACGGAAAAACAATAACAAAAGGCTAGCGGCAAACTAAAGTTTCAAACTCAGAATGTGACGGACCCACTTTGGTTCAAATCATGGTTCTCAACCCAGGTGCCATAAGGTCAGGATAAAGAATTTGGTTACATATTGTAAATAAGACATACAGCAAATGACTAGAAAAGTTATTCTCAACCTATGTGTGTCTTGTAATTCAAGGATGACGCTATCTACAGGGACACAGCATTAGATTCCAAAGGGCTCAGTCCCGCAAGACTGGCCTCCCACTCTAATAACAATGGGAAGCCCAGCGTTGTTTTACCTCTGCTTCTTAGCAACTGGCTATAAATCGGGTTTCCACCACTCGCAGTTTTAGTTGCATTAATTTGCTGGAAGAGTTCACAGCACGCAGGGAAACACTTACATTTTCCATGTTATTATAGCGGATGTTGCCAAAAGTTCAGAAAAAAGACTTTGGGCCCGGCATGTGGGGAGGGGCGCACTACCTTCCTGGAAGTGTTATCCAGAAGCCCTCTAAACCCAGTCCTTTCGGGTTTTTATGGAGACCTCATTCTATAGGCATGATGGGTTAAACCATAGGCTATTGGTGAGCAACTCAACCTGAGGCTCTCAACCCTCCCTGGAAATTGGGGTTGAGGCTTTGCCATTCTCAGTCTGAGTAAAGGAATTTACATGAACGGAATTTTAAAAGAGATTAGCGTAGCTGGAAACTTAATTAGGTGATTGAATTATCCGGAGCCACACCTTGATGTTCCTAACCCGAGCACCCTCATCCAACGAATGCTCCACCCAACTGGCTCCCAAGTCTCTACGTGGTTCCAGAGCAAAGGAATGTTTATACAAGGCATATCTCCACGTTTTCTTCAAAGTCTTTTCGCTTCCACGGGTAATTCTTCAACTGCCATGCATCAGGGTCAGGGGGAGGGCTTGTTACAACACAGATCTGTGGATCTCCGGGGTTTGAGGGTTGAAAGGACGCTGCTGGTGTCAAAACCACAAGGTGAGAACCACAGAACCACTAGTTGGTTTTCAGTGTTTCAGTGCATTTAATTCATAATCTATTTGGCCAAGAAAACTTGTAAGCTCTTAGATTGTCCCAAATGTGGCGCGTGAAATCAAATCAGGAGAAGAGTTTCCTAGGAGGTGTAGCCTGGGAAAGTTGGGGGTGACTGATGGAAAGGAGGAGCGAAGCTCCGCCCTTTCCGCTGCTAGGCTGTGCCCGAGGCTATTGAAACCCACCCTGGCGGGCCTGTACTCAGATCTTCGCAGAGCGGAGCAGCGGACGGAGCGTTTTGCGGGCTCTGCGTGGACTTGCAGCTTACAGCGTCTTGCGACTTGGAAGCGGATTCAGAGGACAGGACAGAACACTTGGGTAAGTGTATCTCTGTCTGTCTGTCTGTCTGTCTGTCTGTCTCATTGGTTGGTTGATTTCCATTTTCTTGAGGAGCACATACCTCACAACACACACACACACACACACACACACACACACACACACACACACACACACACTCGTTCATTCTGCGGGTTAGAAAATTGGTAGGGGTCCCTGGGAGCTACAGGTTTCCTAGTCATGTCTGCACCTAAGAACAGTAGGGTCTTGTCTGGCTCTTCTTATGAACGGTCCCCCAGCCCGGACTCCCCAAGATCCATGCTAGCCTCACCCAGCTTCTCCCTCTCCCCTCTCAGAAACTCAGACTTAAGAGGAAGCTCCTCACCAGGGATCCGGAGCTACCATTCACCATCCCCTAGGGCTTCACCACACTCACCTCTGTCATCACCAGAATCCCACAAGCTCCCATTTCCCTTTCCTCACCATGATGGGCAATCAATGAAGCCTTTGGGCTCTCCCGTGTCCTCCTCTGGGGATTCTTTAGAGTCACCAGGTTCATCAATAATATACCACATGTTCTTACTGCCATCACCCAGCAGCTCACAACCAGCTCTCGGGGAGACTCTTGTGTCTCTCAGCTACTCTCCAAACAACCCCAGATTTCAGCTGGAGTCAGCCCCCCACACCCAGGAATCACCTACAAACTCACGGGCCTCACGGTGCTCCTCCCCTATGTCTTTCATCTCTTCAACCCCAGGCCTCAGGGACTCCCCCGTGTCTCCCACTTACTCTCCAGCCATCCAAAGGTTTCTGCGGGAGTCAGCCCCATGCACCCAGGAGTCCCCCAGAGACTCACAGGTTTCGGGAGATTGTGAGCGGTCCCCCATCCCTGACGCCTCAGGATTCATGCCCGCCTCACCCAGCTTCTCCCTCTCCCCTCCCAGAAACTCAGACCCAAGGGTCAGCTCCCCACCAGGGATGTGGAAGTACTCTACATCATCCCGCAGGGCTTCACCACTCTCACATCCATCATCAACAGAATTTCACAACGTTACATTTCCCTTTCCTAACCAAGCAGGACAATCACTCATGTCATTGTGCTCTCCCGTGTCCTCCTCCGGAGATTCTTCACAGTCACCTCATTCATCAATAATATACCATATGTTCCTACTGCCATCATCCAGCAGCTCACCCCCAGCCGTCAATGACTCTCCTGTCTGTCCCAGCTACTCTCCAACTACGCCCAGATTTCAGCGGGAGTCGGTCTCCCACACCCCAGAAGCACCTACAAACTCACAGACTTCAGTGAGATCCTCGCCAGTCTCTCTCACGTCTTCACCCCCAGCCCTTACGGACCCTCCTGTCTCTCTCAACTACTATCCAACCACGCCCACATTTCAGCGGGAGTCAGTTCCAGCAACCCAGGGATCACCAGCAAGCTCACCACTTTCACTGAGTTACTCCCCAGTCTCTAGCACGTCTTTATCCCCAACCCTCAGGGACTCTCCTGTCTGTCCCAGCTACTCTCCAACCACGCCCACATTTCAGCGACAGTCAGTTGCAGGCACCCAGAAATCACCACCAAACTCACCCATTTCACTGCGTTACTCCCCAGTCTCTCTCATGTCTTCACCATCCCTCAGGGACTCTCCTGCCTGTCCCAGCTACTCTCCAACCACGCCCACATTTCAGCGGGAGTCACTTCCAGGCACCCCGGAATCACCACCAAACTCACCAATTTCACTCAATTACTCCCCAGTCTCCCTCATGTCTTCACCAGCCCTCAGGGACTCTCCTGTGGGTCCCAACTACTCTCAAACCACGCCCACATTTCAGCGGGAGTCAGTTCCAGGCACCCCGGAATCACCACCAAACTCACCAGTTTCACTCAATTACTCTCCAGTCTCTCTCATGTCTTCACCAGCCCTCAGGGACTCTCCTGCCTGTCCCAGCTACTCTCCAGCCACGCCCAGATGTCAGCTGGAATCAGTTCCAGGCACCCCGGAGTCACCACCAAACTCACCAGTTTCACTGAGTTACTCCCCGGTCTCTCTCCTGTCTTCACCCCCAGCCCTCAGGGACTCTCCTGTGTGTCCCCGCTACTCTCCAACCACGCCCAGATTTCAGCGGGAGTCAGTTCCAGGCACCCAGGGATCACCTACACACTCCCCAGTCTCACTGAGTTACTCCCCGGTCTCTCTCATGTCTTCACCCCCAGCCCCCTGGGACTCCCCTGTCTGTCCCAGCTACTCTCCTGCCACGCCCAGATTCCAGCGGGAGTCAGCCTCCTGCATTCCGGAGTCACCTACAGACTCACAGACCTCACTGAGATCCTCCCTGGTCTCTCTCAGGTCTTTGCCCTCAGCCCACAGGGACTCTTGTGTCTCTTTCAGCTACTCTCAAAAGTTCTCTGGATTCCAGCTGGAGTCGGTTCCAGGCACCCAGGACACAACACCAAACTCACCAATTTCACTGACTTACTCCCCATTCTCGCTCATGTTGTCACCTCCAGCCCTCAGGGACTCTTCTGTCTCTCTCAGCTACTCTCCAACCATCTCCCGATTTCACCTGGAGTCAGCTTCCCACACCCAAGAGTCACCTGCAGACTCACGGACCTTACTGCATCCCTCCCCCATTTCCTTCACCTCTTCACTCCCAGCCTTCAGGGACTCTCCAGCGTCTCCCAGCTTCTCTCCAGCCTTCCCCAGATTTCTGCCGCAGTCAGCCCCAGGCACCCAGGAGAACCCTAGACACTCACAGGCCTCACGAGACGATCTCCCTATGACCTGTATCTATACAGGGATGGCTCCCACCTATCCCTCAGTGACCCCAAACCCATCTCCACTTACACTCAGACACTCCCAGGGCCTGACAGCTACTCCCCGTTATTGTCCTTCAGTTCGAAGCCCTGGCCAATCTACTAGCCAACATGACGCAGTTACCTGGCCATTTCTCCACATTTCTGGTGCGGGCCCCACACCCAGCCGCAGAAGAGCCTCTCCTGCATTCCGTCCTCACACACAGGCCTGTCCATCTACTTGCTACTGTCACACTCTTGCCAGCAGAAGAGGCCCCTGTATTGGCCGTTATCACCACCCAGGCTATCCTCACCCCACAGCTGTGCAGCGGGACCCTCCTGCTGGCCCACGTGGCTGCCAGAGCCCATGCGGACACGAACCTCCAGCATGTCGGCGTCCCTGCGGGCGCCACTACCGGTGACATGGCTAGCATGACCCTCCTCCCTGGCAGTGACACTGTTGATGTGAGCCCCACTTGCAGATCTGTCATTTGCACATAAGGCCATTTCCCCTTTTCTCTCTCTCTTCCGTTCACAGGGCTATTCATTCTCTCTGTTTCTGCCTCCGTTTCAGATATTTACTCACCTTTTTCCTCTTTCACTCTGTCTGCCGTGGTCTCGATGAGAGTGTGCCACATAAGATTCCCCCATTAAAAGTCATGAATTGAGTGGCTTTTACTGTATTTCTGGTTGTGCACATTCCATTTTAATTCGCAATCCATTTTAGAACATTTTATCACCACCGACCAGAGAAAAACCCTGTAAACATTGGACACTCCTCATTCTCTCTCAAACCCTCTCCCTGACCCTCAGCCCTAGGTAACAACTACATAGAGCGATCAACCCCATATCCATAGATTTCCATATTGTGGGCATTTCATATAAACACAATTGCACAATATGTGAGCTTTTGTGACTGACTTTACACTTAGCACAATATTTTCAACATTCATCCACATTGTAGCCATACCCACAGTGGGAAACCATTTTCTTTCTTTTTGGTTTTAGTAACACCGGGTGTTTTCTCCTTCCTTCCTTCTCTCCTTCCTTCCTTCCTTCCTTCCTTCCTTCCTTCCTTCCTTCCTTCCTTCCTTCCTTCCTCCTATTTCTCTCTTACACCTTCTGCCCTCTCTGCTTCCTAGGCCTTAGCTGCATCCTACATTCTGCGTTTTTTTTTGGGAAATTCTCGGCAGTTTCCGGAAAATTGTGTTATTGTTACTATTTACCGCTGTCTCTCCTTGATGATTCTCCATCAATTGTAAACCTCTATTGGTTTTTCCCAAGTCACTAAGTATATTTAAATAAGATACTCCTGTTTTTCTTTATACAGCCATTTCTGGAGTACAGGGTCACATACTCAAAATCACTGTGTAACTCAAAAACTCATCTAATATCCCAATATACCCATCACAAAGTTGAAAAATCATAAATCAAACCATCATAAGTCACGGTTTGTCCGTGGATATGGGCTTCATCAATTCCATTGTATTCAATAATGCTGTACACCATTAACAGTGGCAGACTGTTGGGGAGTGGATTTTGATAGCATTTTAAAAAACAGTTATTAGAGGGATACTTTAACCTGACTGAATATCTCATCTAATTGTATTAGCACGGTGAATGATTATGTGAAATGTTTTGAGACAGAGTAGTACATTTGTGAATGAAATTGTATGGCTTTTTTCACTTAGTAGGAACCTTTGTGTGCGGAAAGCTGAGAAAATTACTTTCTGCTGTAGAGTCTGGCATTCATTGTAGATTAAAGCTTATTTTTCTGCGAATAAATCTTATTCAATAAAATACGATTTTCTGAAATAAAAAAAAAGCACTTGTGATGTGAACTCATTATCCTCAGCAAAGTAATCCGGAAAAGAAAACCAAACACCATAGTCTCACTTATCATGGGAGCTGAAAAATGGGATCACATGGACACAGGAAGGGGAACAACACACACTGGGGCCTGTCGGGAGGCAGAGCATTAGGAAAAACAGCTAATGCATGCCGGGCTTAATAACTAGGTGATGGGTTGACAGGTGCAGCAAACCACCATGGCACACGTTTACCTTTGTAACAAATCTGCACATCCTGCACATATACCCCAGAACTTAGAAACGAAACGAAGCGAAACGGAAAAACAATAACAAAAGGCTAGCGGCAAACTAAAGTTTCAAACTCAGAATGTGACGGACCCACTTTGGTTCAAATCATGGTTCTCAACCCAGGTGCCATAAGGTCAGGATAAAGAATTTGGTTACATATTGTAAATAAGACATACAGCAAATGACTAGAAAAGTTATTCTCAACCTATGTGTGTCTTGTAATTCAAGGATGACGCTATCTACAGGGACACAGCATTAGATTCCAAAGGGCTCAGTCCCGCAAGACTGGCCTCCCACTCTAATAACAATGGGAAGCCCAGCGTTGTTTTACCTCTGCTTCTTAGCAACTGGCTATAAATCGGGTTTCCACCACTCGCAGTTTTAGTTGCATTAATTTGCTGGAAGAGTTCACAGCACGCAGGGAAACACTTACATTTTCCATGTTATTATAGCGGATGTTGCCAAAAGTTCAGAAAAAAGACTTTGGGCCCGGCATGTGGGGAGGGGCGCACTACCTTCCTGGAAGTGTTATCCAGAAGCCCTCTAAACCCAGTCCTTTCGGGTTTTTATGGAGACCTCATTCTATAGGCATGATGGGTTAAACCATAGGCTATTGGTGAGCAACTCAACCTGAGGCTCTCAACCCTCCCTGGAAATTGGGGTTGAGGCTTTGCCATTCTCAGTCTGAGTAAAGGAATTTACATGAACGGAATTTTAAAAGAGATTAGCATAGCTGGAAACTTAATTAGGTGATTGAATTATCCGGAGCCACACCTTGATGTTCCTAACCCGAGCACCCTCATCCAACGAATGCTCCACCCAACTGGCTCCCAAGTCTCTACGTGGTTCCAGAGCAAAGGAATGTTTATACAAGGCATATCTCCACGTTTTCTTCAAAGTCTTTTCGCTTCCACGGGTAATTCTTCAACTGCCATGCATCAGGGTCAGGGGGAGGGCTTGTTACAACACAGATCTGTGGATCTCCGGGGTTTGAGGGTTGAAAGGACGCTGCTGGTGTCAAAACCACAAGGTGAGAACCACAGAACCACTAGTTGGTTTTCAGTGTTTCAGTGCATTTAATTCATAATCTATTTGGCCAAGAAAACTTGTAAGCTCTTAGATTGTCCCAAATGTGGCGCGTGAAATCAAATCAGGAGAAGAGTTTCCTAGGAGGTGTAGCCTGGGAAAGTTGGGGGTGACTGATGGAAAGGAGGAGCGAAGCTCCGCCCTTTCCGCTGCTAGGCTGCGCCCGAGGCTATTGAAACCCACCCTGGCGGGCCTGTACTCAGATCTTCGCAGAGCGGAGCAGCGGCCGGAGCGTTTTGCGGGCTCTGCGTGGACTTGCAGCTTACAGCGTCTTGCGACTTGGAAGCGGATTCAGAGGACAGGACAGAACACTTGGGTAAGTGTATCTCTGTCTGTCTGTCTGTCTGTCTGTCTGTCTGTCTCATTGGTTGGTTGATTTCCATTTTCTTGAGGAGCACATACCTCACAACACACACACACACACACACACACACACACACACACTCGTTCATTCTGCGGGTTAGAAAATTGGTAGGGGTCCCTGGGAGCTACAGGTTTCCTAGTCATGTCTGCACCTAAGAACAGTAGGGTCTTGTCTGGCTCTTCTTATGAACGGTCCCCCAGCCCGGACTCCCCAAGATCCATGCTAGCCTCACCCAGCTTCTCCCTCTCCCCTCTCAGAAACTCAGACTTAAGAGGAAGCTCCTCACCAGGGATACGGAGCTACCATTCACCATCCCCTAGGGCTTCACCACACTCACCTCTGTCATCACCAGAATCCCACAAGCTCCCATTTCCCTTTCCTCACCGTGATGGGCAATCAATGAAGCCTTTGGGCTCTCCCGTGTCCTCCTCTGGGGATTCTTTAGAGTCACCAGGTTCATCAATAATATACCACATGTTCTTACTGCCATCACCCAGCAGCTCACAACCAGCTCTCGGGGAGACTCTTGTGTCTCTCAGCTACTCTCCAAACAACCCCAGATTTCAGCTGGAGTCAGCCCCCCACACCCAGGAATCACCTACAAACTCACGGGCCTCACGGTGCTCCTCCCCTATGTCTTTCATCTCTTCAACCCCAGGCCTCAGGGACTCCCCCGTGTCTCCCACTTACTCTCCAGCCATCCCCAGGTTTCTGCGGGAGTCAGCCCCATGCACCCAGGAGTCCCCCAGAGACTCACAGGTTTCGGGAGATTGTGAGCGGTCCCCCATCCCTGACGCCTCAGGATTCATGCCCGCCTCACCCAGCTTCTCCCTCTCCCCTCCCAGAAACTCAGACCCAAGGGTCAGCTCCCCACCAGGGATGTGGAAGTACTCTACATCATCCCGCAGGGCTTCACCACTCTCACATCCATCATCAACAGAATTTCACAACGTTACATTTCCCTTTCCTAACCAAGCAGGACAATCACTCATGTCATTGTGCTCTCCCGTGTCCTCCTCCGGAGATTCTTCACAGTCACCTCATTCATCAATAATATACCATATGTTCCTACTGCCATCATCCAGCAGCTCACCCCCAGCCGTCAATGACTCTCCTGTCTGTCCCAGCTACTCTCCAACTACGCCCAGATTTCAGCGGGAGTCGGTCTCCCACACCCCAGAAGCACCTACAAACTCACAGACTTCAGTGAGATCCTCGCCAGTCTCTCTCACGTCTTCACCCCCAGCCCTTACGGACCCTCCTGTCTCTCTCAACTACTATCCAACCACGCCCACATTTCAGCGGGAGTCAGTTCCAGCAACCCAGGGATCACCAGCAAGCTCACCACTTTCACTGAGTTACTCCCCAGTCTCTAGCACGTCTTTATCCCCAACCCTCAGGGACTCTCCTGTCTGTCCCAGCTACTCTCCAACCACGCCCACATTTCAGCGACAGTCAGTTGCAGGCACCCAGAAATCACCACCAAACTCACCCATTTCACTGCGTTACTCCCCAGTCTCTCTCATGTCTTCACCATCCCTCAGGGACTCTCCTGCCTGTCCCAGCTACTCTCCAACCACGCCCACATTTCAGCGGGAGTCACTTCCAGGCACCCCGGAATCACCACCAAACTCACCAATTTCACTCAATTACTCCCCAGTCTCCCTCATGTCTTCACCAGCCCTCAGGGACTCTCCTGTGGGTCCCAACTACTCTCAAACCACGCCCACATTTCAGCGGGAGTCAGTTCCAGGCACCCCGGAATCACCACCAAACTCACCAGTTTCACTCAATTACTCTCCAGTCTCTCTCATGTCTTCACCAGCCCTCAGGGACTCTCCTGCCTGTCCCAGCTACTCTCCAGCCACGCCCAGATGTCAGCTGGAATCAGTTCCAGGCACCCCGGAGTCACCACCAAACTCACCAGTTTCACTGAGTTACTCCCCGGTCTCTCTCCTGTCTTCACCCCCAGCCCTCAGGGACTCTCCTGTGTGTCCCCGCTACTCTCCAACCACGCCCAGATTTCAGCGGGAGTCAGTTCCAGGCACCCAGGGATCACCTACACACTCCCCAGTTTCACTGAGTTACTCCCCGGTCTCTCTCATGTCTTCACCCCCAGCCCCCTGGGACTCCCCTGTCTGTCCCAGCTACTCTCCTGCCACGCCCAGATTCCAGCGGGAGTCAGCCTCCTGCATTCCGGAGTCACCTACAGACTCACAGACCTCACTGAGATCCTCCCTGGTCTCTCTCAGGTCTTTGCCCTCAGCCCACAGGGACTCTTGTGTCTCTTTCAGCTACTCTCAAAAGTTCTCTGGATTCCAGCTGGAGTCGGTTCCAGGCACCCAGGACACAACACCAAACTCACCAATTTCACTGACTTACTCCCCATTCTCGCTCATGTTGTCACCTCCAGCCCTCAGGGACTCTTCTGTCTCTCTCAGCTACTCTCCAACCATCTCCCGATTTCACCTGGAGTCAGCTTCCCACACCCAAGAGTCACCTGCAGACTCACGGACCTTACTGCATCCCTCCCCCATTTCCTTCACCTCTTCACTCCCAGCCTTCAGGGACTCTCCAGCGTCTCCCAGCTTCTCTCCAGCCTTCCCCAGATTTCTGCCGCAGTCAGCCCCAGGCACCCAGGAGAACCCTAGACACTCACAGGCCTCACGAGACGATCTCCCTATGACCTGTATCTATACAGGGATGGCTCCCACCTATCCCTCAGTGACCCCAAACCCATCTCCACTTACACTCAGACACTCCCAGGGCCTGACAGCTACTCCCCGTTATTGTCCTTCAGTTCGAAGCCCTGGCCAATCTACTAGCCAACATGACGCAGTTACCTGGCCATTTCTCCACATTTCTGGTGCGGGCCCCACACCCAGCCGCAGAAGAGCCTCTCCTGCATTCCGTCCTCACACACAGGCCTGTCCATCTACTTGCTACTGTCACACTCTTGCCAGCAGAAGAGGCCCCTGTATTGGCCGTTATCACCACCCAGGCTATCCTCACCCCACAGCTGTGCAGCGGGACCCTCCTGCTGGCCCACGTGGCTGCCAGAGCCCATGCGGACACGAACCTCCAGCATGTCGGCGTCCCTGCGGGCGCCACTACCGGTGACATGGCTAGCATGACCCTCCTCCCTGGCAGTGACACTGTTGATGTGAGCCCCACTTGCAGATCTGTCATTTGCACATAAGGCCATTTCCCCTTTTCTCTCTCTCTTCCGTTCACAGGGCTATTCATTCTCTCTGTTTCTGCCTCCGTTTCAGATATTTACTCACCTTTTTCCTCTTTCACTCTGTCTGCCGTGGTCTCGATGAGAGTGTGCCACATAAGATTCCCCCATTAAAAGTCATGAATTGAGTGGCTTTTACTGTATTTCTGGTTGTGCACATTCCATTTTAATTCGCAATCCATTTTAGAACATTTTATCACCACCGACCAGAGAAAAACCCTGTAAACATTGGACACTCCTCATTCTCTCTCAAACCCTCTCCCTGACCCTCAGCCCTAGGTAACAACTACATAGAGCGATCAACCCCATATCCATAGATTTCCATATTGTGGGCATTTCATATAAACACAATTGCACAATATGTGAGCTTTTGTGACTGACTTTACACTTAGCACAATATTTTCAACATTCATCCACATTGTAGCCATACCCACAGTGGGAAACCATTTTCTTTCTTTTTGGTTTTAGTAACACCGGGTGTTTTCTCCTTCCTTCCTTCTCTCCTTCCTTCCTTCCTTCCTTCCTTCCTTCCTTCCTTCCTTCCTTCCTTCCTTCCTCCTATTTCTCTCTTACACCTTCTGCCCTCTCTGCTTCCTAGGCCTTAGCTGCATCCTACATTCTGCGTTTTTTTTTGGGAAATTCTCGGCAGTTTCCGGAAAATTGTGTTATTGTTACTATTTACCGCTGTCTCTCCTTGATGATTCTCCATCAATTGTAAACCTCTATTGGTTTTTCCCAAGTCACTAAGTATATTTAAATAAGATACTCCTGTTTTTCTTTATACAGCCATTTCTGGAGTACAGGGTCACATACTCAAAATCACTGTGTAACTCAAAAACTCATCTAATATCCCAATATACCCATCACAAAGTTGAAAAATCATAAATCAAACCATCATAAGTCACGGTTTGTCCGTGGATATGGGCTTCATCAATTCCATTGTATTCAATAATGCTGTACACCATTAACAGTGGCAGACTGTTGGGGAGTGGATTTTGATAGCATTTTAAAAAACAGTTATTAGAGGGATACTTTAACCTGACTGAATATCTCATCTAATTGTATTAGCACGGTGAATGATTATGTGAAATGTTTTGAGACAGAGTAGTACATTTGTGAATGAAATTGTATGGCTTTTTTCACTTAGTAGGAACCTTTGTGTGCGGAAAGCTGAGAAAATTACTTTCTGCTGTAGAGTCTGGCATTCATTGTAGATTAAAGCTTATTTTTCTGCGAATAAATCTTATTCAATAAAATACGATTTTCTGAAATAAAAAAAAAGCACTTGTGATGTGAACTCATTATCCTCAGCAAAGTAATCCGGAAAAGAAAACCAAACACCATAGTCTCACTTATCATGGGAGCTGAAAAATGGGATCACATGGACACAGGAAGGGGAACAACACACACTGGGGCCTGTCGGGAGGCAGAGCATTAGGAAAAACAGCTAATGCATGCCGGGCTTAATAACTAGGTGATGGGTTGACAGGTGCAGCAAACCACCATGGCACACGTTTACCTTTGTAACAAATCTGCACATCCTGCACATATACCCCAGAACTTAGAAACGAAACGAAGCGAAACGGAAAAACAATAACAAAAGGCTAGCGGCAAACTAAAGTTTCAAACTCAGAATGTGACGGACCCACTTTGGTTCAAATCATGGTTCTCAACCCAGGTGCCATAAGGTCAGGATAAAGAATTTGGTTACATATTGTAAATAAGACATACAGCAAATGACTAGAAAAGTTATTCTCAACCTATGTGTGTCTTGTAATTCAAGGATGACGCTATCTACAGGGACACAGCATTAGATTCCAAAGGGCTCAGTCCCGCAAGACTGGCCTCCCACTCTAATAACAATGGGAAGCCCAGCGTTGTTTTACCTCTGCTTCTTAGCAACTGGCTATAAATCGGGTTTCCACCACTCGCAGTTTTAGTTGCATTAATTTGCTGGAAGAGTTCACAGCACGCAGGGAAACACTTACATTTTCCATGTTATTATAGCGGATGTTGCCAAAAGTTCAGAAAAAAGACTTTGGGCCCGGCATGTGGGGAGGGGCGCACTACCTTCCTGGAAGTGTTATCCAGAAGCCCTCTAAACCCAGTCCTTTCGGGTTTTTATGGAGACCTCATTCTATAGGCATGATGGGTTAAACCATAGGCTATTGGTGAGCAACTCAACCTGAGGCTCTCAACCCTCCCTGGAAATTGGGGTTGAGGCTTTGCCATTCTCAGTCTGAGTAAAGGAATTTACATGAACGGAATTTTAAAAGAGATTAGCATAGCTGGAAACTTAATTAGGTGATTGAATTATCCGGAGCCACACCTTGATGTTCCTAACCCGAGCACCCTCATCCAACGAATGCTCCACCCAACTGGCTCCCAAGTCTCTACGTGGTTCCAGAGCAAAGGAATGTTTATACAAGGCATATCTCCACGTTTTCTTCAAAGTCTTTTCGCTTCCACGGGTAATTCTTCAACTGCCATGCATCAGGGTCAGGGGGAGGGCTTGTTACAACACAGATCTGTGGATCTCCGGGGTTTGAGGGTTGAAAGGACGCTGCTGGTGTCAAAACCACAAGGTGAGAACCACAGAACCACTAGTTGGTTTTCAGTGTTTCAGTGCATTTAATTCATAATCTATTTGGCCAAGAAAACTTGTAAGCTCTTAGATTGTCCCAAATGTGGCGCGTGAAATCAAATCAGGAGAAGAGTTTCCTAGGAGGTGTAGCCTGGGAAAGTTGGGGGTGACTGATGGAAAGGAGGAGCGAAGCTCCGCCCTTTCCGCTGCTAGGCTGCGCCCGAGGCTATTGAAACCCACCCTGGCGGGCCTGTACTCAGATCTTCGCAGAGCGGAGCAGCGGCCGGAGCGTTTTGCGGGCTCTGCGTGGACTTGCAGCTTACAGCGTCTTGCGACTTGGAAGCGGATTCAGAGGACAGGACAGAACACTTGGGTAAGTGTATCTCTGTCTGTCTGTCTGTCTGTCTGTCTGTCTGTCTCATTGGTTGGTTGATTTCCATTTTCTTGAGGAGCACATACCTCACAACACACACACACACACACACACACACACACACACACACTCGTTCATTCTGCGGGTTAGAAAATTGGTAGGGGTCCCTGGGAGCTACAGGTTTCCTAGTCATGTCTGCACCTAAGAACAGTAGGGTCTTGTCTGGCTCTTCTTATGAACGGTCCCCCAGCCCGGACTCCCCAAGATCCATGCTAGCCTCACCCAGCTTCTCCCTCTCCCCTCTCAGAAACTCAGACTTAAGAGGAAGCTCCTCACCAGGGATACGGAGCTACCATTCACCATCCCCTAGGGCTTCACCACACTCACCTCTGTCATCACCAGAATCCCACAAGCTCCCATTTCCCTTTCCTCACCGTGATGGGCAATCAATGAAGCCTTTGGGCTCTCCCGTGTCCTCCTCTGGGGATTCTTTAGAGTCACCAGGTTCATCAATAATATACCACATGTTCTTACTGCCATCACCCAGCAGCTCACAACCAGCTCTCGGGGAGACTCTTGTGTCTCTCAGCTACTCTCCAAACAACCCCAGATTTCAGCTGGAGTCAGCCCCCCACACCCAGGAATCACCTACAAACTCACGGGCCTCACGGTGCTCCTCCCCTATGTCTTTCATCTCTTCAACCCCAGGCCTCAGGGACTCCCCCGTGTCTCCCACTTACTCTCCAGCCATCCCCAGGTTTCTGCGGGAGTCAGCCCCATGCACCCAGGAGTCCCCCAGAGACTCACAGGTTTCGGGAGATTGTGAGCGGTCCCCCATCCCTGACGCCTCAGGATTCATGCCCGCCTCACCCAGCTTCTCCCTCTCCCCTCCCAGAAACTCAGACCCAAGGGTCAGCTCCCCACCAGGGATGTGGAAGTACTCTACATCATCCCGCAGGGCTTCACCACTCTCACATCCATCATCAACAGAATTTCACAACGTTACATTTCCCTTTCCTAACCAAGCAGGACAATCACTCATGTCATTGTGCTCTCCCGTGTCCTCCTCCGGAGATTCTTCACAGTCACCTCATTCATCAATAATATACCATATGTTCCTACTGCCATCATCCAGCAGCTCACCCCCAGCCGTCAATGACTCTCCTGTCTGTCCCAGCTACTCTCCAACTACGCCCAGATTTCAGCGGGAGTCGGTCTCCCACACCCCAGAAGCACCTACAAACTCACAGACTTCAGTGAGATCCTCGCCAGTCTCTCTCACGTCTTCACCCCCAGCCCTTACGGACCCTCCTGTCTCTCTCAACTACTATCCAACCACGCCCACATTTCAGCGGGAGTCAGTTCCAGCAACCCAGGGATCACCAGCAAGCTCACCACTTTCACTGAGTTACTCCCCAGTCTCTAGCACGTCTTTATCCCCAACCCTCAGGGACTCTCCTGTCTGTCCCAGCTACTCTCCAACCACGCCCACATTTCAGCGACAGTCAGTTGCAGGCACCCAGAAATCACCACCAAACTCACCCATTTCACTGCGTTACTCCCCAGTCTCTCTCATGTCTTCACCATCCCTCAGGGACTCTCCTGCCTGTCCCAGCTACTCTCCAACCACGCCCACATTTCAGCGGGAGTCACTTCCAGGCACCCCGGAATCACCACCAAACTCACCAATTTCACTCAATTACTCCCCAGTCTCCCTCATGTCTTCACCAGCCCTCAGGGACTCTCCTGTGGGTCCCAACTACTCTCAAACCACGCCCACATTTCAGCGGGAGTCAGTTCCAGGCACCCCGGAATCACCACCAAACTCACCAGTTTCACTCAATTACTCTCCAGTCTCTCTCATGTCTTCACCAGCCCTCAGGGACTCTCCTGCCTGTCCCAGCTACTCTCCAGCCACGCCCAGATGTCAGCTGGAATCAGTTCCAGGCACCCCGGAGTCACCACCAAACTCACCAGTTTCACTGAGTTACTCCCCGGTCTCTCTCCTGTCTTCACCCCCAGCCCTCAGGGACTCTCCTGTGTGTCCCCGCTACTCTCCAACCACGCCCAGATTTCAGCGGGAGTCAGTTCCAGGCACCCAGGGATCACCTACACACTCCCCAGTTTCACTGAGTTACTCCCCGGTCTCTCTCATGTCTTCACCCCCAGCCCCCTGGGACTCCCCTGTCTGTCCCAGCTACTCTCCTGCCACGCCCAGATTCCAGCGGGAGTCAGCCTCCTGCATTCCGGAGTCACCTACAGACTCACAGACCTCACTGAGATCCTCCCTGGTCTCTCTCAGGTCTTTGCCCTCAGCCCACAGGGACTCTTGTGTCTCTTTCAGCTACTCTCAAAAGTTCTCTGGATTCCAGCTGGAGTCGGTTCCAGGCACCCAGGACACAACACCAAACTCACCAATTTCACTGACTTACTCCCCATTCTCGCTCATGTTGTCACCTCCAGCCCTCAGGGACTCTTCTGTCTCTCTCAGCTACTCTCCAACCATCTCCCGATTTCACCTGGAGTCAGCTTCCCACACCCAAGAGTCACCTGCAGACTCACGGACCTTACTGCATCCCTCCCCCATTTCCTTCACCTCTTCACTCCCAGCCTTCAGGGACTCTCCAGCGTCTCCCAGCTTCTCTCCAGCCTTCCCCAGATTTCTGCCGCAGTCAGCCCCAGGCACCCAGGAGAACCCTAGACACTCACAGGCCTCACGAGACGATCTCCCTATGACCTGTATCTATACAGGGATGGCTCCCACCTATCCCTCAGTGACCCCAAACCCATCTCCACTTACACTCAGACACTCCCAGGGCCTGACAGCTACTCCCCGTTATTGTCCTTCAGTTCGAAGCCCTGGCCAATCTACTAGCCAACATGACGCAGTTACCTGGCCATTTCTCCACATTTCTGGTGCGGGCCCCACACCCAGCCGCAGAAGAGCCTCTCCTGCATTCCGTCCTCACACACAGGCCTGTCCATCTACTTGCTACTGTCACACTCTTGCCAGCAGAAGAGGCCCCTGTATTGGCCGTTATCACCACCCAGGCTATCCTCACCCCACAGCTGTGCAGCGGGACCCTCCTGCTGGCCCACGTGGCTGCCAGAGCCCATGCGGACACGAACCTCCAGCATGTCGGCGTCCCTGCGGGCGCCACTACCGGTGACATGGCTAGCATGACCCTCCTCCCTGGCAGTGACACTGTTGATGTGAGCCCCACTTGCAGATCTGTCATTTGCACATAAGGCCATTTCCCCTTTTCTCTCTCTCTTCCGTTCACAGGGCTATTCATTCTCTCTGTTTCTGCCTCCGTTTCAGATATTTACTCACCTTTTTCCTCTTTCACTCTGTCTGCCGTGGTCTCGATGAGAGTGTGCCACATAAGATTCCCCCATTAAAAGTCATGAATTGAGTGGCTTTTACTGTATTTCTGGTTGTGCACATTCCATTTTAATTCGCAATCCATTTTAGAACATTTTATCACCACCGACCAGAGAAAAACCCTGTAAACATTGGACACTCCTCATTCTCTCTCAAACCCTCTCCCTGACCCTCAGCCCTAGGTAACAACTACATAGAGCGATCAACCCCATATCCATAGATTTCCATATTGTGGGCATTTCATATAAACACAATTGCACAATATGTGAGCTTTTGTGACTGACTTTACGCTTAGCACAATATTTTCAACATTCATCCACATTGTAGCCATACCCACAGTGGGAAACCATTTTCTTTCTTTTTGGTTTTAGTAACACCGGGTGTTTTCTCCTTCCTTCCTTCTCTCCTTCCTTCCTTCCTTCCTTCCTTCCTTCCTTCCTTCCTTCCTTCTCTCCTTCCTTCCTTCCTTCCTTCCTTCCTCCTATTTCTCTCTTACACCTTCTGCCCTCTCTGCTTCCTAGGCCTTAGCTGCATCCTACATTCTGCGTTTTTTTTTGGGAAATCCTCGGCAATTTCCGGAAAATTGTGTTATTGTTACTATTTACTGCTGTCTCCCCTTGATGATTCTCCATCAATTGTAAACCTCTATTGGTTTTTCCCAAGTCACTAAGTATATTTAAATAAGGTACTCCTGTTTTTCTTTATACAGCCATTTCTGGAGTACAGGGTCACATACTCAAAATCACTGTGTAACTCAAAAACTCATCTAATATCCCAATATACCCATCACAAAGTTGAAAAATCATAAATCAAATCATCATAAGTCACGGTTTGTCCGTGGATATGGGCTTCATCAATTCCATTGTATTCAATAATGCTGTCCACCATTAACAGTGGCAGACTGTTGGGGAGTGGATTTTGATAGCATTTTAAAAAACAGTTATTAGAGGGATACTTTAACCTGACTGAATATCTCATCTAATTGTATTAGCACGGTGAATGATTATGTGAAATGTTTTGAGACAGAGTAGTACATTTGTGAATGAAATTGTATGGCTTTTTTCACTTAGTAGGAACCTTTGTGTGCGGAAAGCTGAGAAAATTACTTTCTGCTGTAGAGTCTGGCATTCATTGTAGATTAAAGCTTATTTTTCTGCGAATAAATCTTATTCAATAAAATACGATTTTCTGAAATAAAAAAAAAGCACTTGTGATGTGAACTCATTATCCTCAGCAAAGTAATCCGGAAAAGAAAACCAAACACCATAGTCTCACTTATCATGGGAGCTGAAAAATGGGATCACATGGACACAGGAAGGGGAACAACACACACTGGGGCCTGTCGGGAAGCAGAGCATTAGGAAAAACAGCTAATGCATGCCGGGCTTAATAACTAGGTGATGGGTTGACAGGTGCAGCAAACCACCATGGCACACGTTTACCTTTGTAACAAATCTGCACATCCTGCACATATACCCCAGAACTTAGAAACGAAACGAAACGAAACGGAAAAACAATAACAAAAGGCTAGCGGCAAACTAAAGTTTCAAACTCAGAATGTGACGGACCCACTTTGGTTCAAATCATGGTTCTCAACCCAGGTGCCATAAGGTCAGGATAAAGAATTTGGTTACATATTGTAAATAAGACATACAGCAAATGACTAGAAAAGTTATTCTCAACCTATGTGTGTCTTGTAATTCAAGGATGACGCTATCTACCGGGACACAGCATTAGATTCCAAAGGGCTCAGTCCCGCAAGACTGGCCTCCCACTCTAATAACAATGGGAAGCCCAGCGTTGTTTTACCTCTGCTTCTTAGCAACTGGCTATAAATCGGGTTTCCACCACTCGCAGTTTTAGTTGCATTAATTTGCTGGAAGAGTTCACAGCACGCAGGGAAACACTTACATTTACCATGTTATTATAGCGGATGGTGCCAAAAGTTCAGAAAAAAGACTTTGGGCCCGGCATGTGGGGAGGGGCGCACTACCTTCCTGGAAGTGTTATCCAGAAGCCCTCTAAACCCAGTCCTTTCGGGTTTTTATGGAGACCTCATTCTATAGGCATGATGGGTTAAACCATAGGCTATTGGTGAGCAACTCAACCTGAGGCTCTCAACCCTCCCTGGAAATTGGGGTTGAGGCTTTGCCATTCTCAGTCTGAGTAAAGGAATTTACATGAACGGAATTTTAAAAGAGATTAGCATAGCTGGAAACTTAATTAGGTGATTGAATTATCCGGAGCCACACCTTGATGTTCCTAACCCGAGCACCCTCATCCAACGAATGCTCCACCCAACTGGCTCCCAAGTCTCTACGTGGTTCCAGAGCAAAGGAATGTTTATACAAGGCATATCTCCACGTTTTCTTCAAAGTCTTTTCGCTTCCACGGGTAATTCTTCAACTGCCATGCATCAGGGTCAGGGGGAGGGCTTGTTACAACACAGATCTGTGGATCTCCGGGGTTTGAGGGTTGAAAGGACGCTGCTGGTGTCAAAACCACAAGGTGAGAACCACAGAACCACTAGTTGGTTTTCAGTGTTTCAGTGCATTTAATTCATAATCTATTTGGCCAAGAAAACTTGTAAGCTCTTAGATTGTCCCAAATGTGGCGCGTGAAATCAAATCAGGAGAAGAGTTTCCTAGGAGGTGTAGCCTGGGAAAGTTGGGGGTGACTGATGGAAAGGAGGAGCGAAGCTCCGCCCTTTCCGCTGCTAGGCTGCGCCCGAGGCTATTGAAACCCACCCTGGCGGGCCTGTACTCAGATCTTCGCAGAGCGGAGCAGCGGCCGGAGCGTTTTGCGGGCTCTGCGTGGACTTGCAGCTTACAGCGTCTTGCGACTTGGAAGCGGATTCAGAGGACAGGACAGAACACTTGGGTAAGTGTATCTCTGTCTGTCTGTCTGTCTGTCTGTCTGTCTGTCTCATTGGTTGGTTGATTTCCATTTTCTTGAGGAGCACATACCTCACAACACACACACACACACACACACACACACACACACACACACACACACACACACTCGTTCATTCTGCGGGTTAGAAAATTGGTAGGGGTCCCTGGGAGCTACAGGTTTCCTAGTCATGTCTGCACCTAAGAACAGTAGGGTCTTGTCTGGCTCTTCTTATGAACGGTCCCCCAGCCCGGACTCCCCAAGATCCATGCTAGCCTCACCCAGCTTCTCCCTCTCCCCTCTCAGAAACTCAGACTTAAGAGGAAGCTCCTCACCAGGGATACGGAGCTACCATTCACCATCCCCTAGGGCTTCACCACACTCACCTCTGTCATCACCAGAATCCCACAAGCTCCCATTTCCCTTTCCTCACCGTGATGGGCAATCAATGAAGCCTTTGGGCTCTCCCGTGTCCTCCTCTGGGGATTCTTTAGAGTCACCAGGTTCATCAATAATATACCACATGTTCTTACTGCCATCACCCAGCAGCTCACAACCAGCTCTCGGGGAGACTCTTGTGTCTCTCAGCTACTCTCCAAACAACCCCAGATTTCAGCTGGAGTCAGCCCCCCACACCCAGGAATCACCTACAAACTCACGGGCCTCACGGTGCTCCTCCCCTATGTCTTTCATCTCTTCAACCCCAGGCCTCAGGGACTCCCCCGTGTCTCCCACTTACTCTCCAGCCATCCCCAGGTTTCTGCGGTAGTCAGCCCCATGCACCCAGGAGTCCCCCAGAGACTCACAGGTTTCGGGAGATTGTGAGCGGTCCCCCATCCCTGACGCCTCAGGATTCATGCCCGCCTCACCCAGCTTCTCCCTCTCCCCTCCCAGAAACTCAGACCCAAGGGTCAGCTCCCCACCAGGGATGTGGAAGTACTCTACATCATCCCGCAGGGCTTCACCACTCTCACATCCATCATCAACAGAATTTCACAACGTTACATTTCCCTTTCCTAACCAAGCAGGACAATCACTCATGTCATTGTGCTCTCCCGTGTCCTCCTCCGGAGATTCTTCACAGTCACCTCATTCATCAATAATATACCATATGTTCCTACTGCCATCATCCAGCAGCTCACCCCCAGCCGTCAATGACTCTCCTGTCTGTCCCAGCTACTCTCCAACTACGCCCAGATTTCAGCGGGAGTCGGTCTCCCACACCCCAGAAGCACCTACAAACTCACAGACTTCAGTGAGATCCTCGCCAGTCTCTCTCACGTCTTCACCCCCAGCCCTTACGGACCCTCCTGTCTCTCTCAACTACTATCCAACCACGCCCACATTTCAGCGGGAGTCAGTTCCAGCAACCCAGGGATCACCAGCAAGCTCACCACTTTCACTGAGTTACTCCCCAGTCTCTAGCACGTCTTTATCCCCAACCCTCAGGGACTCTCCTGTCTGTCCCAGCTACTCTCCAACCACGCCCACATTTCAGCGAGAGTCAGTTGCAGGCACCCAGAAATCACCACCAAACTCACCCATTTCACTGCGTTACTCCCCAGTCTCTCTCATGTCTTCACCATCCCTCAGGGACTCTCCTGCCTGTCCCAGCTACTCTCCAACCACGCCCACATTTCAGCGGGAGTCACTTCCAGGCACCCCGGAATCACCACCAAACTCACCAATTTCACTCAATTACTCCCCAGTCTCCCTCATGTCTTCACCAGCCCTCAGGGACTCTCCTGTGGGTCCCAACTACTCTCAAACCACGCCCACATTTCAGCGGGAGTCAGTTCCAGGCACCCCGGAATCACCACCAAACTCACCAGTTTCACTCAATTACTCTCCAGTCTCTCTCATGTCTTCACCAGCCCTCAGGGACTCTCCTGCCTGTCCCAGCTACTCTCCAGCCACGCCCAGATGTCAGCTGGAATCAGTTCCAGGCACCCCGGAGTCACCACCAAACTCACCAGTTTCACTGAGTTACTCCCCGGTCTCTCTCCTGTCTTCACCCCCAGCCCTCAGGGACTCTCCTGTGTGTCCCCGCTACTCTCCAACCACGCCCAGATTTCAGCGGGAGTCAGTTCCAGGCACCCAGGGATCACCTACACACTCCCCAGTTTCACTGAGTTACTCCCCGGTCTCTCTCATGTCTTCACCCCCAGCCCCCTGGGACTCCCCTGTCTGTCCCAGCTACTCTCCTGCCACGCCCAGATTCCAGCGGGAGTCAGCCTCCTGCATTCCGGAGTCACCTACAGACTCACAGACCTCACTGAGATCCTCCCTGGTCTCTCTCAGGTCTTTGCCCTCAGCCCACAGGGACTCTTGTGTCTCTTTCAGCTACTCTCAAAAGTTCTCTGGATTCCAGCTGGAGTCGGTTCCAGGCACCCAGGACACAACACCAAACTCACCAATTTCACTGACTTACTCCCCATTCTCGCTCATGTTGTCACCTCCAGCCCTCAGGGACTCTTCTGTCTCTCTCAGCTACTCTCCAACCATCTCCCGATTTCACCTGGAGTCAGCTTCCCACACCCAAGAGTCACCTGCAGACTCACGGACCTTACTGCATCCCTCCCCCATTTCCTTCACCTCTTCACTCCCAGCCTTCAGGGACTCTCCAGCGTCTCCCAGCTTCTCTCCAGCCTTCCCCAGATTTCTGCCGCAGTCAGCCCCAGGCACCCAGGAGAACCCTAGACACTCACAGGCCTCACGAGACGATCTCCCTATGACCTGTATCTATACAGGGATGGCTCCCACCTATCCCTCAGTGACCCCAAACCCATCTCCACTTACACTCAGACACTCCCAGGGCCTGACAGCTACTCCCCGTTATTGTCCTTCAGTTCGAAGCCCTGGCCAATCTACTAGCCAACATGACGCAGTTACCTGGCCATTTCTCCACATTTCTGGTGCGGGCCCCACACCCAGCCGCAGAAGAGCCTCTCCTGCATTCCGTCCTCACACACAGGCCTGTCCATCTACTTGCTACTGTCACACTCTTGCCAGCAGAAGAGGCCCCTGTATTGGCCGTTATCACCACCCAGGCTATCCTCACCCCACAGCTGTGCAGCGGGACCCTCCTGCTGGCCCACGTGGCTGCCAGAGCCCATGCGGACACGAACCTCCAGCATGTCGGCGTCCCTGCGGGCGCCACTACCGGTGACATGGCTAGCATGACCCTCCTCCCTGGCAGTGACACTGTTGATGTGAGCCCCACTTGCAGATCTGTCATTTGCACATAAGGCCATTTCCCCTTTTCTCTCTCTCTTCCGTTCACAGGGCTATTCATTCTCTCTGTTTCTGCCTCCGTTTCAGATATTTACTCACCTTTTTCCTCTTTCACTCTGTCTGCCGTGGTCTCGATGAGAGTGTGCCACATAAGATTCCCCCATTAAAAGTCATGAATTGAGTGGCTTTTACTGTATTTCTGGTTGTGCACATTCCATTTTAATTCGCAATCCATTTTAGAACATTTTATCACCACCGACCAGAGAAAAACCCTGTAAACATTGGACACTCCTCATTCTCTCTCAAACCCTCTCCCTGACCCTCAGCCCTAGGTAACAACTACATAGAGCGATCAACCCCATATCCATAGATTTCCATATTGTGGGCATTTCATATAAACACAATTGCACAATATGTGAGCTTTTGTGACTGACTTTACACTTAGCACAATATTTTCAACATTCATCCACATTGTAGCCATACCCACAGTGGGAAACCATTTTCTTTCTTTTTGGTTTTAGTAACACCGGGTGTTTTCTCCTTCCTTCCTTCTCTCCTTCCTTCCTTCCTTCCTTCCTTCCTTCCTTCCTTCCTTCCTTCCATCCTTCCTCCTATTTCTCTCTTACACCTTCTGCCCTCTCTGCTTCCTAGGCCTTAGCTGCATCCTACATTCTGCGTTTTTTTTTGGGAAATTCTCGGCAGTTTCCGGAAAATTGTGTTATTGTTACTATTTACCGCTGTCTCTCCTTGATGATTCTCCATCAATTGTAAACCTCTATTGGTTTTTCCCAAGTCACTAAGTATATTTAAATAAGATACTCCTGTTTTTCTTTATACAGCCATTTCTGGAGTACAGGGTCACATACTCAAAATCACTGTGTAACTCAAAAACTCATCTAATATCCCAATATACCCATCACAAAGTTGAAAAATCATAAATCAAACCATCATAAGTCACGGTTTGTCCGTGGATATGGGCTTCATCAATTCCATTGTATTCAATAATGCTGTACACCATTAACAGTGGCAGACTGTTGGGGAGTGGATTTTGATAGCATTTTAAAAAACAGTTATTAGAGGGATACTTTAACCTGACTGAATATCTCATCTAATTGTATTAGCACGGTGAATGATTATGTGAAATGTTTTGAGACAGAGTAGTACATTTGTGAATGAAATTGTATGGCTTTTTTCACTTAGTAGGAACCTTTGTGTGCGGAAAGCTGAGAAAATTACTTTCTGCTGTAGAGTCTGGCATTCATTGTAGATTAAAGCTTATTTTTCTGCGAATAAATCTTATTCAATAAAATACGATTTTCTGAAATAAAAAAAAAGCACTTGTGATGTGAACTCATTATCCTCAGCAAAGTAATCCGGAAAAGAAAACCAAACACCATAGTCTCACTTATCATGGGAGCTGAAAAATGGGATCACATGGACACAGGAAGGGGAACAACACACACTGGGGCCTGTCGGGAGGCAGAGCATTAGGAAAAACAGCTAATGCATGCCGGGCTTAATAACTAGGTGATGGGTTGACAGGTGCAGCAAACCACCATGGCACACGTTTACCTTTGTAACAAATCTGCACATCCTGCACATATACCCCAGAACTTAGAAACGAAACGAAGCGAAACGGAAAAACAATAACAAAAGGCTAGCGGCAAACTAAAGTTTCAAACTCAGAATGTGACGGACCCACTTTGGTTCAAATCATGGTTCTCAACCCAGGTGCCATAAGGTCAGGATAAAGAATTTGGTTACATATTGTAAATAAGACATACAGCAAATGACTAGAAAAGTTATTCTCAACCTATGTGTGTCTTGTAATTCAAGGATGACGCTATCTACAGGGACACAGCATTAGATTCCAAAGGGCTCAGTCCCGCAAGACTGGCCTCCCACTCTAATAACAATGGGAAGCCCAGCGTTGTTTTACCTCTGCTTCTTAGCAACTGGCTATAAATCGGGTTTCCACCACTCGCAGTTTTAGTTGCATTAATTTGCTGGAAGAGTTCACAGCACGCAGGGAAACACTTACATTTTCCATGTTATTATAGCGGATGTTGCCAAAAGTTCAGAAAAAAGACTTTGGGCCCGGCATGTGGGGAGGGGCGCACTACCTTCCTGGAAGTGTTATCCAGAAGCCCTCTAAACCCAGTCCTTTCGGGTTTTTATGGAGACCTCATTCTATAGGCATGATGGGTTAAACCATAGGCTATTGGTGAGCAACTCAACCTGAGGCTCTCAACCCTCCCTGGAAATTGGGGTTGAGGCTTTGCCATTCTCAGTCTGAGTAAAGGAATTTACATGAACGGAATTTTAAAAGAGATTAGCATAGCTGGAAACTTAATTAGGTGATTGAATTATCCGGAGCCACACCTTGATGTTCCTAACCCGAGCACCCTCATCCAACGAATGCTCCACCCAACTGGCTCCCAAGTCTCTACGTGGTTCCAGAGCAAAGGAATGTTTATACAAGGCATATCTCCACGTTTTCTTCAAAGTCTTTTCGCTTCCACGGGTAATTCTTCAACTGCCATGCATCAGGGTCAGGGGGAGGGCTTGTTACAACACAGATCTGTGGATCTCCGGGGTTTGAGGGTTGAAAGGACGCTGCTGGTGTCAAAACCACAAGGTGAGAACCACAGAACCACTAGTTGGTTTTCAGTGTTTCAGTGCATTTAATTCATAATCTATTTGGCCAAGAAAACTTGTAAGCTCTTAGATTGTCCCAAATGTGGCGCGTGAAATCAAATCAGGAGAAGAGTTTCCTAGGAGGTGTAGCCTGGGAAAGTTGGGGGTGACTGATGGAAAGGAGGAGCGAAGCTCCGCCCTTTCCGCTGCTAGGCTGCGCCCGAGGCTATTGAAACCCACCCTGGCGGGCCTGTACTCAGATCTTCGCAGAGCGGAGCAGCGGCCGGAGCGTTTTGCGGGCTCTGCGTGGACTTGCAGCTTACAGCGTCTTGCGACTTGGAAGCGGATTCAGAGGACAGGACAGAACACTTGGGTAAGTGTATCTCTGTCTGTCTGTCTGTCTGTCTGTCTGTCTGTCTCATTGGTTGGTTGATTTCCATTTTCTTGAGGAGCACATACCTCACAACACACACACACACACACACACACACACACACACTCGTTCATTCTGCGGGTTAGAAAATTGGTAGGGGTCCCTGGGAGCTACAGGTTTCCTAGTCATGTCTGCACCTAAGAACAGTAGGGTCTTGTCTGGCTCTTCTTATGAACGGTCCCCCAGCCCGGACTCCCCAAGATCCATGCTAGCCTCACCCAGCTTCTCCCTCTCCCCTCTCAGAAACTCAGACTTAAGAGGAAGCTCCTCACCAGGGATCCGGAGCTACCATTCACCATCCCCTAGGGCTTCACCACACTCACCTCTGTCATCACCAGAATCCCACAAGCTCCCATTTCCCTTTCCTCACCGTGATGGGCAATCAATGAAGCCTTTGGGCTCTCCCGTGTCCTCCTCTGGGGATTCTTTAGAGTCACCAGGTTCATCAATAATATACCACATGTTCTTACTGCCATCACCCAGCAGCTCACAACCAGCTCTCGGGGAGACTCTTGTGTCTCTCAGCTACTCTCCAAACAACCCCAGATTTCAGCTGGAGTCAGCCCCCCACACCCAGGAATCACCTACAAACTCACGGGCCTCACGGTGCTCCTCCCCTATGTCTTTCATCTCTTCAACCCCAGGCCTCAGGGACTCCCCCGTGTCTCCCACTTACTCTCCAGCCATCCCCAGGTTTCTGCGGGAGTCAGCCCCATGCACCCAGGAGTCCCCCAGAGACTCACAGGTTTCGGGAGATTGTGAGCGGTCCCCCATCCCTGACGCCTCAGGATTCATGCCCGCCTCACCCAGCTTCTCCCTCTCCCCTCCCAGAAACTCAGACCCAAGGGTCAGCTCCCCACCAGGGATGTGGAAGTACTCTACATCATCCCGCAGGGCTTCACCACTCTCACATCCATCATCAACAGAATTTCACAACGTTACATTTCCCTTTCCTAACCAAGCAGGACAATCACTCATGTCATTGTGCTCTCCCGTGTCCTCCTCCGGAGATTCTTCACAGTCACCTCATTCATCAATAATATACCATATGTTCCTACTGCCATCATCCAGCAGCTCACCCCCAGCCGTCAATGACTCTCCTGTCTGTCCCAGCTACTCTCCAACTACGCCCAGATTTCAGCGGGAGTCGGTCTCCCACACCCCAGAAGCACCTACAAACTCACAGACTTCAGTGAGATCCTCGCCAGTCTCTCTCACGTCTTCACCCCCAGCCCTTACGGACCCTCCTGTCTCTCTCAACTACTATCCAACCACGCCCACATTTCAGCGGGAGTCAGTTCCAGCAACCCAGGGATCACCAGCAAGCTCACCACTTTCACTGAGTTACTCCCCAGTCTCTAGCACGTCTTTATCCCCAACCCTCAGGGACTCTCCTGTCTGTCCCAGCTACTCTCCAACCACGCCCACATTTCAGCGAGAGTCAGTTGCAGGCACCCAGAAATCACCACCAAACTCACCCATTTCACTGCGTTACTCCCCAGTCTCTCTCATGTCTTCACCATCCCTCAGGGACTCTCCTGCCTGTCCCAGCTACTCTCCAACCACGCCCACATTTCAGCGGGAGTCACTTCCAGGCACCCCGGAATCACCACCAAACTCACCAATTTCACTCAATTACTCCCCAGTCTCCCTCATGTCTTCACCAGCCCTCAGGGACTCTCCTGTGGGTCCCAACTACTCTCAAACCACGCCCACATTTCAGCGGGAGTCAGTTCCAGGCACCCCGGAATCACCACCAAACTCACCAGTTTCACTCAATTACTCTCCAGTCTCTCTCATGTCTTCACCAGCCCTCAGGGACTCTCCTGCCTGTCCCAGCTACTCTCCAGCCACGCCCAGATGTCAGCTGGAATCAGTTCCAGGCACCCCGGAGTCACCACCAAACTCACCAGTTTCACTGAGTTACTCCCCGGTCTCTCTCCTGTCTTCACCCCCAGCCCTCAGGGACTCTCCTGTGTGTCCCCGCTACTCTCCAACCACGCCCAGATTTCAGCGGGAGTCAGTTCCAGGCACCCAGGGATCACCTACACACTCCCCAGTTTCACTGAGTTACTCCCCGGTCTCTCTCATGTCTTCACCCCCAGCCCCCTGGGACTCCCCTGTCTGTCCCAGCTACTCTCCTGCCACGCCCAGATTCCAGCGGGAGTCAGCCTCCTGCATTCCGGAGTCACCTACAGACTCACAGACCTCACTGAGATCCTCCCTGGTCTCTCTCAGGTCTTTGCCCTCAGCCCACAGGGACTCTTGTGTCTCTTTCAGCTACTCTCAAAAGTTCTCTGGATTCCAGCTGGAGTCGGTTCCAGGCACCCAGGACACAACACCAAACTCACCAATTTCACTGACTTACTCCCCATTCTCGCTCATGTTGTCACCTCCAGCCCTCAGGGACTCTTCTGTCTCTCTCAGCTACTCTCCAACCATCTCCCGATTTCACCTGGAGTCAGCTTCCCACACCCAAGAGTCACCTGCAGACTCACGGACCTTACTGCATCCCTCCCCCATTTCCTTCACCTCTTCACTCCCAGCCTTCAGGGACTCTCCAGCGTCTCCCAGCTTCTCTCCAGCCTTCCCCAGATTTCTGCCGCAGTCAGCCCCAGGCACCCAGGAGAACCCTAGACACTCACAGGCCTCACGAGACGATCTCCCTATGACCTGTATCTATACAGGGATGGCTCCCACCTATCCCTCAGTGACCCCAAACCCATCTCCACTTACACTCAGACACTCCCAGGGCCTGACAGCTACTCCCCGTTATTGTCCTTCAGTTCGAAGCCCTGGCCAATCTACTAGCCAACATGACGCAGTTACCTGGCCATTTCTCCACATTTCTGGTGCGGGCCCCACACCCAGCCGCAGAAGAGCCTCTCCTGCATTCCGTCCTCACACACAGGCCTGTCCATCTACTTGCTACTGTCACACTCTTGCCAGCAGAAGAGGCCCCTGTATTGGCCGTTATCACCACCCAGGCTATCCTCACCCCACAGCTGTGCAGCGGGACCCTCCTGCTGGCCCACGTGGCTGCCAGAGCCCATGCGGACACGAACCTCCAGCATGTCGGCGTCCCTGCGGGCGCCACTACCGGTGACATGGCTAGCATGACCCTCCTCCCTGGCAGTGACACTGTTGATGTGAGCCCCACTTGCAGATCTGTCATTTGCACATAAGGCCATTTCCCCTTTTCTCTCTCTCTTCCGTTCACAGGGCTATTCATTCTCTCTGTTTCTGCCTCCGTTTCAGATATTTACTCACCTTTTTCCTCTTTCACTCTGTCTGCCGTGGTCTCGATGAGAGTGTGCCACATAAGATTCCCCCATTAAAAGTCATGAATTGAGTGGCTTTTACTGTATTTCTGGTTGTGCACATTCCATTTTAATTCGCAATCCATTTTAGAACATTTTATCACCACCGACCAGAGAAAAACCCTGTAAACATTGGACACTCCTCATTCTCTCTCAAACCCTCTCCCTGACCCTCAGCCCTAGGTAACAACTACATAGAGCGATCAACCCCATATCCATAGATTTCCATATTGTGGGCATTTCATATAAACACAATTGCACAATATGTGAGCTTTTGTGACTGACTTTACACTTAGCACAATATTTTCAACATTCATCCACATTGTAGCCATACCCACAGTGGGAAACCATTTTCTTTCTTTTTGGTTTTAGTAACAACGGGTGTTTTCTCCTTCCTTCCTTCTCTCCTTCCTTCCTTCCTTCCTTCCTTCCTTCCTTCCTTCCTTCCTTCCTTCTCTCCTTCCTTCCTTCCTTCCTTCCTTCCTTCCTTCCTTCCTTCCTCCTATTTCTCTCTTACACCTTCTGCCCTCTCTGCTTCCTAGGCCTTAGCTGCATCCTACATTCTGCGTTTTTTTTTGGGAAATCCTCGGCAATTTCCGGAAAATTGTGTTATTGTTACTATTTACTGCTGTCTCCCCTTGATGATTCTCCATCAATTGTAAACCTCTATTGGTTTTTCCCAAGTCACTAAGTATATTTAAATAAGGTACTCCTGTTTTTCTTTATACAGCCATTTCTGGAGTACAGGGTCACATACTCAAAATCACTGTGTAACTCAAAAACTCATCTAATATCCCAATATACCCATCACAAAGTTGAAAAATCATAAATCAAATCATCATAAGTCACGGTTTGTCCGTGGATATGGGCTTCATCAATTCCATTGTATTCAATAATGCTGTCCACCATTAACAGTGGCAGACTGTTGGGGAGTGGATTTTGATAGCATTTTAAAAAACAGTTATTAGAGGGATACTTTAACCTGACTGAATATCTCATCTAATTGTATTAGCACGGTGAATGATTATGTGAAATGTTTTGAGACAGAGTAGTACATTTGTGAATGAAATTGTATGGCTTTTTTCACTTAGTAGGAACCTTTGTGTGCGGAAAGCTGAGAAAATTACTTTCTGCTGTAGAGTCTGGCATTCATTGTAGATTAAAGCTTATTTTTCTGCGAATAAATCTTATTCAATAAAATACGATTTTCTGAAATAAAAAAAAAGCACTTGTGATGTGAACTCATTATCCTCAGCAAAGTAATCCGGAAAAGAAAACCAAACACCATAGTCTCACTTATCATGGGAGCTGAAAAATGGGATCACATGGACACAGGAAGGGGAACAACACACACTGGGGCCTGTCGGGAAGCAGAGCATTAGGAAAAACAGCTAATGCATGCCGGGCTTAATAACTAGGTGATGGGTTGACAGGTGCAGCAAACCACCATGGCACACGTTTACCTTTGTAACAAATCTGCACATCCTGCACATATACCCCAGAACTTAGAAACGAAACGAAACGAAACGGAAAAACAATAACAAAAGGCAAGCGGCAAACTAAAGTTTCAAACTCAGAATGTGACGGACCCACTTTGGTTCAAATCATGGTTCTCAACCCAGGTGCCATAAGGTCAGGATAAAGAATTTGGTTACATATTGTAAATAAGACATACAGCAAATGACTAGAAAAGTTATTCTCAACCTATGTGTGTCTTGTAATTCAAGGATGACGCTATCTACCGGGACACAGCATTAGATTCCAAAGGGCTCAGTCCCGCAAGACTGGCCTCCCACTCTAATAACAATGGGAAGCCCAGCGTTGTTTTACCTCTGCTTCTTAGCAACTGGCTATAAATCGGGTTTCCACCACTCGCAGTTTTAGTTGCATTAATTTGCTGGAAGAGTTCACAGCACGCAGGGAAACACTTACATTTTCCATGTTATTATAGCGGATGTTGCCAAAAGTTCAGAAAAAAGACTTTGGGCCCGGCATGTGGGGAGGGGCGCACTACCTTCCTGGAAGTGTTATCCAGAAGCCCTCTAAACCCAGTCCTTTCGGGTTTTTATGGAGACCTCATTCTATAGGCATGATGGGTTAAACCATAGGCTATTGGTGAGCAACTCAACCTGAGGCTCTCAACCCTCCCTGGAAATTGGGGTTGAGGCTTTGCCATTCTCAGTCTGAGTAAAGGAATTTACATGAACGGAATTTTAAAAGAGATTAGCATAGCTGGAAACTTAATTAGGTGATTGAATTATCCGGAGCCACACCTTGATGTTCCTAACCCGAGCACCCTCATCCAACGAATGCTCCACCCAACTGGCTCCCAAGTCTCTACGTGGTTCCAGAGCAAAGGAATGTTTATACAAGGCATATCTCCACGTTTTCTTCAAAGTCTTTTCGCTTCCACGGGTAATTCTTCAACTGCCATGCATCAGGGTCAGGGGGAGGGCTTGTTACAACACAGATCTGTGGATCTCCGGGGTTTGAGGGTTGAAAGGACGCTGCTGGTGTCAAAACCACAAGGTGAGAACCACAGAACCACTAGTTGGTTTTCAGTGTTTCAGTGCATTTAATTCATAATCTATTTGGCCAAGAAAACTTGTAAGCTCTTAGATTGTCCCAAATGTGGCGCGTGAAATCAAATCAGGAGAAGAGTTTCCTAGGAGGTGTAGCCTGGGAAAGTTGGGGGTGACTGATGGAAAGGAGGAGCGAAGCTCCGCCCTTTCCGCTGCTAGGCTGCGCCCGAGGCTATTGAAACCCACCCTGGCGGGCCTGTACTCAGATCTTCGCAGAGCGGAGCAGCGGCCGGAGCGTTTTGCGGGCTCTGCGTGGACTTGCAGCTTACAGCGTCTTGCGACTTGGAAGCGGATTCAGAGGACAGGACAGAACACTTGGGTAAGTGTATCTCTGTCTGTCTGTCTGTCTGTCTGTCTGTCTGTCTCATTGGTTGGTTGATTTCCATTTTCTTGAGGAGCACATACCTCACAACACACACACACACACACACACACACACACACACACACACACACACACACACTCGTTCATTCTGCGGGTTAGAAAATTGGTAGGGGTCCCTGGGAGCTACAGGTTTCCTAGTCATGTCTGCACCTAAGAACAGTAGGGTCTTGTCTGGCTCTTCTTATGAACGGTCCCCCAGCCCGGACTCCCCAAGATCCATGCTAGCCTCACCCAGCTTCTCCCTCTCCCCTCTCAGAAACTCAGACTTAAGAGGAAGCTCCTCACCAGGGATACGGAGCTACCATTCACCATCCCCTAGGGCTTCACCACACTCACCTCTGTCATCACCAGAATCCCACAAGCTCCCATTTCCCTTTCCTCACCGTGATGGGCAATCAATGAAGCCTTTGGGCTCTCCCGTGTCCTCCTCTGGGGATTCTTTAGAGTCACCAGGTTCATCAATAATATACCACATGTTCTTACTGCCATCACCCAGCAGCTCACAACCAGCTCTCGGGGAGACTCTTGTGTCTCTCAGCTACTCTCCAAACAACCCCAGATTTCAGCTGGAGTCAGCCCCCCACACCCAGGAATCACCTACAAACTCACGGGCCTCACGGTGCTCCTCCCCTATGTCTTTCATCTCTTCAACCCCAGGCCTCAGGGACTCCCCCGTGTCTCCCACTTACTCTCCAGCCATCCCCAGGTTTCTGCGGGAGTCAGCCCCATGCACCCAGGAGTCCCCCAGAGACTCACAGGTTTCGGGAGATTGTGAGCGGTCCCCCATCCCTGACGCCTCAGGATTCATGCCCGCCTCACCCAGCTTCTCCCTCTCCCCTCCCAGAAACTCAGACCCAAGGGTCAGCTCCCCACCAGGGATGTGGAAGTACTCTACATCATCCCGCAGGGCTTCACCACTCTCACATCCATCATCAACAGAATTTCACAACGTTACATTTCCCTTTCCTAACCAAGCAGGACAATCACTCATGTCATTGTGCTCTCCCGTGTCCTCCTCCGGAGATTCTTCACAGTCACCTCATTCATCAATAATATACCATATGTTCCTACTGCCATCATCCAGCAGCTCACCCCCAGCCGTCAATGACTCTCCTGTCTGTCCCAGCTACTCTCCAACTACGCCCAGATTTCAGCGGGAGTCGGTCTCCCACACCCCAGAAGCACCTACAAACTCACAGACTTCAGTGAGATCCTCGCCAGTCTCTCTCACGTCTTCACCCCCAGCCCTTACGGACCCTCCTGTCTCTCTCAACTACTATCCAACCACGCCCACATTTCAGCGGGAGTCAGTTCCAGCAACCCAGGGATCACCAGCAAGCTCACCACTTTCACTGAGTTACTCCCCAGTCTCTAGCACGTCTTTATCCCCAACCCTCAGGGACTCTCCTGTCTGTCCCAGCTACTCTCCAACCACGCCCACATTTCAGCGAGAGTCAGTTGCAGGCACCCAGAAATCACCACCAAACTCACCCATTTCACTGCGTTACTCCCCAGTCTCTCTCATGTCTTCACCATCCCTCAGGGACTCTCCTGCCTGTCCCAGCTACTCTCCAACCACGCCCACATTTCAGCGGGAGTCACTTCCAGGCACCCCGGAATCACCACCAAACTCACCAATTTCACTCAATTACTCCCCAGTCTCCCTCATGTCTTCACCAGCCCTCAGGGACTCTCCTGTGGGTCCCAACTACTCTCAAACCACGCCCACATTTCAGCGGGAGTCAGTTCCAGGCACCCCGGAATCACCACCAAACTCACCAGTTTCACTCAATTACTCTCCAGTCTCTCTCATGTCTTCACCAGCCCTCAGGGACTCTCCTGCCTGTCCCAGCTACTCTCCAGCCACGCCCAGATGTCAGCTGGAATCAGTTCCAGGCACCCCGGAGTCACCACCAAACTCACCAGTTTCACTGAGTTACTCCCCGGTCTCTCTCCTGTCTTCACCCCCAGCCCTCAGGGACTCTCCTGTGTGTCCCCGCTACTCTCCAACCACGCCCAGATTTCAGCGGGAGTCAGTTCCAGGCACCCAGGGATCACCTACACACTCCCCAGTTTCACTGAGTTACTCCCCGGTCTCTCTCATGTCTTCACCCCCAGCCCCCTGGGACTCCCCTGTCTGTCCCAGCTACTCTCCTGCCACGCCCAGATTCCAGCGGGAGTCAGCCTCCTGCATTCCGGAGTCACCTACAGACTCACAGACCTCACTGAGATCCTCCCTGGTCTCTCTCAGGTCTTTGCCCTCAGCCCACAGGGACTCTTGTGTCTCTTTCAGCTACTCTCAAAAGTTCTCTGGATTCCAGCTGGAGTCGGTTCCAGGCACCCAGGACACAACACCAAACTCACCAATTTCACTGACTTACTCCCCATTCTCGCTCATGTTGTCACCTCCAGCCCTCAGGGACTCTTCTGTCTCTCTCAGCTACTCTCCAACCATCTCCCGATTTCACCTGGAGTCAGCTTCCCACACCCAAGAGTCACCTGCAGACTCACGGACCTTACTGCATCCCTCCCCCATTTCCTTCACCTCTTCACTCCCAGCCTTCAGGGACTCTCCAGCGTCTCCCAGCTTCTCTCCAGCCTTCCCCAGATTTCTGCCGCAGTCAGCCCCAGGCACCCAGGAGAACCCTAGACACTCACAGGCCTCACGAGACGATCTCCCTATGACCTGTATCTATACAGGGATGGCTCCCACCTATCCCTCAGTGACCCCAAACCCATCTCCACTTACACTCAGACACTCCCAGGGCCTGACAGCTACTCCCCGTTATTGTCCTTCAGTTCGAAGCCCTGGCCAATCTACTAGCCAACATGACGCAGTTACCTGGCCATTTCTCCACATTTCTGGTGCGGGCCCCACACCCAGCCGCAGAAGAGCCTCTCCTGCATTCCGTCCTCACACACAGGCCTGTCCATCTACTTGCTACTGTCACACTCTTGCCAGCAGAAGAGGCCCCTGTATTGGCCGTTATCACCACCCAGGCTATCCTCACCCCACAGCTGTGCAGCGGGACCCTCCTGCTGGCCCACGTGGCTGCCAGAGCCCATGCGGACACGAACCTCCAGCATGTCGGCGTCCCTGCGGGCGCCACTACCGGTGACATGGCTAGCATGACCCTCCTCCCTGGCAGTGACACTGTTGATGTGAGCCCCACTTGCAGATCTGTCATTTGCACATAAGGCCATTTCCCCTTTTCTCTCTCTCTTCCGTTCACAGGGCTATTCATTCTCTCTGTTTCTGCCTCCGTTTCAGATATTTACTCACCTTTTTCCTCTTTCACTCTGTCTGCCGTGGTCTCGATGAGAGTGTGCCACATAAGATTCCCCCATTAAAAGTCATGAATTGAGTGGCTTTTACTGTATTTCTGGTTGTGCACATTCCATTTTAATTCGCAATCCATTTTAGAACATTTTATCACCACCGACCAGAGAAAAACCCTGTAAACATTGGACACTCCTCATTCTCTCTCAAACCCTCTCCCTGACCCTCAGCCCTAGGTAACAACTACATAGAGCGATCAACCCCATATCCATAGATTTCCATATTGTGGGCATTTCATATAAACACAATTGCACAATATGTGAGCTTTTGTGACTGACTTTACACTTAGCACAATATTTTCAACATTCATCCACATTGTAGCCATACCCACAGTGGGAAACCATTTTCTTTCTTTTTGGTTTTAGTAACACCGGGTGTTTTCTCCTTCCTTCCTTCTCTCCTTCCTTCCTTCCTTCCTTCCTTCCTTCCTTCCTTCCTTCCTTCCTTCCTTCCATCCTTCCTCCTATTTCTCTCTTACACCTTCTGCCCTCTCTGCTTCCTAGGCCTTAGCTGCATCCTACATTCTGCGTTTTTTTTTGGGAAATTCTCGGCAGTTTCCGGAAAATTGTGTTATTGTTACTATTTACCGCTGTCTCTCCTTGATGATTCTCCATCAATTGTAAACCTCTATTGGTTTTTCCCAAGTCACTAAGTATATTTAAATAAGATACTCCTGTTTTTCTTTATACAGCCATTTCTGGAGTACAGGGTCACATACTCAAAATCACTGTGTAACTCAAAAACTCATCTAATATCCCAATATACCCATCACAAAGTTGAAAAATCATAAATCAAACCATCATAAGTCACGGTTTGTCCGTGGATATGGGCTTCATCAATTCCATTGTATTCAATAATGCTGTACACCATTAACAGTGGCAGACTGTTGGGGAGTGGATTTTGATAGCATTTTAAAAAACAGTTATTAGAGGGATACTTTAACCTGACTGAATATCTCATCTAATTGTATTAGCACGGTGAATGATTATGTGAAATGTTTTGAGACAGAGTAGTACATTTGTGAATGAAATTGTATGGCTTTTTTCACTTAGTAGGAACCTTTGTGTGCGGAAAGCTGAGAAAATTACTTTCTGCTGTAGAGTCTGGCATTCATTGTAGATTAAAGCTTATTTTTCTGCGAATAAATCTTATTCAATAAAATACGATTTTCTGAAATAAAAAAAAAGCACTTGTGATGTGAACTCATTATCCTCAGCAAAGTAATCCGGAAAAGAAAACCAAACACCATAGTCTCACTTATCATGGGAGCTGAAAAATGGGATCACATGGACACAGGAAGGGGAACAACACACACTGGGGCCTGTCGGGAGGCAGAGCATTAGGAAAAACAGCTAATGCATGCCGGGCTTAATAACTAGGTGATGGGTTGACAGGTGCAGCAAACCACCATGGCACACGTTTACCTTTGTAACAAATCTGCACATCCTGCACATATACCCCAGAACTTAGAAACGAAACGAAGCGAAACGGAAAAACAATAACAAAAGGCTAGCGGCAAACTAAAGTTTCAAACTCAGAATGTGACGGACCCACTTTGGTTCAAATCATGGTTCTCAACCCAGGTGCCATAAGGTCAGGATAAAGAATTTGGTTACATATTGTAAATAAGACATACAGCAAATGACTAGAAAAGTTATTCTCAACCTATGTGTGTCTTGTAATTCAAGGATGACGCTATCTACAGGGACACAGCATTAGATTCCAAAGGGCTCAGTCCCGCAAGACTGGCCTCCCACTCTAATAACAATGGGAAGCCCAGCGTTGTTTTACCTCTGCTTCTTAGCAACTGGCTATAAATCGGGTTTCCACCACTCGCAGTTTTAGTTGCATTAATTTGCTGGAAGAGTTCACAGCACGCAGGGAAACACTTACATTTTCCATGTTATTATAGCGGATGTTGCCAAAAGTTCAGAAAAAAGACTTTGGGCCCGGCATGTGGGGAGGGGCGCACTACCTTCCTGGAAGTGTTATCCAGAAGCCCTCTAAACCCAGTCCTTTCGGGTTTTTATGGAGACCTCATTCTATAGGCATGATGGGTTAAACCATAGGCTATTGGTGAGCAACTCAACCTGAGGCTCTCAACCCTCCCTGGAAATTGGGGTTGAGGCTTTGCCATTCTCAGTCTGAGTAAAGGAATTTACATGAACGGAATTTTAAAAGAGATTAGCATAGCTGGAAACTTAATTAGGTGATTGAATTATCCGGAGCCACACCTTGATGTTAGTAACCCGAGCACCCTCATCCAACGAATGCTCCACCCAACTGGCTCCCAAGTCTCTACGTGGTTCCAGAGCAAAGGAATGTTTATACAAGGCATATCTCCACGTTTTCTTCAAAGTCTTTTCGCTTCCACGGGTAATTCTTCAACTGCCATGCATCAGGGTCAGGGGGAGGGCTTGCTACAACACAGATCTGTGGATCTCCGGGGTTTGAGGGTTGAAAGGACGCTGCTGGTGTCAAAACCACAAGGTGAGAACCACAGAACCACTAGTTGGTTTTCAGTGTTTCAGTGCATTTAATTCATAATCTATTTGGCCAAGAAAACTTGTAAGCTCTTAGATTGTCCCAAATGTGGCGCGTGAAATCAAATCAGGAGAAGAGTTTCCTAGGAGGTGTAGCCTGGGAAAGTTGGGGGTGACTGATGGAAAGGAGGAGCGAAGCTCCGCCCTTTCCGCTGCTAGGCTGCGCCCGAGGCTATTGAAACCCACCCTGGCGGGCCTGTACTCAGATCTTCGCAGAGCGGAGCAGCGGCCGGAGCGTTTTGCGGGCTCTGCGTGGACTTGCAGCTTACAGCGTCTTGCGACTTGGAAGCGGATTCAGAGGACAGGACAGAACACTTGGGTAAGTGTATCTCTGTCTGTCTGTCTGTCTGTCTGTCTGTCTGTCTCATTGGTTGGTTGATTTCCATTTTCTTGAGGAGCACATACCTCACACACACACACACACACACACACACACACACACACACACACACACACACACACACACACACACACACTCGTTCATTCTGCGGGTTAGAAAATTGGTAGGGGTCCCTGGGAGCTACAGGTTTCCTAGTCATGTCTGCACCTAAGAACAGTAGGGTCTTGTCTGGCTCTTCTTATGAACGGTCCCCCAGCCCGGACTCCCCAAGATCCATGCTAGCCTCACCCAGCTTCTCCCTCTCCCCTCTCAGAAACTCAGACTTAAGAGGAAGCTCCTCACCAGGGATACGGAGCTACCATTCACCATCCCCTAGGGCTTCACCACACTCACCTCTGTCATCACCAGAATCCCACAAGCTCCCATTTCCCTTTCCTCACCGTGATGGGCAATCAATGAAGCCTTTGGGCTCTCCCGTGTCCTCCTCTGGGGATTCTTTAGAGTCACCAGGTTCATCAATAATATACCACATGTTCTTACTGCCATCACCCAGCAGCTCACAACCAGCTCTCGGGGAGACTCTTGTGTCTCTCAGCTACTCTCCAAACAACCCCAGATTTCAGCTGGAGTCAGCCCCCCACACCCAGGAATCACCTACAAACTCACGGGCCTCACGGTGCTCCTCCCCTATGTCTTTCATCTCTTCAACCCCAGGCCTCAGGGACTCCCCCGTGTCTCCCACTTACTCTCCAGCCATCCCCAGGTTTCTGCGGGAGTCAGCCCCATGCACCCAGGAGTCCCCCAGAGACTCACAGGTTTCGGGAGATTGTGAGCGGTCCCCCATCCCTGACGCCTCAGGATTCATGCCCGCCTCACCCAGCTTCTCCCTCTCCCCTCCCAGAAACTCAGACCCAAGGGTCAGCTCCCCACCAGGGATGTGGAAGTACTCTACATCATCCCGCAGGGCTTCACCACTCTCACATCCATCATCAACAGAATTTCACAACGTTACATTTCCCTTTCCTAACCAAGCAGGACAATCACTCATGTCATTGTGCTCTCCCGTGTCCTCCTCCGGAGATTCTTCACAGTCACCTCATTCATCAATAATATACCATATGTTCCTACTGCCATCATCCAGCAGCTCACCCCCAGCCGTCAATGACTCTCCTGTCTGTCCCAGCTACTCTCCAACTACGCCCAGATTTCAGCGGGAGTCGGTCTCCCACACCCCAGAAGCACCTACAAACTCACAGACTTCAGTGAGATCCTCGCCAGTCTCTCTCACGTCTTCACCCCCAGCCCTTACGGACCCTCCTGTCTCTCTCAACTACTATCCAACCACGCCCACATTTCAGCGGGAGTCAGTTCCAGCAACCCAGGGATCACCAGCAAGCTCACCACTTTCACTGAGTTACTCCCCAGTCTCTAGCACGTCTTTATCCCCAACCCTCAGGGACTCTCCTGTCTGTCCCAGCTACTCTCCAACCACGCCCACATTTCAGCGAGAGTCAGTTGCAGGCACCCAGAAATCACCACCAAACTCACCCATTTCACTGCGTTACTCCCCAGTCTCTCTCATGTCTTCACCATCCCTCAGGGACTCTCCTGCCTGTCCCAGCTACTCTCCAACCACGCCCACATTTCAGCGGGAGTCACTTCCAGGCACCCCGGAATCACCACCAAACTCACCAATTTCACTCAATTACTCCCCAGTCTCCCTCATGTCTTCACCAGCCCTCAGGGACTCTCCTGTGGGTCCCAACTACTCTCAAACCACGCCCACATTTCAGCGGGAGTCAGTTCCAGGCACCCCGGAATCACCACCAAACTCACCAGTTTCACTCAATTACTCTCCAGTCTCTCTCATGTCTTCACCAGCCCTCAGGGACTCTCCTGCCTGTCCCAGCTACTCTCCAGCCACGCCCAGATGTCAGCTGGAATCAGTTCCAGGCACCCCGGAGTCACCACCAAACTCACCAGTTTCACTGAGTTACTCCCCGGTCTCTCTCCTGTCTTCACCCCCAGCCCTCAGGGACTCTCCTGTGTGTCCCCGCTACTCTCCAACCACGCCCAGATTTCAGCGGGAGTCAGTTCCAGGCACCCAGGGATCACCTACACACTCCCCAGTTTCACTGAGTTACTCCCCGGTCTCTCTCATGTCTTCACCCCCAGCCCCCTGGGACTCCCCTGTCTGTCCCAGCTACTCTCCTGCCACGCCCAGATTCCAGCGGGAGTCAGCCTCCTGCATTCCGGAGTCACCTACAGACTCACAGACCTCACTGAGATCCTCCCTGGTCTCTCTCAGGTCTTTGCCCTCAGCCCACAGGGACTCTTGTGTCTCTTTCAGCTACTCTCAAAAGTTCTCTGGATTCCAGCTGGAGTCGGTTCCAGGCACCCAGGACACAACACCAAACTCACCAATTTCACTGACTTACTCCCCATTCTCGCTCATGTTGTCACCTCCAGCCCTCAGGGACTCTTCTGTCTCTCTCAGCTACTCTCCAACCATCTCCCGATTTCACCTGGAGTCAGCTTCCCACACCCAAGAGTCACCTGCAGACTCACGGACCTTACTGCATCCCTCCCCCATTTCCTTCACCTCTTCACTCCCAGCCTTCAGGGACTCTCCAGCGTCTCCCAGCTTCTCTCCAGCCTTCCCCAGATTTCTGCCGCAGTCAGCCCCAGGCACCCAGGAGAACCCTAGACACTCACAGGCCTCACGAGACGATCTCCCTATGACCTGTATCTATACAGGGATGGCTCCCACCTATCCCTCAGTGACCCCAAACCCATCTCCACTTACACTCAGACACTCCCAGGGCCTGACAGCTACTCCCCGTTATTGTCCTTCAGTTCGAAGCCCTGGCCAATCTACTAGCCAACATGACGCAGTTACCTGGCCATTTCTCCACATTTCTGGTGCGGGCCCCACACCCAGCCGCAGAAGAGCCTCTCCTGCATTCCGTCCTCACACACAGGCCTGTCCATCTACTTGCTACTGTCACACTCTTGCCAGCAGAAGAGGCCCCTGTATTGGCCGTTATCACCACCCAGGCTATCCTCACCCCACAGCTGTGCAGCGGGACCCTCCTGCTGGCCCACGTGGCTGCCAGAGCCCATGCGGACACGAACCTCCAGCATGTCGGCGTCCCTGCGGGCGCCACTACCGGTGACATGGCTAGCATGACCCTCCTCCCTGGCAGTGACACTGTTGATGTGAGCCCCACTTGCAGATCTGTCATTTGCACATAAGGCCATTTCCCCTTTTCTCTCTCTCTTCCGTTCACAGGGCTATTCATTCTCTCTGTTTCTGCCTCCGTTTCAGATATTTACTCACCTTTTTCCTCTTTCACTCTGTCTGCCGTGGTCTCGATGAGAGTGTGCCACATAAGATTCCCCCATTAAAAGTCATGAATTGAGTGGCTTTTACTGTATTTCTGGTTGTGCACATTCCATTTTAATTCGCAATCCATTTTAGAACATTTTATCACCACCGACCAGAGAAAAACCCTGTAAACATTGGACACTCCTCATTCTCTCTCAAACCCTCTCCCTGACCCTCAGCCCTAGGTAACAACTACATAGAGCGATCAACCCCATATCCATAGATTTCCATATTGTGGGCATTTCATATAAACACAATTGCACAATATGTGAGCTTTTGTGACTGACTTTACACTTAGCACAATATTTTCAACATTCATCCACATTGTAGCCATACCCACAGTGGGAAACCATTTTCTTTCTTTTTGGTTTTAGTAACACCGGGTGTTTTCTCCTTCCTTCCTTCTCTCCTTCCTTCCTTCCTTCCTTCCTTCCTTCCTTCCTTCCTTCCTTCCTTCCTTCCATCCTTCCTCCTATTTCTCTCTTACACCTTCTGCCCTCTCTGCTTCCTAGGCCTTAGCTGCATCCTACATTCTGCGTTTTTTTTTGGGAAATTCTCGGCAGTTTCCGGAAAATTGTGTTATTGTTACTATTTACCGCTGTCTCTCCTTGATGATTCTCCATCAATTGTAAACCTCTATTGGTTTTTCCCAAGTCACTAAGTATATTTAAATAAGATACTCCTGTTTTTCTTTATACAGCCATTTCTGGAGTACAGGGTCACATACTCAAAATCACTGTGTAACTCAAAAACTCATCTAATATCCCAATATACCCATCACAAAGTTGAAAAATCATAAATCAAACCATCATAAGTCACGGTTTGTCCGTGGATATGGGCTTCATCAATTCCATTGTATTCAATAATGCTGTACACCATTAACAGTGGCAGACTGTTGGGGAGTGGATTTTGATAGCATTTTAAAAAACAGTTATTAGAGGGATACTTTAACCTGACTGAATATCTCATCTAATTGTATTAGCACGGTGAATGATTATGTGAAATGTTTTGAGACAGAGTAGTACATTTGTGAATGAAATTGTATGGCTTTTTTCACTTAGTAGGAACCTTTGTGTGCGGAAAGCTGAGAAAATTACTTTCTGCTGTAGAGTCTGGCATTCATTGTAGATTAAAGCTTATTTTTCTGCGAATAAATCTTATTCAATAAAATACGATTTTCTGAAATAAAAAAAAAGCACTTGTGATGTGAACTCATTATCCTCAGCAAAGTAATCCGGAAAAGAAAACCAAACACCATAGTCTCACTTATCATGGGAGCTGAAAAATGGGATCACATGGACACAGGAAGGGGAACAACACACACTGGGGCCTGTCGGGAGGCAGAGCATTAGGAAAAACAGCTAATGCATGCCGGGCTTAATAACTAGGTGATGGGTTGACAGGTGCAGCAAACCACCATGGCACACGTTTACCTTTGTAACAAATCTGCACATCCTGCACATATACCCCAGAACTTAGAAACGAAACGAAGCGAAACGGAAAAACAATAACAAAAGGCTAGCGGCAAACTAAAGTTTCAAACTCAGAATGTGACGGACCCACTTTGGTTCAAATCATGGTTCTCAACCCAGGTGCCATAAGGTCAGGATAAAGAATTTGGTTACATATTGTAAATAAGACATACAGCAAATGACTAGAAAAGTTATTCTCAACCTATGTGTGTCTTGTAATTCAAGGATGACGCTATCTACCGGGACACAGCATTAGATTCCAAAGGGCTCAGTCCCGCAAGACTGGCCTCCCACTCTAATAACAATGGGAAGCCCAGCGTTGTTTTACCTCTGCTTCTTAGCAACTGGCTATAAATCGGGTTTCCACCACTCGCAGTTTTAGTTGCATTAATTTGCTGGAAGAGTTCACAGCACGCAGGGAAACACTTACATTTTCCATGTTATTATAGCGGATGTTGCCAAAAGTTCAGAAAAAAGACTTTGGGCCCGGCATGTGGGGAGGGGCGCACTACCTTCCTGGAAGTGTTATCCAGAAGCCCTCTAAACCCAGTCCTTTCGGGTTTTTATGGACACCTCATTCTATAGGCATGATGGGTTAAACCATAGGCTATTGGTGAGCAACTCAACCTGAGGCTCTCAACCCTCCCTGGAAATTGGGGTTGAGGCTTTGCCATTCTCAGTCTGAGTAAAGGAATTTACATGAACGGAATTTTAAAAGAGATTAGCATAGCTGGAAACTTAATTAGGTGATTGAATTATCCGGAGCCACACCTTGATGTTCCTAACCCGAGCACCCTCATCCAACGAATGCTCCACCCAACTGGCTCCCAAGTCTCTACGTGGTTCCAGAGCAAAGGAATGTTTATACAAGGCATATCTCCACGTTTTCTTCAAAGTCTTTTCGCTTCCACGGGTAATTCTTCAACTGCCATGCATCAGGGTCAGGGGGAGGGCTTGTTACAACACAGATCTGTGGATCTCCGGGGTTTGAGGGTTGAAAGGACGCTGCTGGTGTCAAAACCACAAGGTGAGAACCACAGAACCACTAGTTGGTTTTCAGTGTTTCAGTGCATTTAATTCATAATCTATTTGGCCAAGAAAACTTGTAAGCTCTTAGATTGTCCCAAATGTGGCGCGTGAAATCAAATCAGGAGAAGAGTTTCCTAGGAGGTGTAGCCTGGGAAAGTTGGGGGTGACTGATGGAAAGGAGGAGCGAAGCTCCGCCCTTTCCGCTGCTAGGCTGCGCCCGAGGCTATTGAAACCCACCCTGGCGGGCCTGTACTCAGATCTTCGCAGAGCGGAGCAGCGGCCGGAGCGTTTTGCGGGCTCTGCGTGGACTTGCAGCTTACAGCGTCTTGCGACTTGGAAGCGGATTCAGAGGACAGGACAGAACACTTGGGTAAGTGTATCTCTGTCTGTCTGTCTGTCTGTCTGTCTGTCTGTCTCATTGGTTGGTTGATTTCCATTTTCTTGAGGAGCACATACCTCACAACACACACACACACACACACACACACACACACTCGTTCATTCTGCGGGTTAGAAAATTGGTAGGGGTCCCTGGGAGCTACAGGTTTCCTAGTCATGTCTGCACCTAAGAACAGTAGGGTCTTGTCTGGCTCTTCTTATGAACGGTCCCCCAGCCCGGACTCCCCAAGATCCATGCTAGCCTCACCCAGCTTCTCCCTCTCCCCTCTCAGAAACTCAGACTTAAGAGGAAGCTCCTCACCAGGGATCCGGAGCTACCATTCACCATCCCCTAGGGCTTCACCACACTCACCTCTGTCATCACCAGAATCCCACAAGCTCCCATTTCCCTTTCCTCACCATGATGGGCAATCAATGAAGCCTTTGGGCTCTCCCGTGTCCTCCTCTGGGGATTCTTTAGAGTCACCAGGTTCATCAATAATATACCACATGTTCTTACTGCCATCACCCAGCAGCTCACAACCAGCTCTCGGGGAGACTCTTGTGTCTCTCAGCTACTCTCCAAACAACCCCAGATTTCAGCTGGAGTCAGCCCCCACACCCAGGAATCACCTACAAACCCACGGGCCTCACGGTGCTCCTCCCCTATGTCTTTCATCTCTTCAACCCCAGGCCTCAGGGACTCCCCCGTGTCTCCCACTTACTCTCCAGCCATCCAAAGGTTTCTGCGGGAGTCAGCCCCATGCACCCAGGAGTCCCCCAGAGACTCACAGGTTTCGGGAGATTGTGAGCGGTCCCCCATCCCTGACGCCTCAGGATTCATGCCCGCCTCACCCAGCTTCTCCCTCTCCCCTCCCAGAAACTCAGACCCAAGGGTCAGCTCCCCACCAGGGATGTGGAAGTACTCTACATCATCCCGCAGGGCTTCACCACTCTCACATCCATCATCAACAGAATTTCACAACGTTACATTTCCCTTTCCTAACCAAGCAGGACAATCACTCATGTCATTGTGCTCTCCCGTGTCCTCCTCCGGAGATTCTTCACAGTCACCTCATTCATCAATAATATACCATATGTTCCTACTGCCATCATCCAGCAGCTCACCCCCAGCCGTCAATGACTCTCCTGTCTGTCCCAGCTACTCTCCAACTACGCCCAGATTTCAGCGGGAGTCGGTCTCCCACACCCCAGAAGCACCTACAAACTCACAGACTTCAGTGAGATCCTCGCCAGTCTCTCTCACGTCTTCACCCCCAGCCCTTACGGACCCTCCTGTCTCTCTCAACTACTATCCAACCACGCCCACATTTCAGCGGGAGTCTGTTCCAGCAACCCAGGGATCACCAGCAAGCTCACCACTTTCACTGAGTTACTCCCCAGTCTCTAGCACGTCTTTATCCCCAACCCTCAGGGACTCTCCTGTCTGTCCCAGCTACTCTCCAACCACGCCCACATTTCAGCGAGAGTCAGTTGCAGGCACCCAGAAATCACCACCAAACTCACCCATTTCACTGCGTTACTCCCCAGTCTCTCTCATGTCTTCACCATCCCTCAGGGACTCTCCTGCCTGTCCCAGCTACTCTCCAACCACGCCCACATTTCAGCGGGAGTCACTTCCAGGCACCCCGGAATCACCACCAAACTCACCAATTTCACTCAATTACTCCCCAGTCTCCCTCATGTCTTCACCAGCCCTCAGGGACTCTCCTGTGGGTCCCAACTACTCTCAATCCACGCCCACATTTCAACGGGAGTCAGTTCCAGGCACCCCGGAATCACCACCAAACTCACCAGTTTCACTCAATTACTCTCCAGTCTCTCTCATGTCTTCACCAGCCCTCAGGGACTCTCCTGCCTGTCCCAGCTACTCTCCAGCCACGCCCAGATGTCAGCTGGAATCAGTTCCAGGCACCCCGGAGTCACCACCAAACTCACCAGTTTCACTGAGTTACTCCCCGGTCTCTCTCCTGTCTTCACCCCCAGCCCTCAGGGACTCTCCTGTGTGTCCCCGCTACTCTCCAACCACGCCCAGATTTCAGCGGGAGTCAGTTCCAGGCACCCAGGGATCACCTACACACTCCCCAGTTTCACTGAGTTACTCCCCGGTCTCTCTCATGTCTTCACCCCCAGCCCCCTGGGACTCCCCTGTCTGTCCCAGCTACTCTCCTGCCACGCCCAGATTCCAGCGGGAGTCAGCCTCCTGCATTCCGGAGTCACCTACAGACTCACAGACCTCACTGAGATCCTCCCTGGTCTCTCTCAGGTCTTTGCCCTCAGCCCACAGGGACTCTTGTGTCTCTTTCAGCTACTCTCAAAAGTTCTCTGGATTCCAGCTGGAGTCGGTTCCAGGCACCCAGGACACAACACCAAACTCACCAATTTCACTGACTTACTCCCCATTCTCGCTCATGTTGTCACCTCCAGCCCTCAGGGACTCTTCTGTCTCTCTCAGCTACTCTCCAACCATCTCCCGATTTCACCTGGAGTCAGCTTCCCACACCCAAGAGTCACCTGCAGACTCACGGACCTTACTGCATCCCTCCCCCATTTCCTTCACCTCTTCACTCCCAGCCTTCAGGGACTCTCCAGCGTCTCCCAGCTTCTCTCCAGCCTTCCCCAGATTTCTGCCGCAGTCAGCCCCAGGCACCCAGGAGAACCCTAGACACTCACAGGCCTCACGAGACGATCTCCCTATGACCTGTATCTGTACAGGGATGGCTCCCACCTATCCCTCAGTGACCCCAAACCCATCTCCACTTACACTCAGACACTCCCAGGGCCTGACAGCTACTCCCCGTTATTGTCCTTCAGTTCGAAGCCCTGGCCAATCTACTAGCCAACATGACGCAGTTACCTGGCCATTTCTCCACATTTCTGGTGCGGGCCCCACACCCAGCCGCAGAAGAGCCTCTCCTGCATTCCGTCCTCACACACAGGCCTGTCCATCTACTTGCTACTGTCACACTCTTGCCAGCAGAAGAGGCCCCTGTATTGGCCGTTATCACCACCCAGGCTATCCTCACCCCACAGCTGTGCAGCGGGACCCTCCTGCTGGCCCACGTGGCTGCCAGAGCCCATGCGGACACGAACCTCCAGCATGTCGGCGTCCCTGCGGGCGCCACTACCGGTGACATGGCTAGCATGACCCTCCTCCCTGGCAGTGACACTGTTGATGTGAGCCCCACTTGCAGATCTGTCATTTGCACATAAGGCCATTTCCCCTTTTCTCTCTCTCTTCCGTTCACAGGGCTATTCATTCTCTCTGTTTCTGCCTCCGTTTCAGATATTTACTCACCTTTTTCCTCTTTCACTCTGTCTGCCGTGGTCTCGATGAGAGTGTGCCACATAAGATTCCCCCATTAAAAGTCATGAATTGAGTGGCTTTTACTGTATTTCTGGTTGTGCACATTCCATTTTAATTCGCAATCCATTTTAGAACATTTTATCACCACCGACCAGAGAAAAACCCTGTAAACATTGGACACTCCTCATTCTCTCTCAAACCCTCTCCCTGACCCTCAGCCCTAGGTAACAACTACATAGAGCGATCAACCCCATATCCATAGATTTCCATATTGTGGGCATTTCATATAAACACAATTGCACAATATGTGAGCTTTTGTGACTGACTTTACACTTAGCACAATATTTTCAACATTCATCCACATTGTAGCCATACCCACAGTGGGAAACCATTTTCTTTCTTTTTGGTTTTAGTAACACCGGGTGTTTTCTCCTTCCTTCCTTCTCTCCTTCCTTCCTTCCTTCCTTCCTTCCTTCCTTCCTTCCTTCCTTCCTTCTCTCCTTCCTTCCTTCTCTCCTTCCTTCCTTCCTTCCTTCCTTCCTTCCTTCCTTCCTTCCTCCTATTTCTCTCTTACACCTTCTGCCCTCTCTGCTTCCTAGGCCTTAGCTGCATCCTACATTCTGCGTTTTTTTTTGGGAAATCCTCGGCAATTTCCGGAAAATTGTGTTATTGTTACTATTTACTGCTGTCTCCCCTTGATGATTCTCCATCAATTGTAAACCTCTATTGGTTTTTCCCAAGTCACTAAGTATATTTAAATAAGGTACTCCTGTTTTTCTTTATACAGCCATTTCTGGAGTACAGGGTCACATACTCAAAATCACTGTGTAACTCAAAAACTCATCTAATATCCCAATATACCCATCACAAAGTTGAAAAATCATAAATCAAATCATCATAAGTCACGGTTTGTCCGTGGATATGGGTTTCATCAATTCCATTGTATTCAATAATGCTGTCCACCATTAACAGTGGCAGACTGTTGGGGAGTGGATTTTGATAGCATTTTAAAAAACAGTTATTAGAGGGATACTTTAACCTGACTGAATATCTCATCTAATTGTATTAGCACGGTGAATGATTATGTGAAATGTTTTGAGACAGAGTAGTACATTTGTGAATGAAATTGTATGGCTTTTTTCACTTAGTAGGAACCTTTGTGTGCGGAAAGCTGAGAAAATTACTTTCTGCTGTAGAGTCTGGCATTCATTGTAGATTAAAGCTTATTTTTCTGCGAATAAATCTTATTCAATAAAATACGATTTTCTGAAATAAAAAAAAAGCACTTGTGATGTGAACTCATTATCCTCAGCAAAGTAATCCGGAAAAGAAAACCAAACACCATAGTCTCACTTATCATGGGAGCTGAAAAATGGGATCACATGGACACAGGAAGGGGAACAACACACACTGGGGCCTGTCGGGAAGCAGAGCATTAGGAAAAACAGCTAATGCATGCCGGGCTTAATAACTAGGTGATGGGTTGACAGGTGCAGCAAACCACCATGGCACACGTTTACCTTTGTAACAAATCTGCACATCCTGCACATATACCCCAGAACTTAGAAACGAAACGAAACGAAACGGAAAAACAATAACAAAAGGCTAGCCGCAAACTAAAGTTTCAAACTCAGAATGTGACGGACCCACTTTGGTTCAAATCATGGTTCTCAACCCAGGTGCCATAAGGTCAGGATAAAGAATTTGGTTACATATTGTAAATAAGACATACAGCAAATGACTAGAAAAGTTATTCTCAACCTATGTGTGTCTTGTAATTCAAGGATGACGCTATCTACCGGGACACAGCATTAGATTCCAAAGGGCTCAGTCCCGCAAGACTGGCCTCCCACTCTAATAACAATGGGAAGCCCAGCGTTGTTTTACCTCTGCTTCTTAGCAACTGGCTATAAATCGGGTTTCCACCACTCGCAGTTTTAGTTGCATTAATTTGCTGGAAGAGTTCACAGCACGCAGGGAAACACTTACATTTACCATGTTATTATAGCGCATGGTGCCAAAAGTTCAGAAAAAAGACTTTGGGCCCGGCATGTGGGGAGGGGCGCACTACCTTCCTGGAAGTGTTATCCAGAAGCCCTCTAAACCCAGTCCTTTCGGGTTTTTATGGAGACCTCATTCTATAGGCATGATGGGTTAAACCATAGGCTATTGGTGAGCAACTCAACCTGAGGCTCTCAACCCTCCCTGGAAATTGGGGTTGAGGCTTTGCCATTCTCAGTCTGAGTAAAGGAATTTACATGAACGGAATTTTAAAAGAGATTAGCATAGCTGGAAACTTAATTAGGTGATTGAATTATCCGGAGCCACACCTTGATGTTCCTAACCCGAGCACCCTCATCCAACGAATGCTCCACCCAACTGGCTCCCAAGTCTCTACGTGGTTCCAGAGCAAAGGAATGTTTATACAAGGCATATCTCCACGTTTTCTTCAAAGCCTTTTCGCTTCCACGGGTAATTCTTCAACTGCCATGCATCAGGGTCAGGGGGAGGGCTTGTTACAACACAGATCTGTGGATCTCCGGGGTTTGAGGGTTGAAAGGACGCTGCTGGTGTCAAAACCACAAGGTGAGAACCACAGAACCACTAGTTGGTTTTCAGTGTTTCAGTGCATTTAATTCATAATCTATTTGGCCAAGAAAACTTGTAAGCTCTTAGATTGTCCCAAATGTGGCGCGTGAAATCAAATCAGGAGAAGAGTTTCCTAGGAGGTGTAGCCTGGGAAAGTTGGGGGTGACTGATGGAAAGGAGGAGCGAAGCTCCGCCCTTTCCGCTGCTAGGCTGCGCCCGAGGCTATTGAAACCCACCCTGGCGGGCCTGTACTCAGATCTTCGCAGAGCGGAGCAGCGGCCGGAGCGTTTTGCGGGCTCTGCGTGGACTTGCAGCTTACAGCGTCTTGCGACTTGGAAGCGGATTCAGAGGACAGGACAGAACACTTGGGTAAGTGTATCTCTGTCTGTCTGTCTGTCTGTCTGTCTGTCTGTCTCATTGGTTGGTTGATTTCCATTTTCTTGAGGAGCACATACCTCACAACACACACACACACACACACACACACACACACACACACACACACTCGTTCATTCTGCGGGTTAGAAAATTGGTAGGGGTCCCTGGGAGCTACAGGTTTCCTAGTCATGTCTGCACCTAAGAACAGTAGGGTCTTGTCTGGCTCTTCTTATGAACGGTCCCCCAGCCCGGACTCCCCAAGATCCATGCTAGCCTCACCCAGCTTCTCCCTCTCCCCTCTCAGAAACTCAGACTTAAGAGGAAGCTCCTCACCAGGGATCCGGAGCTACCATTCACCATCCCCTAGGGCTTCACCACACTCACCTCTGTCATCACCAGAATCCCACAAGCTCCCATTTCCCTTTCCTCACCGTGATGGGCAATCAATGAAGCCTTTGGGCTCTCCCGTGTCCTCCTCTGGGGATTCTTTAGAGTCACCAGGTTCATCAATAATATACCACATGTTCTTACTGCCATCACCCAGCAGCTCACAACCAGCTCTCGGGGAGACTCTTGTGTCTCTCAGCTACTCTCCAAACAACCCCAGATTTCAGCTGGAGTCAGCCCCCCACACCCAGGAATCACCTGCAAACTCACGGGCCTCACGGTGCTCCTCCCCTATGTCTTTCATCTCTTCAACCCCAGGCCTCAGGGACTCCCCCGTGTCTCCCACTTACTCTCCAGCCATCCCCAGGTTTCTGCGGGAGTCAGCCCCATGCACCCAGGAGTCCCCCAGAGACTCACAGGTTTCGGGAGATTGTGAGCGGTCCCCCATCCCTGACGCCTCAGGATTCATGCCCGCCTCACCCAGCTTCTCCCTCTCCCCTCCCAGAAACTCAGACCCAAGGGTCAGCTCCCCACCAGGGATGTGGAAGTACTCTACATCATCCCGCAGGGCTTCACCACTCTCACATCCATCATCAACAGAATTTCACAACGTTACATTTCCCTTTCCTAACCAAGCAGGACAATCACTCATGTCATTGTGCTCTCCCGTGTCCTCCTCCGGAGATTCTTCACAGTCACCTCATTCATCAATAATATACCATATGTTCCTACTACCATCATCCAGCAGCTCACCCCCAGCCGTCAATGACTCTCCTGTCTGTCCCAGCTACTCTCCAACTACGCCCAGATTTCAGCGGGAGTCGGTCTCCCACACCCCAGAAGCACCTACAAACTCACAGACTTCAGTGAGATCCTCGCCAGTCTCTCTCACGTCTTCACCCCCAGCCCTTACGGACCCTCCTGTCTCTCTCAACTACTATCCAACCACGCCCACATTTCAGCGGGAGTCAGTTCCAGCAACCCAGGGATCACCAGCAAGCTCACCACTTTCACTGAGTTACTCCCCAGTCTCTAGCACGTCTTTATCCCCAACCCTCAGGGACTCTCCTGTCTGTCCCAGCTACTCTCCAACCACGCCCACATTTCAGCGAGAGTCAGTTGCAGGCACCCAGAAATCACCACCAAACTCACCCATTTCACTGCGTTACTCCCCAGTCTCTCTCATGTCTTCACCATCCCTCAGGGACTCTCCTGCCTGTCCCAGCTACTCTCCAACCACGCCCACATTTCAGCGGGAGTCACTTCCAGGCACCCCGGAATCACCACCAAACTCACCAATTTCACTCAATTACTCCCCAGTCTCCCTCATGTCTTCACCAGCCCTCAGGGACTCTCCTGTGGGTCCCAACTACTCTCAATCCACGCCCACATTTCAACGGGAGTCAGTTCCAGGCACCCCGGAATCACCACCAAACTCACCAGTTTCACTCAATTACTCTCCAGTCTCTCTCATGTCTTCACCAGCCCTCAGGGACTCTCCTGCCTGTCCCAGCTACTCTCCAGCCACGCCCAGATGTCAGCTGGAATCAGTTCCAGGCACCCCGGAGTCACCACCAAACTCACCAGTTTCACTGAGTTACTCCCCGGTCTCTCTCCTGTCTTCACCCCCAGCCCTCAGGGACTCTCCTGTGTGTCCCCGCTACTCTCCAACCACGCCCAGATTTCAGCGGGAGTCAGTTCCAGGCACCCAGGGATCACCTACACACTCCCCAGTTTCACTGAGTTACTCCCCGGTCTCTCTCATGTCTTCACCCCCAGCCCCCTGGGACTCCCCTGTCTGTCCCAGCTACTCTCCTGCCACGCCCAGATTCCAGCGGGAGTCAGCCTCCTGCATTCCGGAGTCACCTACAGACTCACAGACCTCACTGAGATCCTCCCTGGTCTCTCTCAGGTCTTTGCCCTCAGCCCACAGGGACTCTTGTGTCTCTTTCAGCTACTCTCAAAAGTTCTCTGGATTCCAGCTGGAGTCGGTTCCAGGCACCCAGGACACAACACCAAACTCACCAATTTCACTGACTTACTCCCCATTCTCGCTCATGTTGTCACCTCCAGCCCTCAGGGACTCTTCTGTCTCTCTCAGCTACTCTCCAACCATCTCCCGATTTCACCTGGAGTCAGCTTCCCACACCCAAGAGTCACCTGCAGACTCACGGACCTTACTGCATCCCTCCCCCATTTCCTTCACCTCTTCACTCCCAGCCTTCAGGGACTCTCCAGCGTCTCCCAGCTTCTCTCCAGCCTTCCCCAGATTTCTGCCGCAGTCAGCCCCAGGCACCCAGGAGAACCCTAGACACTCACAGGCCTCACGAGACGATCTCCCTATGACCTGTATCTATACAGGGATGGCTCCCACCTATCCCTCAGTGACCCCAAACCCATCTCCACTTACACTCAGACACTCCCAGGGCCTGACAGCTACTCCCCGTTATTGTCCTTCAGTTCGAAGCCCTGGCCAATCTACTAGCCAACATGACGCAGTTACCTGGCCATTTCTCCACATTTCTGGTGCGGGCCCCACACCCAGCCGCAGAAGAGCCTCTCCTGCATTCCGTCCTCACACACAGGCCTGTCCATCTACTTGCTACTGTCACACTCTTGCCAGCAGAAGAGGCCCCTGTATTGGCCGTTATCACCACCCAGGCTATCCTCACCCCACAGCTGTGCAGCGGGACCCTCCTGCTGGCCCACGTGGCTGCCAGAGCCCATGCGGACACGAACCTCCAGCATGTCGGCGTCCCTGCGGGCGCCACTACCGGTGACATGGCTAGCATGACCCTCCTCCCTGGCAGTGACACTGTTGATGTGAGCCCCACTTGCAGATCTGTCATTTGCACATAAGGCCATTTCCCCTTTTCTCTCTGTCTTCCGTTCACAGGGCTATTCATTCTCTCTGTTTCTGCCTCCGTTTCAGATATTTACTCACCTTTTTCCTCTTTCACTCTGTCTGCCGTGGTCTCGATGAGAGTGTGCCACATAAGATTCCCCCATTAAAAGTCATGAATTGAGTGGCTTTTACTGTATTTCTGGTTGTGCACATTCCATTTTAATTCGCAATCCATTTTAGAACATTTTATCACCACCGACCAGAGAAAAACCCTGTAAACATTGGACACTCCTCATTCTCTCTCAAACCCTCTCCCTGACCCTCAGCCCTAGGTAACAACTACATAGAGCGATCAACCCCATATCCATAGATTTCCATATTGTGGGCATTTCATATAAACACAATTGCACAATATGTGAGCTTTTGTGACTGACTTTACACTTAGCACAATATTTTCAACATTCATCCACATTGTAGCCATACCCACAGTGGGAAACCATTTTCTTTCTTTTTGGTTTTAGTAACACCGGGTGTTTTCTCCTTCCTTCCTTCTCTCCTTCCTTCCTTCCTTCCTTCCTTCCTTCCTTCCTTCTCTCCTTCCTTCCTTCCTTCCTTCCTTCCTTCCTTCCTTCCTTCCTCCTATTTCTCTCTTACACCTTCTGCCCTCTCTGCTTCCTAGGCCTTAGCTGCATCCTACATTCTGCGTTTTTTTTTGGGAAATCCTCGGCAATTTCCGGAAAATTGTGTTATTGTTACTATTTACTGCTGTCTCCCCTTGATGATTCTCCATCAATTGTAAACCTCTATTGGTTTTTCCCAAGTCACTAAGTATATTTAAATAAGGTACTCCTGTTTTTCTTTATACAGCCATTTCTGGAGTACAGGGTCACATACTCAAAATCACTGTGTAACTCAAAAACTCATCTAATATCCCAATATACCCATCACAAAGTTGAAAAATCATAAATCAAATCATCATAAGTCACGGTTTGTCCGTGGATATGGGTTTCATCAATTCCATTGTATTCAATAATGCTGTCCACCATTAACAGTGGCAGACTGTTGGGGAGTGGATTTTGATAGCATTTTAAAAAACAGTTATTAGAGGGATACTTTAACCTGACTGAATATCTCATCTAATTGTATTAGCACGGTGAATGATTATGTGAAATGTTTTGAGACAGAGTAGTACATTTGTGAATGAAATTGTATGGCTTTTTTCACTTAGTAGGAACCTTTGTGTGCGGAAAGCTGAGAAAATTACTTTCTGCTGTAGAGTCTGGCATTCATTGTAGATTAAAGCTTATTTTTCTGCGAATAAATCTTATTCAATAAAATACGATTTTCTGAAATAAAAAAAAAGCACTTGTGATGTGAACTCATTATCCTCAGCAAAGTAATCCGGAAAAGAAAACCAAACACCATAGTCTCACTTATCATGGGAGCTGAAAAATGGGATCACATGGACACAGGAAGGGGAACAACACACACTGGGGCCTGTCGGGAAGCAGAGCATTAGGAAAAACAGCTAATGCATGCCGGGCTTAATAACTAGGTGATGGGTTGACAGGTGCAGCAAACCACCATGGCACACGTTTACCTTTGTAACAAATCTGCACATCCTGCACATATACCCCAGAACTTAGAAACGAAACGAAACGAAACGGAAAAACAATAACAAAAGGCTAGCGGCAAACTAAAGTTTCAAACTCAGAATGTGACGGACCCACTTTGGTTCAAATCATGGTTCTCAACCCAGGTGCCATAAGGTCAGGATAAAGAATTTGGTTACATATTGTAAATAAGACATACAGCAAATGACTAGAAAAGTTATTCTCAACCTATGTGTGTCTTGTAATTCAAGGATGACGCTATCTACCGGGACACAGCATTAGATTCCAAAGGGCTCAGTCCCGCAAGACTGGCCTCCCACTCTAATAACAATGGGAAGCCCAGCGTTGTTTTACCTCTGCTTCTTAGCAACTGGCTATAAATCGGGTTTCCACCACTCGCAGTTTTAGTTGCATTAATTTGCTGGAAGAGTTCACAGCACGCAGGGAAACACTTACATTTACCATGTTATTATAGCGGATGGTGCCAAAAGTTCAGAAAAAAGACTTTGGGCCCGGCATGTGGGGAGGGGCGCACTACCTTCCTGGAAGTGTTATCCAGAAGCCCTCTAAACCCAGTCCTTTCGGGTTTTTATGGAGACCTCATTCTATAGGCATGATGGGTTAAACCATAGGCTATTGGTGAGCAACTCAACCTGAGGCTCTCAACCCTCCCTGGAAATTGGGGTTGAGGCTTTGCCATTCTCAGTCTGAGTAAAGGAATTTACATGAACGGAATTTTAAAAGAGATTAGCATAGCTGGAAACTTAATTAGGTGATTGAATTATCCGGAGCCACACCTTGATGTTCCTAACCCGAGCACCCTCATCCAACGAATGCTCCACCCAACTGGCTCCCAAGTCTCTACGTGGTTCCAGAGCAAAGGAATGTTTATACAAGGCATATCTCCACGTTTTCTTCAAAGCCTTTTCGCTTCCACGGGTAATTCTTCAACTGCCATGCATCAGGGTCATGGGGAGGGCTTGTTACAACACAGATCTGTGGATCTCCGGGGTTTGAGGGTTGAAAGGACGCTGCTGGTGTCAAAACCACAAGGTGAGAACCACAGAACCACTAGTTGGTTTTCAGTGTTTCAGTGCATTTAATTCATAATCTATTTGGCCAAGAAAACTTGTAAGCTCTTAGATTGTCCCAAATGTGGCGCGTGAAATCAAATCAGGAGAAGAGTTTCCTAGGAGGTGTAGCCTGGGAAAGTTGGGGGTGACTGATGGAAAGGAGGAGCGAAGCTCCGCCCTTTCCGCTGCTAGGCTGCGCCCGAGGCTATTGAAACCCACCCTGGCGGGCCTGTACTCAGATCTTCGCAGAGCGGAGCAGCGGCCGGAGCGTTTTGCGGGCTCTGCGTGGACTTGCAGCTTACAGCGTCTTGCGACTTGGAAGCGGATTCAGAGGACAGGACAGAACACTTGGGTAAGTGTATCTCTGTCTGTCTGTCTGTCTGTCTGTCTGTCTGTCTCATTGGTTGGTTGATTTCCATTTTCTTGAGGAGCACATACCTCACAACACACACACACACACACACACACACACACACACACACACACACTCGTTCATTCTGCGGGTTAGAAAATTGGTAGGGGTCCCTGGGAGCTACAGGTTTCCTAGTCATGTCTGCACCTAAGAACAGTAGGGTCTTGTCTGGCTCTTCTTATGAACGGTCCCCCAGCCCGGACTCCCCAAGATCCATGCTAGCCTCACCCAGCTTCTCCCTCTCCCCTCTCAGAAACTCAGACTTAAGAGGAAGCTCCTCACCAGGGATCCGGAGCTACCATTCACCATCCCCTAGGGCTTCACCACACTCACCTCTGTCATCACCAGAATCCCACAAGCTCCCATTTCCCTTTCCTCACCGTGATGGGCAATCAATGAAGCCTTTGGGCTCTCCCGTGTCCTCCTCTGGGGATTCTTTAGAGTCACCAGGTTCATCAATAATATACCACATGTTCTTACTGCCATCACCCAGCAGCTCACAACCAGCTCTCGGGGAGACTCTTGTGTCTCTCAGCTACTCTCCAAACAACCCCAGATTTCAGCTGGAGTCAGCCCCCCACACCCAGGAATCACCTGCAAACTCACGGGCCTCACGGTGCTCCTCCCCTATGTCTTTCATCTCTTCAACCCCAGGCCTCAGGGACTCCCCCGTGTCTCCCACTTACTCTCCAGCCATCCCCAGGTTTCTGCGGGAGTCAGCCCCATGCACCCAGGAGTCCCCCAGAGACTCACAGGTTTCGGGAGATTGTGAGCGGTCCCCCATCCCTGACGCCTCAGGATTCATGCCCGCCTCACCCAGCTTCTCCCTCTCCCCTCCCAGAAACTCAGACCCAAGGGTCAGCTCCCCACCAGGGATGTGGAAGTACTCTACATCATCCCGCAGGGCTTCACCACTCTCACATCCATCATCAACAGAATTTCACAACGTTACATTTCCCTTTCCTAACCAAGCAGGACAATCACTCATGTCATTGTGCTCTCCCGTGTCCTCCTCCGGAGATTCTTCACAGTCACCTCATTCATCAATAATATACCATATGTTCCTACTACCATCATCCAGCAGCTCACCCCCAGCTGTCAATGACTCTCCTGTCTGTCCCAGCTACTCTCCAACTACGCCCAGATTTCAGCGGGAGTCGGTCTCCCACACCCCAGAAGCACCTACAAACTCACAGACTTCAGTGAGATCCTCGCCAGTCTCTCTCACGTCTTCACCCCCAGCCCTTACGGACCCTCCTGTCTCTCTCAACTACTATCCAACCACGCCCACATTTCAGCGGGAGTCAGTTCCAGCAACCCAGGGATCACCAGCAAGCTCACCACTTTCACTGAGTTACTCCCCAGTCTCTAGCACGTCTTTATCCCCAACCCTCAGGGACTCTCCTGTCTGTCCCAGCTACTCTCCAACCACGCCCACATTTCAGCGAGAGTCAGTTGCAGGCACCCAGAAATCACCACCAAACTCACCCATTTCACTGCGTTACTCCCCAGTCTCTCTCATGTCTTCACCATCCCTCAGGGACTCTCCTGCCTGTCCCAGCTACTCTCCAACCACGCCCACATTTCAGCGGGAGTCACTTCCAGGCACCCCGGAATCACCACCAAACTCACCAATTTCACTCAATTACTCCCCAGTCTCCCTCATGTCTTCACCAGCCCTCAGGGACTCTCCTGTGGGTCCCAACTACTCTCAAACCACGCCCACATTTCAGCGGGAGTCAGTTCCAGGCACCCCGGAATCACCACCAAACTCACCAGTTTCACTCAATTACTCTCCAGTCTCTCTCATGTCTTCACCAGCCCTCAGGGACTCTCCTGCCTGTCCCAGCTACTCTCCAGCCACGCCCAGATGTCAGCTGGAATCAGTTCCAGGCACCCCGGAGTCACCACCAAACTCACCAGTTTCACTGAGTTACTCCCCGGTCTCTCTCCTGTCTTCACCCCCAGCCCTCAGGGACTCTCCTGTGTGTCCCCGCTACTCTCCAACCACGCCCAGATTTCAGCGGGAGTCAGTTCCAGGCACCCAGGGATCACCTACACACTCCCCAGTTTCACTGAGTTACTCCCCGGTCTCTCTCATGTCTTCACCCCCAGCCCCCTGGGACTCCCCTGTCTGTCCCAGCTACTCTCCTGCCACGCCCAGATTCCAGCGGGAGTCAGCCTCCTGCATTCCGGAGTCACCTACAGACTCACAGACCTCACTGAGATCCTCCCTGGTCTCTCTCAGGTCTTTGCCCTCAGCCCACAGGGACTCTTGTGTCTCTTTCAGCTACTCTCAAAAGTTCTCTGGATTCCAGCTGGAGTCGGTTCCAGGCACCCAGGACACAACACCAAACTCACCAATTTCACTGACTTACTCCCCATTCTCGCTCATGTTGTCACCTCCAGCCCTCAGGGACTCTTCTGTCTCTCTCAGCTACTCTCCAACCATCTCCCGATTTCACCTGGAGTCAGCTTCCCACACCCAAGAGTCACCTGCAGACTCACGGACCTTACTGCATCCCTCCCCCATTTCCTTCACCTCTTCACTCCCAGCCTTCAGGGACTCTCCAGCGTCTCCCAGCTTCTCTCCAGCCTTCCCCAGATTTCTGCCGCAGTCAGCCCCAGGCACCCAGGAGAACCCTAGACACTCACAGGCCTCACGAGACGATCTCCCTATGACCTGTATCTATACAGGGATGGCTCCCACCTATCCCTCAGTGACCCCAAACCCATCTCCACTTACACTCAGACACTCCCAGGGCCTGACAGCTACTCCCCGTTATTGTCCTTCAGTTCGAAGCCCTGGCCAATCTACTAGCCAACATGACGCAGTTACCTGGCCATTTCTCCACATTTCTGGTGCGGGCCCCACACCCAGCCGCAGAAGAGCCTCTCCTGCATTCCGTCCTCACACACAGGCCTGTCCATCTACTTGCTACTGTCACACTCTTGCCAGCAGAAGAGGCCCCTGTATTGGCCGTTATCACCACCCAGGCTATCCTCACCCCACAGCTGTGCAGCGGGACACTCCTGCTGGCCCACGTGGCTGCCAGAGCCCATGCGGACACGAACCTCCAGCATGTCGGCGTCCCTGCGGGCGCCACTACCGGTGACATGGCTAGCATGACCCTCCTCCCTGGCAGTGACACTGTTGATGTGAGCCCCACTTGCAGATCTGTCATTTGCACATAAGGCCATTTCCCCTTTTCTCTCTCTCTTCCGTTCACAGGGCTATTCATTCTCTCTGTTTCTGCCTCCGTTTCAGATATTTACTCACCTTTTTCCTCTTTCACTCTGTCTGCCGTGGTCTCGATGAGAGTGTGCCACATAAGATTCCCCCATTAAAAGTCATGAATTGAGTGGCTTTTACTGTATTTCTGGTTGTGCACATTCCATTTTAATTCGCAATCCATTTTAGAACATTTTATCACCACCGACCAGAGAAAAACCCTGTAAACATTGGACACTCCTCATTCTCTCTCAAACCCTCTCCCTGACCCTCAGCCCTAGGTAACAACTACATAGAGCGATCAACCCCATATCCATAGATTTCCATATTGTGGGCATTTCATATAAACACAATTGCACAATATGTGAGCTTTTGTGACTGACTTTACACTTAGCACAATATTTTCAACATTCATCCACATTGTAGCCATACCCACAGTGGGAAACCATTTTCTTTCTTTTTGGTTTTAGTAACACCGGGTGTTTTCTCCTTCCTTCCTTCTCTCCTTCCTTCCTTCCTTCCTTCCTTCCTTCCTTCCTTCCTTCCTTCCTTCCTCCTATTTCTCTCTTACACCTTCTGCCCTCTCTGCTTCCTAGGCCTTAGCTGCATCCTACATTCTGCGTTTTTTTTTGGGAAATCCTCGGCAGTTTCCGGAAAATTGTGTTATTGTTACTATTTACCGCTGTCTCTCCTTGATGATTCTCCATCAATTGTAAACCTCTATTGGTTTTTCCCAAGTCACTAAGTATATTTAAATAAGGTACTCCTGTTTTTCTTTATACAGCCATTTCTGGAGTACAGGGTCACATACTCAAAATCACTGTGTAACTCAAAAACTCATCTAAAATCCCAATATACCCATCACAAAGTTGAAAAATCATAAATCAAACCATCATAAGTCACGGTTTGTCCGTGGATATGGGCTTCATCAATTCCATTGTATTCAATAATGCTGTCCACCATTAACAGTGGCAGACTGTTGGGGAGTGGATTTTGATAGCATTTTAAAAAACAGTTATTAGAGGGATACTTTAACCTGACTGAATATCTCATCTAATTGTATTAGCACGGTGAATGATTATGTGAAATGTTTTGAGACAGAGTAGTACATTTGTGAATGAAATTGTATGGCTTTTTTCACTTAGTAGGAACCTTTGTGTGCGGAAAGCTGAGAAAATTACTTTCTGCTGTAGAGTCTGGCATTCATTGTAGATTAAAGCTTATTTTTCTGCGAATAAATCTTATTCAATAAAATACGATTTTCTGAAATAAAAAAAAAGCACTTGTGATGTGAACTCATTATCCTCAGCAAAGTAATCCGGAAAAGAAAACCAAACACCATAGTCTCACTTATCATGGGAGCTGAAAAATGGGATCACATGGACACAGGAAGGGGAACAACACACACTGGGGCCTGTCGGGAGGCAGAGCATTAGGAAAAACAGCTAATGCATGCCGGGCTTAATAACTAGGTGATGGGTTGACAGGTGCAGCAAACCACCATGGCACACGTTTACCTTTGTAACAAATCTGCACATCCTGCACATATACCCCAGAACTTAGAAACGAAACGAAGCGAAACGGAAAAACAATAACAAAAGGCTAGCGGCAAACTAAAGTTTCAAACTCAGAATGTGACGGACCCACTTTGGTTCAAATCATGGTTCTCAACCCAGGTGCCATAAGGTCAGGATAAAGAATTTGGTTACATATTGTAAATAAGACATACAGCAAATGACTAGAAAAGTTATTCTCAACCTATGTGTGTCTTGTAATTCAAGGATGACGCTATCTACCGGGACACAGCATTAGATTCCAAAGGGCTCAGTCCCGCAAGACTGGCCTCCCACTCTAATAACAATGGGAAGCCCAGCGTTGTTTTACCTCTGCTTCTTAGCAACTGGCTATAAATCGGGTTTCCACCACTCGCAGTTTTAGTTGCATTAATTTGCTGGAAGAGTTCACAGCACGCAGGGAAACACTTACATTTTCCATGTTATTATAGCGGATGTTGCCAAAAGTTCAGAAAAAAGACTTTGGGCCCGGCATGTGGGGAGGGGCGCACTACCTTCCTGGAAGTGTTATCCAGAAGCCCTCTAAACCCAGTCCTTTCGGGTTTTTATGGAGACCTCATTCTATAGGCATGATGGGTTAAACCATAGGCTATTGGTGAGCAACTCAACCTGAGGCTCTCAACCCTCCCTGGAAATTGGGGTTGAGGCTTTGCCATTCTCAGTCTGAGTAAAGGAATTTACATGAACGGAATTTTAAAAGAGATTAGCATAGCTGGAAACTTAATTAGGTGATTGAATTATCCGGAGCCACACCTTGATGTTCCTAACCCGAGCACCCTCATCCAACGAATGCTCCACCCAACTGGCTCCCAAGTCTCTACGTGGTTCCAGAGCAAAGGAATGTTTATACAAGGCATATCTCCACGTTTTCTTCAAAGTCTTTTCGCTTCCACGGGTAATTCTTCAACTGCCATGCATCAGGGTCAGGGGGAGGGCTTGTTACAACACAGATCTGTGGATCTCCGGGGTTTGAGGGTTGAAAGGACGCTGCTGGTGTCAAAACCACAAGGTGAGAACCACAGAACCACTAGTTGGTTTTCAGTGTTTCAGTGCATTTAATTCATAATCTATTTGGCCAAGAAAACTTGTAAGCTCTTAGATTGTCCCAAATGTGGCGCGTGAAATCAAATCAGGAGAAGAGTTTCCTAGGAGGTGTAGCCTGGGAAAGTTGGGGGTGACTGATGGAAAGGAGGAGCGAAGCTCCGCCCTTTCCGCTGCTAGGCTGCGCCCGAGGCTATTGAAACCCACCCTGGCGGGCCTGTACTCAGATCTTCGCAGAGCGGAGCAGCGGCCGGAGCGTTTTGCGGGCTCTGCGTGGACTTGCAGCTTACAGCGTCTTGCGACTTGGAAGCGGATTCAGAGGACAGGACAGAACACTTGGGTAAGTGTATCTCTGTCTGTCTGTCTGTCTGTCTGTCTGTCTGTCTCATTGGTTGGTTGATTTCCATTTTCTTGAGGAGCACATACCTCACAACACACACACACACACACACACACACACACACACACACTCGTTCATTCTGCGGGTTAGAAAATTGGTAGGGGTCCCTGGGAGCTACAGGTTTCCTAGTCATGTCTGCACCTAAGAACAGTAGGGTCTTGTCTGGCTCTTCTTATGAACGGTCCCCCAGCCCGGACTCCCCAAGATCCATGCTAGCCTCACCCAGCTTCTCCCTCTCCCCTCTCAGAAACTCAGACTTAAGAGGAAGCTCCTCACCAGGGATCCGGAGCTACCATTCACCATCCCCTAGGGCTTCACCACACTCACCTCTGTCATCACCAGAATCCCACAAGCTCCCATTTCCCTTTCCTCACCATGATGGGCAATCAATGAAGCCTTTGGGCTCTCCCGTGTCCTCCTCTGGGGATTCTTTAGAGTCACCAGGTTCATCAATAATATACCACATGTTCTTACTGCCATCACCCAGCAGCTCACAACCAGCTCTCGGGGAGACTCTTGTGTCTCTCAGCTACTCTCCAAACAACCCCAGATTTCAGCTGGAGTCAGCCCCCACACCCAGGAATCACCTACAAACCCACGGGCCTCACGGTGCTCCTCCCCTATGTCTTTCATCTCTTCAACCCCAGGCCTCAGGGACTCCCCCGTGTCTCCCACTTACTCTCCAGCCATCCAAAGGTTTCTGCGGGAGTCAGCCCCATGCACCCAGGAGTCCCCCAGAGACTCACAGGTTTCGGGAGATTGTGAGCGGTCCCCCATCCCTGACGCCTCAGGATTCATGCCCGCCTCACCCAGCTTCTCCCTCTCCCCTCCCAGAAACTCAGACCCAAGGGTCAGCTCCCCACCAGGGATGTGGAAGTACTCTACATCATCCCGCAGGGCTTCACCACTCTCACATCCATCATCAACAGAATTTCACAACGTTACATTTCCCTTTCCTAACCAAGCAGGACAATCACTCATGTCATTGTGCTCTCCCGTGTCCTCCTCCGGAGATTCTTCACAGTCACCTCATTCATCAATAATATACCATATGTTCCTACTGCCATCATCCAGCAGCTCACCCCCAGCCGTCAATGACTCTCCTGTCTGTCCCAGCTACTCTCCAACTACGCCCAGATTTCAGCGGGAGTCGGTCTCCCACACCCCAGAAGCACCTACAAACTCACAGACTTCAGTGAGATCCTCGCCAGTCTCTCTCACGTCTTCACCCCCAGCCCTTACGGACCCTCCTGTCTCTCTCAACTACTATCCAACCACGCCCACATTTCAGCGGGAGTCAGTTCCAGCAACCCAGGGATCACCAGCAAGCTCACCACTTTCACTGAGTTACTCCCCAGTCTCTAGCACGTCTTTATCCCCAACCCTCAGGGACTCTCCTGTCTGTCCCAGCTACTCTCCAACCACGCCCACATTTCAGCGAGAGTCAGTTGCAGGCACCCAGAAATCACCACCAAACTCACCCATTTCACTGCGTTACTCCCCAGTCTCTCTCATGTCTTCACCATCCCTCAGGGACTCTCCTGCCTGTCCCAGCTACTCTCCAACCACGCCCACATTTCAGCGGGAGTCACTTCCAGGCACCCCGGAATCACCACCAAACTCACCAATTTCACTCAATTACTCCCCAGTCTCCCTCATGTCTTCACCAGCCCTCAGGGACTCTCCTGTGGGTCCCAACTACTCTCAAACCACGCCCACATTTCAGCGGGAGTCAGTTCCAGGCACCCCGGAATCACCACCAAACTCACCAGTTTCACTCAATTACTCTCCAGTCTCTCTCATGTCTTCACCAGCCCTCAGGGACTCTCCTGCCTGTCCCAGCTACTCTCCAGCCACGCCCAGATGTCAGCTGGAATCAGTTCCAGGCACCCCGGAGTCACCACCAAACTCACCAGTTTCACTGAGTTACTCCCCGGTCTCTCTCCTGTCTTCACCCCCAGCCCTCAGGGACTCTCCTGTGTGTCCCCGCTACTCTCCAACCACGCCCAGATTTCAGCGGGAGTCAGTTCCAGGCACCCAGGGATCACCTACACACTCCCCAGTTTCACTGAGTTACTCCCCGGTCTCTCTCATGTCTTCACCCCCAGCCCCCTGGGACTCCCCTGTCTGTCCCAGCTACTCTCCTGCCACGCCCAGATTCCAGCGGGAGTCAGCCTCCTGCATTCCGGAGTCACCTACAGACTCACAGACCTCACTGAGATCCTCCCTGGTCTCTCTCAGGTCTTTGCCCTCAGCCCACAGGGACTCTTGTGTCTCTTTCAGCTACTCTCAAAAGTTCTCTGGATTCCAGCTGGAGTCGGTTCCAGGCACCCAGGACACAACACCAAACTCACCAATTTCACTGACTTACTCCCCATTCTCGCTCATGTTGTCACCTCCAGCCCTCAGGGACTCTTCTGTCTCTCTCAGCTACTCTCCAACCATCTCCCGATTTCACCTGGAGTCAGCTTCCCACACCCAAGAGTCACCTGCAGACTCACGGACCTTACTGCATCCCTCCCCCATTTCCTTCACCTCTTCACTCCCAGCCTTCAGGGACTCTCCAGCGTCTCCCAGCTTCTCTCCAGCCTTCCCCAGATTTCTGCCGCAGTCAGCCCCAGGCACCCAGGAGAACCCTAGACACTCACAGGCCTCACGAGACGATCTCCCTATGACCTGTATCTGTACAGGGATGGCTCCCACCTATCCCTCAGTGACCCCAAACCCATCTCCACTTACACTCAGACACTCCCAGGGCCTGACAGCTACTCCCCGTTATTGTCCTTCAGTTCGAAGCCCTGGCCAATCTACTAGCCAACATGACGCAGTTACCTGGCCATTTCTCCACATTTCTGGTGCGGGCCCCACACCCAGCCGCAGAAGAGCCTCTCCTGCATTCCGTCCTCACACACAGGCCTGTCCATCTACTTGCTACTGTCACACTCTTGCCAGCAGAAGAGGCCCCTGTATTGGCCGTTATCACCACCCATGCTATCCTCACCCCACAGCTGTGCAGCGGGACCCTCCTGCTGGCCCACGTGGCTGCCAGAGCCCATGCGGACACGAACCTCCAGCATGTCGGCGTCCCTGCGGGCGCCACTACCGGTGACATGGCTAGCATGACCCTCCTCCCTGGCAGTGACACTGTTGATGTGAGCCCCACTTGCAGATCTGTCATTTGCACATAAGGCCATTTCCCCTTTTCTCTCTCTCTTCCGTTCACAGGGCTATTCATTCTCTCTGTTTCTGCCTCCGTTTCAGATATTTACTCACCTTTTTCCTCTTTCACTCTGTCTGCCGTGGTCTCGATGAGAGTGTGCCACATAAGATTCCCCCATTAAAAGTCATGAATTGAGTGGCTTTTACTGTATTTCTGGTTGTGCACATTCCATTTTAATTCGCAATCCATTTTAGAACATTTTATCACCACCGACCAGAGAAAAACCCTGTAAACATTGGACACTCCTCATTCTCTCTCAAACCCTCTCCCTGACCCTCAGCCCTAGGTAACAACTACATAGAGCGATCAACCCCATATCCATAGATTTCCATATTGTGGGCATTTCATATAAACACAATTGCACAATATGTGAGCTTTTGTGACTGACTTTACACTTAGCACAATATTTTCAACATTCATCCACATTGTAGCCATACCCACAGTGGGAAACCATTTTCTTTCTTTTTGGTTTTAGTAACACCGGGTGTTTTCTCCTTCCTTCCTTCTCTCCTTCCTTCCTTCCTTCCTTCCTTCCTTCCTTCCTTCCTTCCTTCCTCCTATTTCTCTCTTACACCTTCTGCCCTCTCTGCTTCCTAGGCCTTAGCTGCATCCTACATTCTGCGTTTTTTTTTGGGAAATCCTCGGCAGTTTCCGGAAAATTGTGTTATTGTTACTATTTACCGCTGTCTCTCCTTGATGATTCTCCATCAATTGTAAACCTCTATTGGTTTTTCCCAAGTCACTAAGTATATTTAAATAAGATACTCCTGTTTTTCTTTATACAGCCATTTCTGGAGTACGGGGTCACATACTCAAAATCACTGTGTAACTCAAAAACTCATCTAATATCCCAATATACCCATCACAAAGTTGAAAAATCATAAATCAAACCATCATAAGTCACGGTTTGTCCGTGGATATGGGCTTCATCAATTCCATTGTATTCAATAATGCTGTCCACCATTAACAGTGGCAGACTGTTGGGGAGTGGATTTTGATAGCATTTTAAAAAACAGTTATTAGAGGGATACTTTAACCTGACTGAATATCTCATCTAATTGTATTAGCACGGTGAATGATTATGTGAAATGTTTTGAGACAGAGTAGTACATTTGTGAATGAAATTGTATGGCTTTTTTCACTTAGTAGGAACCTTTGTGTGCGGAAAGCTGAGAAAATTACTTTCTGCTGTAGAGTCTGGCATTCATTGTAGATTAAAGCTTATTTTTCTGCGAATAAATCTTATTCAATAAAATACGATTTTCTGAAATAAAAAAAAAGCACTTGTGATGTGAACTCATTATCCTCAGCAAAGTAATCCGGAAAAGAAAACCAAACACCATAGTCTCACTTATCATGGGAGCTGAAAAATGGGATCACATGGACACAGGAAGGGGAACAACACACACTGGGGCCTGTCGGGAGGCAGAGCATTAGGAAAAACAGCTAATGCATGCCGGGCTTAATAACTAGGTGATGGGTTGACAGGTGCAGCAAACCACCATGGCACACGTTTACCTTTGTAACAAATCTGCACATCCTGCACATATACCCCAGAACTTAGAAACGAAACGAAGCGAAACGGAAAAACAATAACAAAAGGCTAGCGGCAAACTAAAGTTTCAAACTCAGAATGTGACGGACCCACTTTGGTTCAAATCATGGTTCTCAACCCAGGTGCCATAAGGTCAGGATAAAGAATTTGGTTACATATTGTAAATAAGACATACAGCAAATGACTAGAAAAGTTATTCTCAACCTATGTGTGTCTTGTAATTCAAGGATGACGCTATCTACCGGGACACAGCATTAGATTCCAAAGGGCTCAGTCCCGCAAGACTGGCCTCCCACTCTAATAACAATGGGAAGCCCAGCGTTGTTTTACCTCTGCTTCTTAGCAACTGGCTATAAATCGGGTTTCCACCACTCGCAGTTTTAGTTGCATTAATTTGCTGGAAGAGTTCACAGCACGCAGGGAAACACTTACATTTTCCATGTTATTATAGCGGATGTTGCCAAAAGTTCAGAAAAAAGACTTTGGGCCCGGCATGTGGGGAGGGGCGCACTACCTTCCTGGAAGTGTTATCCAGAAGCCCTCTAAACCCAGTCCTTACGGGTTTTTATGGAGACCTCATTCTATAGGCATGATGGGTTAAACCATAGGCTATTGGTGAGCAACTCAACCTGAGGCTCTCAACCCTCCCTGGAAATTGGGGTTGAGGCTTTGCCATTCTCAGTCTGAGTAAAGGAATTTACATGAACGGAATTTTAAAAGAGATTAGCATAGCTGGAAACTTAATTAGGTGATTGAATTATCCGGAGCCACACCTTGATGTTCCTAACCCGAGCACCCTCATCCAACGAATGCTCCACCCAACTGGCTCCCAAGTCTCTACGTGGTTCCAGAGCAAAGGAATGTTTATACAAGGCATATCTCCACGTTTTCTTCAAAGTCTTTTCGCTTCCACGGGTAATTCTTCAACTGCCATGCATCAGGGTCAGGGGGAGGGCTTGTTACAACACAGATCTGTGGATCTCCGGGGTTTGAGGGTTGAAAGGACGCTGCTGGTGTCAAAACCACAAGGTGAGAACCACAGAACCACTAGTTGGTTTTCAGTGTTTCAGTGCATTTAATTCATAATCTATTTGGCCAAGAAAACTTGTAAGCTCTTAGATTGTCCCAAATGTGGCGCGTGAAATCAAATCAGGAGAAGAGTTTCCTAGGAGGTGTAGCCTGGGAAAGTTGGGGGTGACTGATGGAAAGGAGGAGCGAAGCTCCGCCCTTTCCGCTGCTAGGCTGCGCCCGAGGCTATTGAAACCCACCCTGGCGGGCCTGTACTCAGATCTTCGCAGAGCGGAGCAGCGGCCGGAGCGTTTTGCGGGCTCTGCGTGGACTTGCAGCTTACAGCGTCTTGCGACTTGGAAGCGGATTCAGAGGACAGGACAGAACACTTGGGTAAGTGTATCTCTGTCTGTCTGTCTGTCTGTCTGTCTGTCTGTCTCATTGGTTGGTTGATTTCCATTTTCTTGAGGAGCACATACCTCACAACACACACACACACACACACACACACACACACACACACACACACACTCGTTCATTCTGCGGGTTAGAAAATTGGTAGGGGTCCCTGGGAGCTACAGGTTTCCTAGTCATGTCTGCACCTAAGAACAGTAGGGTCTTGTCTGGCTCTTCTTATGAACGGTCCCGCAGCCCGGACTCCCCAAGATCCATGCTAGCCTCACCCAGCTTCTCCCTCTCCCCTCTCAGAAACTCAGACTTAAGAGGAAGCTCCTCACCAGGGATACGGAGCTACCATTCACCATCCCCTAGGGCTTCACCACACTCATCTCTGTCATCACCAGAATCCCGCAAGCTCCCATTTCCCTTTCCTCACCGTGATGGGCAATCAATGAAGCCTTTGGGCTCTCCCGTGTCCTCCTCTGGGGATTCTTTAGAGTCACCAGGTTCATCAATAATATACCACATGTTCTTACTGCCATCACCCAGCAGCTCACAACCAGCTCTCGGGGAGACTCTTGTGTCTCTCAGCTACTCTCCAAACAACCCCAGATTTCAGCTGGAGTCAGCCCCCCACACCCAGGAATCACCTACAAACTCACGGGCCTCACGGTGCTCCTCCCCTATGTCTTTCATCTCTTCAACCCCAGGCCTCAGGGACTCCCCCGTGTCTCCCACTTACTCTCCAGCCATCCAAAGGTTTCTGCGGGAGTCAGCCCCATGCACCCAGGAGTCCCCCAGAGACTCACAGGTTTCGGGAGATTGTGAGCGGTCCCCCATCCCTGACGCCTCAGGATTCATGCCCGCCTCACCCAGCTTCTCCCTCTCCCCTCCCAGAAACTCAGACCCAAGGGTCAGCTCCCCACCAGGGATGTGGAAGTACTCTACATCATCCCGCAGGGCTTCACCACTCTCACATCCATCATCAACAGAATTTCACAACGTTACATTTCCCTTTCCTAACCAAGCAGGACAATCACTCATGTCATTGTGCTCTCCCGTGTCCTCCTCCGGAGATTCTTCACAGTCACCTCATTCATCAATAATATACCATATGTTCCTACTGCCATCATCCAGCATCTCACCCCCAGCCGTCAATGACTCTCCTGTCTGTCCCAGCTACTCTCCAACTACGCCCAGATTTCAGCGGGAGTCGGTCTCCCACACCCCAGAAGCACCTACAAACTCACAGACTTCAGTGAGATCCTCGCCAGTCTCTCTCACGTCTTCACCCCCAGCCCTTACGGACCCTCCTGTCTCTCTCAACTACTATCCAACCACGCCCACATTTCAGCGGGAGTCAGTTCCAGCAACCCAGGGATCACCAGCAAGCTCACCACTTTCACTGAGTTACTCCCCAGTCTCTAGCACGTCTTTATCCCCAACCCTCAGGGACTCTCCTGTCTGTCCCAGCTACTCTCCAACCACGCCCACATTTCAGCGAGAGTCAGTTGCAGGCACCCAGAAATCACCACCAAACTCACCCATTTCACTGCGTTACTCCCCAGTCTCTCTCATGTCTTCACCATCCCTCAGGGACTCTCCTGCCTGTCCCAGCTACTCTCCAACCACGCCCACATTTCAGCGGGAGTCACTTCCAGGCACCCCGGAATCACCACCAAACTCACCAATTTCACTCAATTACTCCCCAGTCTCCCTCATGTCTTCACCAGCCCTCAGGGACTCTCCTGTGGGTCCCAACTACTCTCAAACCACGCCCACATTTCAGCGGGAGTCAGTTCCAGGCACCCCGGAATCACCACCAAACTCACCAGTTTCACTCAATTACTCTCCAGTCTCTCTCATGTCTTCACCAGCCCTCAGGGACTCTCCTGCCTGTCCCAGCTACTCTCCAGCCACGCCCAGATGTCAGCTGGAATCAGTTCCAGGCACCCCGGAGTCACCACCAAACTCACCAGTTTCACTGAGTTACTCCCCGGTCTCTCTCCTGTCTTCACCCCCAGCCCTCAGGGACTCTCCTGTGTGTCCCCGCTACTCTCCAACCACGCCCAGATTTCAGCGGGAGTCAGTTCCAGGCACCCAGGGATCACCTACACACTCCCCAGTTTCACTGAGTTACTCCCCGGTCTCTCTCATGTCTTCACCCCCAGCCCCCTGGGACTCCCCTGTCTGTCCCAGCTACTCTCCTGCCACGCCCAGATTCCAGCGGGAGTCAGCCTCCTGCATTCCGGAGTCACCTACAGACTCACAGACCTCACTGAGATCCTCCCTGGTCTCTCTCAGGTCTTTGCCCTCAGCCCACAGGGACTCTTGTGTCTCTTTCAGCTACTCTCAAAAGTTCTCTGGATTCCAGCTGGAGTCGGTTCCAGGCACCCAGGACACAACACCAAACTCACCAATTTCACTGACTTACTCCCCATTCTCGCTCATGTTGTCACCTCCAGCCCTCAGGGACTCTTCTGTCTCTCTCAGCTACTCTCCAACCATCTCCCGATTTCACCTGGAGTCAGCTTCCCACACCCAAGAGTCACCTGCAGACTCACGGACCTTACTGCATCCCTCCCCCATTTCCTTCACCTCTTCACTCCCAGCCTTCAGGGACTCTCCAGCGTCTCCCAGCTTCTCTCCAGCCTTCCCCAGATTTCTGCCGCAGTCAGCCCCAGGCACCCAGGAGAACCCTAGACACTCACAGGCCTCACGAGACGATCTCCCTATGACCTGTATCTGTACAGGGATGGCTCCCACCTATCCCTCAGTGACCCCAAACCCATCTCCACTTACACTCAGACACTCCCAGGGCCTGACAGCTACTCCCCGTTATTGTCCTTCAGTTCGAAGCCCTGGCCAATCTACTAGCCAACATGACGCAGTTACCTGGCCATTTCTCCACATTTCTGGTGCGGGCCCCACACCCAGCCGCAGAAGAGCCTCTCCTGCATTCCGTCCTCACACACAGGCCTGTCCATCTACTTGCTACTGTCACACTCTTGCCAGCAGAAGAGGCCCCTGTATTGGCCGTTATCACCACCCAGGCTATCCTCACCCCACAGCTGTGCAGCGGGACCCTCCTGCTGGCCCACGTGGCTGCCAGAGCCCATGCGGACACGAACCTCCAGCATGTCGGCGTCCCTGCGGGCGCCACTACCGGTGACATGGCTAGCATGACCCTCCTCCCTGGCAGTGACACTGTTGATGTGAGCCCCACTTGCAGATCTGTCATTTGCACATAAGGCCATTTCCCCTTTTCTCTCTCTCTTCCGTTCACAGGGCTATTCATTCTCTCTGTTTCTGCCTCCGTTTCAGATATTTACTCACCTTTTTCCTCTTTCACTCTGTCTGCCGTGGTCTCGATGAGAGTGTGCCACATAAGATTCCCCCATTAAAAGTCATGAATTGAGTGGCTTTTACTGTATTTCTGGTTGTGCACATTCCATTTTAATTCGCAATCCATTTTAGAACATTTTATCACCACCGACCAGAGAAAAACCCTGTAAACATTGGACACTCCTCATTCTCTCTCAAACCCTCTCCCTGACCCTCAGCCCTAGGTAACAACTACATAGAGCGATCAACCCCATATCCATAGATTTCCATATTGTGGGCATTTCATATAAACACAATTGCACAATATGTGAGCTTTTGTGACTGACTTTACACTTAGCACAATATTTTCAACATTCATCCACATTGTAGCCATACCCACAGTGGGAAACCATTTTCTTTCTTTTTGGTTTTAGTAACACCGGGTGTTTTCTCCTTCCTTCCTTCTCTCCTTCCTTCCTTCCTTCCTTCCTTCCTTCCTTCCTTCCTTCCTCCTATTTCTCTCTTACACCTTCTGCCCTCTCTGCTTCCTAGGCCTTAGCTGCATCCTACATTCTGCGTTTTTTTTTGGGAAATCCTCGGCAGTTTCCGGAAAATTGTGTTATTGTTACTATTTACCGCTGTCTCTCCTTGATGATTCTCCATCAATTGTAAACCTCTATTGGTTTTTCCCAAGTCACTAAGTATATTTAAATAAGATACTCCTGTTTTTCTTTATACAGCCATTTCTGGAGTACGGGGTCACATACTCAAAATCACTGTGTAACTCAAAAACTCATCTAATATCCCAATATACCCATCACAAAGTTGAAAAATCATAAATCAAACCATCATAAGTCACGGTTTGTCCGTGGATATGGGCTTCATCAATTCCATTGTATTCAATAATGCTGTCCACCATTAACAGTGGCAGACTGTTGGGGAGTGGATTTTGATAGCATTTTAAAAAACAGTTATTAGAGGGATACTTTAACCTGACTGAATATCTCATCTAATTGTATTAGCACGGTGAATGATTATGTGAAATGTTTTGAGACAGAGTAGTACATTTGTGAATGAAATTGTATGGCTTTTTTCACTTAGTAGGAACCTTTGTGTGCGGAAAGCTGAGAAAATTACTTTCTGCTGTAGAGTCTGGCATTCATTGTAGATTAAAGCTTATTTTTCTGCGAATAAATCTTATTCAATAAAATACGATATTCTGAAATAAAAAAAAAGCACTTGTGATGTGAACTCATTATCCTCAGCAAAGTAATCCGGAAAAGAAAACCAAACACCATAGTCTCACTTATCATGGGAGCTGAAAAATGGGATCACATGGACACAGGAAGGGGAACAACACACACTGGGGCCTGTCGGGAGGCAGAGCATTAGGAAAAACAGCTAATGCATGCCGGGCTTAATAACTAGGTGATGGGTTGACAGGTGCAGCAAACCACCATGGCACACGTTTACCTTTGTAACAAATCTGCACATCCTGCACATATACCCCAGAACTTAGAAACGAAACGAAGCGAAACGGAAAAACAATAACAAAAGGCTAGCGGCAAACTAAAGTTTCAAACTCAGAATGTGACGGACCCACTTTGGTTCAAATCATGGTTCTCAACCCAGGTGCCATAAGGTCAGGATAAAGAATTTGGTTACATATTGTAAATAAGACATACAGCAAATGACTAGAAAAGTTATTCTCAACCTATGTGTGTCTTGTAATTCAAGGATGACGCTATCTACAGGGACACAGCATTAGATTCCAAAGGGCTCAGTCCCGCAAGACTGGCCTCCCACTCTAATAACAATGGGAAGCCCAGCGTTGTTTTACCTCTGCTTCTTAGCAACTGGCTATAAATCGGGTTTCCACCACTCGCAGTTTTAGTTGCATTAATTTGCTGGAAGAGTTCACAGCACGCAGGGAAACACTTACATTTTCCATGTTATTATAGCGGATGTTGCCAAAAGTTCAGAAAAAAGACTTTGGGCCCGGCATGTGGGGAGGGGCGCACTACCTTCCTGGAAGTGTTATCCAGAAGCCCTCTAAACCCAGTCCTTTCGGGTTTTTATGGAGACCTCATTCTATAGGCATGATGGGTTAAACCATAGGCTATTGGTGAGCAACTCAACCTGAGGCTCTCAACCCTCCCTGGAAATTGGGGTTGAGGCTTTGCCATTCTCAGTCTGAGTAAAGGAATTTACATGAACGGAATTTTAAAAGAGATTAGCATAGCTGGAAACTTAATTAGGTGATTGAATTATCCGGAGCCACACCTTGATGTTCCTAACCCGAGCACCCTCATCCAACGAATGCTCCACCCAACTGGCTCCCAAGTCTCTACGTGGTTCCAGAGCAAAGGAATGTTTATACAAGGCATATCTCCACGTTTTCTTCAAAGTCTTTTCGCTTCCACGGGTAATTCTTCAACTGCCATGCATCAGGGTCAGGGGGAGGGCTTGTTACAACACAGATCTGTGGATCTCCGGGGTTTGAGGGTTGAAAGGACGCTGCTGGTGTCAAAACCACAAGGTGAGAACCACAGAACCACTAGTTGGTTTTCAGTGTTTCAGTGCATTTAATTCATAATCTATTTGGCCAAGAAAACTTGTAAGCTCTTAGATTGTCCCAAATGTGGCGCGTGAAATCAAATCAGGAGAAGAGTTTCCTAGGAGGTGTAGCCTGGGAAAGTTGGGGGTGACTGATGGAAAGGAGGAGCGAAGCTCCGCCCTTTCCGCTGCTAGGCTGCGCCCGAGGCTATTGAAACCCACCCTGGCGGGCCTGTACTCAGATCTTCGCAGAGCGGAGCAGCGGCCGGAGCGTTTTGCGGGCTCTGCGTGGACTTGCAGCTTACAGCGTCTTGCGACTTGGAAGCGGATTCAGAGGACAGGACAGAACACTTGGGTAAGTGTATCTCTGTCTGTCTGTCTGTCTGTCTGTCTGTCTCATTGGTTGGTTGATTTCCATTTTCTTGAGGAGCACATACCTCACAACACACACACACACACACACACACACACACACACACACACACACACTCGTTCATTCTGCGGGTTAGAAAATTGGTAGGGGTCCCTGGGAGCTACAGGTTTCCTAGTCATGTCTGCACCTAAGAACAGTAGGGTCTTGTCTGGCTCTTCTTATGAACGGTCCCCCAGCCCGGACTCCCCAAGATCCATGCTAGCCTCACCCAGCTTCTCCCTCTCCCCTCTCAGAAACTCAGACTTAAGAGGAAGCTCCTCACCAGGGATCCGGAGCTACCATTCACCATCCCCTAGGGCTTCACCACACTCACCTCTGTCATCACCAGAATCCCACAAGCTCCCATTTCCCTTTCCTCACCGTGATGGGCAATCAATGAAGCCTTTGGGCTCTCCCGTGTCCTCCTCTGGGGATTCTTTAGAGTCACCAGGTTCATCAATAATATACCACATGTTCTTACTGCCATCACCCAGCAGCTCACAACCAGCTCTCGGGGAGACTCTTGTGTCTCTCAGCTACTCTCCAAACAACCCCAGATTTCAGCTGGAGTCAGCCCCCCACACCCAGGAATCACCTACAAACCCACGGGCCTCACGGTGCTCCTCCCCTATGTCTTTCATCTCTTCAACCCCAGGCCTCAGGGACTCCCCCGTGTCTCCCACTTACTCTCCAGCCATCCCCAGGTTTCTGCGGGAGTCAGCCCCATGCACCCAGGAGTCCCCCAGAGACTCACAGGTTTCGGGAGATTGTGAGCGGTCCCCCATCCCTGACGCCTCAGGATTCATGCCCGCCTCACCCAGCTTCTCCCTCTCCCCTCCCAGAAACTCAGACCCAAGGGTCAGCTCCCCACCAGGGATGTGGAAGTACTCTACATCATCCCGCAGGGCTTCACCACTCTCACATCCATCATCAACAGAATTTCACAACGTTACATTTCCCTTTCCTAACCAAGCAGGACAATCACTCATGTCATTGTGCTCTCCCGTGTCCTCCTCCGGAGATTCTTCACAGTCACCTCATTCATCAATAATATACCATATGTTCCTACTGCCATCATCCAGCAGCTCACCCCCAGCCGTCAATGACTCTCCTGTCTGTCCCAGCTACTCTCCAACTACGCCCAGATTTCAGCGGGAGTCGGTCTCCCACACCCCAGAAGCACCTACAAACTCACAGACTTCAGTGAGATCCTCGCCAGTCTCTCTCACGTCTTCACCCCCAGCCCTTACGGACCCTCCTGTCTCTCTCAACTACTATCCAACCACGCCCACATTTCAGCGGGAGTCAGTTCCAGCAACCCAGGGATCACCAGCAAGCTCACCACTTTCACTGAGTTACTCCCCAGTCTCTAGCACGTCTTTATCCCCAACCCTCAGGGACTCTCCTGTCTGTCCCAGCTACTCTCCAACCACGCCCACATTTCAGCGAGAGTCAGTTGCAGGCACCCAGAAATCACCACCAAACTCACCCATTTCACTGCGTTACTCCCCAGTCTCTCTCATGTCTTCACCATCCCTCAGGGACTCTCCTGCCTGTCCCAGCTACTCTCCAACCACGCCCACATTTCAGCGGGAGTCACTTCCAGGCACCCCGGAATCACCACCAAACTCACCAATTTCACTCAATTACTCCCCAGTCTCCCTCATGTCTTCACCAGCCCTCAGGGACTCTCCTGTGGGTCCCAACTACTCTCAAACCACGCCCACATTTCAGCGGGAGTCAGTTCCAGGCACCCCGGAATCACCACCAAACTCACCAGTTTCACTCAATTACTCTCCAGTCTCTCTCATGTCTTCACCAGCCCTCAGGGACTCTCCTGCCTGTCCCAGCTACTCTCCAGCCACGCCCAGATGTCAGCTGGAATCAGTTCCAGGCACCCCGGAGTCACCACCAAACTCACCAGTTTCACTGAGTTACTCCCCGGTCTCTCTCCTGTCTTCACCCCCAGCCCTCAGGGACTCTCCTGTGTGTCCCCGCTACTCTCCAACCACGCCCAGATTTCAGCGGGAGTCAGTTCCAGGCACCCAGGGATCACCTACACACTCCCCAGTTTCACTGAGTTACTCCCCGGTCTCTCTCATGTCTTCACCCCCAGCCCCCTGGGACTCCCCTGTCTGTCCCAGCTACTCTCCTGCCACGCCCAGATTCCAGCGGGAGTCAGCCTCCTGCATTCCGGAGTCACCTACAGACTCACAGACCTCACTGAGATCCTCCCTGGTCTCTCTCAGGTCTTTGCCCTCAGCCCACAGGGACTCTTGTGTCTCTTTCAGCTACTCTCAAAAGTTCTCTGGATTCCAGCTGGAGTCGGTTCCAGGCACCCAGGACACAACACCAAACTCACCAATTTCACTGACTTACTCCCCATTCTCGCTCATGTTGTCACCTCCAGCCCTCAGGGACTCTTCTGTCTCTCTCAGCTACTCTCCAACCATCTCCCGATTTCACCTGGAGTCAGCTTCCCACACCCAAGAGTCACCTGCAGACTCACGGACCTTACTGCATCCCTCCCCCATTTCCTTCACCTCTTCACTCCCAGCCTTCAGGGACTCTCCAGCGTCTCCCAGCTTCTCTCCAGCCTTCCCCAGATTTCTGCCGCAGTCAGCCCCAGGCACCCAGGAGAACCCTAGACACTCACAGGCCTCACGAGACGATCTCCCTATGACCTGTATCTATACAGGGATGGCTCCCACCTATCCCTCAGTGACCCCAAACCCATCTCCACTTACACTCAGACACTCCCAGGGCCTGACAGCTACTCCCCGTTATTGTCCTTCAGTTCGAAGCCCTGGCCAATCTACTAGCCAACATGACGCAGTTACCTGGCCATTTCTCCACATTTCTGGTGCGGGCCCCACACCCAGCCGCAGAAGAGCCTCTCCTGCATTCCGTCCTCACACACAGGCCTGTCCATCTACTTGCTACTGTCACACTCTTGCCAGCAGAAGAGGCCCCTGTATTGGCCGTTATCACCACCCAGGCTATCCTCACCCCACAGCTGTGCAGCGGGACCCTCCTGCTGGCCCACGTGGCTGCCAGAGCCCATGCGGACACGAACCTCCAGCATGTCGGCGTCCCTGCGGGCGCCACTACCGGTGACATGGCTAGCATGACCCTCCTCCCTGGCAGTGACACTGTTGATGTGAGCCCCACTTGCAGATCTGTCATTTGCACATAAGGCCATTTCCCCTTTTCTCTCTCTCTTCCGTTCACAGGGCTATTCATTCTCTCTGTTTCTGCCTCCGTTTCAGATATTTACTCACCTTTTTCCTCTTTCACTCTGTCTGCCGTGGTCTCGATGAGAGTGTGCCACATAAGATTCCCCCATTAAAAGTCATGAATTGAGTGGCTTTTACTGTATTTCTGGTTGTGCACATTCCATTTTAATTCGCAATCCATTTTAGAACATTTTATCACCACCGACCAGAGAAAAACCCTGTAAACATTGGACACTCCTCATTCTCTCTCAAACCCTCTCCCTGACCCTCAGCCCTAGGTAACAACTACATAGAGCGATCAACCCCATATCCATAGATTTCCATATTGTGGGCATTTCATATAAACACAATTGCACAATATGTGAGCTTTTGTGACTGACTTTACACTTAGCACAATATTTTCAACATTCATCCACATTGTAGCCATACCCACAGTGGGAAACCATTTTCTTTCTTTTTGGTTTTAGTAACACCGGGTGTTTTCTCCTTCCTTCCTTCTCTCCTTCCTTCCTTCCTTCCTTCCTTCCTTCCTTCCTTCCTTCCTTCTCTCCTTCCTTCCTTCCTTCCTTCCTTCCTTCCTTCCTTCCTTCCTTCCTCCTATTTCTCTCTTACACCTTCTGCCCTCTCTGCTTCCTAGGCCTTAGCTGCATCCTACATTCTGCGTTTTTTTTTGGGAAATCCTCGGCAATTTCCGGAAAATTGTGTTATTGTTACTATTTACTGCTGTCTCCCCTTGATGATTCTCCATCAATTGTAAACCTCTATTGGTTTTTCCCAAGTCACTAAGTATATTTAAATAAGGTACTCCTGTTTTTCTTTATACAGCCATTTCTGGAGTACAGGGTCACATACTCAAAATCACTGTGTAACTCAAAAACTCATCTAATATCCCAATATACCCATCACAAAGTTGAAAAATCATAAATCAAATCATCATAAGTCACGGTTTGTCCGTGGATATGGGCTTCATCAATTCCATTGTATTCAATAATGCTGTCCACCATTAACAGTGGCAGACTGTTGGGGAGTGGATTTTGATAGCATTTTAAAAAACAGTTATTAGAGGGATACTTTAACCTGACTGAATATCTCATCTAATTGTATTAGCACGGTGAATGATTATGTGAAATGTTTTGAGACAGAGTAGTACATTTGTGAATGAAATTGTATGGCTTTTTTCACTTAGTAGGAACCTTTGTGTGCGGAAAGCTGAGAAAATTACTTTCTGCTGTAGAGTCTGGCATTCATTGTAGATTAAAGCTTATTTTTCTGCGAATAAATCTTATTCAATAAAATACGATATTCTGAAATAAAAAAAAAGCACTTGTGATGTGAACTCATTATCCTCAGCAAAGTAATCCGGAAAAGAAAACCAAACACCATAGTCTCACTTATCATGGGAGCTGAAAAATGGGATCACATGGACACAGGAAGGGGAACAACACACACTGGGGCCTGTCGGGAAGCAGAGCATTAGGAAAAACAGCTAATGCATGCCGGGCTTAATAACTAGGTGATGGGTTGACAGGTGCAGCAAACCACCATGGCACACGTTTACCTTTGTAACAAATCTGCACATCCTGCACATATACCCCAGAACTTAGAAACGAAACGAAACGAAACGGAAAAACAATAACAAAAGGCTAGCGGCAAACTAAAGTTTCAAACTCAGAATGTGACGGACCCACTTTGGTTCAAATCATGGTTCTCAACCCAGGTGCCATAAGGTCAGGATAAAGAATTTGGTTACATATTGTAAATAAGACATACAGCAAATGACTAGAAAAGTTATTCTCAACCTATGTGTGTCTTGTAATTCAAGGATGACGCTATCTACCGGGACACAGCATTAGATTCCAAAGGGCTCAGTCCCGCAAGACTGGCCTCCCACTCTAATAACAATGGGAAGCCCAGCGTTGTTTTACCTCTGCTTCTTAGCAACTGGCTATAAATCGGGTTTCCACCACTCGCAGTTTTAGTTGCATTAATTTGCTGGAAGAGTTCACAGCACGCAGGGAAACACTTACATTTTCCATGTTATTATAGCGGATGGTGCCAAAAGTTCAGAAAAAAGACTTTGGGCCCGGCATGTGGGGAGGGGCGCACTACCTTCCTGGAAGTGTTATCCAGAAGCCCTCTAAACCCAGTCCTTTCGGGTTTTTATGGAGACCTCATTCTATAGGCATGATGGGTTAAACCATAGGCTATTGGTGAGCAACTCAACCTGAGGCTCTCAACCCTCCCTGGAAATTGGGGTTGAGGCTTTGCCATTCTCAGTCTGAGTAAAGGAATTTACATGAACGGAATTTTAAAAGAGATTAGCATAGCTGGAAACTTAATTAGGTGATTGAATTATCCGGAGCCACACCTTGATGTTCCTAACCCGAGCACCCTCATCCAACGAATGCTCCACCCAACTGGCTCCCAAGTCTCTACGTGGTTCCAGAGCAAAGGAATGTTTATACAAGGCATATCTCCACGTTTTCTTCAAAGCCTTTTCGCTTCCACGGGTAATTCTTCAACTGCCATGCATCAGGGTCAGGGGGAGGGCTTGTTACAACACAGATCTGTGGATCTCCGGGGTTTGAGGGTTGAAAGGACGCTGCTGGTGTCAAAACCACAAGGTGAGAACCACAGAACCACTAGTTGGTTTTCAGTGTTTCAGTGCATTTAATTCATAATCTATTTGGCCAAGAAAACTTGTAAGCTCTTAGATTGTCCCAAATGTGGCGCGTGAAATCAAATCAGGAGAAGAGTTTCCTAGGAGGTGTAGCCTGGGAAAGTTGGGGGTGACTGATGGAAAGGAGGAGCGAAGCTCCGCCCTTTCCGCTGCTAGGCTGCGCCCGAGGCTATTGAAACCCACCCTGGCGGGCCTGTACTCAGATCTTCGCAGAGCGGAGCAGCGGCCGGAGCGTTTTGCGGGCTCTGCGTGGACTTGCAGCTTACAGCGTCTTGCGACTTGGAAGCGGATTCAGAGGACAGGACAGAACACTTGGGTAAGTGTATCTCTGTCTGTCTGTCTGTCTGTCTGTCTGTCTGTCTCATTGGTTGGTTGATTTCCATTTTCTTGAGGAGCACATACCTCACAACACACACACACACACACACACACACACACACACACACACTCGTTCATTCTGCGGGTTAGAAAATTGGTAGGGGTCCCTGGGAGCTACAGGTTTCCTAGTCATGTCTGCACCTAAGAACAGTAGGGTCTTGTCTGGCTCTTCTTATGAACGGTCCCCCAGCCCGGACTCCCCAAGATCCATGCTAGCCTCACCCAGCTTCTCCCTCTCCCCTCTCAGAAACTCAGACTTAAGAGGAAGCTCCTCACCAGGGATCCGGAGCTACCATTCACCATCCCCTAGGGCTTCACCACACTCACCTCTGTCATCACCAGAATCCCACAAGCTCCCATTTCCCTTTCCTCACCGTGATGGGCAATCAATGAAGCCTTCGGGCTCTCCCGTGTCCTCCTCTGGGGATTCTTTAGAGTCACCAGGTTCATCAATAATATACCACATGTTCTTACTGCCATCACCCAGCAGCTCACAACCAGCTCTCGGGGAGACTCTTGTGTCTCTCAGCTACTCTCCAAACAACCCCAGATTTCAGCTGGAGTCAGCCCCCCACACCCAGGAATCACCTACAAACTCACGGGCCTCACGGTGCTCCTCCCCTATGTCTTTCATCTCTTCAACCCCAGGCCTCAGGGACTCCCCCGTGTCTCCCACTTACTCTCCAGCCATCCCCAGGTTTCTGCGGGAGTCAGCCCCATGCACCCAGGAGTCCCCCAGAGACTCACAGGTTTCGGGAGATTGTGAGCGGTCCCCCATCCCTGACGCCTCAGGATTCATGCCCGCCTCACCCAGCTTCTCCCTCTCCCCTCCCAGAAACTCAGACCCAAGGGTCAGCTCCCCACCAGGGATGTGGAAGTACTCTACATCATCCCGCAGGGCTTCACCACTCTCACATCCATCATCAACAGAATTTCACAACGTTACATTTCCCTTTCCTAACCAAGCAGGACAATCACTCATGTCATTGTGCTCTCCCGTGTCCTCCTCCGGAGATTCTTCACAGTCACCTCATTCATCAATAATATACCATATGTTCCTACTGCCATCATCCAGCAGCTCACCCCCAGCCGTCAATGACTCTCCTGTCTGTCCCAGCTACTCTCCAACTACGCCCAGATTTCAGCGGGAGTCGGTCTCCCACACCCCAGAAGCACCTACAAACTCACAGACTTCAGTGAGATCCTCGCCAGTCTCTCTCACGTCTTCACCCCCAGCCCTTACGGACCCTCCTGTCTCTCTCAACTACTATCCAACCACGCCCACATTTCAGCGGGAGTCAGTTCCAGCAACCCAGGGATCACCAGCAAGCTCACCACTTTCACTGAGTTACTCCCCAGTCTCTAGCACGTCTTTATCCCCAACCCTCAGGGACTCTCCTGTCTGTCCCAGCTACTCTCCAACCACGCCCACATTTCAGCGACAGTCAGTTGCAGGCACCCAGAAATCACCACCAAACTCACCCATTTCACTGCGTTACTCCCCAGTCTCTCTCATGTCTTCACCATCCCTCAGGGACTCTCCTGCCTGTCCCAGCTACTCTCCAACCACGCCCACATTTCAGCGGGAGTCACTTCCAGGCACCCCGGAATCACCACCAAACTCACCAATTTCACTCAATTACTCCCCAGTCTCCCTCATGTCTTCACCAGCCCTCAGGGACTCTCCTGTGGGTCCCAACTACTCTCAAACCACGCCCACATTTCAGCGGGAGTCAGTTCCAGGCACCCCGGAATCACCACCAAACTCACCAGTTTCACTCAATTACTCTCCAGTCTCTCTCATGTCTTCACCAGCCCTCAGGGACTCTCCTGCCTGTCCCAGCTACTCTCCAGCCACGCCCAGATGTCAGCTGGAATCAGTTCCAGGCACCCCGGAGTCACCACCAAACTCACCAGTTTCACTGAGTTACTCCCCGGTCTCTCTCCTGTCTTCACCCCCAGCCCTCAGGGACTCTCCTGTGTGTCCCCGCTACTCTCCAACCACGCCCAGATTTCAGCGGGAGTCAGTTCCAGGCACCCAGGGATCACCTACACACTCCCCAGTTTCACTGAGTTACTCCCCGGTCTCTCTCATGTCTTCACCCCCAGCCCCCTGGGACTCCCCTGTCTGTCCCAGCTACTCTCCTGCCACGCCCAGATTCCAGCGGGAGTCAGCCTCCTGCATTCCGGAGTCACCTACAGACTCACAGACCTCACTGAGATCCTCCCTGGTCTCTCTCAGGTCTTTGCCCTCAGCCCACAGGGACTCTTGTGTCTCTTTCAGCTACTCTCAAAAGTTCTCTGGATTCCAGCTGGAGTCGGTTCCAGGCACCCAGGACACAACACCAAACTCACCAATTTCACTGACTTACTCCCCATTCTCGCTCATGTTGTCACCTCCAGCCCTCAGGGACTCTTCTGTCTCTCTCAGCTACTCTCCAACCATCTCCCGATTTCACCTGGCGTCAGCTTCCCACACCCAAGAGTCACCTGCAGACTCACGGACCTTACTGCATCCCTCCCCCATTTCCTTCACCTCTTCACTCCCAGCCTTCAGGGACTCTCCAGCGTCTCCCAGCTTCTCTCCAGCCTTCCCCAGATTTCTGCCGCAGTCAGCCCCAGGCACCCAGGAGAACCCTAGACACTCACAGGCCTCACGAGACGATCTCCCTATGACCTGTATCTATACAGGGATGGCTCCCACCTATCCCTCAGTGACCCCAAACCCATCTCCACTTACACTCAGACACTCCCAGGGCCTGACAGCTACTCCCCGTTATTGTCCTTCAGTTCGAAGCCCTGGCCAATCTACTAGCCAACATGACGCAGTTACCTGGCCATTTCTCCACATTTCTGGTGCGGGCCCCACACCCAGCCGCAGAAGAGCCTCTCCTGCATTCCGTCCTCACACACAGGCCTGTCCATCTACTTGCTACTGTCACACTCTTGCCAGCAGAAGAGGCCCCTGTATTGGCCGTTATCACCACCCAGGCTATCCTCACCCCACAGCTGTGCAGCGGGACCCTCCTGCTGGCCCACGTGGCTGCCAGAGCCCATGCGGACACGAACCTCCAGCATGTCGGCGTCCCTGCGGGCGCCACTACCGGTGACATGGCTAGCATGACCCTCCTCCCTGGCAGTGACACTGTTGATGTGAGCCCCACTTGCAGATCTGTCATTTGCACATAAGGCCATTTCCCCTTTTCTCTCTCTCTTCCGTTCACAGGGCTATTCATTCTCTCTGTTTCTGCCTCCGTTTCAGATATTTACTCACCTTTTTCCTCTTTCACTCTGTCTGCCGTGGTCTCGATGAGAGTGTGCCACATAAGATTCCCCCATTAAAAGTCATGAATTGAGTGGCTTTTACTGTATTTCTGGTTGTGCACATTCCATTTTAATTCGCAATCCATTTTAGAACATTTTATCACCACCGACCAGAGAAAAACCCTGTAAACATTGGACACTCCTCATTCTCTCTCAAACCCTCTCCCTGACCCTCAGCCCTAGGTAACAACTACATAGAGCGATCAACCCCATATCCATAGATTTCCATATTGTGGGCATTTCATATAAACACAATTGCACAATATGTGAGCTTTTGTGACTGACTTTACACTTAGCACAATATTTTCAACATTCATCCACATTGTAGCCATACCCACAGTGGGAAACCATTTTCTTTCTTTTTGGTTTTAGTAACACCGGGTGTTTTCTCCTTCCTTCCTTCTCTCCTTCCTTCCTTCCTTCCTTCCTTCCTTCCTTCCTTCCTTCCTTCCTCCTATTTCTCTCTTACACCTTCTGCCCTCTCTGCTTCCTAGGCCTTAGCTGCATCCTACATTCTGCGTTTTTTTTTGGGAAATCCTCGGCAGTTTCCGGAAAATTGTGTTATTGTTACTATTTACCGCTGTCTCTCCTTGATGATTCTCCATCAATTGTAAACCTCTATTGGTTTTTCCCAAGTCACTAAGTATATTTAAATAAGATACTCCTGTTTTTCTTTATACAGCCATTTCTGGAGTACGGGGTCACATACTCAAAATCACTGTGTAACTCAAAAACTCATCTAATATCCCAATATACCCATCACAAAGTTGAAAAATCATAAATCAAACCATCATAAGTCACTGTTTGTCCGTGGATATGGGCTTCATCAATTCCATTGTATTCAATAATGCTGTCCACCATTAACAGTGGCAGACTGTTGGGGAGTGGATTTTGATAGCATTTTAAAAAACAGTTATTAGAGGGATACTTTAACCTGACTGAATATCTCATCTAATTGTATTAGCACGGTGAATGATTATGTGAAATGTTTTGAGACAGAGTAGTACATTTGTGAATGAAATTGTATGGCTTTTTTCACTTAGTAGGAACCTTTGTGTGCGGAAAGCTGAGAAAATTACTTTCTGCTGTAGAGTCTGGCATTCATTGTAGATTAAAGCTTATTTTTCTGCGAATAAATCTTATTCAATAAAATACGATTTTCTGAAATAAAAAAAAAGCACTTGTGATGTGAACTCATTATCCTCAGCAAAGTAATCCGGAAAAGAAAACCAAACACCATAGTCTCACTTATCATGGGAGCTGAAAAATGGGATCACATGGACACAGGAAGGGGAACAACACACACTGGGGCCTGTCGGGAGGCAGAGCATTAGGAAAAACAGCTAATGCATGCCGGGCTTAATAACTAGGTGATGGGTTGACAGGTGCAGCAAACCACCATGGCACACGTTTACCTTTGTAACAAATCTGCACATCCTGCACATATACCCCAGAACTTAGAAACGAAACGAAGCGAAACGGAAAAACAATAACAAAAGGCTAGCGGCAAACTAAAGTTTCAAACTCAGAATGTGACGGACCCACTTTGGTTCAAATCATGGTTCTCAACCCAGGTGCCATAAGGTCAGGATAAAGAATTTGGTTACATATTGTAAATAAGACATACAGCAAATGACTAGAAAAGTTATTCTCAACCTATGTGTGTCTTGTAATTCAAGGATGACGCTATCTACAGGGACACAGCATTAGATTCCAAAGGGCTCAGTCCCGCAAGACTGGCCTCCCACTCTAATAACAATGGGAAGCCCAGCGTTGTTTTACCTCTGCTTCTTAGCAACTGGCTATAAATCGGGTTTCCACCACTCGCAGTTTTAGTTGCATTAATTTGCTGGAAGAGTTCACAGCACGCAGGGAAACACTTACATTTTCCATGTTATTATAGCGGATGTTGCCAAAAGTTCAGAAAAAAGACTTTGGGCCCGGCATGTGGGGAGGGGCGCACTACCTTCCTGGAAGTGTTATCCAGAAGCCCTCTAAACCCAGTCCTTTCGGGTTTTTATGGACACCTCATTCTATAGGCATGATGGGTTAAACCATAGGCTATTGGTGAGCAACTCAACCTGAGGCTCTCAACCCTCCCTGGAAATTGGGGTTGAGGCTTTGCCATTCTCAGTCTGAGTAAAGGAATTTACATGAACGGAATTTTAAAAGAGATTAGCATAGCTGGAAACTTAATTAGGTGATTGAATTATCCGGAGCCACACCTTGATGTTCCTAACCCGAGCACCCTCATCCAACGAATGCTCCACCCAACTGGCTCCCAAGTCTCTACGTGGTTCCAGAGCAAAGGAATGTTTATACAAGGCATATCTCCACGTTTTCTTCAAAGTCTTTTCGCTTCCACGGGTAATTCTTCAACTGCCATGCATCAGGGTCAGGGGGAGGGCTTGTTACAACACAGATCTGTGGATCTCCGGGGTTTGAGGGTTGAAAGGACGCTGCTGGTGTCAAAACCACAAGGTGAGAACCACAGAACCACTAGTTGGTTTTCAGTGTTTCAGTGCATTTAATTCATAATCTATTTGGCCAAGAAAACTTGTAAGCTCTTAGATTGTCCCAAATGTGGCGCGTGAAATCAAATCAGGAGAAGAGTTTCCTAGGAGGTGTAGCCTGGGAAAGTTGGGGGTGACTGATGGAAAGGAGGAGCGAAGCTCCGCCCTTTCCGCTGCTAGGCTGCGCCCGAGGCTATTGAAACCCACCCTGGCGGGCCTGTACTCAGATCTTCGCAGAGCGGAGCAGCGGCCGGAGCGTTTTGCGGGCTCTGCGTGGACTTGCAGCTTACAGCGTCTTGCGACTTGGAAGCGGATTCAGAGGACAGGACAGAACACTTGGGTAAGTGTATCTCTGTCTGTCTGTCTGTCTGTCTGTCTGTCTCATTGGTTGGTTGATTTCCATTTTCTTGAGGAGCACATACCTCACAACACACACACACACACACACACACACACACACACACACACACACACTCGTTCATTCTGCGGGTTAGAAAATTGGTAGGGGTCCCTGGGAGCTACAGGTTTCCTAGTCATGTCTGCACCTAAGAACAGTAGGGTCTTGTCTGGCTCTTCTTATGAACGGTCCCCCAGCCCGGACTCCCCAAGATCCATGCTAGCCTCACCCAGCTTCTCCCTCTCCCCTCTCAGAAACTCAGACTTAAGAGGAAGCTCCTCACCAGGGATCCGGAGCTACCATTCACCATCCCCTAGGGCTTCACCACACTCACCTCTGTCATCACCAGAATCCCACAAGCTCCCATTTCCCTTTCCTCACCGTGATGGGCAATCAATGAAGCCTTTGGGCTCTCCCGTGTCCTCCTCTGGGGATTCTTTAGAGTCACCAGGTTCATCAATAATATACCACATGTTCTTACTGCCATCACCCAGCAGCTCACAACCAGCTCTCGGGGAGACTCTTGTGTCTCTCAGCTACTCTCCAAACAACCCCAGATTTCAGCTGGAGTCAGCCCCCCACACCCAGGAATCACCTGCAAACTCACGGGCCTCACGGTGCTCCTCCCCTATGTCTTTCATCTCTTCAACTCCAGGCCTCAGGGACTCCCCCGTGTCTCCCACTTACTCTCCAGCCATCCCCAGGTTTCTGCGGGAGTCAGCCCCATGCACCCAGGAGTCCCCCAGAGACTCACAGGTTTCGGGAGATTGTGAGCGGTCCCCCATCCCTGACGCCTCAGGATTCATGCCCGCCTCACCCAGCTTCTCCCTCTCCCCTCCCAGAAACTCAGACCCAAGGGTCAGCTCCCCACCAGGGATGTGGAAGTACTCTACATCATCCCGCAGGGCTTCACCACTCTCACATCCATCATCAACAGAATTTCACAACGTTACATTTCCCTTTCCTAACCAAGCAGGACAATCACTCATGTCATTGTGCTCTCCCGTGTCCTCCTCCGGAGATTCTTCACAGTCACCTCATTCATCAATAATATACCATATGTTCCTACTGCCATCATCCAGCAGCTCACCCCCAGCTGTCAATGACTCTCCTGTCTGTCCCAGCTACTCTCCAACTACGCCCAGATTTCAGCGGGAGTCGGTCTCCCACACCCCAGAAGCACCTACAAACTCACAGACTTCAGTGAGATCCTCGCCAGTCTCTCTCACGTCTTCACCCCCAGCCCTTACGGACCCTCCTGTCTCTCTCAACTACTATCCAACCACGCCCACATTTCAGCGGGAGTCAGTTCCAGCAACCCAGGGATCACCAGCAAGCTCACCACTTTCACTGAGTTACTCCCCAGTCTCTAGCACGTCTTTATCCCCAACCCTCAGGGACTCTCCTGTCTGTCCCAGCTACTCTCCAACCACGCCCACATTTCAGCGAGAGTCAGTTGCAGGCACCCAGAAATCACCACCAAACTCACCCATTTCACTGCGTTACTCCCCAGTCTCTCTCATGTCTTCACCATCCCTCAGGGACTCTCCTGCCTGTCCCAGCTACTCTCCAACCACGCCCACATTTCAGCGGGAGTCACTTCCAGGCACCCCGGAATCACCACCAAACTCACCAATTTCACTCAATTACTCCCCAGTCTCCCTCATGTCTTCACCAGCCCTCAGGGACTCTCCTGTGGGTCCCAACTACTCTCAAACCACGCCCACATTTCAACGGGAGTCAGTTCCAGGCACCCCGGAATCACCACCAAACTCACCAGTTTCACTCAATTACTCTCCAGTCTCTCTCATGTCTTCACCAGCCCTCAGGGACTCTCCTGCCTGTCCCAGCTACTCTCCAGCCACGCCCAGATGTCAGCTGGAATCAGTTCCAGGCACCCCGGAGTCACCACCAAACTCACCAGTTTCACTGAGTTACTCCCCGGTCTCTCTCCTGTCTTCACCCCCAGCCCTCAGGGACTCTCCTGTGTGTCCCCGCTACTCTCCAACCACGCCCAGATTTCAGCGGGAGTCAGTTCCAGGCACCCAGGGATCACCTACACACTCCCCAGTTTCACTGAGTTACTCCCCGGTCTCTCTCATGTCTTCACCCCCAGCCCCCTGGGACTCCCCTGTCTGTCCCAGCTACTCTCCTGCCACGCCCAGATTCCAGCGGGAGTCAGCCTCCTGCATTCCGGAGTCACCTACAGACTCACAGACCTCACTGAGATCCTCCCTGGTCTCTCTCAGGTCTTTGCCCTCAGCCCACAGGGACTCTTGTGTCTCTTTCAGCTACTCTCAAAAGTTCTCTGGATTCCAGCTGGAGTCGGTTCCAGGCACCCAGGACACAACACCAAACTCACCAATTTCACTGACTTACTCCCCATTCTCGCTCATGTTGTCACCTCCAGCCCTCAGGGACTCTTCTGTCTCTCTCAGCTACTCTCCAACCATCTCCCGATTTCACCTGGAGTCAGCTTCCCACACCCAAGAGTCACCTGCAGACTCACGGACCTTACTGCATCCCTCCCCCATTTCCTTCACCTCTTCACTCCCAGCCTTCAGGGACTCTCCAGCGTCTCCCAGCTTCTCTCCAGCCTTCCCCAGATTTCTGCCGCAGTCAGCCCCAGGCACCCAGGAGAACCCTAGACACTCACAGGCCTCACGAGACGATCTCCCTATGACCTGTATCTGTACAGGGATGGCTCCCACCTATCCCTCAGTGACCCCAAACCCATCTCCACTTACACTCAGACACTCCCAGGGCCTGACAGCTACTCCCCGTTATTGTCCTTCAGTTCGAAGCCCTGGCCAATCTACTAGCCAACATGACGCAGTTACCTGGCCATTTCTCCACATTTCTGGTGCGGGCCCCACACCCAGCCGCAGAAGAGCCTCTCCTGCATTCCGTCCTCACACACAGGCCTGTCCATCTACTTGCTACTGTCACACTCTTGCCAGCAGAAGAGGCCCCTGTATTGGCCGTTATCACCACCCAGGCTATCCTCACCCCACAGCTGTGCAGCGGGACCCTCCTGCTGGCCCACGTGGCTGCCAGAGCCCATGCGGACACGAACCTCCAGCATGTCGGCGTCCCTGCGGGCGCCACTACCGGTGACATGGCTAGCATGACCCTCCTCCCTGGCAGTGACACTGTTGATGTGAGCCCCACTTGCAGATCTGTCATTTGCACATAAGGCCATTTCCCCTTTTCTCTCTCTCTTCCGTTCACAGGGCTATTCATTCTCTCTGTTTCTGCCTCCGTTTCAGATATTTACTCACCTTTTTCCTCTTTCACTCTGTCTGCCGTGGTCTCGATGAGAGTGTGCCACATAAGATTCCCCCATTAAAAGTCATGAATTGAGTGGCTTTTACTGTATTTCTGGTTGTGCACATTCCATTTTAATTCGCAATCCATTTTAGAACATTTTATCACCACCGACCAGAGAAAAACCCTGTAAACATTGGACACTCCTCATTCTCTCTCAAACCCTCTCCCTGACCCTCAGCCCTAGGTAACAACTACATAGAGCGATCAACCCCATATCCATAGATTTCCATATTGTGGGCATTTCATATAAACACAATTGCACAATATGTGAGCTTTTGTGACTGACTTTACACTTAGCACAATATTTTCAACATTCATCCACATTGTAGCCATACCCACAGTGGGAAACCATTTTCTTTCTTTTTGGTTTTAGTAACACCGGGTGTTTTCTCCTTCCTTCCTTCTCTCCTTCCTTCCTTCCTTCCTTCCTTCCTTCCTTCCTTCCTTCCTCCTATTTCTCTCTTACACCTTCTGCCCTCTCTGCTTCCTAGGCCTTAGCTGCATCCTACATTCTGCGTTTTTTTTTGGGAAATCCTCGGCAGTTTCCGGAAAATTGTGTTATTGTTACTATTTACCGCTGTCTCTCCTTGATGATTCTCCATCAATTGTAAACCTCTATTGGTTTTTCCCAAGTCACTAAGTATATTTAAATAAGATACTCCTGTTTTTCTTTATACAGCCATTTCTGGAGTACGGGGTCACATACTCAAAATCACTGTGTAACTCAAAAACTCATCTAATATCCCAATATACCCATCACAAAGTTGAAAAATCATAAATCAAACCATCATAAGTCACGGTTTGTCCGTGGATATGGGCTTCATCAATTCCATTGTATTCAATAATGCTGTCCACCATTAACAGTGGCAGACTGTTGGGGAGTGGATTTTGATAGCATTTTAAAAAACAGTTATTAGAGGGATACTTTAACCTGACTGAATATCTCATCTAATTGTATTAGCACGGTGAATGATTATGTGAAATGTTTTGAGACAGAGTAGTACATTTGTGAATGAAATTGTATGGCTTTTTTCACTTAGTAGGAACCTTTGTGTGCGGAAAGCTGAGAAAATTACTTTCTGCTGTAGAGTCTGGCATTCATTGTAGATTAAAGCTTATTTTTCTGCGAATAAATCTTATTCAATAAAATACGATTTTCTGAAATAAAAAAAAAGCACTTGTGATGTGAACTCATTATCCTCAGCAAAGTAATCCGGAAAAGAAAACCAAACACCATAGTCTCACTTATCATGGGAGCTGAAAAATGGGATCACATGGACACAGGAAGGGGAACAACACACACTGGGGCCTGTCGGGAGGCAGAGCATTAGGAAAAACAGCTAATGCATGCCGGGCTTAATAACTAGGTGATGGGTTGACAGGTGCAGCAAACCACCATGGCACACGTTTACCTTTGTAACAAATCTGCACATCCTGCACATATACCCCAGAACTTAGAAACGAAACGAAGCGAAACGGAAAAACAATAACAAAAGGCTAGCGGCAAACTAAAGTTTCAAACTCAGAATGTGACGGACCCACTTTGGTTCAAATCATGGTTCTCAACCCAGGTGCCATAAGGTCAGGATAAAGAATTTGGTTACATATTGTAAATAAGACATACAGCAAATGACTAGAAAAGTTATTCTCAACCTATGTGTGTCTTGTAATTCAAGGATGACGCTATCTACAGGGACACAGCATTAGATTCCAAAGGGCTCAGTCCCGCAAGACTGGCCTCCCACTCTAATAACAATGGGAAGCCCAGCGTTGTTTTACCTCTGCTTCTTAGCAACTGGCTATAAATCGGGTTTCCACCACTCGCAGTTTTAGTTGCATTAATTTGCTGGAAGAGTTCACAGCACGCAGGGAAACACTTACATTTTCCATGTTATTATAGCGGATGTTGCCAAAAGTTCAGAAAAAAGACTTTGGGCCCGGCATGTGGGGAGGGGCGCACTACCTTCCTGGAAGTGTTATCCAGAAGCCCTCTAAACCCAGTCCTTTCGGGTTTTTATGGAGACCTCATTCTATAGGCATGATGGGTTAAACCATAGGCTATTGGTGAGCAACTCAACCTGAGGCTCTCAACCCTCCCTGGAAATTGGGGTTGAGGCTTTGCCATTCTCAGTCTGAGTAAAGGAATTTACATGAACGGAATTTTAAAAGAGATTAGCATAGCTGGAAACTTAATTAGGTGATTGAATTATCCGGAGCCACACCTTGATGTTCCTAACCCGAGCACCCTCATCCAACGAATGCTCCACCCAACTGGCTCCCAAGTCTCTACGTGGTTCCAGAGCAAAGGAATGTTTATACAAGGCATATCTCCACGTTTTCTTCAAAGTCTTTTCGCTTCCACGGGTAATTCTTCAACTGCCATGCATCAGGGTCAGGGGGAGGGCTTGTTACAACACAGATCTGTGGATCTCCGGGGTTTGAGGGTTGAAAGGACGCTGCTGGTGTCAAAACCACAAGGTGAGAACCACAGAACCACTAGTTGGTTTTCAGTGTTTCAGTGCATTTAATTCATAATCTATTTGGCCAAGAAAACTTGTAAGCTCTTAGATTGTCCCAAATGTGGCGCGTGAAATCAAATCAGGAGAAGAGTTTCCTAGGAGGTGTAGCCTGGGAAAGTTGGGGGTGACTGATGGAAAGGAGGAGCGAAGCTCCGCCCTTTCCGCTGCTAGGCTGCGCCCGAGGCTATTGAAACCCACCCTGGCGGGCCTGTACTCAGATCTTCGCAGAGCGGAGCAGCGGCCGGAGCGTTTTGCGGGCTCTGCGTGGACTTGCAGCTTACAGCGTCTTGCGACTTGGAAGCGGATTCAGAGGACAGGACAGAACACTTGGGTAAGTGTATCTCTGTCTGTCTGTCTGTCTGTCTGTCTGTCTCATTGGTTGGTTGATTTCCATTTTCTTGAGGAGCACATACCTCACAACACACACACACACACACACACACACACACACACACACACTCGTTCATTCTGCGGGTTAGAAAATTGGTAGGGGTCCCTGGGAGCTACAGGTTTCCTAGTCATGTCTGCACCTAAGAACAGTAGGGTCTTGTCTGGCTCTTCTTATGAACGGTCCCCCAGCCCGGACTCCCCAAGATCCATGCTAGCCTCACCCAGCTTCTCCCTCTCCCCTCTCAGAAACTCAGACTTAAGAGGAAGCTCCTCACCAGGGATCCGGAGCTACCATTCACCATCCCCTAGGGCTTCACCACACTCACCTCTGTCATCACCAGAATCCCACAAGCTCCCATTTCCCTTTCCTCACCGTGATGGGCAATCAATGAAGCCTTTGGGCTCTCCCGTGTCCTCCTCTGGGGATTCTTTAGAGTCACCAGGTTCATCAATAATATACCACATGTTCTTACTGCCATCACCCAGCAGCTCACAACCAGCTCTCGGGGAGACTCTTGTGTCTCTCAGCTACTCTCCAAACAACCCCAGATTTCAGCTGGAGTCAGCCCCCCACACCCAGGAATCACCTACAAACCCACGGGCCTCACGGTGCTCCTCCCCTATGTCTTTCATCTCTTCAACCCCAGGCCTCAGGGACTCCCCCGTGTCTCCCACTTACTCTCCAGCCATCCAAAGGTTTCTGCGGGAGTCAGCCCCATGCACCCAGGAGTCCCCCAGAGACTCACAGGTTTCGGGAGATTGTGAGCGGTCCCCCATCCCTGACGCCTCAGGATTCATGCCCGCCTCACCCAGCTTCTCCCTCTCCCCTCCCAGAAACTCAGACCCAAGGGTCAGCTCCCCACCAGGGATGTGGAAGTACTCTACATCATCCCGCAGGGCTTCACCACTCTCACATCCATCATCAACAGAATTTCACAACGTTACATTTCCCTTTCCTAACCAAGCAGGACAATCACTCATGTCATTGTGCTCTCCCGTGTCCTCCTCCGGAGATTCTTCACAGTCACCTCATTCATCAATAATATACCATATGTTCCTACTGCCATCATCCAGCAGCTCACCCCCAGCCGTCAATGACTCTCCTGTCTGTCCCAGCTACTCTCCAACTACGCCCAGATTTCAGCGGGAGTCGGTCTCCCACACCCCAGAAGCACCTACAAACTCACAGACTTCAGTGAGATCCTCGCCAGTCTCTCTCACGTCTTCACCCCCAGCCCTTACGGACCCTCCTGTCTCTCTCAACTACTATCCAACCACGCCCACATTTCAGCGGGAGTCAGTTCCAGCAACCCAGGGATCACCAGCAAGCTCACCACTTTCACTGAGTTACTCCCCAGTCTCTAGCACGTCTTTATCCCCAACCCTCAGGGACTCTCCTGTCTGTCCCAGCTACTCTCCAACCACGCCCACATTTCAGCGAGAGTCAGTTGCAGGCACCCAGAAATCACCACCAAACTCACCCATTTCACTGCGTTACTCCCCAGTCTCTCTCATGTCTTCACCATCCCTCAGGGACTCTCCTGCCTGTCCCAGCTACTCTCCAGCCACGCCCAGATGTCAGCTGGAATCAGTTCCAGGCACCCCGGAGTCACCACCAAACTCACCAGTTTCACTGAGTTACTCCCCGGTCTCTCTCCTGTCTTCACCCCCAGCCCTCAGGGACTCTCCTGTGTGTCCCCGCTACTCTCCAACCACGCCCACATTTCAGCGGGAGTCAGTTCCAGGCACCCAGGGATCACCTACACACTCCCCAGTTTCACTGAGTTACTCCCCGGTCTCTCTCATGTCTTCACCCCCAGCCCCCTGGGACTCCCCTGTCTGTCCCAGCTACTCTCCTGCCACGCCCAGATTCCAGCGGGAGTCAGCCTCCTGCATTCCGGAGTCACCTACAGACTCACAGACCTCACTGAGATCCTCCCTGGTCTCTCTCAGGTCTTTGCCCTCAGCCCACAGGGACTCTTGTGTCTCTTTCAGCTACTCTCAAAAGTTCTCTGGATTCCAGCTGGAGTTGGTTCCAGGCACCCAGGACACAACACCAAACTCACCAATTTCACTGACTTACTCCCCATTCTCGCTCATGTTGTCACCTCCAGCCCTCAGGGACTCTTCTGTCTCTCTCAGCTACTCTCCAACCATCTCCCGATTTCACCTGGAGTCAGCTTCCCACACCCAAGAGTCACCTGCAGACTCACGGACCTTACTGCATCCCTCCCCCATTTCCTTCACCTCTTCACTCCCAGCCTTCAGGGACTCTCCAGCGTCTCCCAGCTTCTCTCCAGCCTTCCCCAGATTTCTGCCGCAGTCAGCCCCAGGCACCCAGGAGAACCCTAGACACTCACAGGCCTCACGAGACGATCTCGCTATGACCTGTATCTATACAGGGATGGCTCCCACCTATCCCTCAGTGACCCCAAACCCATCTCCACTTACACTCAGACACTCCCAGGGCCTGACAGCTACTCCCCGTTATTGTCCTTCAGTTCGAAGCCCTGGCCAATCTACTAGCCAACATGACGCAGTTACCTGGCCATTTCTCCACATTTCTGGTGCGGGCCCCACACCCAGCCGCAGAAGAGCCTCTCCTGCATTCCGTCCTCGCACACAGGCCTGTCCATCTACTTGCTACTGTCACACTCTTGCCAGCAGAAGCGGCCCCTGTATTGGCCGTTATCACCACCCAGGCTATCCTCACCCCACAGCTGTGCAGCGGGACCCTCCTGCTGGCCCACGTGGCTGCCAGAGCCCATGCGGACACGAACCTCCAGCATGTCGGCGTCCCTGCGGGCGCCACTACCGGTGACATGGCTAGCATGACCCTCCTCCCTGGCAGTGACACTGTTGATGTGAGCCCCACTTGCAGATCTGTCATTTGCACATAAGGCCATTTCCCCTTTTCTCTCTCTCTTCCGTTCACAGGGCTATTCATTCTCTCTGTTTCTGCCTCCGTTTCAGATATTTACTCACCTTTTTCCTCTTTCACTCTGTCTGCCGTGGTCTCGATGAGAGTGTGCCACATAAGATTCCCCCATTAAAAGTCATGAATTGAGTGGCTTTTACTGTATTTCTGGTTGTGCACATTCCATTTTAATTCGCAATCCATTTTAGAACATTTTATCACCACCGACCAGAGAAAAACCCTGTAAACATTGGACACTCCTCATTCTCTCTCAAACCCTCTCCCTGACCCTCAGCCCTAGGTAACAACTACATAGAGCGATCAACCCCATATCCATAGATTTCCATATTGTGGGCATTTCATATAAACACAATTGCACAATATGTGAGCTTTTGTGACTGACTTTACACTTAGCACAATATTTTCAACATTCATCCACATTGTAGCCATACCCACAGTGGGAAACCATTTTCTTTCTTTTTGGTTTTAGTAACACCGGGTGTTTTCTCCTTCCTTCCTTCTCTCCTTCCTTCCTTCCTTCCTTCCTTCCTTCCTTCCTTCCTTCTCTCCTTCCTTCCTTCCTTCCTTCCTTCCTTCCTTCCTTCCTTCCTTCCTCCTATTTCTCTCTTACACCTTCTGCCCTCTCTGCTTCCTAGGCCTTAGCTGCATCCTACATTCTGCGTTTTTTTTTGGGAAATCCTCGGCAATTTCCGGAAAATTGTGTTATTGTTACTATTTACTGCTGTCTCCCCTTGATGATTCTCCATCAATTGTAAACCTCTATTGGTTTTTCCCAAGTCACTAAGTATATTTAAATAAGGTACTCCTGTTTTTCTTTATACAGCCATTTCTGGAGTACAGGGTCACATACTCAAAATCACTGTGTAACTCAAAAACTCATCTAATATCCCAATATACCCATCACAAAGTTGAAAAATCATAAATCAAACCATCATAAGTCACGGTTTGTCCGTGGATATGGGCTTCATCAATTCCATTGTATTCAATAATGCTGTCCACCATTAACAGTGGCAGACTGTTGGGGAGTGGATTTTGATAGCATTTTAAAAAACAGTTATTAGAGGGATACTTTAACCTGACTGAATATCTCATCTAATTGTATTAGCACGGTGAATGATTATGTGAAATGTTTTGAGACAGAGTAGTACATTTGTGAATGAAATTGTATGGCTTTTTTCACTTAGTAGGAACCTTTGTGTGCGGAAAGCTGAGAAAATTACTTTCTGCTGTAGAGTCTGGCATTCATTGTAGATTAAAGCTTATTTTTCTGCGAATAAATCTTATTCAATAAAATACGATTTTCTGAAATAAAAAAAAAGCACTTGTGATGTGAACTCATTATCCTCAGCAAAGTAATCCGGAAAAGAAAACCAAACACCATAGTCTCACTTATCATGGGAGCTGAAAAATGGGATCACATGGACACAGGAAGGGGAACAACACACACTGGGGCCTGTCGGGAGGCAGAGCATTAGGAAAAACAGCTAATGCATGCCGGGCTTAATAACTAGGTGATGGGTTGACAGGTGCAGCAAACCACCATGGCACACGTTTACCTTTGTAACAAATCTGCACATCCTGCACATATACCCCAGAACTTAGAAACGAAACGAAACGAAACGGAAAAACAATAAGAAAAGGCTAGCGGCAAACTAAAGTTTCAAACTCAGAATGTGACGGACCCACTTTGGTTCAAATCATGGTTCTCAACCCAGGTGCCATAAGGTCAGGATAAAGAATTTGGTTACATATTGTAAATAAGACATACAGCAAATGACTAGAAAAGTTATTCTCAACCTATGTGTGTCTTGTAATTCAAGGATGACGCTATCTACAGGGACACAGCATTAGATTCCAAAGGGCTCAGTCCCGCAAGACTGGCCTCCCACTCTAATAACAATGGGAAGCCCAGCGTTGTTTTACCTCTGCTTCTTAGCAACTGGCTATAAATCGGGTTTCCACCACTCGCAGTTTTAGTTGCATTAATTTGCTGGAAGAGTTCACAGCACGCAGGGAAACACTTACATTTACCATGTTATTATAGCGGATGTTGCCAAAAGTTCAGAAAAAAGACTTTGGGCCCGGCATGTGGGGAGGGGCGCACTACCTTCCTGGAAGTGTTATCCAGAAGCCCTCTAAACCCAGTCCTTTCGGGTTTTTATGGAGACCTCATTCTATAGGCATGATGGGTTAAACCATAGGCTATTGGTGAGCAACTCAACCTGAGGCTCTCAACCCTCCCTGGAAATTGGGGTTGAGGCTTTGCCATTCTCAGTCTGAGTAAAGGAATTTACATGAACGGAATTTTAAAAGAGATTAGCATAGCTGGAAACTTAATTAGGTGATTGAATTATCCGGAGCCACACCTTGATGTTCCTAACCCGAGCACCCTCATCCAACGAATGCTCCACCCAACTGGCTCCCAAGTCTCTACGTGGTTCCAGAGCAAAGGAATGTTTATACAAGGCATATCTCCACGTTTTCTTCAAAGCCTTTTCGCTTCCACGGGTAATTCTTCAACTGCCATGCATCAGGGTCAGGGGGAGGGCTTGTTACAACACAGATCTGTGGATCTCCGGGGTTTGAGGGTTGAAAAGACGCTGCTGGTGTCAAAACCACAAGGTGAGAACCACAGAACCACTAGTTGGTTTTCAGTGTTTCAGTGCATTTAATTCATAATCTATTTGGCCAAGAAAACTTGTAAGCTCTTAGATTGTCCCAAATGTGGCGCGTGAAATCAAATCAGGAGAAGAGTTTCCTAGGAGGTGTAGCCTGGGAAAGTTGGGGGTGACTGATGGAAAGGAGGAGCGAAGCTCCGCCCTTTCCGCTGCTAGGCTGCGCCCGAGGCTATTGAAACCCACCCTGGCGGGCCTGTACTCAGATCTTCGCAGAGCGGAGCAGCGGCCGGAGCGTTTTGCGGGCTCTGCGTGGACTTGCAGCTTACAGCGTCTTGCGACTTGGAAGCGGATTCAGAGGACAGGACAGAACACTTGGGTAAGTGTATCTCTGTCTGTCTGTCTGTCTGTCTGTCTGTCTGTCTCATTGGTTGGTTGATTTCCATTTTCTTGAGGAGCACATACCTCACAACACACACACACACACACACACACACACACACACACACACACACTCGTTCATTCTGCGGGTTAGAAAATTGGTAGGGGTCCCTGGGAGCTACAGGTTTCCTAGTCATGTCTGCACCTAAGAACAGTAGGGTCTTGTCTGGCTCTTCTTATGAACGGTCCCCCAGCCCGGACTCCCCAAGATCCATGCTAGCCTCACCCAGCTTCTCCCTCTCCCCTCTCAGAAACTCAGACTTAAGAGGAAGCTCCTCACCAGGGATCCGGAGCTACCATTCACCATCCCCTAGGGCTTCACCACACTCACCTCTGTCATCACCAGAATCCCACAAGCTCCCATTTCCCTTTCCTCACCGTGATGGGCAATCAATGAAGCCTTTGGGCTCTCCCGTGTCCTCCTCTGGGGATTCTTTAGAGTCACCAGGTTCATCAATAATATACCACATGTTCTTACTGCCATCACCCAGCAGCTCACAACCAGCTCTCGGGGAGACTCTTGTGTCTCTCAGCTACTCTCCAAACAACCCCAGATTTCAGCTGGAGTCAGCCCCCCACACCCAGGAATCACCTGCAAACTCACGGGCCTCACGGTGCTCCTCCCCTATGTCTTTCATCTCTTCAACCCCAGGCCTCAGGGACTCCCCCGTGTCTCCCACTTACTCTCCAGCCATCCCCAGGTTTCTGCGGGAGTCAGCCCCATGCACCCAGGAGTCCCCCAGAGACTCACAGGTTTCGGGAGATTGTGAGCGGTCCCCCATCCCTGACGCCTCAGGATTCATGCCCGCCTCACCCAGCTTCTCCCTCTCCCCTCCCAGAAACTCAGACCCAAGGGTCAGCTCCCCACCAGGGATGTGGAAGTACTCTACATCATCCCGCAGGGCTTCACCACTCTCACATCCATCATCAACAGAATTTCACAACGTTACATTTCCCTTTCCTAACCAAGCAGGACAATCACTCATGTCATTGTGCTCTCCCGTGTCCTCCTCCGGAGATTCTTCACAGTCACCTCATTCATCAATAATATACCATATGTTCCTACTGCCATCATCCAGCAGCTCACCCCCAGCTGTCAATGACTCTCCTGTCTGTCCCAGCTACTCTCCAACTACGCCCAGATTTCAGCGGGAGTCGGTCTCCCACACCCCAGAAGCACCTACAAACTCACAGACTTCAGTGAGATCCTCGCCAGTCTCTCTCACGTCTTCACCCCCAGCCCTTACGGACCCTCCTGTCTCTCTCAACTACTATCCAACCACGCCCACATTTCAGCGGGAGTCAGTTCCAGCAACCCAGGGATCACCAGCAAGCTCACCACTTTCACTGAGTTACTCCCCAGTCTCTAGCACGTCTTTATCCCCAACCCTCAGGGACTCTCCTGTCTGTCCCAGCTACTCTCCAACCACGCCCACATTTCAGCGAGAGTCAGTTGCAGGCACCCAGAAATCACCACCAAACTCACCCATTTCACTGCGTTACTCCCCAGTCTCTCTCATGTCTTCACCATCCCTCAGGGACTCTCCTGCCTGTCCCAGCTACTCTCCAACCACGCCCACATTTCAGCGGGAGTCACTTCCAGGCACCCCGGAATCACCACCAAACTCACCAATTTCACTCAATTACTCCCCAGTCTCCCTCATGTCTTCACCAGCCCTCAGGGACTCTCCTGTGGGTCCCAACTACTCTCAAACCACGCCCACATTTCAACGGGAGTCAGTTCCAGGCACCCCGGAATCACCACCAAACTCACCAGTTTCACTCAATTACTCTCCAGTCTCTCTCATGTCTTCACCAGCCCTCAGGGACTCTCCTGCCTGTCCCAGCTACTCTCCAGCCACGCCCAGATGTCAGCTGGAATCAGTTCCAGGCACCCCGGAGTCACCACCAAACTCACCAGTTTCACTGAGTTACTCCCCGGTCTCTCTCCTGTCTTCACCCCCAGCCCTCAGGGACTCTCCTGTGTGTCCCCGCTACTCTCCAACCACGCCCAGATTTCAGCGGGAGTCAGTTCCAGGCACCCAGGGATCACCTACACACTCCCCAGTTTCACTGAGTTACTCCCCGGTCTCTCTCATGTCTTCACCCCCAGCCCCCTGGGACTCCCCTGTCTGTCCCAGCTACTCTCCTGCCACGCCCAGATTCCAGCGGGAGTCAGCCTCCTGCATTCCGGAGTCACCTACAGACTCACAGACCTCACTGAGATCCTCCCTGGTCTCTCTCAGGTCTTTGCCCTCAGCCCACAGGGACTCTTGTGTCTCTTTCAGCTACTCTCAAAAGTTCTCTGGATTCCAGCTGGAGTCGGTTCCAGGCACCCAGGACACAACACCAAACTCACCAATTTCACTGACTTACTCCCCATTCTCGCTCATGTTGTCACCTCCAGCCCTCAGGGACTCTTCTGTCTCTCTCAGCTACTCTCCAACCATCTCCCGATTTCACCTGGAGTCAGCTTCCCACACCCAAGAGTCACCTGCAGACTCACGGACCTTACTGCATCCCTCCCCCATTTCCTTCACCTCTTCACTCCCAGCCTTCAGGGACTCTCCAGCGTCTCCCAGCTTCTCTCCAGCCTTCCCCAGATTTCTGCCGCAGTCAGCCCCAGGCACCCAGGAGAACCCTAGACACTCACAGGCCTCACGAGACGATCTCCCTATGACCTGTATCTATACAGGGATGGCTCCCACCTATCCCTCAGTGACCCCAAACCCATCTCCACTTACACTCAGACACTCCCAGGGCCTGACAGCTACTCCCCGTTATTGTCCTTCAGTTCGAAGCCCTGGCCAATCTACTAGCCAACATGACGCAGTTACCTGGCCATTTCTCCACATTTCTGGTGCGGGCCCCACACCCAGCCGCAGAAGAGCCTCTCCTGCATTCCGTCCTCACACACAGGCCTGTCCATCTACTTGCTACTGTCACACTCTTGCCAGCAGAAGAGGCCCCTGTATTGGCCGTTATCACCACCCAGGCTATCCTCACCCCACAGCTGTGCAGCGGGACCCTCCTGCTGGCCCACGTGGCTGCCAGAGCCCATGCGGACACGAACCTCCAGCATGTCGGCGTCCCTGCGGGCGCCACTACCGGTGACATGGCTAGCATGACCCTCCTCCCTGGCAGTGACACTGTTGATGTGAGCCCCACTTGCAGATCTGTCATTTGCACATAAGGCCATTTCCCCTTTTCTCTCTCTCTTCCGTTCACAGGGCTATTCATTCTCTCTGTTTCTGCCTCCGTTTCAGATATTTACTCACCTTTTTCCTCTTTCACTCTGTCTGCCGTGGTCTCGATGAGAGTGTGCCACATAAGATTCCCCCATTAAAAGTCATGAATTGAGTGGCTTTTACTGTATTTCTGGTTGTGCACATTCCATTTTAATTCGCAATCCATTTTAGAACATTTTATCACCACCGACCAGAGAAAAACCCTGTAAACATTGGACACTCCTCATTCTCTCTCAAACCCTCTCCCTGACCCTCAGCCCTAGGTAACAACTACATAGAGCGATCAACCCCATATCCATAGATTTCCATATTGTGGGCATTTCATATAAACACAATTGCACAATATGTGAGCTTTTGTGACTGACTTTACACTTAGCACAATATTTTCAACATTCATCCACATTGTAGCCATACCCACAGTGGGAAACCATTTTCTTTCTTTTTGGTTTTAGTAACACCGGGTGTTTTCTCCTTCCTTCCTTCTCTCCTTCCTTCCTTCCTTCCTTCCTTCCTTCCTTCCTTCCTTCCTTCCTTCCTTCCTTCCTCCTATTTCTCTCTTACACCTTCTGCCCTCTCTGCTTCCTAGGCCTTAGCTGCATCCTACATTCTGCGTTTTTTTTTGGGAAATCCTCGGCAGTTTCCGGAAAATTGTGTTATTGTTACTATTTACCGCTGTCTCTCCTTGATGATTCTCCATCAATTGTAAACCTCTATTGGTTTTTCCCAAGTCACTAAGTATATTTAAATAAGGTACTCCTGTTTTTCTTTATACAGCCATTTCTGGAGTACAGGGTCACATACTCAAAATCACTGTGTAACTCAAAAACTCATCTAAAATCCCAATATACCCATCACAAAGTTGAAAAATCATAAATCAAACCATCATAAGTCACGGTTTGTCCGTGGATATGGGCTTCATCAATTCCATTGTATTCAATAATGCTGTCCACCATTAACAGTGGCAGACTGTTGGGGAGTGGATTTTGATAGCATTTTAAAAAACAGTTATTAGAGGGATACTTTAACCTGACTGAATATCTCATCTAATTGTATTAGCACGGTGAATGATTATGTGAAATGTTTTGAGACAGAGTAGAACATTTGTGAATGAAATTGTATGGCTTTTTTCACTTAGTAGGAACCTTTGTGTGCGGAAAGCTGAGAAAATTACTTTCTGCTGTAGAGTCTGGCATTCATTGTAGATTAAAGCTTATTTTTCTGCGAATAAATCTTATTCAATAAAATACGATTTTCTGAAATAAAAAAAAAGCACTTGTGATGTGAACTCATTATCCTCAGCAAAGTAATCCGGAAAAGAAAACCAAACACCATAGTCTCACTTATCATGGGAGCTGAAAAATGGGATCACATGGACACAGGAAGGGGAACAACACACACTGGGGCCTGTCGGGAGGCAGAGCATTAGGAAAAACAGCTAATGCATGCCGGGCTTAATAACTAGGTGATGGGTTGACAGGTGCAGCAAACCACCATGGCACACGTTTACCTTTGTAACAAATCTGCACATCCTGCACATATACCCCAGAACTTAGAAACGAAACGAAGCGAAACGGAAAAACAATAACAAAAGGCTAGCGGCAAACTAAAGTTTCAAACTCAGAATGTGACGGACCCACTTTGGTTCAAATCATGGTTCTCAACCCAGGTGCCATAAGGTCAGGATAAAGAATTTGGTTACATATTGTAAATAAGACATACAGCAAATGACTAGAAAAGTTATTCTCAACCTATGTGTGTCTTGTAATTCAAGGATGACGCTATCTACAGGGACACAGCATTAGATTCCAAAGGGCTCAGTCCCGCAAGACTGGCCTCCCACTCTAATAACAATGGGAAGCCCAGCGTTGTTTTACCTCTGCTTCTTAGCAACTGGCTATAAATCGGGTTTCCACCACTCGCAGTTTTAGTTGCATTAATTTGCTGGAAGAGTTCACAGCACGCAGGGAAACACTTACATTTTCCACGTTATTATAGCGGATGTTGCCAAAAGTTCAGAAAAAAGACTTTGGGCCCGGCATGTGGGGAGGGGCGCACTACCTTCCTGGAAGTGTTATCCAGAAGCCCTCTAAACCCAGTCCTTTCGGGTTTTTATGGAGACCTCATTCTATAGGCATGATGGGTTAAACCATAGGCTATTGGTGAGCAACTCAACCTGAGGCTCTCAACCCTCCCTGGAAATTGGGGTTGAGGCTTTGCCATTCTCAGTCTGAGTAAAGGAATTTACATGAACGGAATTTTAAAAGAGATTAGCATAGCTGGAAACTTAATTAGGTGATTGAATTATCCGGAGCCACACCTTGATGTTCCTAACCCGAGCACCCTCATCCAACGAATGCTCCACCCAACTGGCTCCCAAGTCTCTACGTGGTTCCAGAGCAAAGGAATGTTTATACAAGGCATATCTCCACGTTTTCTTCAAAGTCTTTTCGCTTCCACGGGTAATTCTTCAACTGCCATGCATCAGGGTCAGGGGGAGGGCTTGTTACAACACAGATCTGTGGATCTCCGGGGTTTGAGGGTTGAAAGGACGCTGCTGGTGTCAAAACCACAAGGTGAGAACCACAGAACCACTAGTTGGTTTTCAGTGTTTCAGTGCATTTAATTCATAATCTATTTGGCCAAGAAAACTTGTAAGCTCTTAGATTGTCCCAAAAGTGGCGCGTGAAATCAAATCAGGAGAAGAGTTTCCTAGGAGGTGTAGCCTGGGAAAGTTGGGGGTGACTGATGGAAAGGAGGAGCGAAGCTCCGCCCTTTCCGCTGCTAGGCTGCGCCCGAGGCTATTGAAACCCACCCTGGCGGGCCTGTACTCAGATCTTCGCAGAGCGGAGCAGCGGCCGGAGCGTTTTGCGGGCTCTGCGTGGACTTGCAGCTTACAGCGTCTTGCGACTTGGAAGCGGATTCAGAGGACAGGACAGAACACTTGGGTAAGTGTATCTCTGTCTGTCTGTCTGTCTGTCTGTCTGTCTCATTGGTTGGTTGATTTCCATTTTCTTGAGGAGCACATACCTCACAACACACACACACACACACACACACACTCGTTCATTCTGCGGGTTAGAAAATTGGTAGGGGTCCCTGGGAGCTACAGGTTTCCTAGTCATGTCTACATCTAAGAACAGTAGGGTCTTGTCTGGCTCTTCTTATGAACGGTCCCCCAGCCCGGACTCCCCAAGATCCATGCTAGCCTCACCCAGATTCTCCCTCTCCCCTCTCAGAAACTCAGACTTAAGAGGAAGCTCCTCACCAGGGATCCGGAGCTACCATTCACCATCCCCTAGGGCTTCACCACACTCACCTCTGTCATCACCAGAATCCCACAAGCTCCCATTTCCCTTTCCTCACCGTGATGGGCAATCAATGAAGCCTTTGGGCTCTCCCGTGTCCTCCTCTGGGGATTCTTTAGAGTCACCAGGTTCATCAATAATACACCACATGTTCTTACTGCCATCACCCAGCAGCTCACAACCAGCTCTCGGGGAGACTCTTGTGTCTCTCAGCTACTCTCCAAACAACCCCAGATTTCAGCTGGAGTCAGCCCCCCACACCCAGGAATCACCTACAAACCCACGGGCCTCACGGTGCTCCTCCCCTATGTCTTTCATCTCTTCAACCCCAGGCCTCAGGGACTCCCCCGTGTCTCCCACTTACACTCCAGCCATCCAAAGGTTTCTGCGGGAGTCAGCCCCATGCACCCAGGAGTCCCCCAGAGACTCACAGGTTTCGGGAGATTGTGAGCGGTCCCCCATCCCTGACGCCTCAGGATTCATGCCCGCCTCACCCAGCTTCTCCCTCTCCCCTCCCAGAAACTCAGACCCAAGGGTCAGCTCCCCACCAGGGATGTGGAAGTACTCTACATCATCCCGCAGGGCTTCACCACTCTCACATCCATCATCAACAGAATTTCACAACGTTACATTTCCCTTTCCTAACCAAGCAGGACAATCACTCATGTCATTGTGCTCTCCCGTGTCCTCCTCCGGAGATTCTTCACAGTCACCTCATTCATCAATAATATACCATATGTTCCTACTGCCATCATCCAGCAGCTCACCCCCAGCCGTCAATGACTCTCCTGTCTGTCCCAGCTACTCTCCAACTACGCCCAGATTTCAGCGGGAGTCGGTCTCCCACACCCCAGAAGCACCTACAAACTCACAGACTTCAGTGAGATCCTCGCCAGTCTCTCTCACGTCTTCACCCCCAGCCCTTACGGACCCTCCTGTCTCTCTCAACTACTATCCAACCACGCCCACATTTCAGCGGGAGTCAGTTCCAGCAACCCAGGGATCACCAGCAAGCTCACCACTTTCACTGAGTTACTCCCCAGTCTCTAGCACGTCTTTATCCCCAACCCTCAGGGACTCTCCTGTCTGTCCCAGCTACTCTCCAACCACGCCCACATTTCAGCGACAGTCAGTTGCAGGCACCCAGAAATCACCACCAAACTCACCCATTTCACTGCGTTACTCCCCAGTCTCTCTCATGTCTTCACCATCCCTCAGGGACTCTCCTGCCTGTCCCAGCTACTCTCCAGCCACGCCCAGATGTCAGCTGGAATCAGTTCCAGGCACCCCGGAGTCACCACCAAACTCACCAGTTTCACTGAGTTACTCCCCGGTCTCTCTCCTGTCTTCACCCCCAGCCCTCAGGGACTCTCCTGTGTGTCCCCGCTACTCTCCAACCACGCCCACATTTCAGCGGGAGTCAGTTCCAGGCACCCAGGGATCACCTACACACTCCCCAGTTTCACTGAGTTACTCCCCGGTCTCTCTCATGTCTTCACCCCCAGCCCCCTGGGACTCCCCTGTCTGTCCCAGCTACTCTCCTGCCACGCCCAGATTCCAGCGGGAGTCAGCCTCCTGCATTCCGGAGTCACCTACAGACTCACAGACCTCACTGAGATCCTCCCTGGTCTCTCTCAGGTCTTTGCCCTCAGCCCACAGGGACTCTTGTGTCTCTTTCAGCTACTCTCAAAAGTTCTCTGGATTCCAGCTGGAGTTGGTTCCAGGCACCCAGGACACAACACCAAACTCACCAATTTCACTGACTTACTCCCCATTCTCGCTCATGTTGTCACCTCCAGCCCTCAGGGACTCTTCTGTCTCTCTCAGCTACTCTCCAACCATCTCCCGATTTCACCTGGAGTCAGCTTCCCACACCCAAGAGTCACCTGCAGACTCACGGACCTTACTGCATCCCTCCCCCATTTCCTTCACCTCTTCACTCCCAGCCTTCAGGGACTCTCCAGCGTCTCCCAGCTTCTCTCCAGCCTTCCCCAGATTTCTGCCGCAGTCAGCCCCAGGCACCCAGGAGAACCCTAGACACTCACAGGCCTCACGAGACGATCTCGCTATGACCTGTATCTATACAGGGATGGCTCCCACCTATCCCTCAGTGACCCCAAACCCATCTCCACTTACACTCAGACACTCCCAGGGCCTGACAGCTACTCCCCGTTATTGTCCTTCAGTTCGAAGCCCTGGCCAATCTACTAGCCAACATGACGCAGTTACCTGGCCATTTCTCCACATTTCTGGTGCGGGCCCCACACCCAGCCGCAGAAGAGCCTCTCCTGCATTCCGTCCTCGCACACAGGCCTGTCCATCTACTTGCTACTGTCACACTCTTGCCAGCAGAAGAGGCCCCTGTATTGGCCGTTATCACCACCCAGGCTATCCTCACCCCACAGCTGTGCAGCGGGACCCTCCTGCTGGCCCACGTGGCTGCCAGAGCCCATGCGGACACGAACCTCCAGCATGTCGGCGTCCCTGCGGGCGCCACTACCGGTGACATGGCTAGCATGACCCTCCTCCCTGGCAGTGACACTGTTGATGTGAGCCCCACTTGCAGATCTGTCATTTGCACATAAGGCCATTTCCCCTTTTCTCTCTCTCTTCCGTTCACAGGGCTATTCATTCTCTCTGTTTCTGCCTCCGTTTCAGATATTTACTCACCTTTTTCCTCTTTCACTCTGTCTGCCGTGGTCTCGATGAGAGTGTGCCACATAAGATTCCCCCATTAAAAGTCATGAATTGAGTGGCTTTTACTGTATTTCTGGTTGTGCACATTCCATTTTAATTCGCAATCCATTTTAGAACATTTTATCACCACCGACCAGAGAAAAACCCTGTAAACATTGGACACTCCTCATTCTCTCTCAAACCCTCTCCCTGACCCTCAGCCCTAGGTAACAACTACATAGAGCGATCAACCCCATATCCATAGATTTCCATATTGTGGGCATTTCATATAAACACAATTGCACAATATGTGAGCTTTTGTGACTGACTTTACACTTAGCACAATATTTTCAACATTCATCCACATTGTAGCCATACCCACAGTGGGAAACCATTTTCTTTCTTTTTGGTTTTAGTAACACCGGGTGTTTTCTCCTTCCTTCCTTCTCTCCTTCCTTCCTTCCTTCCTTCCTTCCTTCCTTCCTTCCTTCTCTCCTTCCTTCCTTCCTTCCTTCCTTCCTTCCTTCCTTCCTTCCTTCCTCCTATTTCTCTCTTACACCTTCTGCCCTCTCTGCTTCCTAGGCCTTAGCTGCATCCTACATTCTGCGTTTTTTTTTGGGAAATCCTCGGCAATTTCCGGAAAATTGTGTTATTGTTACTATTTACTGCTGTCTCCCCTTGATGATTCTCCATCAATTGTAAACCTCTATTGGTTTTTCCCAAGTCACTAAGTATATTTAAATAAGGTACTCCTGTTTTTCTTTATACAGCCATTTCTGGAGTACAGGGTCACATACTCAAAATCACTGTGTAACTCAAAAACTCATCTAATATCCCAATATACCCATCACAAAGTTGAAAAATCATAAATCAAACCATCATAAGTCACGGTTTGTCCGTGGATATGGGCTTCATCAATTCCATTGTATTCAATAATGCTGTCCACCATTAACAGTGGCAGACTGTTGGGGAGTGGATTTTGATAGCATTTTAAAAAACAGTTATTAGAGGGATACTTTAACCTGACTGAATATCTCATCTAATTGTATTAGCACGGTGAATGATTATGTGAAATGTTTTGAGACAGAGTAGTACATTTGTGAATGAAATTGTATGGCTTTTTTCACTTAGTAGGAACCTTTGTGTGCGGAAAGCTGAGAAAATTACTTTCTGCTGTAGAGTCTGGCATTCATTGTAGATTAAAGCTTATTTTTCTGCGAATAAATCTTATTCAATAAAATACGATTTTCTGAAATAAAAAAAAAGCACTTGTGATGTGAACTCATTATCCTCAGCAAAGTAATCCGGAAAAGAAAACCAAACACCATAGTCTCACTTATCATGGGAGCTGAAAAATGGGATCACATGGACACAGGAAGGGGAACAACACACACTGGGGCCTGTCGGGAAGCAGAGCATTAGGAAAAACAGCTAATGCATGCCGGGCTTAATAACTAGGTGATGGGTTGACAGGTGCAGCAAACCACCATGGCACACGTTTACCTTTGTAACAAATCTGCACATCCTGCACATATACCCCAGAACTTAGAAACGAAACGAAACGAAACGGAAAAACAATAAGAAAAGGCTAGCGGCAAACTAAAGTTTCAAACTCAGAATGTGACGGACCCACTTTGGTTCAAATCATGGTTCTCAACCCAGGTGCCATAAGGTCAGGATAAAGAATTTGGTTACATATTGTAAATAAGACATACAGCAAATGACTAGAAAAGTTATTCTCAACCTATGTGTGTCTTGTAATTCAAGGATGACGCTATCTACAGGGACACAGCATTAGATTCCAAAGGGCTCAGTCCCGCAAGACTGGCCTCCCACTCTAATAACAATGGGAAGCCCAGCGTTGTTTTACCTCTGCTTCTTAGCAACTGGCTATAAATCGGGTTTCCACCACTCGCAGTTTTAGTTGCATTAATTTGCTGGAAGAGTTCACAGCACGCAGGGAAACACTTACATTTACCATGTTATTATAGCGGATGTTGCCAAAAGTTCAGAAAAAAGACTTTGGGCCCGGCATGTGGGGAGGGGCGCACTACCTTCCTGGAAGTGTTATCCAGAAGCCCTCTAAACCCAGTCCTTTCGGGTTTTTATGGAGACCTCATTCTATAGGCATGATGGGTTAAACCATAGGCTATTGGTGAGCAACTCAACCTGAGGCTCTCAACCCTCCCTGGAAATTGGGGTTGAGGCTTTGCCATTCTCAGTCTGAGTAAAGGAATTTACATGAACGGAATTTTAAAAGAGATTAGCATAGCTGGAAACTTAATTAGGTGATTGAATTATCCGGAGCCACACCTTGATGTTCCTAACCCGAGCACCCTCATCCAACGAATGCTCCACCCAACTGGCTCCCAAGTCTCTACGTGGTTCCAGAGCAAAGGAATGTTTATACAAGGCATATCTCCACGTTTTCTTCAAAGCCTTTTCGCTTCCACGGGTAATTCTTCAACTGCCATGCATCAGGGTCAGGGGGAGGGCTTGTTACAACACAGATCTGTGGATCTCCGGGGTTTGAGGGTTGAAAAGACGCTGCTGGTGTCAAAACCACAAGGTGAGAACCACAGAACCACTAGTTGGTTTTCAGTGTTTCAGTGCATTTAATTCATAATCTATTTGGCCAAGAAAACTTGTAAGCTCTTAGATTGTCCCAAATGTGGCGCGTGAAATCAAATCAGGAGAAGAGTTTCCTAGGAGGTGTAGCCTGGGAAAGTTGGGGGTGACTGATGGAAAGGAGGAGCGAAGCTCCGCCCTTTCCGCTGCTAGGCTGCGCCCGAGGCTATTGAAACCCACCCTGGCGGGCCTGTACTCAGATCTTCGCAGAGCGGAGCAGCGGCCGGAGCGTTTTGCGGGCTCTGCGTGGACTTGCAGCTTACAGCGTCTTGCGACTTGGAAGCGGATTCAGAGGACAGGACAGAACACTTGGGTAAGTGTATCTCTGTCTGTCTGTCTGTCTGTCTGTCTGTCTGTCTCATTGGTTGGTTGATTTCCATTTTCTTGAGGAGCACATACCTCACAACACACACACACACACACACACACACACTCGTTCATTCTGCGGGTTAGAAAATTGGTAGGGGTCCCTGGGAGCTACAGGTTTCCTAGTCATGTCTGCACCTAAGAACAGTAGGGTCTTGTCTGGCTCTTCTTATGAACGGTCCCCCAGCCCGGACTCCCCAAGATCCATGCTAGCCTCACCCAGCTTCTCCCTCTCCCCTCTCAGAAACTCAGACTTAAGAGGAAGCTCCTCACCAGGGATCCGGAGCTACCATTCACCATCCCCTAGGGCTTCACCACACTCACCTCTGTCATCACCAGAATCCCACAAGCTCCCATTTCCCTTTCCTCACCGTGATGGGCAATCAATGAAGCCTTTGGGCTCTCCCGTGTCCTCCTCTGGGGATTCTTTAGAGTCACCAGGTTCATCAATAATATACCACATGTTCTTACTGCCATCACCCAGCAGCTCACAACCAGCTCTCGGGGAGACTCTTGTGTCTCTCAGCTACTCTCCAAACAACCCCAGATTTCAGCTGGAGTCAGCCCCCCACACCCAGGAATCACCTACAAACTCACGGGCCTCACGGTGCTCCTCCCCTATGTCTTTCATCTCTTCAACCCCAGGCCTCAGGGACTCCCCCGTGTCTCCCACTTACTCTCCAGCCATCCCCAGGTTTCTGCGGGAGTCAGCCCCATGCACCCAGGAGTCCCCCAGAGACTCACAGGTTTCGGGAGATTGTGAGCGGTCCCCCATCCCTGACGCCTCAGGATTCATGCCCGCCTCACCCAGCTTCTCCCTCTCCCCTCCCAGAAACTCAGACCCAAGGGTCAGCTCCCCACCAGGGATGTGGAAGTACTCTACATCATCCCGCAGGGCTTCACCACTCTCACATCCATCATCAACAGAATTTCACAACGTTACATTTCCCTTTCCTAACCAAGCAGGACAATCACTCATGTCATTGTGCTCTCCCGTGTCCTCCTCCGGAGATTCTTCACAGTCACCTCATTCATCAATAATATACCATATGTTCCTACTGCCATCATCCAGCAGCTCACCCCCAGCCGTCAATGACTCTCCTGTCTGTCCCAGCTACTCTCCAACTACGCCCAGATTTCAGCGGGAGTCGGTCTCCCACACCCCAGAAGCACCTACAAACTCACAGACTTCAGTGAGATCCTCGCCAGTCTCTCTCACGTCTTCACCCCCAGCCCTTACGGACCCTCCTGTCTCTCTCAACTACTATCCAACCACGCCCACATTTCAGCGGGAGTCAGTTCCAGCAACCCAGGGATCACCAGCAAGCTCACCACTTTCACTGAGTTACTCCCCAGTCTCTAGCACGTCTTTATCCCCAACCCTCAGGGACTCTCCTGTCTGTCCCAGCTACTCTCCAACCACGCCCACATTTCAGCGACAGTCAGTTGCAGGCACCCAGAAATCACCACCAAACTCACCCATTTCACTGCGTTACTCCCCAGTCTCTCTCATGTCTTCACCATCCCTCAGGGACTCTCCTGCCTGTCCCAGCTACTCTCCAGCCACGCCCAGATGTCAGCTGGAATCAGTTCCAGGCACCCCGGAGTCACCACCAAACTCACCAGTTTCACTGAGTTACTCCCCGGTCTCTCTCCTGTCTTCACCCCCAGCCCTCAGGGACTCTCCTGTGTGTCCCCGCTACTCTCCAACCACGCCCACATTTCAGCGGGAGTCAGTTCCAGGCACCCAGGGATCACCTACACACTCCCCAGTTTCACTGAGTTACTCCCCGGTCTCTCTCATGTCTTCACCCCCAGCCCCCTGGGACTCCCCTGTCTGTCCCAGCTACTCTCCTGCCACGCCCAGATTCCAGCGGGAGTCAGCCTCCTGCATTCCGGAGTCACCTACAGACTCACAGACCTCACTGAGATCCTCCCTGGTCTCTCTCAGGTCTTTGCCCTCAGCCCACAGGGACTCTTGTGTCTCTTTCAGCTACTCTCAAAAGTTCTCTGGATTCCAGCTGGAGTTGGTTCCAGGCACCCAGGACACAACACCAAACTCACCAATTTCACTGACTTACTCCCCATTCTCGCTCATGTTGTCACCTCCAGCCCTCAGGGACTCTTCTGTCTCTCTCAGCTACTCTCCAACCATCTCCCGATTTCACCTGGAGTCAGCTTCCCACACCCAAGAGTCACCTGCAGACTCACGGACCTTACTGCATCCCTCCCCCATTTCCTTCACCTCTTCACTCCCAGCCTTCAGGGACTCTCCAGCGTCTCCCAGCTTCTCTCCAGCCTTCCCCAGATTTCTGCCGCAGTCAGCCCCAGGCACCCAGGAGAACCCTAGACACTCACAGGCCTCACGAGACGATCTCGCTATGACCTGTATCTATACAGGGATGGCTCCCACCTATCCCTCAGTGACCCCAAACCCATCTCCACTTACACTCAGACACTCCCAGGGCCTGACAGCTACTCCCCGTTATTGTCCTTCAGTTCGAAGCCCTGGCCAATCTACTAGCCAACATGACGCTGTTACCTGGCCATTTCTCCACATTTCTGGTGCGGGCCCCACACCCAGCCGCAGAAGAGCCTCTCCTGCATTCCGTCCTCGCACACAGGCCTGTCCATCTACTTGCTACTGTCACACTCTTGCCAGCAGAAGAGGCCCCTGTATTGGCCGTTATCACCACCCAGGCTATCCTCACCCCACAGCTGTGCAGCGGGACCCTCCTGCTGGCCCACGTGGCTGCCAGAGCCCATGCGGACACGAACCTCCAGCATGTCGGCGTCCCTGCGGGCGCCACTACCGGTGACATGGCTAGCATGACCCTCCTCCCTGGCAGTGACACTGTTGATGTGAGCCCCACTTGCAGATCTGTCATTTGCACATAAGGCCATTTCCCCTTTTCTCTCTCTCTTCCGTTCACAGGGCTATTCATTCTCTCTGTTTCTGCCTCCGTTTCAGATATTTACTCACCTTTTTCCTCTTTCACTCTGTCTGCCGTGGTCTCGATGAGAGTGTGCCACATAAGATTCCCCCATTAAAAGTCATGAATTGAGTGGCTTTTACTGTATTTCTGGTTGTGCACATTCCATTTTAATTCGCAATCCATTTTAGAACATTTTATCACCACCGACCAGAGAAAAACCCTGTAAACATTGGACACTCCTCATTCTCTCTCAAACCCTCTCCCTGACCCTCAGCCCTAGGTAACAACTACATAGAGCGATCAACCCCATATCCATAGATTTCCATATTGTGGGCATTTCATATAAACACAATTGCACAATATGTGAGCTTTTGTGACTGACTTTACACTTAGCACAATATTTTCAACATTCATCCACATTGTAGCCATACCCACAGTGGGAAACCATTTTCTTTCTTTTTGGTTTTAGTAACACCGGGTGTTTTCTCCTTCCTTCCTTCTCTCCTTCCTTCCTTCCTTCCTTCCTTCCTTCCTTCCTTCCTTCTCTCCTTCCTTCCTTCCTTCCTTCCTTCCTTCCTTCCTTCCTTCCTTCCTTCCTCCTATTTCTCTCTTACACCTTCTGCCCTCTCTGCTTCCTAGGCCTTAGCTGCATCCTACATTCTGCGTTTTTTTTTGGGAAATCCTCGGCAATTTCCGGAAAATTGTGTTATTGTTACTATTTACTGCTGTCTCCCCTTGATGATTCTCCATCAATTGTAAACCTCTATTGGTTTTTCCCAAGTCACTAAGTATATTTAAATAAGGTACTCCTGTTTTTCTTTATACAGCCATTTCTGGAGTACAGGGTCACATACTCAAAATCACTGTGTAACTCAAAAACTCATCTAATATCCCAATATACCCATCACAAAGTTGAAAAATCATAAATCAAACCATCATAAGTCACGGTTTGTCCGTGGATATGGGCTTCATCAATTCCATTGTATTCAATAATGCTGTCCACCATTAACAGTGGCAGACTGTTGGGGAGTGGATTTTGATAGCATTTTAAAAAACAGTTATTAGAGGGATACTTTAACCTGAATGAATATCTCATCTAATTGTATTAGCACGGTGAATGATTATGTGAAATGTTTTGAGACAGAGTAGTACATTTGTGAATGAAATTGTATGGCTTTTTTCACTTAGTAGGAACCTTTGTGTGCGGAAAGCTGAGAAAATTACTTTCTGCTGTAGAGTCTGGCATTCATTGTAGATTAAAGCTTATTTTTCTGCGAATAAATCTTATTCAATAAAATACGATTTTCTGAAATAAAAAAAAAGCACTTGTGATGTGAACTCATTATCCTCAGCAAAGTAATCCGGAAAAGAAAACCAAACACCATAGTCTCACTTATCATGGGAGCTGAAAAATGGGATCACATGGACACAGGAAGGGGAACAACACACACTGGGGCCTGTCGGGAAGCAGAGCATTAGGAAAAACAGCTAATGCATGCCGGGCTTAATAACTAGGTGATGGGTTGACAGGTGCAGCAAACCACCATGGCACACGTTTACCTTTGTAACAAATCTGCACATCCTGCACATATACCCCAGAACTTAGAAACGAAACGAAACGAAACGGAAAAACAATAAGAAAAGGCTAGCGGCAAACTAAAGTTTCAAACTCAGAATGTGACGGACCCACTTTGGTTCAAATCATGGTTCTCAACCCAGGTGCCATAAGGTCAGGATAAAGAATTTGGTTACATATTGTAAATAAGACATACAGCAAATGACTAGAAAAGTTATTCTCAACCTATGTGTGTCTTGTAATTCAAGGATGACGCTATCTACAGGGACACAGCATTAGATTCCAAAGGGCTCAGTCCCGCAAGACTGGCCTCCCACTCTAATAACAATGGGAAGCCCAGCGTTGTTTTACCTCTGCTTCTTAGCAACTGGCTATAAATCGGGTTTCCACCACTCGCAGTTTTAGTTGCATTAATTTGCTGGAAGAGTTCACAGCACGCAGGGAAACACTTACATTTACCATGTTATTATAGCGGATGTTGCCAAAAGTTCAGAAAAAAGACTTTGGGCCCGGCATGTGGGGAGGGGCGCACTACCTTCCTGGAAGTGTTATCCAGAAGCCCTCTAAACCCAGTCCTTTCGGGTTTTTATGGAGACCTCATTCTATAGGCATGATGGGTTAAACCATAGGCTATTGGTGAGCAACTCAACCTGAGGCTCTCAACCCTCCCTGGAAATTGGGGTTGAGGCTTTGCCATTCTCAGTCTGAGTAAAGGAATTTACATGAACGGAATTTTAAAAGAGATTAGCATAGCTGGAAACTTAATTAGGTGATTGAATTATCCGGAGCCACACCTTGATGTTCCTAACCCGAGCACCCTCATCCAACGAATGCTCCACCCAACTGGCTCCCAAGTCTCTACGTGGTTCCAGAGCAAAGGAATGTTTATACAAGGCATATCTCCACGTTTTCTTCAAAGCCTTTTCGCTTCCACGGGTAATTCTTCAACTGCCATGCATCAGGGTCAGGGGGAGGGCTTGTTACAACACAGATCTGTGGATCTCCGGGGTTTGAGGGTTGAAAAGACGCTGCTGGTGTCAAAACCACAAGGTGAGAACCACAGAACCACTAGTTGGTTTTCAGTGTTTCAGTGCATTTAATTCATAATCTATTTGGCCAAGAAAACTTGTAAGCTCTTAGATTGTCCCAAATGTGGCGCGTGAAATCAAATCAGGAGAAGAGTTTCCTAGGAGGTGTAGCCTGGGAAAGTTGGGGGTGACTGATGGAAAGGAGGAGCGAAGCTCCGCCCTTTCCGCTGCTAGGCTGCGCCCGAGGCTATTGAAACCCACCCTGGCGGGCCTGTACTCAGATCTTCGCAGAGCGGAGCAGCGGCCGGAGCGTTTTGCGGGCTCTGCGTGGACTTGCAGCTTACAGCGTCTTGCGACTTGGAAGCGGATTCAGAGGACAGGACAGAACACTTGGGTAAGTGTATCTCTGTCTGTCTGTCTGTCTGTCTGTCTGTCTGTCTCATTGGTTGGTTGATTTCCATTTTCTTGAGGAGCACATACCTCACAACACACACACACACACACACACACACACTCGTTCATTCTGCGGGTTAGAAAATTGGTAGGGGTCCCTGGGAGCTACAGGTTTCCTAGTCATGTCTGCACCTAAGAACAGTAGGGTCTTGTCTGGCTCTTCTTATGAACGGTCCCCCAGCCCGGACTCCCCAAGATCCATGCTAGCCTCACCCAGCTTCTCCCTCTCCCCTCTCAGAAACTCAGACTTAAGAGGAAGCTCCTCACCAGGGATCCGGAGCTACCATTCACCATCCCCTAGGGCTTCACCACACTCACCTCTGTCATCACCAGAATCCCACAAGCTCCCATTTCCCTTTCCTCACCGTGATGGGCAATCAATGAAGCCTTTGGGCTCTCCCGTGTCCTCCTCTGGGGATTCTTTAGAGTCACCAGGTTCATCAATAATATACCACATGTTCTTACTGCCATCACCCAGCAGCTCACAACCAGCTCTCGGGGAGACTCTTGTGTCTCTCAGCTACTCTCCAAACAACCCCAGATTTCAGCTGGAGTCAGCCCCCCACACCCAGGAATCACCTACAAACTCACGGGCCTCACGGTGCTCCTCCCCTATGTCTTTCATCTCTTCAACCCCAGGCCTCAGGGACTCCCCCGTGTCTCCCACTTACTCTCCAGCCATCCCCAGGTTTCTGCGGGAGTCAGCCCCATGCACCCAGGAGTCCCCCAGAGACTCACAGGTTTCGGGAGATTGTGAGCGGTCCCCCATCACTGACGCCTCAGGATTCATGCCCGCCTCACCCAGCTTCTCCCTCTCCCCTCCCAGAAACTCAGACCCAAGGGTCAGCTCCCCACCAGGGATGTGGAAGTACTCTACATCATCCCGCAGGGCTTCACCACTCTCACATCCATCATCAACAGAATTTCACAACGTTACATTTCCCTTTCCTAACCAAGCAGGACAATCACTCATGTCATTGTGCTCTCCCGTGTCCTCCTCCGGAGATTCTTCACAGTCACCTCATTCATCAATAATATACCATATGTTCCTACTGCCATCATCCAGCAGCTCACCCCCAGCCGTCAATGACTCTCCTGTCTGTCCCAGCTACTCTCCAACTACGCCCAGATTTCAGCGGGAGTCGGTCTCCCACACCCCAGAAGCACCTACAAACTCACAGACTTCAGTGAGATCCTCGCCAGTCTCTCTCACGTCTTCACCCCCAGCCCTTACGGACCCTCCTGTCTCTCTCAACTACTATCCAACCACGCCCACATTTCAGCGGGAGTCAGTTCCAGCAACCCAGGGATCACCAGCAAGCTCACCACTTTCACTGAGTTACTCCCCAGTCTCTAGCACGTCTTTATCCCCAACCCTCAGGGACTCTCCTGTCTGTCCCAGCTACTCTCCAACCACGCCCACATTTCAGCGAGAGTCAGTTGCAGGCACCCAGAAATCACCACCAAACTCACCCATTTCACTGCGTTACTCCCCAGTCTCTCCCATGTCTTCACCATCCCTCAGGGACTCTCCTGCCTGTCCCAGCTACTCTCCAACCACGCCCACATTTCAGCGGGAGTCACTTCCAGGCACCCCGGAATCACCACCAAACTCACCAATTTCACTCAATTACTCCCCAGTCTCCCTCATGTCTTCACCAGCCCTCAGGGACTCTCCTGTGGGTCCCAACTACTCTCAAACCACGCCCACATTTCAGCGGGAGTCAGTTCCAGGCACCCCGGAATCACCACCAAACTCACCAGTTTCACTCAATTACTCTCGTCTCTCTCATGTCTTCACCAGCCCTCAGGGACTCTCCTGCCTGTCCCAGCTACTCTCCAGCCACGCCCAGATGTCAGCTGGAATCAGTTCCAGGCACCCCGGAGTCACCACCAAACTCACCAGTTTCACTGAGTTACTCCCCGGTCTCTCTCCTGTCTTCACCCCCAGCCCTCAGGGACTCTCCTGTGTGTCCCCGCTACTCTCCAACCACGCCCAGATTTCAGCGGGAGTCAGTTCCAGGCACCCAGGGATCACCTACACACTCCCCAGTTTCACTGAGTTACTCCCCGGTCTCTCTCATGTCTTCACCCCCAGCCCCCTGGGACTCCCCTGTCTGTCCCAGCTACTCTCCTGCCACGCCCAGATTCCAGCGGGAGTCAGCCTCCTGCATTCCGGAGTCACCTACAGACTCACAGACCTCACTGAGATCCTCCCTGGTCTCTCTCAGGTCTTTGCCCTCAGCCCACAGGGACTCTTGTGTCTCTTTCAGCTACTCTCAAAAGTTCTCTGGATTCCAGCTGGAGTCGGTTCCAGGCACCCAGGACACAACACCAAACTCACCAATTTCACTGACTTACTCCCCATTCTCGCTCATGTTGTCACCTCCAGCCCTCAGGGACTCTTCTGTCTCTCTCAGCTACTCTCCAACCATCTCCCGATTTCACCTGGCGTCAGCTTCCCACACCCAAGAGTCACCTGCAGACTCACGGACCTTACTGCATCCCTCCCCCATTTCCTTCACCTCTTCACTCCCAGCCTTCAGGGACTCTCCAGCGTCTCCCAGCTTCTCTCCAGCCTTCCCCAGATTTCTGCCGCAGTCAGCCCCAGGCACCCAGGAGAACCCTAGACACTCACAGGCCTCACGAGACGATCTCCCTATGACCTGTATCTATACAGGGATGGCTCCCACCTATCCCTCAGTGACCCCAAACCCATCTCCACTTACACTCAGACACTCCCAGGGCCTGACAGCTACTCCCCGTTATTGTCCTTCAGTTCGAAGCCCTGGCCAATCTACTAGCCAACATGACGCAGTTACCTGGCCATTTCTCCACATTTCTGGTGCGGGCCCCACACCCAGCCGCAGAAGAGCCTCTCCTGCATTCCGTCCTCACACACAGGCCTGTCCATCTACTTGCTACTGTCACACTCTTGCCAGCAGAAGAGGCCCCTGTATTGGCCGTTATCACCACCCAGGCTATCCTCACCCCACAGCTGTGCAGCGGGACCCTCCTGCTGGCCCACGTGGCTGCCAGAGCCCATGCGGACACGAACCTCCAGCATGTCGGCGTCCCTGCGGGCGCCACTACCGGTGACATGGCTAGCATGACCCTCCTCCCTGGCAGTGACACTGTTGATGTGAGCCCCACTTGCAGATCTGTCATTTGCACATAAGGCCATTTCCCCTTTTCTCTCTCTCTTCCGTTCACAGGGCTATTCATTCTCTCTGTTTCTGCCTCCGTTTCAGATATTTACTCACCTTTTTCCTCTTTCACTCTGTCTGCCGTGGTCTCGATGAGAGTGTGCCACATAAGATTCCCCCATTAAAAGTCATGAATTGAGTGGCTTTTACTGTATTTCTGGTTGTGCACATTCCATTTTAATTCGCAATCCATTTTAGAACATTTTATCACCACCGACCAGAGAAAAACCCTGTAAACATTGGACACTCCTCATTCTCTCTCAAACCCTCTCCCTGACCCTCAGCCCTAGGTAACAACTACATAGAGCGATCAACCCCATATCCATAGATTTCCATATTGTGGGCATTTCATATAAACACAATTGCACAATATGTGGGCTTTTGTGACTGACTTTACACTTAGCACAATATTTTCAACATTCATCCACATTGTAGCCATACCCACAGTGGGAAACCATTTTCTTTCTTTTTGGTTTTAGTAACACCGGGTGTTTTCTCCTTCCTTCCTTCTCTCCTTCCTTCCTTCCTTCCTTCCTTCCTTCCTTCCTTCCTTCCTTCCTTCCTTCCTTCCTTCCTCCTATTTCTCTCTTACACCTTCTGCCCTCTCTGCTTCCTAGGCCTTAGCTGCATCCTACATTCTGCGTTTTTTTTTGGGAAATCCTCGGCAGTTTCCGGAAAATTGTGTTATTGTTACTATTTACCGCTGTCTCTCCTTGATGATTCTCCATCAATTGTAAACCTCTATTGGTTTTTCCCAAGTCACTAAGTATATTTAAATAAGGTACTCCTGTTTTTCTTTATACAGCCATTTCTGGAGTACAGGGTCACATACTCAAAATCACTGTGTAACTCAAAAACTCATCTAAAATCCCAATATACCCATCACAAAGTTGAAAACTCATAAATCAAACCATCATAAGTCACGGTTTGTCCGTGGATATGGGCTTCATCAATTCCATTGTATTCAATAATGCTGTCCACCATTAACAGTGGCAGACTGTTGGGGAGTGGATTTTGATAGCATTTTAAAAAACAGTTATTAGAGGGATACTTTAACCTGACTGAATATCTCATCTAATTGTATTAGCACGGTGAATGATTATGTGAAATGTTTTGAGACAGAGTAGTACATTTGTGAATGAAATTGTATGGCTTTTTTCACTTAGTAGGAACCTTTGTGTGCGGAAAGCTGAGAAAATTACTTTCTGCTGTAGAGTCTGGCATTCATTGTAGATTAAAGCTTATTTTTCTGCGAATAAATCTTATTCAATAAAATACGATTTTCTGAAATAAAAAAAAAGCACTTGTGATGTGAACTCATTATCCTCAGCAAAGTAATCCGGAAAAGAAAACCAAACACCATAGTCTCACTTATCATGGGAGCTGAAAAATGGGATCACATGGACACAGGAAGGGGAACAACACACACTGGGGCCTGTCGGGAGGCAGAGCATTAGGAAAAACAGCTAATGCATGCCGGGCTTAATAACTAGGTGATGGGTTGACAGGTGCAGCAAACCACCATGGCACACGTTTACCTTTGTAACAAATCTGCACATCCTGCACATATACCCCAGAACTTAGAAACGAAACGAAGCGAAACGGAAAAACAATAACAAAAGGCTAGCGGCAAACTAAAGTTTCAAACTCAGAATGTGACGGACCCACTTTGGTTCAAATCATGGTTCTCAACCCAGGTGCCATAAGGTCAGGATAAAGAATTTGGTTACATATTGTAAATAAGACATACAGCAAATGACTAGAAAAGTTATTCTCAACCTATGTGTGTCTTGTAATTCAAGGATGACGCTATCTACAGGGACACAGCATTAGATTCCAAAGGGCTCAGTCCCGCAAGACTGGCCTCCCACTCTAATAACAATGGGAAGCCCAGCGTTGTTTTACCTCTGCTTCTTAGCAACTGGCTATAAATCGGGTTTCCACCACTCGCAGTTTTAGTTGCATTAATTTGCTGGAAGAGTTCACAGCACGCAGGGAAACACTTACATTTTCCATTTTATTATAGCGGATGTTGCCAAAAGTTCAGAAAAAAGACTTTGGGCCCGGCATGTGGGGAGGGGCGCACTACCTTCCTGGAAGTGTTATCCAGAAGCCCTCTAAACCCAGTCCTTTCGGGTTTTTATGGAGACCTCATTCTATAGGCATGATGGGTTAAACCATAGGCTATTGGTGAGCAACTCAACCTGAGGCTCTCAACCCTCCCTGGAAATTGGGGTTGAGGCTTTGCCATTCTCAGTCTGAGTAAAGGAATTTACATGAACGGAATTTTAAAAGAGATTAGCATAGCTGGAAACTTAATTAGGTGATTGAATTATCCGGAGCCACACCTTGATGTTCCTAACCCGAGCACCCTCATCCAACGAATGCTCCACCCAACTGGCTCCCAAGTCTCTACGTGGTTCCAGAGCAAAGGAATGTTTATACAAGGCATATCTCCACGTTTTCTTCAAAGTCTTTTCGCTTCCACGGGTAATTCTTCAACTGCCATGCATCAGGGTCAGGGGGAGGGCTTGTTACAACACAGATCTGTGGATCTCCGGGGTTTGAGGGTTGAAAGGACGCTGCTGGTGTCAAAACCACAAGGTGAGAACCACAGAACCACTAGTTGGTTTTCAGTGTTTCAGTGCATTTAATTCATAATCTATTTGGCCAAGAAAACTTGTAAGCTCTTAGATTGTCCCAAATGTGGCGCGTGAAATCAAATCAGGAGAAGAGTTTCCTAGGAGGTGTAGCCTGGGAAAGTTGGGGGTGACTGATGGAAAGGAGGAGCGAAGCTCCGCCCTTTCCGCTGCTAGGCTGCGCCCGAGGCTATTGAAACCCACCCTGGCGGGCCTGTACTCAGATCTTCGCAGAGCGGAGCAGCGGCCGGAGCGTTTTGCGGGCTCTGCGTGGACTTGCAGCTTACAGCGTCTTGCGACTTGGAAGCGGATTCAGAGGACAGGACAGAACACTTGGGTAAGTGTATCTCTGTCTGTCTGTCTGTCTGTCTGTCTGTCTGTCTCATTGGTTGGTTGATTTCCATTTTCTTGAGGAGCACATACCTCACAACACACACACACACACACACACACACACACACACACACACACACACACTCGTTCATTCTGCGGGTTAGAAAATTGGTAGGGGTCCCTGGGAGCTACAGGTTTCCTAGTCATGTCTGCACCTAAGAACAGTAGGGTCTTGTCTGGCTCTTCTTATGAACGGTCCCGCAGCCCGGACTCCCCAAGATCCATGCTAGCCTCACCCAGCTTCTCCCTCTCCCCTCTCAGAAACTCAGACTTAAGAGGAAGCTCCTCACCAGGGATCCGGAGCTACCATTCACCATCCCCTAGGGCTTCACCACACTCATCTCTGTCATCACCAGAATCCCGCAAGCTCCCATTTCCCTTTCCTCACCGTGATGGGCAATCAATGAAGCCTTTGGGCTCTCCCGTGTCCTCCTCTGGGGATTCTTTAGAGTCACCAGGTTCATCAATAATATACCACATGTTCTTACTGCCATCACCCAGCAGCTCACAACCAGCTCTCGGGGAGACTCTTGTGTCTCTCAGCTACTCTCCAAACAACCCCAGATTTCAGCTGGAGTCAGCCCCCCACACCCAGGAATCACCTACAAACTCACGGGCCTCACGGTGCTCCTCCCCTATGTCTTTCATCTCTTCAACCCCAGGCCTCAGGGACTCCCCCGTGTCTCCCACTTACTCTCCAGCCATCCCCAGGTTTCTGCGGGAGTCAGCCCCATGCACCCAGGAGTCCCCCAGAGACTCACAGGTTTCGGGAGATTGTGAGCGGTCCCCCATCCCTGACGCCTCAGGATTCATGCCCGCCTCACCCAGCTTCTCCCTCTCCCCTCCCAGAAACTCAGACCCAAGGGTCAGCTCCCCACCAGGGATGTGGAAGTACTCTACATCATCCCGCAGGGCTTCACCACTCTCACATCCATCATCAACAGAATTTCACAACGTTACATTTCCCTTTCCTAACCAAGCAGGACAATCACTCATGTCATTGTGCTCTCCCGTGTCCTCCTCCGGAGATTCTTCACAGTCACCTCATTCATCAATAATATACCATATGTTCCTACTGCCATCATCCAGCAGCTCACCCCCAGCCGTCAATGACTCTCCTGTCTGTCCCAGCTACTCTCCAACTACGCCCAGATTTCAGCGGGAGTCGGTCTCCCACACCCCAGAAGCACCTAGAAACTCACAGACTTCAGTGAGATCCTCGCCAGTCTCTCTCACGTCTTCACCCCCAGCCCTTACGGACCCTCCTGTCTCTCTCAACTACTATCCAACCACGCCCACATTTCAGCGGGAGTCAGTTCCAGCAACCCAGGGATCACCAGCAAGCTCACCACTTTCACTGAGTTACTCCCCAGTCTCTAGCACGTCTTTATCCCCAACCCTCAGGGACTCTCCTGTCTGTCCCAGCTACTCTCCAACCACGCCCACATTTCAGCGAGAGTCAGTTGCAGGCACCCAGAAATCACCACCAAACTCACCCATTTCACTGCGTTACTCCCCAGTCTCTCTCATGTCTTCACCATCCCTCAGGGACTCTCCTGCCTGTCCCAGCTACTCTCCAACCACGCCCACATTTCAGCGGGAGTCACTTCCAGGCACCCCGGAATCACCACCAAACTCACCAATTTCACTCAATTACTCCCCAGTCTCCCTCATGTCTTCACCAGCCCTCAGGGACTCTCCTGTGGGTCCCAACTACTCTCAAACCACGCCCACATTTCAGCGGGAGTCAGTTCCAGGCACCCCGGAATCACCACCAAACTCACCAGTTTCACTCAATTACTCTCCAGTCTCTCTCATGTCTTCACCAGCCCTCAGGGACTCTCCTGCCTGTCCCAGCTACTCTCCAGCCACGCCCAGATGTCAGCTGGAATCAGTTCCAGGCACCCCGGAGTCACCACCAAACTCACCAGTTTCACTGAGTTACTCCCCGGTCTCTCTCCTGTCTTCACCCCCAGCCCTCAGGGACTCTCCTGTGTGTCCCCGCTACTCTCCAACCACGCCCAGATTTCAGCGGGAGTCAGTTCCAGGCACCCAGGGATCACCTACACACTCCCCAGTTTCACTGAGTTACTCCCCGGTCTCTCTCATGTCTTCACCCCCAGCCCCCTGGGACTCCCCTGTCTGTCCCAGCTACTCTCCTGCCACGCCCAGATTCCAGCGGGAGTCAGCCTCCTGCATTCCGGAGTCACCTACAGACTCACAGACCTCACTGAGATCCTCCCTGGTCTCTCTCAGGTCTTTGCCCTCAGCCCACAGGGACTCTTGTGTCTCTTTCAGCTACTCTCAAAAGTTCTCTGGATTCCAGCTGGAGTCGGTTCCAGGCACCCAGGACACAACACCAAACTCACCAATTTCACTGACTTACTCCCCATTCTCGCTCATGTTGTCACCTCCAGCCCTCAGGGACTCTTCTGTCTCTCTCAGCTACTCTCCAACCATCTCCCGATTTCACCTGGAGTCAGCTTCCCACACCCAAGAGTCACCTGCAGACTCACGGACCTTACTGCATCCCTCCCCCATTTCCTTCACCTCTTCACTCCCAGCCTTCAGGGACTCTCCAGCGTCTCCCAGCTTCTCTCCAGCCTTCCCCAGATTTCTGCCGCAGTCAGCCCCAGGCACCCAGGAGAACCCTAGACACTCACAGGCCTCACGAGACGATCTCCCTATGACCTGTATCTGTACAGGGATGGCTCCCACCTATCCCTCAGTGACCCCAAACCCATCTCCACTTACACTCAGACACTCCCAGGGCCTGACAGCTACTCCCCGTTATTGTCCTTCAGTTCGAAGCCCTGGCCAATCTACTAGCCAACATGACGCAGTTACCTGGCCATTTCTCCACATTTCTGGTGCGGGCCCCACACCCAGCCGCAGAAGAGCCTCTCCTGCATTCCGTCCTCACACACAGGCCTGTCCATCTACTTGCTACTGTCACACTCTTGCCAGCAGAAGAGGCCCCTGTATTGGCCGTTATCACCACCCAGGCTATCCTCACCCCACAGCTGTGCAGCGGGACCCTCCTGCTGGCCCACGTGGCTGCCAGAGCCCATGCGGACACGAACCTCCAGCATGTCGGCGTCCCTGCGGGCGCCACTACCGGTGACATGGCTAGCATGACCCTCCTCCCTGGCAGTGACACTGTTGATGTGAGCCCCACTTGCAGATCTGTCATTTGCACATAAGGCCATTTCCCCTTTTCTCTCTCTCTTCCGTTCACAGGGCTATTCATTCTCTCTGTTTCTGCCTCCGTTTCAGATATTTACTCACCTTTTTCCTCTTTCACTCTGTCTGCCGTGGTCTCGATGAGAGTGTGCCACATAAGATTCCCCCATTAAAAGTCATGAATTGAGTGGCTTTTACTGTATTTCTGGTTGTGCACATTCCATTTTAATTCGCAATCCATTTTAGAACATTTTATCACCACCGACCAGAGAAAAACCCTGTAAACATTGGACACTCCTCATTCTCTCTCAAACCCTCTCCCTGACCCTCAGCCCTAGGTAACAACTACATAGAGCGATCAACCCCATATCCATAGATTTCCATATTGTGGGCATTTCATATAAACACAATTGCACAATATGTGAGCTTTTGTGACTGACTTTACACTTAGCACAATATTTTCAACATTCATCCACATTGTAGCCATACCCACAGTGGGAAACCATTTTCTTTCTTTTTGGTTTTAGTAACACCGGGTGTTTTCTCCTTCCTTCCTTCTCTCCTTCCTTCCTTCCTTCCTTCCTTCCTTCCTTCCTTCCTTCCTCCTATTTCTCTCTTACACCTTCTGCCCTCTCTGCTTCCTAGGCCTTAGCTGCATCCTACATTCTGCGTTTTTTTTTGGGAAATCCTCGGCAGTTTCCGGAAAATTGTGTTATTGTTACTATTTACCGCTGTCTCTCCTTGATGATTCTCCATCAATTGTAAACCTCTATTGGTTTTTCCCAAGTCACTAAGTATATTTAAATAAGATACTCCTGTTTTTCTTTATACAGCCATTTCTGGAGTACGGGGTCACATACTCAAAATCACTGTGTAACTCAAAAACTCATCTAATATCCCAATATACCCATCACAAAGTTGAAAAATCATAAATCAAACCATCATAAGTCACGGTTTGTCCGTGGATATGGGCTTCATCAATTCCATTGTATTCAATAATGCTGTCCACCATTAACAGTGGCAGACTGTTGGGGAGTGGATTTTGATAGCATTTTAAAAAACAGTTATTAGAGGGATACTTTAACCTGACTGAATATCTCATCTAATTGTATTAGCACGGTGAATGATTATGTGAAATGTTTTGAGACAGAGTAGTACATTTGTGAATGAAATTGTATGGCTTTTTTCACTTAGTAGGAACCTTTGTGTGCGGAAAGCTGAGAAAATTACTTTCTGCTGTAGAGTCTGGCATTCATTGTAGATTAAAGCTTATTTTTCTGCGAATAAATCTTATTCAATAAAATACGATTTTCTGAAATAAAAAAAAAGCACTTGTGATGTGAACTCATTATCCTCAGCAAAGTAATCCGGAAAAGAAAACCAAACACCATAGTCTCACTTATCATGGGAGCTGAAAAATGGGATCACATGGACACAGGAAGGGGAACAACACACACTGGGGCCTGTCGGGAGGCAGAGCATTAGGAAAAACAGCTAATGCATGCCGGGCTTAATAACTAGGTGATGGGTTGACAGGTGCAGCAAACCACCATGGCACACGTTTACCTTTGTAACAAATCTGCACATCCTGCACATATACCCCAGAACTTAGAAACGAAACGAAGCGAAACGGAAAAACAATAACAAAAGGCTAGCGGCAAACTAAAGTTTCAAACTCAGAATGTGACGGACGCACTTTGGTTCAAATCATGGTTCTCAACCCAGGTGCCATAAGGTCAGGATAAAGAATTTGGTTACATATTGTAAATAAGACATACAGCAAATGACTAGAAAAGTTATTCTCAACCTATGTGTGTCTTGTAATTCAAGGATGACGCTATCTACAGGGACACAGCATTAGATTCCAAAGGGCTCAGTCCCGCAAGACTGGCCTCCCACTCTAATAACAATGGGAAGCCCAGCGTTGTTTTACCTCTGCTTCTTAGCAACTGGCTATAAATCGGGTTTCCACCACTCGCAGTTTTAGTTGCATTAATTTGCTGGAAGAGTTCACAGCACGCAGGGAAACACTTACATTTTCCATGTTATTATAGCGGATGTTGCCAAAAGTTCAGAAAAAAGACTTTGGGCCCGGCATGTGGGGAGGGGCGCACTACCTTCCTGGAAGTGTTATCCAGAAGCCCTCTAAACCCAGTCCTTTCGGGTTTTTATGGAGACCTCATTCTATAGGCATGATGGGTTAAACCATAGGCTATTGGTGAGCAACTCAACCTGAGGCTCTCAACCCTCCCTGGAAATTGGGGTTGAGGCTTTGCCATTCTCAGTCTGAGTAAAGGAATTTACATGAACGGAATTTTAAAAGAGATTAGCATAGCTGGAAACTTAATTAGGTGATTGAATTATCCGGAGCCACACCTTGATGTTCCTAACCCGAGCACCCTCATCCAACGAATGCTCCACCCAACTGGCTCCCAAGTCTCTACGTGGTTCCAGAGCAAAGGAATGTTTATACAAGGCATATCTCCACGTTTTCTTCAAAGTCTTTTCGCTTCCACGGGTAATTCTTCAACTGCCATGCATCAGGGTCAGGGGGAGGGCTTGTTACAACACAGATCTGTGGATCTCCGGGGTTTGAGGGTTGAAAGGACGCTGCTGGTGTCAAAACCACAAGGTGAGAACCACAGAACCACTAGTTGGTTTTCAGTGTTTCAGTGCATTTAATTCATAATCTATTTGGCCAAGAAAACTTGTAAGCTCTTAGATTGTCCCAAATGTGGCGCGTGAAATCAAATCAGGAGAAGAGTTTCCTAGGAGGTGTAGCCTGGGAAAGTTGGGGGTGACTGATGGAAAGGAGGAGCGAAGCTCCGCCCTTTCCGCTGCTAGGCTGCGCCCGAGGCTATTGAAACCCACCCTGGCGGGCCTGTACTCAGATCTTCGCAGAGCGGAGCAGCGGCCGGAGCGTTTTGCGGGCTCTGCGTGGACTTGCAGCTTACAGCGTCTTGCGACTTGGAAGCGGATTCAGAGGACAGGACAGAACACTTGGGTAAGTGTATCTCTGTCTGTCTGTCTGTCTGTCTGTCTGTCTCATTGGTTGGTTGATTTCCATTTTCTTGAGGAGCACATACCTCACAACACACACACACACACACACACACACACACACACACACACACTCGTTCATTCTGCGGGTTAGAAAATTGGTAGGGGTCCCTGGGAGCTACAGGTTTCCTAGTCATGTCTGCACCTAAGAACAGTAGGGTCTTGTCTGGCTCTTCTTATGAACGGTCCCCCAGCCCGGACTCCCCAAGATCCATGCTAGCCTCACCCAGCTTCTCCCTCTCCCCTCTCAGAAACTCAGACTTAAGAGGAAGCTCCTCACCAGGGATCCGGAGCTACCATTCACCATCCCCTAGGGCTTCACCACACTCACCTCTGTCATCACCAGAATCCCACAAGCTCCCATTTCCCTTTCCTCACCGTGATGGGCAATCAATGAAGCCTTTGGGCTCTCCCGTGTCCTCCTCTGGGGATTCTTTAGAGTCACCAGGTTCATCAATAATATACCACATGTTCTTACTGCCATCACCCAGCAGCTCACAACCAGCTCTCGGGGAGACTCTTGTGTCTCTCAGCTACTCTCCAAACAACCCCAGATTTCAGCTGGAGTCAGCCCCCCACACCCAGGAATCACCTACAAACCCACGGGCCTCACGGTGCTCCTCCCCTATGTCTTTCATCTCTTCAACCCCAGGCCTCAGGGACTCCCCCGTGTCTCCCACTTACTCTCCAGCCATCCAAAGGTTTCTGCGGGAGTCAGCCCCATGCACCCAGGAGTCCCCCAGAGACTCACAGGTTTCGGGAGATTGTGAGCGGTCCCCCATCCCTGACGCCTCAGGATTCATGCCCGCCTCACCCAGCTTCTCCCTCTCCCCTCCCAGAAACTCAGACCCAAGGGTCAGCTCCCCACCAGGGATGTGGAAGTACTCTACATCATCCCGCAGGGCTTCACCACTCTCACATCCATCATCAACAGAATTTCACAACGTTACATTTCCCTTTCCTAACCAAGCAGGACAATCACTCATGTCATTGTGCTCTCCCGTGTCCTCCTCCGGAGATTCTTCACAGTCACCTCATTCATCAATAATATACCATATGTTCCTACTGCCATCATCCAGCAGCTCACCCCCAGCCGTCAATGACTCTCCTGTCTGTCCCAGCTACTCTCCAACTACGCCCAGATTTCAGCGGGAGTCGGTCTCCCACACCCCAGAAGCACCTACAAACTCACAGACTTCAGTGAGATCCTCGCCAGTCTCTCTCACGTCTTCACCCCCAGCCCTTACGGACCCTCCTGTCTCTCTCAACTACTATCCAACCACGCCCACATTTCAGCGGGAGTCAGTTCCAGCAACCCAGGGATCACCAGCAAGCTCACCACTTTCACTGAGTTACTCCCCAGTCTCTAGCACGTCTTTATCCCCAACCCTCAGGGACTCTCCTGTCTGTCCCAGCTACTCTCCAACCACGCCCACATTTCAGCGACAGTCAGTTGCAGGCACCCAGAAATCACCACCAAACTCACCCATTTCACTGCGTTACTCCCCAGTCTCTCTCATGTCTTCACCATCCCTCAGGGACTCTCCTGCCTGTCCCAGCTACTCTCCAACCACGCCCACATTTCAGCGGGAGTCACTTCCAGGCACCCCGGAATCACCACCAAACTCACCAATTTCACTCAATTACTCCCCAGTCTCCCTCATGTCTTCACCAGCCCTCAGGGACTCTCCTGTGGGTCCCAACTACTCTCAAACCACGCCCACATTTCAGCGGGAGTCAGTTCCAGGCACCCCGGAATCACCACCAAACTCACCAGTTTCACTCAATTACTCTCCAGTCTCTCTCATGTCTTCACCAGCCCTCAGGGACTCTCCTGCCTGTCCCAGCTACTCTCCAGCCACGCCCAGATGTCAGCTGGAATCAGTTCCAGGCACCCCGGAGTCACCACCAAACTCACCAGTTTCACTGAGTTACTCCCCGGTCTCTCTCCTGTCTTCACCCCCAGCCCTCAGGGACTCTCCTGTGTGTCCCCGCTACTCTCCAACCACGCCCAGATTTCAGCGGGAGTCAGTTCCAGGCACCCAGGGATCACCTACACACTCCCCAGTTTCACTGAGTTACTCCCCGGTCTCTCTCATGTCTTCACCCCCAGCCCCCTGGGACTCCCCTGTCTGTCCCAGCTACTCTCCTGCCACGCCCAGATTCCAGCGGGAGTCAGCCTCCTGCATTCCGGAGTCACCTACAGACTCACAGACCTCACTGAGATCCTCCCTGGTCTCTCTCAGGTCTTTGCCCTCAGCCCACAGGGACTCTTGTGTCTCTTTCAGCTACTCTCAAAAGTTCTCTGGATTCCAGCTGGAGTCGGTTCCAGGCACCCAGGACACAACACCAAACTCACCAATTTCACTGACTTACTCCCCATTCTCGCTCATGTTGTCACCTCCAGCCCTCAGGGACTCTTCTGTCTCTCTCAGCTACTCTCCAACCATCTCCCGATTTCACCTGGAGTCAGCTTCCCACACCCAAGAGTCACCTGCAGACTCACGGACCTTACTGCATCCCTCCCCCATTTCCTTCACCTCTTCACTCCCAGCCTTCAGGGACTCTCCAGCGTCTCCCAGCTTCTCTCCAGCCTTCCCCAGATTTCTGCCGCAGTCAGCCCCAGGCACCCAGGAGAACCCTAGACACTCACAGGCCTCACGAGACGATCTCCCTATGACCTGTATCTATACAGGGATGGCTCCCACCTATCCCTCAGTGACCCCAAACCCATCTCCACTTACACTCAGACACTCCCAGGGCCTGACAGCTACTCCCCGTTATTGTCCTTCAGTTCGAAGCCCTGGCCAATCTACTAGCCAACATGACGCAGTTACCTGGCCATTTCTCCACATTTCTGGTGCGGGCCCCACACCCAGCCGCAGAAGAGCCTCTCCTGCATTCCGTCCTCACACACAGGCCTGTCCATCTACTTGCTACTGTCACACTCTTGCCAGCAGAAGAGGCCCCTGTATTGGCCGTTATCACCACCCAGGCTATCCTCACCCCACAGCTGTGCAGCGGGACCCTCCTGCTGGCCCACGTGGCTGCCAGAGCCCATGCGGACACGAACCTCCAGCATGTCGGCGTCCCTGCGGGCGCCACTACCGGTGACATGGCTAGCATGACCCTCCTCCCTGGCAGTGACACTGTTGATGTGAGCCCCACTTGCAGATCTGTCATTTGCACATAAGGCCATTTCCCCTTTTCTCTCTCTCTTCCGTTCACAGGGCTATTCATTCTCTCTGTTTCTGCCTCCGTTTCAGATATTTACTCACCTTTTTCCTCTTTCACTCTGTCTGCCGTGGTCTCGATGAGAGTGTGCCACATAAGATTCCCCCATTAAAAGTCATGAATTGAGTGGCTTTTACTGTATTTCTGGTTGTGCACATTCCATTTTAATTCGCAATCCATTTTAGAACATTTTATCACCACCGACCAGAGAAAAACCCTGTAAACATTGGACACTCCTCATTCTCTCTCAAACCCTCTCCCTGACCCTCAGCCCTAGGTAACAACTACATAGAGCGATCAACCCCATATCCATAGATTTCCATATTGTGGGCATTTCATATAAACACAATTGCACAATATGTGAGCTTTTGTGACTGACTTTACACTTAGCACAATATTTTCAACATTCATCCACATTGTAGCCATACCCACAGTGGGAAACCATTTTCTTTCTTTTTGGTTTTAGTAACACCGGGTGTTTTCTCCTTCCTTCCTTCTCTCCTTCCTTCCTTCCTTCCTTCCTTCCTTCCTTCCTTCTCTCCTTCCTTCCTTCCTTCCTTCCTTCCTTCCTTCCTTCCTTCCTCCTATTTCTCTCTTACACCTTCTGCCCTCTCTGCTTCCTAGGCCTTAGCTGCATCCTACATTCTGCGTTTTTTTTTGGGAAATCCTCGGCAATTTCCGGAAAATTGTGTTATTGTTACTATTTACTGCTGTCTCCCCTTGATGATTCTCCATCAATTGTAAACCTCTATTGGTTTTTCCCAAGTCACTAAGTATATTTAAATAAGGTACTCCTGTTTTTCTTTATACAGCCATTTCTGGAGTACAGGGTCACATACTCAAAATCACTGTGTAACTCAAAAACTCATCTAATATCCCAATATACCCATCACAAAGTTGAAAAATCATAAATCAAATCATCATAAGTCACGGTTTGTCCGTGGATATGGGTTTCATCAATTCCATTGTATTCAATAATGCTGTCCACCATTAACAGTGGCAGACTGTTGGGGAGTGGATTTTGATAGCATTTTAAAAAACAGTTATTAGAGGGATACTTTAACCTGACTGAATATCTCATCTAATTGTATTAGCACGGTGAATGATTATGTGAAATGTTTTGAGACAGAGTAGTACATTTGTGAATGAAATTGTATGGCTTTTTTCACTTAGTAGGAACCTTTGTGTGCGGAAAGCTGAGAAAATTACTTTCTGCTGTAGAGTCTGGCATTCATTGTAGATTAAAGCTTATTTTTCTGCGAATAAATCTTATTCAATAAAATACGATTTTCTGAAATAAAAAAAAAGCACTTGTGATGTGAACTCATTATCCTCAGCAAAGTAATCCGGAAAAGAAAACCAAACACCATAGTCTCACTTATCATGGGAGCTGAAAAATGGGATCACATGGACACAGGAAGGGGAACAACACACACTGGGGCCTGTCGGGAAGCAGAGCATTAGGAAAAACAGCTAATGCATGCCGGGCTTAATAACTAGGTGATGGGTTGACAGGTGCAGCAAACCACCATGGCACACGTTTACCTTTGTAACAAATCTGCACATCCTGCACATATACCCCAGAACTTAGAAACGAAACGAAACGAAACGGAAAAACAATAAGAAAAGGCTAGCGGCAAACTAAAGTTTCAAACTCAGAATGTGACGGACCCACTTTGGTTCAAATCATGGTTCTCAACCCAGGTGCCATAAGGTCAGGATAAAGAATTTGGTTACATATTGTAAATAAGACATACAGCAAATGACTAGAAAAGTTATTCTCAACCTATGTGTGTCTTGTAATTCAAGGATGACGCTATCTACCGGGACACAGCATTAGATTCCAAAGGGCTCAGTCCCGCAAGACTGGCCTCCCACTCTAATAACAATGGGAAGCCCAGCGTTGTTTTACCTCTGCTTCTTAGCAACTGGCTATAAATCGGGTTTCCACCACTCGCAGTTTTAGTTGCATTAATTTGCTGGAAGAGTTCACAGCACGCAGGGAAACACTTACATTTACCATGTTATTATAGCGGATGGTGCCAAAAGTTCAGAAAAAAGACTTTGGGCCCGGCATGTGGGGAGGGGCGCACTACCTTCCTGGAAGTGTTATCCAGAAGCCCTCTAAACCCAGTCCTTTCGGGTTTTTATGGAGACCTCATTCTATAGGCATGATGGGTTAAACCATAGGCTATTGGTGAGCAACTCAACCTGAGGCTCTCAACCCTCCCTGGAAATTGGGGTTGAGGCTTTGCCATTCTCAGTCTGAGTAAAGGAATTTACATGAACGGAATTTTAAAAGAGATTAGCATAGCTGGAAACTTAATTAGGTGATTGAATTATCCGGAGCCACACCTTGATGTTCCTAACCCGAGCACCCTCATCCAACGAATGCTCCACCCAACTGGCTCCCAAGTCTCTACGTGGTTCCAGAGCAAAGGAATGTTTATACAAGGCATATCTCCACGTTTTCTTCAAAGCCTTTTCGCTTCCACGGGTAATTCTTCAACTGCCATGCATCAGGGTCATGGGGAGGGCTTGTTACAACACAGATCTGTGGATCTCCGGGGTTTGAGGGTTGAAAGGACGCTGCTGGTGTCAAAACCACAAGGTGAGAACCACAGAACCACTAGTTGGTTTTCAGTGTTTCAGTGCATTTAATTCATAATCTATTTGGCCAAGAAAACTTGTAAGCTCTTAGATTGTCCCAAATGTGGCGCGTGAAATCAAATCAGGAGAAGAGTTTCCTAGGAGGTGTAGCCTGGGAAAGTTGGGGGTGACTGATGGAAAGGAGGAGCGAAGCTCCGCCCTTTCCGCTGCTAGGCTGCGCCCGAGGCTATTGAAACCCACCCTGGCGGGCCTGTACTCAGATCTTCGCAGAGCGGAGCAGCGGCCGGAGCGGAGCGTTTTGCGGGCTCTGCGTGGACTTGCAGCTTACAGCGTCTTGCGACTTGGAAGCGGATTCAGAGGACAGGACAGAACACTTGGGTAAGTGTATCTCTGTCTGTCTGTCTGTCTGTCTGTCTGTCTGTCTCATTGGTTGGTTGATTTCCATTTTCTTGAGGAGCACATACCTCACAACACACACACACACACACACACACACACACACACACACACACTCGTTCATTCTGCGGGTTAGAAAATTGGTAGGGGTCCCTGGGAGCTACAGGTTTCCTAGTCATGTCTGCACCTAAGAACAGTAGGGTCTTGTCTGGCTCTTCTTATGAACGGTCCCCCAGCCCGGACTCCCCAAGATCCATGCTAGCCTCACCCAGCTTCTCCTTCTCCCCTCTCAGAAACTCAGACTTAAGAGGAAGCTCCTCACCAGGGATCCGGAGCTACCATTCACCATCCCCTAGGGCTTCACCACACTCACCTCTGTCATCACCAGAATCCCACAAGCTCCCATTTCCCTTTCCTCACCGTGATGGGCAATCAATGAAGCCTTTGGGCTCTCCCGTGTCCTCCTCTGGGGATTCTTTAGAGTCACCAGGTTCATCAATAATATACCACATGTTCTTACTGCCATCACCCAGCAGCTCACAACCAGCTCTCGGGGAGACTCTTGTGTCTCTCAGCTACTCTCCAAACAACCCCAGATTTCAGCTGGAGTCAGCCCCCCACACCCAGGAATCACCTGCAAACTCACGGGCCTCACGGTGCTCCTCCCCTATGTCTTTCATCTCTTCAACCCCAGGCCTCAGGGACTCCCCCGTGTCTCCCACTTACTCTCCAGCCATCCCCAGGTTTCTGCGGGAGTCAGCCCCATGCACCCAGGAGTCCCCCAGAGACTCACAGGTTTCGGGAGATTGTGAGCGGTCCCCCATCCCTGACGCCTCAGGATTCATGCCCGCCTCACCCAGCTTCTCCCTCTCCCCTCCCAGAAACTCAGACCCAAGGGTCAGCTCCCCACCAGGGATGTGGAAGTACTCTACATCATCCCGCAGGGCTTCACCACTCTCACATCCATCATCAACAGAATTTCACAACGTTACATTTCCCTTTCCTAACCAAGCAGGACAATCACTCATGTCATTGTGCTCTCCCGTGTCCTCCTCCGGAGATTCTTCACAGTCACCTCATTCATCAATAATATACCATATGTTCCTACTGCCATCATCCAGCAGCTCACCCCCAGCTGTCAATGACTCTCCTGTCTGTCCCAGCTACTCTCCAACTACGCCCAGATTTCAGCGGGAGTCGGTCTCCCACACCCCAGAAGCACCTACAAACTCACAGACTTCAGTGAGATCCTCGCCAGTCTCTCTCACGTCTTCACCCCCAGCCCTTACGGACCCTCCTGTCTCTCTCAACTACTATCCAACCACGCCCACATTTCAGCGGGAGTCAGTTCCAGCAACCCAGGGATCACCAGCAAGCTCACCACTTTCACTGAGTTACTCCCCAGTCTCTAGCACGTCTTTATCCCCAACCCTCAGGGACTCTCCTGTCTGTCCCAGCTACTCTCCAACCACGCCCACATTTCAGCGAGAGTCAGTTGCAGGCACCCAGAAATCACCACCAAACTCACCCATTTCACTGCGTTACTCCCCAGTCTCTCTCATGTCTTCACCATCCCTCAGGGACTCTCCTGCCTGTCCCAGCTACTCTCCAACCACGCCCACATTTCAGCGGGAGTCACTTCCAGGCACCCCGGAATCACCACCAAACTCACCAATTTCACTCAATTACTCCCCAGTCTCCCTCATGTCTTCACCAGCCCTCAGGGACTCTCCTGTGGGTCCCAACTACTCTCAAACCACGCCCACATTTCAACGGGAGTCAGTTCCAGGCACCCCGGAATCACCACCAAACTCACCAGTTTCACTCAATTACTCTCCAGTCTCTCTCATGTCTTCACCAGCCCTCAGGGACTCTCCTGCCTGTCCCAGCTACTCTCCAGCCACGCCCAGATGTCAGCTGGAATCAGTTCCAGGCACCCCGGAGTCACCACCAAACTCACCAGTTTCACTGAGTTACTCCCCGGTCTCTCTCCTGTCTTCACCCCCAGCCCCATGGGACTCCCCTGTCTGTCCCAGCTACTCTCCTGCCACGCCCAGATTCCAGCGGGAGTCAGCCTCCTGCATTCCGGAGTCACCTACAGACTCACAGACCTCACTGAGATCCTCCCTGGTCTCTCTCAGGTCTTTGCCCTCAGCCCACAGGGACTCTTGTGTCTCTTTCAGCTACTCTCAAAAGTTCTCTGGATTCCAGCTGGAGTCGGTTCCAGGCACCCAGGACACAACACCAAACTCACCAATTTCACTGACTTACTCCCCATTCTCGCTCATGTTGTCACCTCCAGCCCTCAGGGACTCTTCTGTCTCTCTCAGCTACTCTCCAACCATCTCCCGATTTCACCTGGAGTCAGCTTCCCACACCCAAGAGTCACCTGCAGACTCACGGACCTTACTGCATCCCTCCCCCATTTCCTTCACCTCTTCACTCCCAGCCTTCAGGGACTCTCCAGCGTCTCCCAGCTTCTCTCCAGCCTTCCCCAGATTTCTGCCGCAGTCAGCCCCAGGCACCCAGGAGAACCCTAGACACTCACAGGCCTCACGAGACGATCTCCCTATGACCTGTATCTATACAGGGATGGCTCCCACCTATCCCTCAGTGACCCCAAACCCATCTCCACTTACACTCAGACACTCCCAGGGCCTGACAGCTACTCCCCGTTATTGTCCTTCAGTTCGAAGCCCTGGCCAATCTACTAGCCAACATGACGCAGTTACCTGGCCATTTCTCCACATTTCTGGTGCGGGCCCCACACCCAGCCGCAGAAGAGCCTCTCCTGCATTCCGTCCTCACACACAGGCCTGTCCATCTACTTGCTACTGTCACACTCTTGCCAGCAGAAGAGGCCCCTGTATTGGCCGTTATCACCACCCAGGCTATCCTCACCCCACAGCTGTGCAGCGGGACCCTCCTGCTGGCCCACGTGGCTGCCAGAGCCCATGCGGACACGAACCTCCAGCATGTCGGCGTCCCTGCGGGCGCCACTACCGGTGACATGGCTAGCATGACCCTCCTCCCTGGCAGTGACACTGTTGATGTGAGCCCCACTTGCAGATCTGTCATTTGCACATAAGGCCATTTCCCCTTTTCTCTCTCTCTTCCGTTCACAGGGCTATTCATTCTCTCTGTTTCTGCCTCCGTTTCAGATATTTACTCACCTTTTTCCTCTTTCACTCTGTCTGCCGTGGTCTCGATGAGAGTGTGCCACATAAGATTCCCCCATTAAAAGTCATGAATTGAGTGGCTTTTACTGTATTTCTGGTTGTGCACATTCCATTTTAATTCGCAATCCATTTTAGAACATTTTATCACCACCGACCAGAGAAAAACCCTGTAAACATTGGACACTCCTCATTCTCTCTCAAACCCTCTCCCTGACCCTCAGCCCTAGGTAACAACTACATAGAGCGATCAACCCCATATCCATAGATTTCCATATTGTGGGCATTTCATATAAACACAATTGCACAATATGTGAGCTTTTGTGACTGACTTTACACTTAGCACAATATTTTCAACATTCATCCACATTGTAGCCATACCCACAGTGGGAAACCATTTTCTTTCTTTTTGGTTTTAGTAACACCGGGTGTTTTCTCCTTCCTTCCTTCTCTCCTTCCTTCCTTCCTTCCTTCCTTCCTTCCTTCCTTCCTTCCTTCCTTCCTCCTATTTCTCTCTTACACCTTCTTCCCTCTCTGCTTCCTAGGCCTTAGCTGCATCCTACATTCTGCGTTTTTTTTTGGGAAATTCTCGGCAGTTTCCGGAAAATTGTGTTATTGTTAGTATTTACCGCTGTCTCTCCTTGATGATTCTCCATCAATTGTAAACCTCTATTGGTTTTTCCCAAGTCACTAAGTATATTTATATAAGATACTCCTGTTTTTCTTTATACAGCCATTTCTGGAGTACAGGGTCACATACTCAAAATCACTGTGTAACTCAAAAACTCATCTAATATCCCAATATACCCATCACAAAGTTGAAAAATCATGAATCAAACCATCATAAGTCACGGTTTGTCCGTGGATATGGGCTTCATCAATTCCATTGTATTCAATAATGCTGTACACCATTAACAGTGGCAGACTGTTGGGGAGTGGATTTTGATAGCATTTTAAAAAACAGTTATTAGAGGGATACTTTAACCTGACTGAATATCTCATCTAATTGTATTAGCACGGTGAATGATTATGTGAAATGTTTTGAGACAGAGTAGTACATTTGTGAATGAAATTGTATGGCTTTTTTCACTTAGTAGGAACCTTTGTGTGCGGAAAGCTGAGAAAATTACTTTCTGCTGTAGAGTCTGGCATTCATTGTAGATTAAAGCTTATTTTTCTGCGAATAAATCTTATTCAATAAAATACGATTTTCTGAAATAAAAAAAAAGCACTTGTGATGTGAACTCATTATCCTCAGCAAAGTAATCCGGAAAAGAAAACCAAACACCATAGTCTCACTTATCATGGGAGCTGAAAAATGGGATCACATGGACACAGGAAGGGGAACAACACACACTGGGGCCTGTCGGGAGGCAGAGCATTAGGAAAAACAGCTAATGCATGCCGGGCTTAATAACTAGGTGATGGGTTGACAGGTACAGCAAACCACCATGGCACACGTTTACCTTTGTAATAAATCTGCACATCCTGCACATATACCCCAGAACTTAGAAACGAAACGAAGCGAAACGGAAAAACAATAACAAAAGACTAGCGGCAAACTAAAGTTTCAAACTCAGAATGTGACGGACCCACTTTGGTTCAAATCATGGTTCTCAACCCAGGTGCCATAAGGTCAGGATAAAGAATTTGGTTACATATTGTAAATAAGACATACAGCAAATGACTAGAAAAGTTATTCTCAATCTATGTGTGTCTTGTAATTCAAGGATGACGCTATCTACCGGGACACAGCATTAGATTCCAAAGGGCTCAGTCCCGCAAGACTGGCCTCCCACTCTAATAACAATGGGAAGCCCAGCGTTGTTTTACCTCTGCTTCTTAGCAACTGGCTATAAATCGGGTTTCCACCACTCGCAGTTTTAGTTGCATTAATTTGCTGGAAGAGTTCACAGCACGCAGGGAAACACTTACATTTTCCACGTTATTATAGCGGATGTTGCCAAAAGTTCAGAAAAAAGACTTTGGGCCCGGCATGTGGGGAGGGGCGCACTACCTTCCTGGAAGTGTTATCCAGAAGCCCTCTAAACCCAGTCCTTTCGGGTTTTTATGGAGACCTCATTCTATAGGCATGATGGGTTAAACCATAGGCTATTGGTGAGCAACTCAACCTGAGGCTCTCAACCCTCCCTGGAAATTGGGGTTGAGGCTTTGCCATTCTCAGTCTGAGTAAAGGAATTTACATGAACGGAATTTTAAAAGAGATTAGCATAGCTGGAAACTTAATTAGGTGATTGAATTATCCGGAGCCACACCTTCATGTTCCTAACCCGAGCACCCTCATCCAACGAATGCTCCACCCAACTGGCTCCCAAGTCTCTACGTGGTTCCAGAGCAAAGGAATGTTTATACAAGGCATATCTCCACGTTTTCTTCAAAGTCTTTTCGCTTCCACGGGTAATTCTTCAACTGCCATGCATCAGGGTCAGGGGGAGGGCTTGTTACAACACAGATCTGTGGATCTCCGGGGTTTGAGGGTTGAAAGGACGCTGCTGGTGTCAAAACCACAAGGTGAGAACCACAGAACCACTAGTTGGTTTTCAGTGTTTCAGTGCATTTAATTCATAATCTATTTGGCCAAGAAAACTTGTAAGCTCTTAGATTGTCCCAAATGTGGCGCGTGAAATCAAATCAGGAGAAGAGTTTCCTAGGAGGTGTAGCCTGGGAAAGTTGGGGGTGACTGATGGAAAGGAGGAGCGAAGCTCCGCCCTTTCCGCTGCTAGGCTGCGCCCGAGGCTATTGAAACCCACCCTGGCGGGCCTGTACTCAGATCTTCGCAGAGCGGAGCAGCGGCCGGAGCGTTTTGCGGGCTCTGCGTGGACTTGGAGCTTACAGCGTCTTGCGACTTGGAAGCGGATTCAGAGGACAGGACAGAACACTTGGGTAAGTGTATCTCTGTCTGTCTGTCTGTCTGTCTGTCTGTCTCATTGGTTGGTTGATTTCCATTTTCTTGAGGAGCACATACCTCACAACACACACACACACACACACACACACACACACACACACACTCGTTCATTCTGCGGGTTAGAAAATTGGTAGGGGTCCCTGGGAGCTACAGGTTTCCTAGTCATGTCTACACCTAAGAACAGTAGGATCTTGTCTGGCTCTTCTTATGAACGGTCCCCCAGCCCGGACTCCCCAAGATCCATGCTAGCCTCACCCAGATTCTCCCTCTCCCCTCTCAGAAACTCAGACTTAAGAGGAAGCTCCTCACCAGGGATCCGGAGCTACCATTCACCATCCCCTAGGGCTTCACCACACTCACCTCTGTCATCACCAGAATCCCACAAGCTCCCATTTCCCTTTCCTCACCGTGATGGGCAATCAATGAAGCCTTTGGGCTCTCCCGTGTCCTCCTCTGGGGATTCTTTAGAGTCACCAGGTTCATCAATAATATACCACATGTTCTTACTGCCATCACCCAGCAGCTCACAACCAGCTCTCGGGGAGACTCTTGTGTCTCTCAGCTACTCTCCAAACAACCCCAGATTTCAGCTGGAGTCAGCCCCCCACACCCAGGAATCACCTACAAACCCACGGGCCTCACGGTGCTCCTCCCCTATGTCTTTCATCTCTTCAACCCCAGGCCTCAGGGACTCCCCCGTGTCTCCCACTTACTCTCCAGCCATCCAAAGGTTTCTGCGGGAGTCAGCCCCATGCACCCAGGAGTCCCCCAGAGACTCACAGGTTTCGGGAGATTGTGAGCGGTCCCCCATCCCTGACGCCTCAGGATTCATGCCCGCCTCACCCAGCTTCTCCCTCTCCCCTCCCAGAAACTCAGACCCAAGGGTCAGCTCCCCACCAGGGATGTGGAAGTACTCTACATCATCCCGCAGGGCTTCACCACTCTCACATCCATCATCAACAGAATTTCACAACGTTACATTTCCCTTTCCTAACCAAGCAGGACAATCACTCATGTCATTGTGCTCTCCCGTGTCCTCCTCCGGAGATTCTTCACAGTCACCTCATTCATCAATAATATACCATATGTTCCTACTGCCATCATCCAGCAGCTCACCCCCAGCCGTCAATGACTCTCCTGTCTGTCCCAGCTACTCTCCAACTACGCCCAGATTTCAGCGGGAGTCGGTCTCCCACACCCCAGAAGCACCTACAAACTCACAGACTTCAGTGAGATCCTCGCCAGTCTCTCTCACGTCTTCACCCCCAGCCCTTACGGACCCTCCTGTCTCTCTCAACTACTATCCAACCACGCCCACATTTCAGCGGGAGTCAGTTCCAGCAACCCAGGGATCACCAGCAAGCTCACCACTTTCACTGAGTTACTCCCCAGTCTCTAGCACGTCTTTATCCCCAACCCTCAGGGACTCTCCTGTCTGTCCCAGCTACTCTCCAACCACGCCCACATTTCAGCGACAGTCAGTTGCAGGCACCCAGAAATCACCACCAAACTCACCCATTTCACAGCGTTACTCCCCAGTCTCTCTCATGTCTTCACCATCCCTCAGGGACTCTCCTGCCTGTCCCAGCTACTCTCCAGCCACGCCCAGATATCAGCTGGAATCAGTTCCAGGCACCCCGGAGTCACCACCAAACTCACCAGTTTCACTGAGTTACTCCCCGGTCTCTCTCCTGTCTTCACCCCCAGCCCTCAGGGACTCTCCTGTGTGTCCCCGCTACTCTCCAACCACGCCCACATTTCAGCGGGAGTCAGTTCCAGGCACCCAGGGATCACCTACACACTCCCCAGTTTCACTGAGTTACTCCCCGGTCTCTCTCATGTCTTCACCCCCAGCCCCCTGGGACTCCCCTGTCTGTCCCAGCTACTCTCCTGCCACGCCCAGATTCCAGCGGGAGTCAGCCTCCTGCATTCCGGAGTCACCTACAGACTCACAGACCTCACTGAGATCCTCCCTGGTCTCTCTCAGGTCTTTGCCCTCAGCCCACAGGGACTCTTGTGTCTCTTTCAGCTACTCTCAAAAGTTCTCTGGATTCCAGCTGGAGTTGGTTCCAGGCACCCAGGACACAACACCAAACTCACCAATTTCACTGACTTACTCCCCATTCTCGCTCATGTTGTCACCTCCAGCCCTCAGGGACTCTTCTGTCTCTCTCAGCTACTCTCCAACCATCTCCCGATTTCACCTGGAGTCAGCTTCCCACACCCAAGAGTCACCTGCAGACTCACGGACCTTACTGCATCCCTCCCCCATTTCCTTCACCTCTTCACTCCCAGCCTTCAGGGACTCTCCAGCGTCTCCCAGCTTCTCTCCAGCCTTCCCCAGATTTCTGCCGCAGTCAGCCCCAGGCACCCAGGAGAACCCTAGACACTCACAGGCCTCACGAGACGATCTCGCTATGACCTGTATCTATACAGGGATGGCTCCCACCTATCCCTCAGTGACCCCAAACCCATCTCCACTTACACTCAGACACTCCCAGGGCCTGACAGCTACTCCCCGTTATTGTCCTTCAGTTCGAAGCCCTGGCCAATCTACTAGCCAACATGACGCAGTTACCTGGCCATTTCTCCACATTTCTGGTGCGGGCCCCACACCCAGCCGCAGAAGAGCCTCTCCTGCATTCCGTCCTCACACACAGGCCTGTCCATCTACTTGCTACTGTCACACTCTTGCCAGCAGAAGAGGCCCCTGTATTGGCCGTTATCACCACCCAGGCTATCCTCACCCCACAGCTGTGCAGCGGGACCCTCCTGCTGGCCCACGTGGCTGCCAGAGCCCATGCGGACACGAACCTCCAGCATGTCGGCGTCCCTGCGGGCGCCACTACCGGTGACATGGCTAGCATGACCCTCCTCCCTGGCAGTGACACTGTTGATGTGAGCCCCACTTGCAGATCTGTCATTTGCACATAAGGCCATTTCCCCTTTTCTCTCTCTCTTCCGTTCACAGGGCTATTCATTCTCTCTGTTTCTGCCTCCGTTTCAGATATTTACTCACCTTTTTCCTCTTTCACTCTGTCTGCCGTGGTCTCGATGAGAGTGTGCCACATAAGATTCCCCCATTAAAAGTCATGAATTGAGTGGCTTTTACTGTATTTCTGGTTGTGCACATTCCATTTTAATTCGCAATCCATTTTAGAACATTTTATCACCACCGACCAGAGAAAAACCCTGTAAACATTGGACACTCCTCATTCTCTCTCAAACCCTCTCCCTGACCCTCAGCCCTAGGTAACAACTACATAGAGCGATCAACCCCATATCCATAGATTTCCATATTGTGGGCATTTCATATAAACACAATTGCACAATATGTGAGCTTTTGTGACTGACTTTACACTTAGCACAATATTTTCAACATTCATCCACATTGTAGCCATACCCACAGTGGGAAACCATTTTCTTTCTTTTTGGTTTTAGTAACACCGGGTGTTTTCTCCTTCCTTCCTTCTCTCCTTCCTTCCTTCCTTCCTTCCTTCCTTCCTTCCTTCCTTCTCTCCTTCCTTCCTTCCTTCCTTCCTTCCTTCCTTCCTTCCTTCCTTCCTTCCTCCTATTTCTCTCTTACACCTTCTGCCCTCTCTGCTTCCTAGGCCTTAGCTGCATCCTACATTCTGCGTTTTTTTTTGGGAAATCCTCGGCAATTTCCGGAAAATTGTGTTATTGTTACTATTTACCGCTGTCTCCCCTTGATGATTCTCCATCAATTGTAAACCTCTATTGGTTTTTCCCAAGTCACTAAGTATATTTAAATAAGGTACTCCTGTTTTTCTTTATACAGCCATTTCTGGAGTACAGGGTCACATACTCAAATTCACTGTGTAACTCAAAAACTCATCTAATATCCCAATATAAACATCACAAAGTTGAAAAATCATAAATCAAACCATCATAAGTCACGGTTTGTCCGTGGATATGGGCTTCATCAATTCCATTGTATTCAATAATGCTGTCCACCATTAACAGTGGCAGACTGTTGGGGAGTGGATTTTGATAGCATTTTAAAAAACAGTTATTAGAGGGATACTTTAACCTGACTGAATATCTCATCTAATTGTATTAGCACGGTGAATGATTATGTGAAATGTTTTGAGACAGAGTAGTACATTTGTGAATGAAATTGTATGGCTTTTTTCACTTAGTAGGAACCTTTGTGTGCGGAAAGCTGAGAAAATTACTTTCTGCTGTAGAGTCTGGCATTCATTGTAGATTAAAGCTTATTTTTCTGCGAATAAATCTTATTCAATAAAATACGATTTTCTGAAATAAAAAAAAAGCACTTGTGATGTGAACTCATTATCCTCAGCAAAGTAATCCGGAAAAGAAAACCAAACACCATAGTCTCACTTATCATGGGAGCTGAAAAATGGGATCACATGGACACAGGAAGGGGAACAACACACACTGGGGCCTGTCGGGAAGCAGAGCATTAGGAAAAACAGCTAATGCATGCCGGGCTTAATAACTAGGTGATGGGTTGACAGGTGAAGCAAACCACCATGGCACACGTTTACCTTTGTAACAAATCTGCACATCCTGCACATATACCCCAGAACTTAGAAACGAAACGAAACGAAACGGAAAAACAATAACAAAAGGCTAGCGGCAAACTAAAGTTTCAAACTCAGAATGTGACGGACCCACTTTGGTTCAAATCATGGTTCTCAACCCAGGTGCCATAAGGTCAGGATAAAGAATTTGGTTACATATTGTAAATAAGACATACAGCAAATGACTAGAAAAGTTATTCTCAACCTATGTGTGTCTTGTAATTCAAGGATGACGCTATCTACAGGGACACAGCATTAGATTCCAAAGGGCTCAGTCCCGCAAGACTGGCCTCCCACTCTAATAACAATAAGAAGCCCAGCGTTGTTTTACCTCTGCTTCTTAGCAACTGGCTATAAATCGGGTTTCCACCACTCGCAGTTTTAGTTGCATTAATTTGCTGGAAGAGTTCACAGCACGCAGGGAAACACTTACATTTACCATGTTATTATAGCGGATGTTGCCAAAAGTTCAGAAAAAAGACTTTGGGCCCGGCATGTGGGGAGGGGCGCACTACCTTCCTGGAAGTGTTATCCAGAAGCCCTCTAAACCCAGTCCTTTCGGGTTTTTATGGAGACCTCATTCTATAGGCATGATGGGTTAAACCATAGGCTATTGGTGAGCAACTCAACCTGAGGCTCTCAACCCTCCCTGGAAATTGGGGTTGAGGCTTTGCCATTCTCAGTCTGAGTAAAGGAATTTACATGAACGGAATTTTAAAAGAGATTAGCATAGCTGGAAACTTAATTAGGTGATTGAATTATCCGGAGCCACACCTTCATGTTCCTAACCCGAGCACCCTCATCCAACGAATGCTCCACCCAACTGGCTCCCAAGTCTCTACGTGGTTCCAGAGCAAAGGAATGTTTATACAAGGCATATCTCCACGTTTTCTTCAAAGTCTTTTCGCTTCCACGGGTAATTCTTCAACTGCCATGCATCAGGGTCAGGGGGAGGGCTTGTTACAACACAGATCTGTGGATCTCCGGGGTTTGAGGGTTGAAAGGACGCTGCTGGTGTCAAAACCACAAGGTGAGAACCACAGAACCACTAGTTGGTTTTCAGTGTTTCAGTGCATTTAATTCATAATCTATTTGGCCAAGAAAACTTGTAAGCTCTTAGATTGTCCCAAATGTGGCGCGTGAAATCAAATCAGGAGAAGAGTTTCCTAGGAGGTGTAGCCTGGGAAAGTTGGGGGTGACTGATGGAAAGGAGGAGCGAAGCTCCGCCCTTTCCGCTGCTAGGCTGCGCCCGAGGCTATTGAAACCCACCCTGGCGGGCCTGTACTCAGATCTTCGCAGAGCGGAGCAGCGGCCGGAGCGTTTTGCGGGCTCTGCGTGGACTTGCAGCTTACAGCGTCTTGCGACTTGGAAGCGGATTCAGAGGACAGGACAGAACACTTGGGTAAGTGTATCTCTGTCTGTCTGTCTGTCTGTCTGTCTGTCTGTCTCATTGGTTGGTTGATTTCCATTTTCTTGAGGAGCACATACCTCACAACACACACACACACACACACACACACACACACACACTCGTTCATTCTGCGGGTTAGAAAATTGGTAGGGGTCCCTGGGAGCTACAGGTTTCCTAGTCATGTCTGCACCTAAGAACAGTAGGGTCTTGTCTGGCTCTTCTTATGAACGGTCCCCCAGCCCGGACTCCCCAAGATCCATGCTAGCCTCACCCAGCTTCTCCCTCTCCCCTCTCAGAAACTCAGACTTAAGAGGAAGCTCCTCACCAGGGATCCGGAGCTACCATTCACCATCCCCTAGGGCTTCACCACACTCACCTCTGTCATCACCAGAATCCCACAAGCTCCCATTTCCCTTTCCTCACCGTGATGGGCAATCAATGAAGCCTTCGGGCTCTCCCGTGTCCTCCTCTGGGGATTCTTTAGAGTCACCAGGTTCATCAATAATATACCACATGTTCTTACTGCCATCACCCAGCAGCTCACAACCAGCTCTCGGGGAGACTCTTGTGTCTCTCAGCTACTCTCCAAACAACCCCAGATTTCAGCTGGAGTCAGCCCCCCACACCCAGGAATCACCTACAAACTCACGGGCCTCACGGTGCTCCTCCCCTATGTCTTTCATCTCTTCAACCCCAGGCCTCACGGACTCCCCCGTGTCTCCCACTTACTCTCCAGCCATCCCCAGGTTTCTGCGGGAGTCAGCCCCATGCACCCAGGAGTCCCCCAGAGACTCACAGGTTTCGGGAGATTGTGAGCGGTCCCCCATCCCTGACGCCTCAGGATTCATGCCCGCCTCACCCAGCTTCTCCCTCTCCCCTCCCAGAAACTCAGACCCAAGGGTCAGCTCCCCACCAGGGATGTGGAAGTACTCTACATCATCCCGCAGGGCTTCACCACTCTCACATCCATCATCAACAGAATTTCACAACGTTACATTTCCCTTTCCTAACCAAGCAGGACAATCACTCATGTCATTGTGCTCTCCCGTGTCCTCCTCCGGAGATTCTTCACAGTCACCTCATTCATCAATAATATACCATATGTTCCTACTGCCATCATCCAGCAGCTCACCCCCAGCCGTCAATGACTCTCCTGTCTGTCCCAGCTACTCTCCAACTACGCCCAGATTTCAGCGGGAGTCGGTCTCCCACACCCCAGAAGCACCTACAAACTCACAGACTTCAGTGAGATCCTCGCCAGTCTCTCTCACGTCTTCACCCCCAGCCCTTACGGACCCTCCTGTCTCTCTCAACTACTATCCAACCACGCCCACATTTCAGCGGGAGTCAGTTCCAGCAACCCAGGGATCACCAGCAAGCTCACCACTTTCACTGAGTTACTCCCCAGTCTCTAGCACGTCTTTATCCCCAACCCTCAGGGACTCTCCTGTCTGTCCCAGCTACTCTCCAACCACGCCCACATTTCAGCGAGAGTCAGTTGCAGGCACCCAGAAATCACCACCAAACTCACCCATTTCACTGCGTTACTCCCCAGTCTCTCCCACGTCTTCACCATCCCTCAGGGACTCTCCTGCCTGTCCCAGCTACTCTCCAACCACGCCCACATTTCAGCGGGAGTCACTTCCAGGCACCCCGGAATCACCACCAAACTCACCAATTTCACTCAATTACTCCCCAGTCTCCCTCATGTCTTCACCAGCCCTCAGGGACTCTCCTGTGGGTCCCAACTACTCTCAAACCACGCCCACATTTCAGCGGGAGTCAGTTCCAGGCACCCCGGAATCACCACCAAACTCACCAGTTTCACTCAATTACTCTCCAGTCTCTCTCATGTCTTCACCAGCCCTCAGGGACTCTCCTGCCTGTCCCAGCTACTCTCCAGCCACGCCCAGATGTCAGCTGGAATCAGTTCCAGGCACCCCGGAGTCACCACCAAACTCACCAGTTTCACTGAGTTACTCCCCGGTCTCTCTCCTGTCTTCACCCCCAGCCCTCAGGGACTCTCCTGTGTGTCCCCGCTACTCTCCAACCACGCCCAGATTTCAGCGGGAGTCAGTTCCAGGCACCCAGGGATCACCTACACACTCCCCAGTTTCACTGAGTTACTCCCCGGTCTCTCTCATGTCTTCACCCCCAGCCCCCTGGGACTCCCCTGTCTGTCCCAGCTACTCTCCTGCCACGCCCAGATTCCAGCGGGAGTCAGCCTCCTGCATTCCGGAGTCACCTACAGACTCACAGACCTCACTGAGATCCTCCCTGGTCTCTCTCAGGTCTTTGCCCTCAGCCCACAGGGACTCTTGTGTCTCTTTCAGCTACTCTCAAAAGTTCTCTGGATTCCAGCTGGAGTCGGTTCCAGGCACCCAGGACACAACACCAAACTCACCAATTTCACTGACTTACTCCCCATTCTCGCTCATGTTGTCACCTCCAGCCCTCAGGGACTCTTCTGTCTCTCTCAGCTACTCTCCAACCATCTCCCGATTTCACCTGGCGTCAGCTTCCCACACCCAAGAGTCACCTGCAGACTCACGGACCTTACTGCATCCCTCCCCCATTTCCTTCACCTCTTCACTCCCAGCCTTCAGGGACTCTCCAGCGTCTCCCAGCTTCTCTCCAGCCTTCCCCAGATTTCTGCCGCAGTCAGCCCCAGGCACCCAGGAGAACCCTAGACACTCACAGGCCTCACGAGACGATCTCCCTATGACCTGTATCTATACAGGGATGGCTCCCACCTATCCCTCAGTGACCCCAAACCCATCTCCACTTACACTCAGACACTCCCAGGGCCTGACAGCTACTCCCCGTTATTGTCCTTCAGTTCGAAGCCCTGGCCAATCTACTAGCCAACATGACGCAGTTACCTGGCCATTTCTCCACATTTCTGGTGCGGGCCCCACACCCAGCCGCAGAAGAGCCTCTCCTGCATTCCGTCCTCACACACAGGCCTGTCCATCTACTTGCTACTGTCACACTCTTGCCAGCAGAAGAGGCCCCTGTATTGGCCGTTATCACCACCCAGGCTATCCTCACCCCACAGCTGTGCAGCGGGAACCTCCTGCTGGCCCACGTGGCTGCCAGAGCCCATGCGGACACGAACCTCCAGCATGTCGGCGTCCCTGCGGGCGCCACTACCGGTGACATGGCTAGCATGACCCTCCTCCCTGGCAGTGACACTGTTGATGTGAGCCCCACTTGCAGATCTGTCATTTGCACATAAGGCCATTTCCCCTTTTCTCTCTCTCTTCCGTTCACAGGGCTATTCATTCTCTCTGTTTCTGCCTCCGTTTCAGATATTTACTCACCTTTTTCCTCTTTCACTCTGTCTGCCGTGGTCTCGATGAGAGTGTGCCACATAAGATTCCCCCATTAAAAGTCATGAATTGAGTGGCTTTTACTGTATTTCTGGTTGTGCACATTCCATTTTAATTCGCAATCCATTTTAGAACATTTTATCACCACCGACCAGAGAAAAACCCTGTAAACATTGGACACTCCTCATTCTCTCTCAAACCCTCTCCCTGACCCTCAGCCCTAGGTAACAACTACATAGAGCGATCAACCCCATATCCATAGATTTCCATATTGTGGGCATTTCATATAAACACAATTGCACAATATGTGAGCTTTTGTGACTGACTTTACACTTAGCACAATATTTTCAACATTCATCCACATTGTAGCCATACCCACAGTGGGAAACCATTTTCTTTCTTTTTGGTTTTAGTAACACCGGGTGTTTTCTCCTTCCTTCCTTCTCTCCTTCCTTCCTTCCTTCCTTCCTTCCTTCCTTCCTTCCTTCCTTCCTTCCTTCCTCCTATTTCTCTCTTACACCTTCTGCCCTCTCTGCTTCCTAGGCCTTAGCTGCATCCTACATTCTGCGTTTTTTTTTGGGAAATCCTCGGCAGTTTCCGGAAAATTGTGTTATTGTTACTATTTACCGCTGTCTCTCCTTGATGATTCTCCATCAATTGTAAACCTCTATTGGTTTTTCCCAAGTCACTAAGTATATTTAAATAAGGTACTCCTGTTTTTCTTTATACAGCCATTTCTGGAGTACAGGGTCACATACTCAAAATCACTGTGTAACTCAAAAACTCATCTAAAATCCCAATATACCCATCACAAAGTTGAAAAATCATAAATCAAACCATCATAAGTCACGGTTTGTCCGTGGATATGGGCTTCATCAATTCCATTGTATTCAATAATGCTGTCCACCATTAACAGTGGCAGACTGTTGGGGAGTGGATTTTGATAGCATTTTAAAAAACAGTTATTAGAGGGATACTTTAACCTGACTGAATATCTCATCTAATTGTATTAGCACGGTGAATGATTATGTGAAATGTTTTGAGACAGAGTAGTACATTTGTGAATGAAATTGTATGGCTTTTTTCACTTAGTAGGAACCTTTGTGTGCGGAAAGCTGAGAAAATTACTTTCTGCTGTAGAGTCTGGCATTCATTGTAGATTAAAGCTTATTTTTCTGCGAATAAATCTTATTCAATAAAATACGATTTTCTGAAATAAAAAAAAAGCACTTGTGATGTGAACTCATTATCCTCAGCAAAGTAATCCGGAAAAGAAAACCAAACACCATAGTCTCACTTATCATGGGAGCTGAAAAATGGGATCACATGGACACAGGAAGGGGAACAACACACACTGGGGCCTGTCGGGAGGCAGAGCATTAGGAAAAACAGCTAATGCATGCCGGGCTTAATAACTAGGTGATGGGTTGACAGGTGCAGCAAACCACCATGGCACACGTTTACCTTTGTAACAAATCTGCACATCCTGCACATATACCCCAGAACTTAGAAACGAAACGAAGCGAAACGGAAAAACAATAACAAAAGGCTAGCGGCAAACTAAAGTTTCAAACTCAGAATGTGACGGACCCACTTTGGTTCAAATCATGGTTCTCAACCCAGGTGCCATAAGGTCAGGATAAAGAATTTGGTTACATATTGTAAATAAGACATACAGCAAATGACTAGAAAAGTTATTCTCAACCTATGTGTGTCTTGTAATTCAAGGATGACGCTATCGACCGGGACACAGCATTAGATTCCAAAGGGCTCAGTCCCGCAAGACTGGCCTCCCACTCTAATAACAATGGGAAGCCCAGCGTTGTTTTACCTCTGCTTCTTAGCAACTGGCTATAAATCGGGTTTCCACCACTCGCAGTTTTAGTTGCATTAATTTGCTGGAAGAGTTCACAGCACGCAGGGAAACACTTACATTTTCCATGTTATTATAGCGGATGTTGCCAAAAGTTCAGAAAAAAGACTTTGGGCCCGGCATGTGGGGAGGGGCGCACTACCTTCCTGGAAGTGTTATCCAGAAGCCCTCTAAACCCAGTCCTTTCGGGTTTTTATGGAGACCTCATTCTATAGGCATGATGGGTTAAACCATAGGCTATTGGTGAGCAACTCAACCTGAGGCTCTCAACCCTCCCTGGAAATTGGGGTTGAGGCTTTGCCATTCTCAGTCTGAGTAAAGGAATTTACATGAACGGAATTTTAAAAGAGATTAGCATAGCTGGAAACTTAATTAGGTGATTGAATTATCCGGAGCCACACCTTGATGTTCCTAACCCGAGCACCCTCATCCAACGAATGCTCCACCCAACTGGCTCCCAAGTCTCTACGTGGTTCCAGAGCAAAGGAATGTTTATACAAGGCATATCTCCACGTTTTCTTCAAAGTCTTTTCGCTTCCACGGGTAATTCTTCAACTGCCATGCATCAGGGTCAGGGGGAGGGCTTGTTACAACACAGATCTGTGGATCTCCGGGGTTTGAGGGTTGAAAGGACGCTGCTGGTGTCAAAACCACAAGGTGAGAACCACAGAACCACTAGTTGTTTTTCAGTGTTTCAGTGCATTTAATTCATAATCTATTTGGCCAAGAAAACTTGTAAGCTCTTAGATTGTCCCAAAAGTGGCGCGTGAAATCAAATCAGGAGAAGAGTTTCCTAGGAGGTGTAGCCTGGGAAAGTTGGGGGTGACTGATGGAAAGGAGGAGCGAAGCTCCGCCCTTTCCGCTGCTAGGCTGCGCCCGAGGCTATTGAAACCCACCCTGGCGGGCCTGTACTCAGATCTTCGCAGAGCGGAGCAGCGGCCGGAGCGTTTTGCGGGCTCTGCGTGGACTTGCAGCTTACAGCGTCTTGCGACTTGGAAGCGGATTCAGAGGACAGGACAGAACACTTGGGTAAGTGTATCTCTGTCTGTCTGTCTGTCTGTCTGTCTGTCTGTCTGTCTCATTGGTTGGTTGATTTCCATTTTCTTGAGGAGCACATACCTCACAACACACACACACACACACACACACACACACACACACACACTCGTTCATTCTGCGGGTTAGAAAATTGGTAGGGGTCCCTGGGAGCTACAGGTTTCCTAGTCATGTCTGCACCTAAGAACAGTAGGGTCTTGTCTGGCTCTTCTTATGAAGGGTCCCCCAGCCCGGACTCCCCAAGATCCATGCTAGCCTCACCCAGCTTCTCCCTCTCCCCTCTCAGAAACTCAGACTTAAGAGGAAGCTCCTCACCAGGGATCCGGAGCTACCATTCACCATCCCCTAGGGCTTCACCACACTCACCTCTGTCATCACCAGAATCCCACAAGCTCCCATTTCCCTTTCCTCACCGTGATGGGCAATCAATGAAGCCTTTGGGCTCTCCCGTGTCCTCCTCTGGGGATTCTTTAGAGTCACCAGGTTCATCAATAATATACCACATGTTCTTACTGCCATCACCCAGCAGCTCACAACCAGCTCTCGGGGAGACTCTTGTGTCTCTCAGCTACTCTCCAAACAACCCCAGATTTCAGCTGGAGTCAGCCCCCCACACCCAGGAATCACCTGCAAACTCACGGGCCTCACGGTGCTCCTCCCCTATGTCTTTCATCTCTTCAACCCCAGGCCTCAGGGACTCCCCCGTGTCTCCCACTTACTCTCCAGCCATCCAAAGGTTTCTGCGGGAGTCAGCCCCATGCACCCAGGAGTCCCCCAGAGACTCACAGGTTTCGGGAGATTGTGAGCGGTCCCCCATCCCTGACGCCTCAGGATTCATGCCCGCCTCACCCAGCTTCTCCCTCTCCCCTCCCAGAAACTCAGACCCAAGGGTCAGCTCCCCACCAGGGATGTGGAAGTACTCTACATCATCCCGCAGGGCTTCACCACTCTCACATCCATCATCAACAGAATTTCACAACGTTACATTTCCCTTTCCTAACCAAGCAGGACAATCACTCATGTCATTGTGCTCTCCCGTGTCCTCCTCCGGAGATTCTTCACAGTCACCTCATTCATCAATAATATACCATATGTTCCTACTGCCATCATCCAGCAGCTCACCCCCAGCCGTCAATGACTCTCCTGTCTGTCCCAGCTACTCTCCAACTACGCCCAGATTTCAGCGGGAGTCGGTCTCCCACACCCCAGAAGCACCTACAAACTCACAGACTTCAGTGAGATCCTCGCCAGTCTCTCTCACGTCTTCACCCCCAGCCCTTACGGACCCTCCTGTCTCTCTCAACTACTATCCAACCACGCCCACATTTCAGCGGGAGTCAGTTCCAGCAACCCAGGGATCACCAGCAAGCTCACCACTTTCACTGAGTTACTCCCCAGTCTCTAGCACGTCTTTATCCCCAACCCTCAGGGACTCTCCTGTCTGTCCCAGCTACTCTCCAACCACGCCCACATTTCAGCGAGAGTCAGTTGCAGGCACCCAGAAATCACCACCAAACTCACCCATTTCACAGCGTTACTCCCCAGTCTCTCTCATGTCTTCACCATCCCTCAGGGACTCTCCTGCCTGTCCCAGCTACTCTCCAGCCACGCCCAGATATCAGCTGGAATCAGTTCCAGGCACCCCGGAGTCACCACCAAACTCACCAGTTTCACTGAGTTACTCCCCGGTCTCTCTCCTGTCTTCACCCCCAGCCCTCAGGGACTCTCCTGTGTGTCCCCGCTACTCTCCAACCACGCCCACATTTCAGCGGGAGTCAGTTCCAGGCACCCAGGGATCACCTACACACTCCCCAGTTTCACTGAGTTACTCCCCGGTCTCTCTCATGTCTTCACCCCCAGCCCCCTGGGACTCCCCTGTCTGTCCCAGCTACTCTCCTGCCACGCCCAGATTCCAGCGGGAGTCAGCCTCCTGCATTCCGGAGTCACCTACAGACTCACAGACCTCACTGAGATCCTCCCTGGTCTCTCTCAGGTCTTTGCCCTCAGCCCACAGGGACTCTTGTGTCTCTTTCAGCTACTCTCAAAAGTTCTCTGGATTCCAGCTGGAGTTGGTTCCAGGCACCCAGGACACAACACCAAACTCACCAATTTCACTGACTTACTCCCCATTCTCGCTCATGTTGTCACCTCCAGCCCTCAGGGACTCTTCTGTCTCTCTCAGCTACTCTCCAACCATCTCCCGATTTCACCTGGAGTCAGCTTCCCACACCCAAGAGTCACCTGCAGACTCACGGACCTTACTGCATCCCTCCCCCATTTCCTTCACCTCTTCACTCCCAGCCTTCAGGGACTCTCCAGCGTCTCCCAGCTTCTCTCCAGCCTTCCCCAGATTTCTGCCGCAGTCAGCCCCAGGCACCCAGGAGAACCCTAGACACTCACAGGCCTCACGAGACGATCTCGCTATGACCTGTATCTATACAGGGATGGCTCCCACCTATCCCTCAGTGACCCCAAACCCATCTCCACTTACACTCAGACACTCCCAGGGCCTGACAGCTACTCCCCGTTATTGTCCTTCAGTTCGAAGCCCTGGCCAATCTACTAGCCAACATGACGCAGTTACCTGGCCATTTCTCCACATTTCTGGTGCGGGCCCCACACCCAGCCGCAGAAGAGCCTCTCCTGCATTCCGTCCTCACACACAGGCGTGTCCATCTACTTGCTACTGTCACACTCTTGCCAGCAGAAGAGGCCCCTGTATTGGCCGTTATCACCACCCAGGCTATCCTCACCCCACAGCTGTGCAGCGGGACCCTCCTGCTGGCCCACGTGGCTGCCAGAGCCCATGCGGACACGAACCTCCAGCATGTCGGCGTCCCTGCGGGCGCCACTACCGGTGACATGGCTAGCATGACCCTCCTCCCTGGCAGTGACACTGTTGATGTGAGCCCCACTTGCAGATCTGTCATTTGCACATAAGGCCATTTCCCCTTTTCTCTCTCTCTTCCGTTCACAGGGCTATTCATTCTCTCTGTTTCTGCCTCCGTTTCAGATATTTACTCACCTTTTTCCTCTTTCACTCTGTCTGCCGTGGTCTCGATGAGAGTGTGCCACATAAGATTCCCCCATTAAAAGTCATGAATTGAGTGGCTTTTACTGTATTTCTGGTTGTGCACATTCCATTTTAATTCGCAATCCATTTTAGAACATTTTATCACCACCGACCAGAGAAAAACCCTGTAAACATTGGACACTCCTCATTCTCTCTCAAACCCTCTCCCTGACCCTCAGCCCTAGGTAACAACTACATAGAGCGATCAACCCCATATCCATAGATTTCCATATTGTGGGCATTTCATATAAACACAATTGCACAATATGTGAGCTTTTGTGACTGACTTTACACTTAGCACAATATTTTCAACATTCATCCACATTGTAGCCATACCCACAGTGGGAAACCATTTTCTTTCTTTTTGGTTTTAGTAACACCGGGTGTTTTCTCCTTCCTTCCTTCTCTCCTTCCTTCCTTCCTTCCTTCCTTCCTTCCTTCCTTCCTTCTCTCCTTCCTTCCTTCCTTCCTTCCTTCCTTCCTTCTTTCCTTCCTTCCTTCCTCCTATTTCTCTCTTACACCTTCTGCCCTCTCTGCTTCCTAGGCCTTAGCTGCATCCTACATTCTGCGTTTTTTTTTGGGAAATCCTCGGCAATTTCCGGAAAATTGTGTTATTGTTACTATTTACTGCTGTCTCCCCTTGATGATTCTCCATCAATTGTAAACCTCTATTGGTTTTTCCCAAGTCACTAAGTATATTTAAATAAGGTACTCCTGTTTTTCTTTATACAGCCATTTCTGGAGTACAGGGTCACATACTCAAATTCACTGTGTAACTCAAAAACTCATCTAATATCCCAATATAAACATCACAAAGTTGAAAAATCATAAATCAAACCATCATAAGTCACGGTTTGTCCGTGGATATGGGCTTCATCAATTCCATTGTATTCAATAATGCTGTCCACCATTAACAGTGGCAGACTGTTGGGGAGTGGATTTTGATAGCATTTTAAAAAACAGTTATTAGAGGGATACTTTAACCTGACTGAATATCTCATCTAATTGTATTAGCACGGTGAATGATTATGTGAAATGTTTTGAGACAGAGTAGTACATTTGTGAATGAAATTGTATGGCTTTTTTCACTTAGTAGGAACCTTTGTGTGCGGAAAGCTGAGAAAATTACTTTCTGCTGTAGAGTCTGGCATTCATTGTAGATTAAAGCTTATTTTTCTGCGAATAAATCTTATTCAATAAAATACGATTTTCTGAAATAAAAAAAAAGCACTTGTGATGTGAACTCATTATCCTCAGCAAAGTAATCCGGAAAAGAAAACCAAACACCATAGTCTCACTTATCATGGGAGCTGAAAAATGGGATCACATGGACACAGGAAGGGGAACAACACACACTGGGGCCTGTCGGGAAGCAGAGCATTAGGAAAAACAGCTAATGCATGCCGGGCTTAATAACTAGGTGATGGGTTGACAGGTGAAGCAAACCACCATGGCACACGTTTACCTTTGTAACAAATCTGCACATCCTGCACATATACCCCAGAACTTAGAAACGAAACGAAACGAAACGGAAAAACAATAACAAAAGGCTAGCGGCAAACTAAAGTTTCAAACTCAGAATGTGACGGACCCACTTTGGTTCAAATCATGGTTCTCAACCCAGGTGCCATAAGGTCAGGATAAAGAATTTGGTTACATATTGTAAATAAGACATACAGCAAATGACTAGAAAAGTTATTCTCAACCTATGTGTGTCTTGTAATTCAAGGATGACGCTATCTACAGGGACACAGCATTAGATTCCAAAGGGCTCAGTCCCGCAAGACTGGCCTCCCACTCTAATAACAATAAGAAGCCCAGCGTTGTTTTACCTCTGCTTCTTAGCAACTGGCTATAAATCGGGTTTCCACCACTCGCAGTTTTAGTTGCATTAATTTGCTGGAAGAGTTCACAGCACGCAGGGAAACACTTACATTTACCATGTTATTATAGCGGATGTTGCCAAAAGTTCAGAAAAAAGACTTTGGGCCCGGCATGTGGGGAGGGGCGCACTACCTTCCTGGAAGTGTTATCCAGAAGCCCTCTAAACCCAGTCCTTTCGGGTTTTTATGGAGACCTCATTCTATAGGCATGATGGGTTAAACCATAGGCTATTGGTGAGCAACTCAACCTGAGGCTCTCAACCCTCCCTGGAAATTGGGGTTGAGGCTTTGCCATTCTCAGTCTGAGTAAAGGAATTTACATGAACGGAATTTTAAAAGAGATTAGCATAGCTGGAAACTTAATTAGGTGATTGAATTATCCGGAGCCACACCTTGATGTTCCTAACCCGAGCACCCTCATCCAACGAATGCTCCACCCAACTGGCTCCCAAGTCTCTACGTGGTTCCAGAGCAAAGGAATGTTTATACAAGGCATATCTCCACGTTTTCTTCAAAGTCTTTTCGCTTCCACGGGTAATTCTTCAACTGCCATGCATCAGGGTCAGGGGGAGGGCTTGTTACAACACAGATCTGTGGATCTCCGGGGTTTGAGGGTTGAAAGGACGCTGCTGGTGTCAAAACCACAAGGTGAGAACCACAGAACCACTAGTTGGTTTTCAGTGTTTCAGTGCATTTAATTCATAATCTATTTGGCCAAGAAAACTTGTAAGCTCTTAGATTGTCCCAAATGTGGCGCGTGAAATCAAATCAGGAGAAGAGTTTCCTAGGAGGTGTAGCCTGGGAAAGTTGGGGGTGACTGATGGAAAGGAGGAGCGAAGCTCCGCCCTTTCCGCTGCTAGGCTGCGCCCGAGGCTATTGAAACCCACCCTGGCGGGCCTGTACTCAGATCTTCGCAGAGCGGAGCAGCGGCCGGAGCGTTTTGCGGGCTCTGCGTGGACTTGCAGCTTACAGCGTCTTGCGACTTGGAAGCGGATTCAGAGGACAGGACAGAACACTTGGGTAAGTGTATCTCTGTCTGTCTGTCTGTCTGTCTGTCTGTCTGTCTCATTGGTTGGTTGATTTCCATTTTCTTGAGGAGCACATACCTCACAACACACACACACACACACACACACACACACACACACTCGTTCATTCTGCGGGTTAGAAAATTGGTAGGGGTCCCTGGGAGCTACAGGTTTCCTAGTCATGTCTGCACCTAAGAACAGTAGGGTCTTGTCTGGCTCTTCTTATGAACGGTCCCCCAGCCCGGACTCCCCAAGATCCATGCTAGCCTCACCCAGCTTCTCCCTCTCCCCTCTCAGAAACTCAGACTTAAGAGGAAGCTCCTCACCAGGGATCCGGAGCTACCATTCACCATCCCCTAGGGCTTCACCACACTCACCTCTGTCATCACCAGAATCCCACAAGCTCCCATTTCCCTTTCCTCACCGTGATGGGCAATCAATGAAGCCTTCGGGCTCTCCCGTGTCCTCCTCTGGGGATTCTTTAGAGTCACCAGGTTCATCAATAATATACCACATGTTCTTACTGCCATCACCCAGCAGCTCACAACCAGCTCTCGGGGAGACTCTTGTGTCTCTCAGCTACTCTCCAAACAACCCCAGATTTCAGCTGGAGTCAGCCCCCCACACCCAGGAATCACCTACAAACTCACGGGCCTCACGGTGCTCCTCCCCTATGTCTTTCATCTCTTCAACCCCAGGCCTCACGGACTCCCCCGTGTCTCCCACTTACTCTCCAGCCATCCCCAGGTTTCTGCGGGAGTCAGCCCCATGCACCCAGGAGTCCCCCAGAGACTCACAGGTTTCGGGAGATTGTGAGCGGTCCCCCATCCCTGACGCCTCAGGATTCATGCCCGCCTCACCCAGCTTCTCCCTCTCCCCTCCCAGAAACTCAGACCCAAGGGTCAGCTCCCCACCAGGGATGTGGAAGTACTCTACATCATCCCGCAGGGCTTCACCACTCTCACATCCATCATCAACAGAATTTCACAACGTTACATTTCCCTTTCCTAACCAAGCAGGACAATCACTCATGTCATTGTGCTCTCCCGTGTCCTCCTCCGGAGATTCTTCACAGTCACCTCATTCATCAATAATATACCATATGTTCCTACTGCCATCATCCAGCAGCTCACCCCCAGCCGTCAATGACTCTCCTGTCTGTCCCAGCTACTCTCCAACTACGCCCAGATTTCAGCGGGAGTCGGTCTCCCACACCCCAGAAGCACCTACAAACTCACAGACTTCAGTGAGATCCTCGCCAGTCTCTCTCACGTCTTCACCCCCAGCCCTTACGGACCCTCCTGTCTCTCTCAACTACTATCCAACCACGCCCACATTTCAGCGGGAGTCAGTTCCAGCAACCCAGGGATCACCAGCAAGCTCACCACTTTCACTGAGTTACTCCCCAGTCTCTAGCACGTCTTTATCCCCAACCCTCAGGGACTCTCCTGTCTGTCCCAGCTACTCTCCAACCACGCCCACATTTCAGCGAGAGTCAGTTGCAGGCACCCAGAAATCACCACCAAACTCACCCATTTCACTGCGTTACTCCCCAGTCTCTCCCACGTCTTCACCATCCCTCAGGGACTCTCCTGCCTGTCCCAGCTACTCTCCAACCACGCCCACATTTCAGCGGGAGTCACTTCCAGGCACCCCGGAATCACCACCAAACTCACCAATTTCACTCAATTACTCCCCAGTCTCCCTCATGTCTTCACCAGCCCTCAGGGACTCTCCTGTGGGTCCCAACTACTCTCAAACCACGCCCACATTTCAGCGGGAGTCAGTTCCAGGCACCCCGGAATCACCACCAAACTCACCAGTTTCACTCAATTACTCTCCAGTCTCTCTCATGTCTTCACCAGCCCTCAGGGACTCTCCTGCCTGTCCCAGCTACTCTCCAGCCACGCCCAGATGTCAGCTGGAATCAGTTCCAGGCACCCCGGAGTCACCACCAAACTCACCAGTTTCACTGAGTTACTCCCCGGTCTCTCTCCTGTCTTCACCCCCAGCCCTCAGGGACTCTCCTGTGTGTCCCCGCTACTCTCCAACCACGCCCAGATTTCAGCGGGAGTCAGTTCCAGGCACCCAGGGATCACCTACACACTCCCCAGTTTCACTGAGTTACTCCCCGGTCTCTCTCATGTCTTCACCCCCAGCCCCCTGGGACTCCCCTGTCTGTCCCAGCTACTCTCCTGCCACGCCCAGATTCCAGCGGGAGTCAGCCTCCTGCATTCCGGAGTCACCTACAGACTCACAGACCTCACTGAGATCCTCCCTGGTCTCTCTCAGGTCTTTGCCCTCAGCCCACAGGGACTCTTGTGTCTCTTTCAGCTACTCTCAAAAGTTCTCTGGATTCCAGCTGGAGTCGGTTCCAGGCACCCAGGACACAACACCAAACTCACCAATTTCACTGACTTACTCCCCATTCTCGCTCATGTTGTCACCTCCAGCCCTCAGGGACTCTTCTGTCTCTCTCAGCTACTCTCCAACCATCTCCCGATTTCACCTGGAGTCAGCTTCCCACACCCAAGAGTCACCTGCAGACTCACGGACCTTACTGCATCCCTCCCCCATTTCCTTCACCTCTTCACTCCCAGCCTTCAGGGACTCTCCAGCGTCTCCCAGCTTCTCTCCAGCCTTCCCCAGATTTCTGCCGCAGTCAGCCCCAGGCACCCAGGAGAACCCTAGACACTCACAGGCCTCACGAGACGATCTCCCTATGACCTGTATCTGTACAGGGATGGCTCCCACCTATCCCTCAGTGACCCCAAACCCATCTCCACTTACACTCAGACACTCCCAGGGCCTGACAGCTACTCCCCGTTATTGTCCTTCAGTTCGAAGCCCTGGCCAATCTACTAGCCAACATGACGCAGTTACCTGGCCATTTCTCCACATTTCTGGTGCGGGCCCCACACCCAGCCGCAGAAGAGCCTCTCCTGCATTCCGTCCTCACACACAGGCCTGTCCATCTACTTGCTACTGTCACACTCTTGCCAGCAGAAGAGGCCCCTGTATTGGCCGTTATCACCACCCAGGCTATCCTCACCCCACAGCTGTGCAGCGGGACCCTCCTGCTGGCCCACGTGGCTGCCAGAGCCCATGCGGACACGAACCTCCAGCATGTCGGCGTCCCTGCGGGCGCCACTACCGGTGACATGGCTAGCATGACCCTCCTCCCTGGCAGTGACACTGTTGATGTGAGCCCCACTTGCAGATCTGTCATTTGCACATAAGGCCATTTCCCCTTTTCTCTCTCTCTTCCGTTCACAGGGCTATTCATTCTCTCTGTTTCTGCCTCCGTTTCAGATATTTACTCACCTTTTTCCTCTTTCACTCTGTCTGCCGTGGTCTCGATGAGAGTGTGCCACATAAGATTCCCCCATTAAAAGTCATGAATTGAGTGGCTTTTACTGTATTTCTGGTTGTGCACATTCCATTTTAATTCGCAATCCATTTTAGAACATTTTATCACCACCGACCAGAGAAAAACCCTGTAAACATTGGACACTCCTCATTCTCTCTCAAACCCTCTCCCTGACCCTCAGGCCTAGGTAACAACTACATAGAGCGATCAACCCCATATCCATAGATTTCCATATTGTGGGCATTTCATATAAACACAATTGCACAATATGTGAGCTTTTGTGACTGACTTTACACTTAGCACAATATTTTCAACATTCATCCACATTGTAGCCATACCCACAGTGGGAAACCATTTTCTTTCTTTTTGGTTTTAGTAACACCGGGTGTTTTCTCCTTCCTTCCTTCTCTCCTTCCTTCCTTCCTTCCTTCCTTCCTTCCTTCCTTCTCTCCTTCCTTCCTTCCTTCCTTCCTTCCTTCCTTCCTTCCTTCCTCCTATTTCTCTCTTACACCTTCTGCCCTCTCTGCTTCCTAGGCCTTAGCTGCATCCTACATTCTGCGTTTTTTTTTGGGAAATCCTCGGCAATTTCCGGAAAATTGTGTTATTGTTACTATTTACTGCTGTCTCCCCTTGATGATTCTCCATCAATTGTAAACCTCTATTGGTTTTTCCCAAGTCACTAAGTATATTTAAATAAGGTACTCCTGTTTTTCTTTATACAGCCATTTCTGGAGTACAGGGTCACATACTCAAAATCACTGTGTAACTCAAAAACTCATCTAATATCCCAATATACCCATCACAAAGTTGAAAAATCATAAATCAAACCATCATAAGTCACGGTTTGTCCGTGGATATGGGCTTCATCAATTCCATTGTATTCAATAATGCTGTCCACCATTAACAGTGGCAGACTGTTGGGGAGTGGATTTTGATAGCATTTTAAAAAACAGTTATTAGAGGGATACTTTAACCTGACTGAATATCTCATCTAATTGTATTAGCACGGTGAATGATTATGTGAAATGTTTTGAGACAGAGTAGTACATTTGTGAATGAAATTGTATGGCTTTTTTCACTTAGTAGGAACCTTTGTGTGCGGAAAGCTGAGAAAATTACTTTCTGCTGTAGAGTCTGGCATTCATTGTAGATTAAAGCTTATTTTTCTGCGAATAAATCTTATTCAATAAAATACGATTTTCTGAAATAAAAAAAAAGCACTTGGGATGTGAACTCATTATCCTCAGCAAAGTAATCCGGAAAAGAAAACCAAACACCATAGTCTCACTTATCATGGGAGCTGAAAAATGGGATCACATGGACACAGGAAGGGGAACAACACACACTGGGGCCTGTCGGGAGGCAGAGCATTAGGAAAAACAGCTAATGCATGCCGGGCTTAATAACTAGGTGATGGGTTGACAGGTGCAGCAAACCACCATGGCACACGTTTACCTTTGTAACAAATCTGCACATCCTGCACATATACCCCAGAACTTAGAAACGAAACGAAGCGAAACGGAAAAACAATAACAAAAGGCTAGCGGCAAACTAAAGTTTCAAACTCAGAATGTGACGGACCCACTTTGGTTCAAATCATGGTTCTCAACCCAGGTGCCATAAGGTCAGGATAAAGAATTTGGTTACATATTGTAAATAAGACATACAGCAAATGACTAGAAAAGTTATTCTCAACCTATGTGTGTCTTGTAATTCAAGGATGACGCTATCTACCGGGACACAGCATTAGATTCCAAAGGGCTCAGTCCCGCAAGACTGGCCTCCCACTCTAATAACAATGGGAAGCCCAGCGTTGTTTTACCTCTGCTTCTTAGCAACTGGCTATAAATCGGGTTTCCACCACTCGCAGTTTTAGTTGCATTAATTTGCTGGAAGAGTTCACAGCACGCAGGGAAACACTTACATTTACCATGTTATTATAGCGGATGGTGCCAAAAGTTCAGAAAAAAGACTTTGGGCCCGGCATGTGGGGAGGGGCGCACTACCTTCCTGGAAGTGTTATCCAGAAGCCCTCTAAACCCAGTCCTTTCGGGTTTTTATGGAGACCTCATTCTATAGGCATGATGGGTTAAACCATAGGCTATTGGTGAGCAACTCAACCTGAGGCTCTCAACCCTCCCTGGAAATTGGGGTTGAGGCTTTGCCATTCTCAGTCTGAGTAAAGGAATTTACATGAACGGAATTTTAAAAGAGATTAGCATAGCTGGAAACTTAATTAGGTGATTGAATTATCCGGAGCCACACCTTGATGTTCCTAACCCGAGCACCCTCATCCAACGAATGCTCCACCCAACTGGCTCCCAAGTCTCTACGTGGTTCCAGAGCAAAGGAATGTTTATACAAGGCATATCTCCACGTTTTCTTCAAAGCCTTTTCGCTTCCACGGGTAATTCTTCAACTGCCATGCATCAGGGTCAGGGGGAGGGCTTGTTACAACACAGATCTGTGGATCTCCGGGGTTTGAGGGTTGAAAGGACGCTGCTGGTGTCAAAACCACAAGGTGAGAACCACAGAACCACTAGTTGGTTTTCAGTGTTTCAGTGCATTTAATTCATAATCTATTTGGCCAAGAAAACTTGTAAGCTCTTAGATTGTCCCAAATGTGGCGCGTGAAATCAAATCAGGAGAAGAGTTTCCTAGGAGGTGTAGCCTGGGAAAGTTGGGGGTGACTGATGGAAAGGAGGAGCGAAGCTCCGCCCTTTCCGCTGCTAGGCTGCGCCCGAGGCTATTGAAACCCACCCTGGCGGGCCTGTACTCAGATCTTCGCAGAGCGGAGCAGCGGCCGGAGCGTTTTGCGGGCTCTGCGTGGACTTGCAGCTTACAGCGTCTTGCGACTTGGAAGCGGATTCAGAGGACAGGACAGAACACTTGGGTAAGTGTATCTCTGTCTGTCTGTCTGTCTGTCTGTCTGTCTGTCTCATTGGTTGGTTGATTTCCATTTTCTTGAGGAGCACATACCTCACAACACACACACACACACACACACACACACACACACACACACTCGTTCATTCTGCGGGTTAGAAAATTGGTAGGGGTCCCTGGGAGCTACAGGTTTCCTAGTCATGTCTGCACCTAAGAACAGTAGGGTCTTGTCTGGCTCTTCTTATGAACGGTCCCCCAGCCCGGACTCCCCAAGATCCATGCTAGCCTCACCCAGCTTCTCCCTCTCCCCTCTCAGAAACTCAGACTTAAGAGGAAGCTCCTCACCAGGGATCCGGAGCTACCATTCACCATCCCCTAGGGCTTCACCACACTCACCTCTGTCATCACCAGAATCCCACAAGCTCCCATTTCCCTTTCCTCACCGTGATGGGCAATCAATGAAGCCTTTGGGCTCTCCCGTGTCCTCCTCTGGGGATTCTTTAGAGTCACCAGGTTCATCAATAATATACCACATGTTCTTACTGCCATCACCCAGCAGCTCACAACCAGCTCTCGGGGAGACTCTTGTGTCTCTCAGCTACTCTCCAAACAACCCCAGATTTCAGCTGGAGTCAGCCCCCCACACCCAGGAATCACCTACAAACCCACGGGCCTCACGGTGCTCCTCCCCTATGTCTTTCATCTCTTCAACCCCAGGCCTCAGGGACTCCCCCGTGTCTCCCACTTACTCTCCAGCCATCCAAAGGTTTCTGCGGGAGTCAGCCCCATGCACCCAGGAGTCCCCCAGAGACTCACAGGTTTCGGGAGATTGTGAGCGGTCCCCCATCCCTGACGCCTCAGGATTCATGCCCGCCTCACCCAGCTTCTCCCTCTCCCCTCCCAGAAACTCAGACCCAAGGGTCAGCTCCCCACCAGGGATGTGGAAGTACTCTACATCATCCCGCAGGGCTTCACCACTCTCACATCCATCATCAACAGAATTTCACAACGTTACATTTCCCTTTCCTAACCAAGCAGGACAATCACTCATGTCATTGTGCTCTCCCGTGTCCTCCTCCGGAGATTCTTCACAGTCACCTCATTCATCAATAATATACCATATGTTCCTACTGCCATCATCCAGCAGCTCACCCCCAGCCGTCAATGACTCTCCTGTCTGTCCCAGCTACTCTCCAACTACGCCCAGATTTCAGCGGGAGTCGGTCTCCCACACCCCAGAAGCACCTACAAACTCACAGACTTCAGTGAGATCCTCGCCAGTCTCTCTCACGTCTTCACCCCCAGCCCTTACGGACCCTCCTGTCTCTCTCAACTACTATCCAACCACGCCCACATTTCAGCGGGAGTCAGTTCCAGCAACCCAGGGATCACCAGCAAGCTCACCACTTTCACTGAGTTACTCCCCAGTCTCTAGCACGTCTTTATCCCCAACCCTCAGGGACTCTCCTGTCTGTCCCAGCTACTCTCCAACCACGCCCACATTTCAGCGAGAGTCAGTTGCAGGCACCCAGAAATCACCACCAAACTCACCCATTTCACTGCGTTACTCCCCAGTCTCTCTCATGTCTTCACCATCCCTCAGGGACTCTCCTGCCTGTCCCAGCTACTCTCCAACCACGCCCACATTTCAGCGGGAGTCACTTCCAGGCACCCCGGAATCACCACCAAACTCACCAATTTCACTCAATTACTCCCCAGTCTCCCTCATGTCTTCACCAGCCCTCAGGGACTCTCCTGTGGGTCCCAACTACTCTCAAACCACGCCCACATTTCAGCGGGAGTCAGTTCCAGGCACCCCGGAATCACCACCAAACTCACCAGTTTCACTCAATTACTCTCCAGTCTCTCTCATGTCTTCACCAGCCCTCAGGGACTCTCCTGCCTGTCCCAGCTACTCTCCAGCCACGCCCAGATGTCAGCTGGAATCAGTTCCAGGCACCCCGGAGTCACCACCAAACTCACCAGTTTCACTGAGTTACTCCCCGGTCTCTCTCCTGTCTTCACCCCCAGCCCTCAGGGACTCTCCTGTGTGTCCCCGCTACTCTCCAACCACGCCCAGATTTCAGCGGGAGTCAGTTCCAGGCACCCAGGGATCACCTACACACTCCCCAGTTTCACTGAGTTACTCCCCGGTCTCTCTCATGTCTTCACCCCCAGCCCCCTGGGACTCCCCTGTCTGTCCCAGCTACTCTCCTGCCACGCCCAGATTCCAGCGGGAGTCAGCCTCCTGCATTCCGGAGTCACCTACAGACTCACAGACCTCACTGAGATCCTCCCTGGTCTCTCTCAGGTCTTTGCCCTCAGCCCACAGGGACTCTTGTGTCTCTTTCAGCTACTCTCAAAAGTTCTCTGGATTCCAGCTGGAGTCGGTTCCAGGCACCCAGGACACAACACCAAACTCACCAATTTCACTGGCTTACTCCCCATTCTCGCTCATGTTGTCACCTCCAGCCCTCAGGGACTCTTCTGTCTCTCTCAGCTACTCTCCAACCATCTCCCGATTTCACCTGGAGTCAGCTTCCCACACCCAAGAGTCACCTGCAGACTCACGGACCTTACTGCATCCCTCCCCCATTTCCTTCACCTCTTCACTCCCAGCCTTCAGGGACTCTCCAGCGTCTCCCAGCTTCTCTCCAGCCTTCCCCAGATTTCTGCCGCAGTCAGCCCCAGGCACCCAGGAGAACCCTAGACACTCACAGGCCTCACGAGACGATCTCCCTATGACCTGTATCTATACAGGGATGGCTCCCACCTATCCCTCAGTGACCCCAAACCCATCTCCACTTACACTCAGACACTCCCAGGGCCTGACAGCTACTCCCCGTTATTGTCCTTCAGTTCGAAGCCCTGGCCAATCTACTAGCCAACATGACGCAGTTACCTGGCCATTTCTCCACATTTCTGGTGCGGGCCCCACACCCAGCCGCAGAAGAGCCTCTCCTGCATTCCGTCCTCACACACAGGCCTGTCCATCTACTTGCTACTGTCACACTCTTGCCAGCAGAAGAGGCCCCTGTATTGGCCGTTATCACCACCCAGGCTATCCTCACCCCACAGCTGTGCAGCGGGACCCTCCTGCTGGCCCACGTGGCTGCCAGAGCCCATGCGGACACGAACCTCCAGCATGTCGGCGTCCCTGCGGGCGCCACTACCGGTGACATGGCTAGCATGACCCTCCTCCCTGGCAGTGACACTGTTGATGTGAGCCCCACTTGCAGATCTGTCATTTGCACATAAGGCCATTTCCCCTTTTCTCTCTCTCTTCCGTTCACAGGGCTATTCATTCTCTCTGTTTCTGCCTCCGTTTCAGATATTTACTCACCTTTTTCCTCTTTCACTCTGTCTGCCGTGGTCTCGATGAGAGTGTGCCACATAAGATTCCCCCATTAAAAGTCATGAATTGAGTGGCTTTTACTGTATTTCTGGTTGTGCACATTCCATTTTAATTCGCAATCCATTTTAGAACATTTTATCACCACCGACCAGAGAAAAACCCTGTAAACATTGGACACTCCTCATTCTCTCTCAAACCCTCTCCCTGACCCTCAGGCCTAGGTAACAACTACATAGAGCGATCAACCCCATATCCATAGATTTCCATATTGTGGGCATTTCATATAAACACAATTGCACAATATGTGAGCTTTTGTGACTGACTTTACACTTAGCACAATATTTTCAACATTCATCCACATTGTAGCCATACCCACAGTGGGAAACCATTTTCTTTCTTTTTGGTTTTAGTAACACCGGGTGTTTTCTCCTTCCTTCCTTCTCTCCTTCCTTCCTTCCTTCCTTCCTTCCTTCCTTCCTTCCTTCCTTCCTTCCTTCCTCCTATTTCTCTCTTACACCTTCTGCCCTCTCTGCTTCCTAGGCCTTAGCTGCATCCTACATTCTGCGTTTTTTTTTGGGAAATCCTCGGCAGTTTCCGGAAAATTGTGTTATTGTTACTATTTACCGCTGTCTCTCCTTGATGATTCTCCATCAATTGTAAACCTCTATTGGTTTTTCCCAAGTCACTAAGTATATTTAAATAAGGTACTCCTGTTTTTCTTTATACAGCCATTTCTGGAGTACAGGGTCACATACTCAAAATCACTGTGTAACTCAAAAACTCATCTAAAATCCCAATATACCCATCACAAAGTTGAAAAATCATAAATCAAACCATCATAAGTCACGGTTTGTCCGTGGATATGGGCTTCATCAATTCCATTGTATTCAATAATGCTGTCCACCATTAACAGTGGCAGACTGTTGGGGAGTGGATTTTGATAGCATTTTAAAAAACAGTTATTAGAGGGATACTTTAACCTGACTGAATATCTCATCTAATTGTATTAGCACGGTGAATGATTATGTGAAATGTTTTGAGACAGAGTAGTACATTTGTGAATGAAATTGTATGGCTTTTTTCACTTAGTAGGAACCTTTGTGTGCGGAAAGCTGAGAAAATTACTTTCTGCTGTAGAGTCTGGCGTTCATCGTAGATTAAAGCTTATTTTTCTGCGAATAAATCTTATTCAATAAAATACGATTTTCTGAAATAAAAAAAAAGCACTTGTGATGTGAACTCATTATCCTCAGCAAAGTAATCCGGAAAAGAAAACCAAACACCATAGTCTCACTTATCATGGGAGCTGAAAAATGGGATCACATGGACACAGGAAGGAGAACAACACACACTGGGGCCTGTCGGGAAGCAGAGCATTAGGAAAAACAGCTAATGCATGCCGGGCTTAATAACTAGGTGATGGGTTGACAGGTGCAGCAAACCACCATGGCACACGTTTACCTTTGTAACAAATCTGCACATCCTGCACATATACCCCAGAACTTAGAAACGAAACGAAACGAAACGGAAAAACAATAACAAAAGGCTAGCGGCAAACTAAAGTTTCAAACTCAGAATGTGACGGACCCACTTTGGTTCAAATCATGGTTCTCAACCCAGGTGCCATAAGGTCAGGATAAAGAATTTGGTTACATATTGTAAATAAGACATACAGCAAATGACTAGAAAAGTTATTCTCAACCTATGTGTGTCTTGTAATTCAAGGATGACGCTATCTACAGGGACACAGCATTAGATTCCAAAGGGCTCAGTCCCGCAAGACTGGCCTCCCACTCTAATAACAATGGGAAGCCCAGCGTTGTTTTACCTCTGCTTCTTAGCAACTGGCTATAAATCGGGTTTCCACCACTCGCAGTTTTAGTTGCATTAATTTGCTGGAAGAGTTCACAGCACGCAGGGAAATACTTACATTTACCATGTTATTATAGCGGATGTTGCCAAAAGTTCAGAAAAAAGACTTTGGGCCCGGCATGTGGGGAGGGGCGCACTACCTTCCTGGAAGTGTTATCCAGAAGCCCTCTAAACCCAGTCCTTTCGGGTTTTTATGGAGACCTCATTCTATAGGCATGATGGGTTAAACCATAGGCTATTGGTGAGCAACTCAACCTGAGGCTCTCAACCCTCCCTGGAAATTGGGGTTGAGGCTTTGCCATTCTCAGTCTGAGTAAAGGAATTTACATGAACGGAATTTTAAAAGAGATTAGCATAGCTGGAAACTTAATTAGGTGATTGAATTATCCGGAGCCACACCTTGATGTTCCTAACCCGAGCACCCTCATCCAACGAATGCTCCACCCAACTGGCTCCCAAGTCTCTACGTGGTTCCAGAGCAAAGGAATGTTTATACAAGGCATATCTCCACGTTTTCTTCAAAGCCTTTTCGCTTCCACGGGTAATTCTTCAACTGCCATACATCAGGGTCAGGGGGAGGGCTTGTTACAACACAGATCTGTGGATCTCCGGGGTTTGAGGGTTGAAAGGACGCTGCTGGTGTCAAAACCACAAGGTGAGAACCACAGAACCACTAGTTGGTTTTCAGTGTTTCAGTGCATTTAATTCATAATCTATTTGGCCAAGAAAACTTGTAAGCTCTTAGATTGTCCCAAATGTGGCGCGTGAAATCAAATCAGGAGAAGAGTTTCCTAGGAGGTGTAGCCTGGGAAAGTTGGGGGTGACTGATGGAAAGGAGGAGCGAAGCTCCGCCCTTTCCGCTGCTAGGCTGCGCCCGAGGCTATTGAAACCCACCCTGGCGGGCCTGTACTCAGATCTTCGCAGAGCGGAGCAGCGGCCGGAGCGTTTTGCGGGCTCTGCGTGGACTTGCAGCTTACAGCGTCTTGCGACTTGGAAGCGGATTCAGAGGACAGGACAGAACACTTGGGTAAGTGTATCTCTGTCTGTCTGTCTGTCTGTCTGTCTGTCTGTCTCATTGGTTGGTTGATTTCCATTTTCTTGAGGAGCACATACCTCACAACACACACACACACACACACACACACACACACACACACACACACACACACTTGTTCATTCTGCGGGTTAGAAAATTGGTAGGGGTCCCTGGGAGCTACAGGTTTCCTAGTCATGTCTGCACCTAAGAACAGTAGGGTCTTGTCTGGCTCTTCTTATGAACGGTCCCCCAGCCCGGACTCCCCAAGATCCATGCTAGCCTCACCCAGCTTCTCCCTCTCCCCTCTCAGAAACTCAGACTTAAGAGGAAGCTCCTCACCAGGGATACGGAGCTACCATTCACCATCCCCTAGGGCTTCACCACACTCACCTCTGTCATCACCAGAATCCCACAAGCTCCCATTTCCCTTTCCTCACCGTGATGGGCAATCAATGAAGCCTTTGGGCTCTCCCGTGTCCTCCTCTGGGGATTCTTTAGAGTCACCAGGTTCATCAATAATATACCACATGTTCTTACTGCCATCACCCAGCAGCTCACAACCAGCTCTCGGGGAGACTCTTGTGTCTCTCAGCTACTCTCCAAACAACCCCAGATTTCAGCTGGAGTCAGCCCCCCACACCCAGGAATCACCTACAAACCCACGGGCCTCACGGTGCTCCTCCCCTATGTCTTTCATCTCTTCAACCCCAGGCCTCAGGGACTCCCCCGTGTCTCCCACTTACTCTCCAGCCATCCAAAGGTTTCTGCGGGAGTCAGCCCCATGCACCCAGGAGTCCCCCAGAGACTCACAGGTTTCGGGAGATTGTGAGCGGTCCCCCATCCCTGACGCCTCAGGATTCATGCCCGCCTCACCCAGCTTCTCCCTCTCCCCTCCCAGAAACTCAGACCCAAGGGTCAGCTCCCCACCAGGGATGTGGAAGTACTCTACATCATCCCGCAGGGCTTCACCACTCTCACATCCATCATCAACAGAATTTCACAACGTTACATTTCCCTTTCCTAACCAAGCAGGACAATCACTCATGTCATTGTGCTCTCCCGTGTCCTCCTCCGGAGATTCTTCACAGTCACCTCATTCATCAATAATATACCATATGTTCCTACTGCCATCATCCAGCAGCTCACCCCCAGCCGTCAATGACTCTCCTGTCTGTCCCAGCTACTCTCCAACTACGCCCAGATTTCAGCGGGAGTCGGTCTCCCACACCCCAGAAGCACCTACAAACTCACAGACTTCAGTGAGATCCTCGCCAGTCTCTCTCACGTCTTCACCCCCAGCCCTTACGGACCCTCCTGTCTCTCTCAACTACTATCCAACCACGCCCACATTTCAGCGGGAGTCAGTTCCAGCAACCCAGGGATCACCAGCAAGCTCACCACTTTCACTGAGTTACTCCCCAGTCTCTAGCACGTCTTTATCCCCAAACCTCAGGGACTCTCCTGTCTGTCCCAGCTACTCTCCAACCACGCCCACATTTCAGCGAGAGTCAGTTGCAGGCACCCAGAAATCACCACCAAACTCACCCATTTCACTGCGTTACTCCCCAGTCTCTCTCATGTCTTCACCATCCCTCAGGGACTCTCCTGCCTGTCCCAGCTACTCTCCAACCACGCCCACATTTCAGCGGGAGTCACTTCCAGGCACCCCGGAATCACCACCAAACTCACCAATTTCACTCAATTACTCCCCAGTCTCCCTCATGTCTTCACCAGCCCTCAGGGACTCTCCTGTGGGTCCCAACTACTCTCAAACCACGCCCACATTTCAGCGGGAGTCAGTTCCAGGCACCCCGGAATCACCACCAAACTCACCAGTTTCACTCAATTACTCTCCAGTCTCTCTCATGTCTTCACCAGCCCTCAGGGACTCTCCTGCCTGTCCCAGCTACTCTCCAGCCACGCCCAGATGTCAGCTGGAATCAGTTCCAGGCACCCCGGAGTCACCACCAAACTCACCAGTTTCACTGAGTTACTCCCCGGTCTCTCTCCTGTCTTCACCCCCAGCCCTCAGGGACTCTCCTGTGTGTCCCCGCTACTCTCCAACCACGCCCAGATTTCAGCGGGAGTCAGTTCCAGGCACCCAGGGATCACCTACACACTCCCCAGTTTCACTGAGTTACTCCCCGGTCTCTCTCATGTCTTCACCCCCAGCCCCCTGGGACTCCCCTGTCTGTCCCAGCTACTCTCCTGCCACGCCCAGATTCCAGCGGGAGTCAGCCTCCTGCATTCCGGAGTCACCTACAGACTCACAGACCTCACTGAGATCCTCCCTGGTCTCTCTCAGGTCTTTGCCCTCAGCCCACAGGGACTCTTGTGTCTCTTTCAGCTACTCTCAAAAGTTCTCTGGATTCCAGCTGGAGTCGGTTCCAGGCACCCAGGACACAACACCAAACTCACCAATTTCACTGACTTACTCCCCATTCTCGCTCATGTTGTCACCTCCAGCCCTCAGGGACTCTTCTGTCTCTCTCAGCTACTCTCCAACCATCTCCCGATTTCACCTGGAGTCAGCTTCCCACACCCAAGAGTCACCTGCAGACTCACGGACCTTACTGCATCCCTCCCCCATTTCCTTCACCTCTTCACTCCCAGCCTTCAGGGACTCTCCAGCGTCTCCCAGCTTCTCTCCAGCCTTCCCCAGATTTCTGCCGCAGTCAGCCCCAGGCACCCAGGAGAACCCTAGACACTCACAGGCCTCACGAGACGATCTCCCTATGACCTGTATCTATACAGGGATGGCTCCCACCTATCCCTCAGTGACCCCAAACCCATCTCCACTTACACTCAGACACTCCCAGGGCCTGACAGCTACTCCCCGTTATTGTCCTTCAGTTCGAAGCCCTGGCCAATCTACTAGCCAACATGACGCAGTTACCTGGCCATTTCTCCACATTTCTGGTGCGGGCCCCACACCCAGCCGCAGAAGAGCCTCTCCTGCATTCCGTCCTCACACACAGGCCTGTCCATCTACTTGCTACTGTCACACTCTTGCCAGCAGAAGAGGCCCCTGTATTGGCCGTTATCACCACCCAGGCTATCCTCACCCCACAGCTGTGCAGCGGGACCCTCCTGCTGGCCCACGTGGCTGCCAGAGCCCATGCGGACACGAACCTCCAGCATGTCGGCGTCCCTGCGGGCGCCACTACCGGTGACATGGCTAGCATGACCCTCCTCCCTGGCAGTGACACTGTTGATGTGAGCCCCACTTGCAGATCTGTCATTTGCACATAAGGCCATTTCCCCTTTTCTCTCTCTCTTCCGTTCACAGGGCTATTCATTCTCTCTGTTTCTGCCTCCGTTTCAGATATTTACTCACCTTTTTCCTCTTTCACTCTGTCTGCCGTGGTCTCGATGAGAGTGTGCCACATAAGATTCCCCCATTAAAAGTCATGAATTGAGTGGCTTTTACTGTATTTCTGGTTGTGCACATTCCATTTTAATTCGCAATCCATTTTAGAACATTTTATCACCACCGACCAGAGAAAAACCCTGTAAACATTGGACACTCCTCATTCTCTCTCAAACCCTCTCCCTGACCCTCAGCCCTAGGTAACAACTACATAGAGCGATCAACCCCATATCCATAGATTTCCATATTGTGGGCATTTCATATAAACACAATTGCACAATATGTGAGCTTTTGTGACTGACTTTACACTTAGCACAATATTTTCAACATTCATCCACATTGTAGCCATACCCACAGTGGGAAACCATTTTCTTTCTTTTTGGTTTTAGTAACACCGGGTGTTTTCTCCTTCCTTCCTTCTCTCCTTCCTTCCTTCCTTCCTTCCTTCCTTCCTTCCTTCCTTCCTTCCTTCCTTCCTCCTATTTCTCTCTTACACCTTCTGCCCTCTCTGCTTCCTAGGCCTTAGCTGCATCCTACATTCTGCGTTTTTTTTTGGGAAATCCTCGGCAGTTTCCGGAAAATTGTGTTATTGTTACTATTTACCGCTGTCTCTCCTTGATGATTCTCCATCAATTGTAAACCTCTATTGGTTTTTCCCAAGTCACTAAGTATATTTAAATAAGGTACTCCTGTTTTTCTTTATACAGCCATTTCTGGAGTACGGGGTCACATACTCAAAATCACTGTGTAACTCAAAAACTCATCTAAAATCCCAATATACCCATCACAAAGTTGAAAACTCATAAATCAAACCATCATAAGTCACGGTTTGTCCGTGGATATGGGCTTCATCAATTCCATTGTATTCAATAATGCTGTCCACCATTAACAGTGGCAGACTGTTGGGGAGTGGATTTTGATAGCATTTTAAAAAACAGTTATTAGAGGGATACTTTAACCTGACTGAATATCTCATCTAATTGTATTAGCACGGTGAATGATTATGTGAAATGTTTTGAGACAGAGTAGTACATTTGTGAATGAAATTGTATGGCTTTTTTCACTTAGTAGGAACCTTTGTGTGCGGAAAGCTGAGAAAATTACTTTCTGCTGTAGAGTCTGGCATTCATTGTAGATTAAAGCTTATTTTTCTGCGAATAAATCTTATTCAATAAAATACGATTTTCTGAAATAAAAAAAAAGCACTTGTGATGTGAACTCATTATCCTCAGCAAAGTAATCCGGAAAAGAAAACCAAACACCATAGTCTCACTTATCATGGGAGCTGAAAAATGGGATCACATGGACACAGGAAGGGGAACAACACACACTGGGGCCTGTCGGGAGGCAGAGCATTAGGAAAAACAGCTAATGCATGCCGGGCTTAATAACTAGGTGATGGGTTGACAGGTGCAGCAAACCACCATGGCACACGTTTACCTTTGTAACAAATCTGCACATCCTGCACATATACCCCAGAACTTAGAAACGAAACGAAGCGAAACGGAAAAACAATAACAAAAGGCTAGCGGCAAACTAAAGTTTCAAACTCAGAATGTGACGGACCCACTTTGGTTCAAATCATGGTTCTCAACCCAGGTGCCATAAGGTCAGGATAAAGAATTTGGTTACATATTGTAAATAAGACATACAGCAAATGACTAGAAAAGTTATTCTCAACCTATGTGTGTCTTGTAATTCAAGGATGACGCTATCTACCGGGACACAGCATTAGATTCCAAAGGGCTCAGTCCCGCAAGACTGGCCTCCCACTCTAATAACAATGGGAAGCCCAGCGTTGTTTTACCTCTGCTTCTTAGCAACTGGCTATAAATCGGGTTTCCACCACTCGCAGTTTTAGTTGCATTAATTTGCTGGAAGAGTTCACAGCACGCAGGGAAACACTTACATTTTCCATGTTATTATAGCGGATGTTGCCAAAAGTTCAGAAAAAAGACTTTGGGCCCGGCATGTGGGGAGGGGCGCACTACCTTCCTGGAAGTGTTATCCAGAAGCCCTCTAAACCCAGTCCTTTCGGGTTTTTATGGAGACCTCATTCTATAGGCATGATGGGTTAAACCATAGGCTATTGGTGAGCAACTCAACCTGAGGCTCTCAACCCTCCCTGGAAATTGGGGTTGAGGCTTTGCCATTCTCAGTCTGAGTAAAGGAATTTACATGAACGGAATTTTAAAAGAGATTAGCATAGCTGGAAACTTAATTAGGTGATTGAATTATCCGGAGCCACACCTTGATGTTCCTAACCCGAGCACCCTCATCCAACGAATGCTCCACCCAACTGGCTCCCAAGTCTCTACGTGGTTCCAGAGCAAAGGAATGTTTATACAAGGCATATCTCCACGTTTTCTTCAAAGTCTTTTCGCTTCCACGGGTAATTCTTCAACTGCCATGCATCAGGGTCAGGGGGAGGGCTTGTTACAACACAGATCTGTGGATCTCCGGGGTTTGAGGGTTGAAAGGACGCTGCTGGTGTCAAAACCACAAGGTGAGAACCACAGAACCACTAGTTGTTTTTCAGTGTTTCAGTGCATTTAATTCATAATCTATTTGGCCAAGAAAACTTGTAAGCTCTTAGATTGTCCCAAAAGTGGCGCGTGAAATCAAATCAGGAGAAGAGTTTCCTAGGAGGTGTAGCCTGGGAAAGTTGGGGGTGACTGATGGAAAGGAGGAGCGAAGCTCCGCCCTTTCCGCTGCTAGGCTGCGCCCGAGGCTATTGAAACCCACCCTGGCGGGCCTGTACTCAGATCTTCGCAGAGCGGAGCAGCGGCCGGAGCGTTTTGCGGGCTCTGCGTGGACTTGCAGCTTACAGCGTCTTGCGACTTGGAAGCGGATTCAGAGGACAGGACAGAACACTTGGGTAAGTGTATCTCTGTCTGTCTGTCTGTCTGTCTGTCTGTCTGTCTCATTGGTTGGTTGATTTCCATTTTCTTGAGGAGCACATACCTCACAACACACACACACACACACACACACACACACACACACACACTCGTTCATTCTGCGGGTTAGAAAATTGGTAGGGGTCCCTGGGAGCTACAGGTTTCCTAGTCATGTCTGCACCTAAGAACAGTAGGGTCTTGTCTGGCTCTTCTTATGAACGGTCCCCCAGCCCGGACTCCCCAAGATCCATGCTAGCCTCACCCAGCTTCTCCCTCTCCCCTCTCAGAAACTCAGACTTAAGAGGAAGCTCCTCACCAGGGATCCGGAGCTACCATTCACCATCCCCTAGGGCTTCACCACACTCACCTCTGTCATCACCAGAATCCCACAAGCTCCCATTTCCCTTTCCTCACCATGATGGGCAATCAATGAAGCCTTTGGGCTCTCCCGTGTCCTCCTCTGGGGATTCTTTAGAGTCACCAGGTTCATCAATAATATACCACATGTTCTTACTGCCATCACCCAGCAGCTCACAACCAGCTCTCGGGGAGACTCTTGTGTCTCTCAGCTACTCTCCAAACAACCCCAGATTTCAGCTGGAGTCAGCCCCCACACCCAGGAATCACCTACAAACCCACGGGCCTCACGGTGCTCCTCCCCTATGTCTTTCATCTCTTCAACCCCAGGCCTCAGGGACTCCCCCGTGTCTCCCACTTACTCTCCAGCCATCCAAAGGTTTCTGCGGGAGTCAGCCCCATGCACCCAGGAGTCCCCCAGAGACTCACAGGTTTCGGGAGATTGTGAGCGGTCCCCCATCCCTGACGCCTCAGGATTCATGCCCGCCTCACCCAGCTTCTCCCTCTCCCCTCCCAGAAACTCAGACCCAAGGGTCAGCTCCCCACCAGGGATGTGGAAGTACTCTACATCATCCCGCAGGGCTTCACCACTCTCACATCCATCATCAACAGAATTTCACAACGTTACATTTCCCTTTCCTAACCAAGCAGGACAATCACTCATGTCATTGTGCTCTCCCGTGTCCTCCTCCGGAGATTCTTCACAGTCACCTCATTCATCAATAATATACCATATGTTCCTACTGCCATCATCCAGCAGCTCACCCCCAGCCGTCAATGACTCTCCTGTCTGTCCCAGCTACTCTCCAACTACGCCCAGATTTCAGCGGGAGTCGGTCTCCCACACCCCAGAAGCACCTACAAACTCACAGACTTCAGTGAGATCCTCGCCAGTCTCTCTCACGTCTTCACCCCCAGCCCTTACGGACCCTCCTGTCTCTCTCAACTACTATCCAACCACGCCCACATTTCAGCGGGAGTCAGTTCCAGCAACCCAGGGATCACCAGCAAGCTCACCACTTTCACTGAGTTACTCCCCAGTCTCTAGCACGTCTTTATCCCCAACCCTCAGGGACTCTCCTGTCTGTCCCAGCTACTCTCCAACCACGCCCACATTTCAGCGAGAGTCAGTTGCAGGCACCCAGAAATCACCACCAAACTCACCCATTTCACTGCGTTACTCCCCAGTCTCTCTCATGTCTTCACCATCCCTCAGGGACTCTCCTGCCTGTCCCAGCTACTCTCCAACCACGCCCACATTTCAGCGGGAGTCACTTCCAGGCACCCCGGAATCACCACCAAACTCACCAATTTCACTCAATTACTCCCCAGTCTCCCTCATGTCTTCACCAGCCCTCAGGGACTCTCCTGTGGGTCCCAACTACTCTCAAACCACGCCCACATTTCAGCGGGAGTCAGTTCCAGGCACCCCGGAATCACCACCAAACTCACCAGTTTCACTCAATTACTCTCCAGTCTCTCTCATGTCTTCACCAGCCCTCAGGGACTCTCCTGCCTGTCCCAGCTACTCTCCAGCCACGCCCAGATGTCAGCTGGAATCAGTTCCAGGCACCCCGGAGTCACCACCAAACTCACCAGTTTCACTGAGTTACTCCCCGGTCTCTCTCCTGTCTTCACCCCCAGCCCTCAGGGACTCTCCTGTGTGTCCCCGCTACTCTCCAACCACGCCCAGATTTCAGCGGGAGTCAGTTCCAGGCACCCAGGGATCACCTACACACTCCCCAGTTTCACTGAGTTACTCCCCGGTCTCTCTCATGTCTTCACCCCCAGCCCCCTGGGACTCCCCTGTCTGTCCCAGCTACTCTCCTGCCACGCCCAGATTCCAGCGGGAGTCAGCCTCCTGCATTCCGGAGTCACCTACAGACTCACAGACCTCACTGAGATCCTCCCTGGTCTCTCTCAGGTCTTTGCCCTCAGCCCACAGGGACTCTTGTGTCTCTTTCAGCTACTCTCAAAAGTTCTCTGGATTCCAGCTGGAGTCGGTTCCAGGCACCCAGGACACAACACCAAACTCACCAATTTCACTGACTTACTCCCCATTCTCGCTCATGTTGTCACCTCCAGCCCTCAGGGACTCTTCTGTCTCTCTCAGCTACTCTCCAACCATCTCCCGATTTCACCTGGAGTCAGCTTCCCACACCCAAGAGTCACCTGCAGACTCACGGACCTTACTGCATCCCTCCCCCATTTCCTTCACCTCTTCACTCCCAGCCTTCAGGGACTCTCCAGCGTCTCCCAGCTTCTCTCCAGCCTTCCCCAGATTTCTGCCGCAGTCAGCCCCAGGCACCCAGGAGAACCCTAGACACTCACAGGCCTCACGAGACGATCTCCCTATGACCTGTATCTGTACAGGGATGGCTCCCACCTATCCCTCAGTGACCCCAAACCCATCTCCACTTACACTCAGACACTCCCAGGGCCTGACAGCTACTCCCCGTTATTGTCCTTCAGTTCGAAGCCCTGGCCAATCTACTAGCCAACATGACGCAGTTACCTGGCCATTTCTCCACATTTCTGGTGCGGGCCCCACACCCAGCCGCAGAAGAGCCTCTCCTGCATTCCGTCCTCACACACAGGCCTGTCCATCTACTTGCTACTGTCACACTCTTGCCAGCAGAAGAGGCCCCTGTATTGGCCGTTATCACCACCCATGCTATCCTCACCCCACAGCTGTGCAGCGGGACCCTCCTGCTGGCCCACGTGGCTGCCAGAGCCCATGCGGACACGAACCTCCAGCATGTCGGCGTCCCTGCGGGCGCCACTACCGGTGACATGGCTAGCATGACCCTCCTCCCTGGCAGTGACACTGTTGATGTGAGCCCCACTTGCAGATCTGTCATTTGCACATAAGGCCATTTCCCCTTTTCTCTCTCTCTTCCGTTCACAGGGCTATTCATTCTCTCTGTTTCTGCCTCCGTTTCAGATATTTACTCACCTTTTTCCTCTTTCACTCTGTCTGCCGTGGTCTCGATGAGAGTGTGCCACATAAGATTCCCCCATTAAAAGTCATGAATTGAGTGGCTTTTACTGTATTTCTGGTTGTGCACATTCCATTTTAATTCGCAATCCATTTTAGAACATTTTATCACCACCGACCAGAGAAAAACCCTGTAAACATTGGACACTCCTCATTCTCTCTCAAACCCTCTCCCTGACCCTCAGCCCTAGGTAACAACTACATAGAGCGATCAACCCCATATCCATAGATTTCCATATTGTGGGCATTTCATATAAACACAATTGCACAATATGTGAGCTTTTGTGACTGACTTTACACTTAGCACAATATTTTCAACATTCATCCACATTGTAGCCATACCCACAGTGGGAAACCATTTTCTTTCTTTTTGGTTTTAGTAACACCGGGTGTTTTCTCCTTCCTTCCTTCTCTCCTTCCTTCCTTCCTTCCTTCCTTCCTTCCTTCCTTCCTTCCTTCCTTCCTTCCTCCTATTTCTCTCTTACACCTTCTGCCCTCTCTGCTTCCTAGGCCTTAGCTGCATCCTACATTCTGCGTTTTTTTTTGGGAAATCCTCGGCAGTTTCCGGAAAATTGTGTTATTGTTACTATTTACCGCTGTCTCTCCTTGATGATTCTCCATCAATTGTAAACCTCTATTGGTTTTTCCCAAGTCACTAAGTATATTTAAATAAGGTACTCCTGTTTTTCTTTATACAGCCATTTCTGGAGTACAGGGTCACATACTCAAAATCACTGTGTAACTCAAAAACTCATCTAAAATCCCAATATACCCATCACAAAGTTGAAAACTCATAAATCAAACCATCATAAGTCACGGTTTGTCCGTGGATATGGGCTTCATCAATTCCATTGTATTCAATAATGCTGTCCACCATTAACAGTGGCAGACTGTTGGGGAGTGGATTTTGATAGCATTTTAAAAAACAGTTATTAGAGGGATACTTTAACCTGACTGAATATCTCATCTAATTGTATTAGCACGGTGAATGATTATGTGAAATGTTTTGAGACAGAGTAGTACATTTGTGAATGAAATTGTATGGCTTTTTTCACTTAGTAGGAACCTTTGTGTGCGGAAAGCTGAGAAAATTACTTTCTGCTGTAGAGTCTGGCATTCATTGTAGATTAAAGCTTATTTTTCTGCGAATAAATCTTATTCAATAAAATACGATTTTCTGAAATAAAAAAAAAGCACTTGTGATGTGAACTCATTATCCTCAGCAAAGTAATCCGGAAAAGAAAACCAAACACCATAGTCTCACTTATCATGGGAGCTGAAAAATGGGATCACATGGACACAGGAAGGGGAACAACACACACTGGGGCCTGTCGGGAGGCAGAGCATTAGGAAAAACAGCTAATGCATGCCGGGCTTAATAACTAGGTGATGGGTTGACAGGTGCAGCAAACCACCATGGCACACGTTTACCTTTGTAACAAATCTGCACATCCTGCACATATACCCCAGAACTTAGAAACGAAACGAAGCGAAACGGAAAAACAATAACAAAAGGCTAGCGGCAAACTAAAGTTTCAAACTCAGAATGTGACGGACCCACTTTGGTTCAAATCATGGTTCTCAACCCAGGTGCCATAAGGTCAGGATAAAGAATTTGGTTACATATTGTAAATAAGACATACAGCAAATGACTAGAAAAGTTATTCTCAACCTATGTGTGTCTTGTAATTCAAGGATGACGCTATCTACCGGGACACAGCATTAGATTCCAAAGGGCTCAGTCCCGCAAGACTGGCCTCCCACTCTAATAACAATGGGAAGCCCAGCGTTGTTTTACCTCTGCTTCTTAGCAACTGGCTATAAATCGGGTTTCCACCACTCGCAGTTTTAGTTGCATTAATTTGCTGGAAGAGTTCACAGCACGCAGGGAAACACTTACATTTTCCATGTTATTATAGCGGATGTTGCCAAAAGTTCAGAAAAAAGACTTTGGGCCCGGCATGTGGGGAGGGGCGCACTACCTTCCTGGAAGTGTTATCCAGAAGCCCTCTAAACCCAGTCCTTTCGGGTTTTTATGGAGACCTCATTCTATAGGCATGATGGGTTAAACCATAGGCTATTGGTGAGCAACTCAACCTGAGGCTCTCAACCCTCCCTGGAAATTGGGGTTGAGGCTTTGCCATTCTCAGTCTGAGTAAAGGAATTTACATGAACGGAATTTTAAAAGAGATTAGCATAGCTGGAAACTTAATTAGGTGATTGAATTATCCGGAGCCACACCTTGATGTTCCTAACCCGAGCACCCTCATCCAACGAATGCTCCACCCAACTGGCTCCCAAGTCTCTACGTGGTTCCAGAGCAAAGGAATGTTTATACAAGGCATATCTCCACGTTTTCTTCAAAGTCTTTTCGCTTCCACGGGTAATTCTTCAACTGCCATGCATCAGGGTCAGGGGGAGGGCTTGTTACAACACAGATCTGTGGATCTCCGGGGTTTGAGGGTTGAAAGGACGCTGCTGGTGTCAAAACCACAAGGTGAGAACCACAGAACCACTAGTTGGTTTTCAGTGTTTCAGTGCATTTAATTCATAATCTATTTGGCCAAGAAAACTTGTAAGCTCTTAGATTGTCCCAAATGTGGCGCGTGAAATCAAATCAGGAGAAGAGTTTCCTAGGAGGTGTAGCCTGGGAAAGTTGGGGGTGACTGATGGAAAGGAGGAGCGAAGCTCCGCCCTTTCCGCTGCTAGGCTGCGCCCGAGGCTATTGAAACCCACCCTGGCGGGCCTGTACTCAGATCTTCGCAGAGCGGAGCAGCGGCCGGAGCGTTTTGCGGGCTCTGCGTGGACTTGCAGCTTACAGCGTCTTGCGACTTGGAAGCGGATTCAGAGGACAGGACAGAACACTTGGGTAAGTGTATCTCTGTCTGTCTGTCTGTCTGTCTGTCTGTCTGTCTCATTGGTTGGTTGATTTCCATTTTCTTGAGGAGCACATACCTCACAACACACACACACACACACACACACACACACACACACACACACACTCGTTCATTCTGCGGGTTAGAAAATTGGTAGGGGTCCCTGGGAGCTACAGGTTTCCTAGTCATGTCTGCACCTAAGAACAGTAGGGTCTTGTCTGGCTCTTCTTATGAACGGTCCCCCAGCCCGGACTCCCCAAGATCCATGCTAGCCTCACCCAGCTTCTCCCTCTCCCCTCTCAGAAACTCAGACTTAAGAGGAAGCTCCTCACCAGGGATCCGGAGCTACCATTCACCATCCCCTAGGGCTTCACCACACTCACCTCTGTCATCACCAGAATCCCACAAGCTCCCATTTCCCTTTCCTCACCATGATGGGCAATCAATGAAGCCTTTGGGCTCTCCCGTGTCCTCCTCTGGGGATTCTTTAGAGTCACCAGGTTCATCAATAATATACCACATGTTCTTACTGCCATCACCCAGCAGCTCACAACCAGCTCTCGGGGAGACTCTTGTGTCTCTCAGCTACTCTCCAAACAACCCCAGATTTCAGCTGGAGTCAGCCCCCACACCCAGGAATCACCTACAAACCCACGGGCCTCACGGTGCTCCTCCCCTATGTCTTTCATCTCTTCAACCCCAGGCCTCAGGGACTCCCCCGTGTCTCCCACTTACTCTCCAGCCATCCAAAGGTTTCTGCGGGAGTCAGCCCCATGCACCCAGGAGTCCCCCAGAGACTCACAGGTTTCGGGAGATTGTGAGCGGTCCCCCATCCCTGACGCCTCAGGATTCATGCCCGCCTCACCCAGCTTCTCCCTCTCCCCTCCCAGAAACTCAGACCCAAGGGTCAGCTCCCCACCAGGGATGTGGAAGTACTCTACATCATCCCGCAGGGCTTCACCACTCTCACATCCATCATCAACAGAATTTCACAACGTTACATTTCCCTTTCCTAACCAAGCAGGACAATCACTCATGTCATTGTGCTCTCCCGTGTCCTCCTCCGGAGATTCTTCACAGTCACCTCATTCATCAATAATATACCATATGTTCCTACTGCCATCATCCAGCAGCTCACCCCCAGCCGTCAATGACTCTCCTGTCTGTCCCAGCTACTCTCCAACTACGCCCAGATTTCAGCGGGAGTCGGTCTCCCACACCCCAGAAGCACCTACAAACTCACAGACTTCAGTGAGATCCTCGCCAGTCTCTCTCACGTCTTCACCCCCAGCCCTTACGGACCCTCCTGTCTCTCTCAACTACTATCCAACCACGCCCACATTTCAGCGGGAGTCAGTTCCAGCAACCCAGGGATCACCAGCAAGCTCACCACTTTCACTGAGTTACTCCCCAGTCTCTAGCACGTCTTTATCCCCAACCCTCAGGGACTCTCCTGTCTGTCCCAGCTACTCTCCAACCACGCCCACATTTCAGCGAGAGTCAGTTGCAGGCACCCAGAAATCACCACCAAACTCACCCATTTCACTGCGTTACTCCCCAGTCTCTCTCATGTCTTCACCATCCCTCAGGGACTCTCCTGCCTGTCCCAGCTACTCTCCAACCACGCCCACATTTCAGCGGGAGTCACTTCCAGGCACCCCGGAATCACCACCAAACTCACCAATTTCACTCAATTACTCCCCAGTCTCCCTCATGTCTTCACCAGCCCTCAGGGACTCTCCTGTGGGTCCCAACTACTCTCAAACCACGCCCACATTTCAGCGGGAGTCAGTTCCAGGCACCCCGGAATCACCACCAAACTCACCAGTTTCACTCAATTACTCTCCAGTCTCTCTCATGTCTTCACCAGCCCTCAGGGACTCTCCTGCCTGTCCCAGCTACTCTCCAGCCACGCCCAGATGTCAGCTGGAATCAGTTCCAGGCACCCCGGAGTCACCACCAAACTCACCAGTTTCACTGAGTTACTCCCCGGTCTCTCTCCTGTCTTCACCCCCAGCCCTCAGGGACTCTCCTGTGTGTCCCCGCTACTCTCCAACCACGCCCAGATTTCAGCGGGAGTCAGTTCCAGGCACCCAGGGATCACCTACACACTCCCCAGTTTCACTGAGTTACTCCCCGGTCTCTCTCATGTCTTCACCCCCAGCCCCCTGGGACTCCCCTGTCTGTCCCAGCTACTCTCCTGCCACGCCCAGATTCCAGCGGGAGTCAGCCTCCTGCATTCCGGAGTCACCTACAGACTCACAGACCTCACTGAGATCCTCCCTGGTCTCTCTCAGGTCTTTGCCCTCAGCCCACAGGGACTCTTGTGTCTCTTTCAGCTACTCTCAAAAGTTCTCTGGATTCCAGCTGGAGTCGGTTCCAGGCACCCAGGACACAACACCAAACTCACCAATTTCACTGACTTACTCCCCATTCTCGCTCATGTTGTCACCTCCAGCCCTCAGGGACTCTTCTGTCTCTCTCAGCTACTCTCCAACCATCTCCCGATTTCACCTGGAGTCAGCTTCCCACACCCAAGAGTCACCTGCAGACTCACGGACCTTACTGCATCCCTCCCCCATTTCCTTCACCTCTTCACTCCCAGCCTTCAGGGACTCTCCAGCGTCTCCCAGCTTCTCTCCAGCCTTCCCCAGATTTCTGCCGCAGTCAGCCCCAGGCACCCAGGAGAACCCTAGACACTCACAGGCCTCACGAGACGATCTCCCTATGACCTGTATCTGTACAGGGATGGCTCCCACCTATCCCTCAGTGACCCCAAACCCATCTCCACTTACACTCAGACACTCCCAGGGCCTGACAGCTACTCCCCGTTATTGTCCTTCAGTTCGAAGCCCTGGCCAATCTACTAGCCAACATGACGCAGTTACCTGGCCATTTCTCCACATTTCTGGTGCGGGCCCCACACCCAGCCGCAGAAGAGCCTCTCCTGCATTCCGTCCTCACACACAGGCCTGTCCATCTACTTGCTACTGTCACACTCTTGCCAGCAGAAGAGGCCCCTGTATTGGCCGTTATCACCACCCATGCTATCCTCACCCCACAGCTGTGCAGCGGGACCCTCCTGCTGGCCCACGTGGCTGCCAGAGCCCATGCGGACACGAACCTCCAGCATGTCGGCGTCCCTGCGGGCGCCACTACCGGTGACATGGCTAGCATGACCCTCCTCCCTGGCAGTGACACTGTTGATGTGAGCCCCACTTGCAGATCTGTCATTTGCACATAAGGCCATTTCCCCTTTTCTCTCTCTCTTCCGTTCACAGGGCTATTCATTCTCTCTGTTTCTGCCTCCGTTTCAGATATTTACTCACCTTTTTCCTCTTTCACTCTGTCTGCCGTGGTCTCGATGAGAGTGTGCCACATAAGATTCCCCCATTAAAAGTCATGAATTGAGTGGCTTTTACTGTATTTCTGGTTGTGCACATTCCATTTTAATTCGCAATCCATTTTAGAACATTTTATCACCACCGACCAGAGAAAAACCCTGTAAACATTGGACACTCCTCATTCTCTCTCAAACCCTCTCCCTGACCCTCAGCCCTAGGTAACAACTACATAGAGCGATCAACCCCATATCCATAGATTTCCATATTGTGGGCATTTCATATAAACACAATTGCACAATATGTGAGCTTTTGTGACTGACTTTACACTTAGCACAATATTTTCAACATTCATCCACATTGTAGCCATACCCACAGTGGGAAACCATTTTCTTTCTTTTTGGTTTTAGTAACACCGGGTGTTTTCTCCTTCCTTCCTTCTCTCCTTCCTTCCTTCCTTCCTTCCTTCCTTCCTTCCTTCCTTCCTTCCTTCCTTCCTCCTATTTCTCTCTTACACCTTCTGCCCTCTCTGCTTCCTAGGCCTTAGCTGCATCCTACATTCTGCGTTTTTTTTTGGGAAATCCTCGGCAGTTTCCGGAAAATTGTGTTATTGTTACTATTTACCGCTGTCTCTCCTTGATGATTCTCCATCAATTGTAAACCTCTATTGGTTTTTCCCAAGTCACTAAGTATATTTAAATAAGGTACTCCTGTTTTTCTTTATACAGCCATTTCTGGAGTACAGGGTCACATACTCAAAATCACTGTGTAACTCAAAAACTCATCTAAAATCCCAATATACCCATCACAAAGTTGAAAACTCATAAATCAAACCATCATAAGTCACGGTTTGTCCGTGGATATGGGCTTCATCAATTCCATTGTATTCAATAATGCTGTCCACCATTAACAGTGGCAGACTGTTGGGGAGTGGATTTTGATAGCATTTTAAAAAACAGTTATTAGAGGGATACTTTAACCTGACTGAATATCTCATCTAATTGTATTAGCACGGTGAATGATTATGTGAAATGTTTTGAGACAGAGTAGTACATTTGTGAATGAAATTGTATGGCTTTTTTCACTTAGTAGGAACCTTTGTGTGCGGAAAGCTGAGAAAATTACTTTCTGCTGTAGAGTCTGGCATTCATCGTAGATTAAAGCTTATTTTTCTGCGAATAAATCTTATTCAATAAAATACGATTTTCTGAAATAAAAAAAAAGCACTTGTGATGTGAACTCATTATCCTCAGCAAAGTAATCCGGAAAAGAAAACCAAACACCATAGTCTCACTTATCATGGGAGCTGAAAAATGGGATCACATGGACACAGGAAGGGGAACAACACACACTGGGGCCTGTCGGGAGGCAGAGCATTAGGAAAAACAGCTAATGCATGCCGGGCTTAATAACTAGGTGATGGGTTGACAGGTGCAGCAAACCACCATGGCACACGTTTACCTTTGTAACAAATCTGCACATCCTGCACATATACCCCAGAACTTAGAAACGAAACGAAGCGAAACGGAAAAACAATAACAAAAGGCTAGCGGCAAACTAAAGTTTCAAACTCAGAATGTGACGGACCCACTTTGGTTCAAATCATGGTTCTCAACCCAGGTGCCATAAGGTCAGGATAAAGAATTTGGTTACATATTGTAAATAAGACATACAGCAAATGACTAGAAAAGTTATTCTCAACCTATGTGTGTCTTGTAATTCAAGGATGACGCTATCTACCGGGACACAGCATTAGATTCCAAAGGGCTCAGTCCCGCAAGACTGGCCTCCCACTCTAATAACAATGGGAAGCCCAGCGTTGTTTTACCTCTGCTTCTTAGCAACTGGCTATAAATCGGGTTTCCACCACTCGCAGTTTTAGTTGCATTAATTTGCTGGAAGAGTTCACAGCACGCAGGGAAACACTTACATTTTCCATGTTATTATAGCGGATGTTGCCAAAAGTTCAGAAAAAAGACTTTGGGCCCGGCATGTGGGGAGGGGCGCACTACCTTCCTGGAAGTGTTATCCAGAAGCCCTCTAAACCCAGTCCTTTCGGGTTTTTATGGAGACCTCATTCTATAGGCATGATGGGTTAAACCATAGGCTATTGGTGAGCAACTCAACCTGAGGCTCTCAACCCTCCCTGGAAATTGGGGTTGAGGCTTTGCCATTCTCAGTCTGAGTAAAGGAATTTACATGAACGGAATTTTAAAAGAGATTAGCATAGCTGGAAACTTAATTAGGTGATTGAATTATCCGGAGCCACACCTTGATGTTCCTAACCCGAGCACCCTCATCCAACGAATGCTCCACCCAACTGGCTCCCAAGTCTCTACGTGGTTCCAGAGCAAAGGAATGTTTATACAAGGCATATCTCCACGTTTTCTTCAAAGTCTTTTCGCTTCCACGGGTAATTCTTCAACTGCCATGCATCAGGGTCAGGGGGAGGGCTTGTTACAACACAGATCTGTGGATCTCCGGGGTTTGAGGGTTGAAAGGACGCTGCTGGTGTCAAAACCACAAGGTGAGAACCACAGAACCACTAGTTGTTTTTCAGTGTTTCAGTGCATTTAATTCATAATCTATTTGGCCAAGAAAACTTGTAAGCTCTTAGATTGTCCCAAAAGTGGCGCGTGAAATCAAATCAGGAGAAGAGTTTCCTAGGAGGTGTAGCCTGGGAAAGTTGGGGGTGACTGATGGAAAGGAGGAGCGAAGCTCCGCCCTTTCCGCTGCTAGGCTGCGCCCGAGGCTATTGAAACCCACCCTGGCGGGCCTGTACTCAGATCTTCGCAGAGCGGAGCAGCGGCCGGAGCGTTTTGCGGGCTCTGCGTGGACTTGCAGCTTACAGCGTCTTGCGACTTGGAAGCGGATTCAGAGGACAGGACAGAACACTTGGGTAAGTGTATCTCTGTCTGTCTGTCTGTCTGTCTGTCTGTCTGTCTCATTGGTTGGTTGATTTCCATTTTCTTGAGGAGCACATACCTCACAACACACACACACACACACACACACACACACACACACACACTCGTTCATTCTGCGGGTTAGAAAATTGGTAGGGGTCCCTGGGAGCTACAGGTTTCCTAGTCATGTCTGCACCTAAGAACAGTAGGGTCTTGTCTGGCTCTTCTTATGAACGGTCCCCCAGCCCGGACTCCCCAAGATCCATGCTAGCCTCACCCAGCTTCTCCCTCTCCCCTCTCAGAAACTCAGACTTAAGAGGAAGCTCCTCACCAGGGATCCGGAGCTACCATTCACCATCCCCTAGGGCTTCACCACACTCACCTCTGTCATCACCAGAATCCCACAAGCTCCCATTTCCCTTTCCTCACCATGATGGGCAATCAATGAAGCCTTTGGGCTCTCCCGTGTCCTCCTCTGGGGATTCTTTAGAGTCACCAGGTTCATCAATAATATACCACATGTTCTTACTGCCATCACCCAGCAGCTCACAACCAGCTCTCGGGGAGACTCTTGTGTCTCTCAGCTACTCTCCAAACAACCCCAGATTTCAGCTGGAGTCAGCCCCCACACCCAGGAATCACCTACAAACCCACGGGCCTCACGGTGCTCCTCCCCTATGTCTTTCATCTCTTCAACCCCAGGCCTCAGGGACTCCCCCGTGTCTCCCACTTACTCTCCAGCCATCCAAAGGTTTCTGCGGGAGTCAGCCCCATGCACCCAGGAGTCCCCCAGAGACTCACAGGTTTCGGGAGATTGTGAGCGGTCCCCCATCCCTGACGCCTCAGGATTCATGCCCGCCTCACCCAGCTTCTCCCTCTCCCCTCCCAGAAACTCAGACCCAAGGGTCAGCTCCCCACCAGGGATGTGGAAGTACTCTACATCATCCCGCAGGGCTTCACCACTCTCACATCCATCATCAACAGAATTTCACAACGTTACATTTCCCTTTCCTAACCAAGCAGGACAATCACTCATGTCATTGTGCTCTCCCGTGTCCTCCTCCGGAGATTCTTCACAGTCACCTCATTCATCAATAATATACCATATGTTCCTACTGCCATCATCCAGCAGCTCACCCCCAGCCGTCAATGACTCTCCTGTCTGTCCCAGCTACTCTCCAACTACGCCCAGATTTCAGCGGGAGTCGGTCTCCCACACCCCAGAAGCACCTACAAACTCACAGACTTCAGTGAGATCCTCGCCAGTCTCTCTCACGTCTTCACCCCCAGCCCTTACGGACCCTCCTGTCTCTCTCAACTACTATCCAACCACGCCCACATTTCAGCGGGAGTCAGTTCCAGCAACCCAGGGATCACCAGCAAGCTCACCACTTTCACTGAGTTACTCCCCAGTCTCTAGCACGTCTTTATCCCCAACCCTCAGGGACTCTCCTGTCTGTCCCAGCTACTCTCCAACCACGCCCACATTTCAGCGAGAGTCAGTTGCAGGCACCCAGAAATCACCACCAAACTCACCCATTTCACTGCGTTACTCCCCAGTCTCTCTCATGTCTTCACCATCCCTCAGGGACTCTCCTGCCTGTCCCAGCTACTCTCCAACCACGCCCACATTTCAGCGGGAGTCACTTCCAGGCACCCCGGAATCACCACCAAACTCACCAATTTCACTCAATTACTCCCCAGTCTCCCTCATGTCTTCACCAGCCCTCAGGGACTCTCCTGTGGGTCCCAACTACTCTCAAACCACGCCCACATTTCAGCGGGAGTCAGTTCCAGGCACCCCGGAATCACCACCAAACTCACCAGTTTCACTCAATTACTCTCCAGTCTCTCTCATGTCTTCACCAGCCCTCAGGGACTCTCCTGCCTGTCCCAGCTACTCTCCAGCCACGCCCAGATGTCAGCTGGAATCAGTTCCAGGCACCCCGGAGTCACCACCAAACTCACCAGTTTCACTGAGTTACTCCCCGGTCTCTCTCCTGTCTTCACCCCCAGCCCTCAGGGACTCTCCTGTGTGTCCCCGCTACTCTCCAACCACGCCCAGATTTCAGCGGGAGTCAGTTCCAGGCACCCAGGGATCACCTACACACTCCCCAGTTTCACTGAGTTACTCCCCGGTCTCTCTCATGTCTTCACCCCCAGCCCCCTGGGACTCCCCTGTCTGTCCCAGCTACTCTCCTGCCACGCCCAGATTCCAGCGGGAGTCAGCCTCCTGCATTCCGGAGTCACCTACAGACTCACAGACCTCACTGAGATCCTCCCTGGTCTCTCTCAGGTCTTTGCCCTCAGCCCACAGGGACTCTTGTGTCTCTTTCAGCTACTCTCAAAAGTTCTCTGGATTCCAGCTGGAGTCGGTTCCAGGCACCCAGGACACAACACCAAACTCACCAATTTCACTGACTTACTCCCCATTCTCGCTCATGTTGTCACCTCCAGCCCTCAGGGACTCTTCTGTCTCTCTCAGCTACTCTCCAACCATCTCCCGATTTCACCTGGAGTCAGCTTCCCACACCCAAGAGTCACCTGCAGACTCACGGACCTTACTGCATCCCTCCCCCATTTCCTTCACCTCTTCACTCCCAGCCTTCAGGGACTCTCCAGCGTCTCCCAGCTTCTCTCCAGCCTTCCCCAGATTTCTGCCGCAGTCAGCCCCAGGCACCCAGGAGAACCCTAGACACTCACAGGCCTCACGAGACGATCTCCCTATGACCTGTATCTGTACAGGGATGGCTCCCACCTATCCCTCAGTGACCCCAAACCCATCTCCACTTACACTCAGACACTCCCAGGGCCTGACAGCTACTCCCCGTTATTGTCCTTCAGTTCGAAGCCCTGGCCAATCTACTAGCCAACATGACGCAGTTACCTGGCCATTTCTCCACATTTCTGGTGCGGGCCCCACACCCAGCCGCAGAAGAGCCTCTCCTGCATTCCGTCCTCACACACAGGCCTGTCCATCTACTTGCTACTGTCACACTCTTGCCAGCAGAAGAGGCCCCTGTATTGGCCGTTATCACCACCCATGCTATCCTCACCCCACAGCTGTGCAGCGGGACCCTCCTGCTGGCCCACGTGGCTGCCAGAGCCCATGCGGACACGAACCTCCAGCATGTCGGCGTCCCTGCGGGCGCCACTACCGGTGACATGGCTAGCATGACCCTCCTCCCTGGCAGTGACACTGTTGATGTGAGCCCCACTTGCAGATCTGTCATTTGCACATAAGGCCATTTCCCCTTTTCTCTCTCTCTTCCGTTCACAGGGCTATTCATTCTCTCTGTTTCTGCCTCCGTTTCAGATATTTACTCACCTTTTTCCTCTTTCACTCTGTCTGCCGTGGTCTCGATGAGAGTGTGCCACATAAGATTCCCCCATTAAAAGTCATGAATTGAGTGGCTTTTACTGTATTTCTGGTTGTGCACATTCCATTTTAATTCGCAATCCATTTTAGAACATTTTATCACCACCGACCAGAGAAAAACCCTGTAAACATTGGACACTCCTCATTCTCTCTCAAACCCTCTCCCTGACCCTCAGCCCTAGGTAACAACTACATAGAGCGATCAACCCCATATCCATAGATTTCCATATTGTGGGCATTTCATATAAACACAATTGCACAATATGTGAGCTTTTGTGACTGACTTTACACTTAGCACAATATTTTCAACATTCATCCACATTGTAGCCATACCCACAGTGGGAAACCATTTTCTTTCTTTTTGGTTTTAGTAACACCGGGTGTTTTCTCCTTCCTTCCTTCTCTCCTTCCTTCCTTCCTTCCTTCCTTCCTTCCTTCCTTCCTTCCTTCCTTCCTTCCTCCTATTTCTCTCTTACACCTTCTGCCCTCTCTGCTTCCTAGGCCTTAGCTGCATCCTACATTCTGCGTTTTTTTTTGGGAAATCCTCGGCAGTTTCCGGAAAATTGTGTTATTGTTACTATTTACCGCTGTCTCTCCTTGATGATTCTCCATCAATTGTAAACCTCTATTGGTTTTTCCCAAGTCACTAAGTATATTTAAATAAGGTACTCCTGTTTTTCTTTATACAGCCATTTCTGGAGTACAGGGTCACATACTCAAAATCACTGTGTAACTCAAAAACTCATCTAAAATCCCAATATACCCATCACAAAGTTGAAAACTCATAAATCAAACCATCATAAGTCACGGTTTGTCCGTGGATATGGGCTTCATCAATTCCATTGTATTCAATAATGCTGTCCACCATTAACAGTGGCAGACTGTTGGGGAGTGGATTTTGATAGCATTTTAAAAAACAGTTATTAGAGGGATACTTTAACCTGACTGAATATCTCATCTAATTGTATTAGCACGGTGAATGATTATGTGAAATGTTTTGAGACAGAGTAGTACATTTGTGAATGAAATTGTATGGCTTTTTTCACTTAGTAGGAACCTTTGTGTGCGGAAAGCTGAGAAAATTACTTTCTGCTGTAGAGTCTGGCATTCATTGTAGATTAAAGCTTATTTTTCTGCGAATAAATCTTATTCAATAAAATACGATTTTCTGAAATAAAAAAAAAGCACTTGTGATGTGAACTCATTATCCTCAGCAAAGTAATCCGGAAAAGAAAACCAAACACCATAGTCTCACTTATCATGGGAGCTGAAAAATGGGATCACATGGACACAGGAAGGGGAACAACACACACTGGGGCCTGTCGGGAGGCAGAGCATTAGGAAAAACAGCTAATGCATGCCGGGCTTAATAACTAGGTGATGGGTTGACAGGTGCAGCAAACCACCATGGCACACGTTTACCTTTGTAACAAATCTGCACATCCTGCACATATACCCCAGAACTTAGAAACGAAACGAAGCGAAACGGAAAAACAATAACAAAAGGCTAGCGGCAAACTAAAGTTTCAAACTCAGAATGTGACGGACCCACTTTGGTTCAAATCATGGTTCTCAACCCAGGTGCCATAAGGTCAGGATAAAGAATTTGGTTACATATTGTAAATAAGACATACAGCAAATGACTAGAAAAGTTATTCTCAACCTATGTGTGTCTTGTAATTCAAGGATGACGCTATCTACCGGGACACAGCATTAGATTCCAAAGGGCTCAGTCCCGCAAGACTGGCCTCCCACTCTAATAACAATGGGAAGCCCAGCGTTGTTTTACCTCTGCTTCTTAGCAACTGGCTATAAATCGGGTTTCCACCACTCGCAGTTTTAGTTGCATTAATTTGCTGGAAGAGTTCACAGCACGCAGGGAAACACTTACATTTTCCATGTTATTATAGCGGATGTTGCCAAAAGTTCAGAAAAAAGACTTTGGGCCCGGCATGTGGGGAGGGGCGCACTACCTTCCTGGAAGTGTTATCCAGAAGCCCTCTAAACCCAGTCCTTTCGGGTTTTTATGGAGACCTCATTCTATAGGCATGATGGGTTAAACCATAGGCTATTGGTGAGCAACTCAACCTGAGGCTCTCAACCCTCCCTGGAAATTGGGGTTGAGGCTTTGCCATTCTCAGTCTGAGTAAAGGAATTTACATGAACGGAATTTTAAAAGAGATTAGCATAGCTGGAAACTTAATTAGGTGATTGAATTATCCGGAGCCACACCTTGATGTTCCTAACCCGAGCACCCTCATCCAACGAATGCTCCACCCAACTGGCTCCCAAGTCTCTACGTGGTTCCAGAGCAAAGGAATGTTTATACAAGGCATATCTCCACGTTTTCTTCAAAGTCTTTTCGCTTCCACGGGTAATTCTTCAACTGCCATGCATCAGGGTCAGGGGGAGGGCTTGTTACAACACAGATCTGTGGATCTCCGGGGTTTGAGGGTTGAAAGGACGCTGCTGGTGTCAAAACCACAAGGTGAGAACCACAGAACCACTAGTTGTTTTTCAGTGTTTCAGTGCATTTAATTCATAATCTATTTGGCCAAGAAAACTTGTAAGCTCTTAGATTGTCCCAAAAGTGGCGCGTGAAATCAAATCAGGAGAAGAGTTTCCTAGGAGGTGTAGCCTGGGAAAGTTGGGGGTGACTGATGGAAAGGAGGAGCGAAGCTCCGCCCTTTCCGCTGCTAGGCTGCGCCCGAGGCTATTGAAACCCACCCTGGCGGGCCTGTACTCAGATCTTCGCAGAGCGGAGCAGCGGCCGGAGCGTTTTGCGGGCTCTGCGTGGACTTGCAGCTTACAGCGTCTTGCGACTTGGAAGCGGATTCAGAGGACAGGACAGAACACTTGGGTAAGTGTATCTCTGTCTGTCTGTCTGTCTGTCTGTCTGTCTGTCTCATTGGTTGGTTGATTTCCATTTTCTTGAGGAGCACATACCTCACAACACACACACACACACACACACACACACACACACACACACTCGTTCATTCTGCGGGTTAGAAAATTGGTAGGGGTCCCTGGGAGCTACAGGTTTCCTAGTCATGTCTGCACCTAAGAACAGTAGGGTCTTGTCTGGCTCTTCTTATGAACGGTCCCCCAGCCCGGACTCCCCAAGATCCATGCTAGCCTCACCCAGCTTCTCCCTCTCCCCTCTCAGAAACTCAGACTTAAGAGGAAGCTCCTCACCAGGGATCCGGAGCTACCATTCACCATCCCCTAGGGCTTCACCACACTCACCTCTGTCATCACCAGAATCCCACAAGCTCCCATTTCCCTTTCCTCACCATGATGGGCAATCAATGAAGCCTTTGGGCTCTCCCGTGTCCTCCTCTGGGGATTCTTTAGAGTCACCAGGTTCATCAATAATATACCACATGTTCTTACTGCCATCACCCAGCAGCTCACAACCAGCTCTCGGGGAGACTCTTGTGTCTCTCAGCTACTCTCCAAACAACCCCAGATTTCAGCTGGAGTCAGCCCCCACACCCAGGAATCACCTACAAACCCACGGGCCTCACGGTGCTCCTCCCCTATGTCTTTCATCTCTTCAACCCCAGGCCTCAGGGACTCCCCCGTGTCTCCCACTTACTCTCCAGCCATCCAAAGGTTTCTGCGGGAGTCAGCCCCATGCACCCAGGAGTCCCCCAGAGACTCACAGGTTTCGGGAGATTGTGAGCGGTCCCCCATCCCTGACGCCTCAGGATTCATGCCCGCCTCACCCAGCTTCTCCCTCTCCCCTCCCAGAAACTCAGACCCAAGGGTCAGCTCCCCACCAGGGATGTGGAAGTACTCTACATCATCCCGCAGGGCTTCACCACTCTCACATCCATCATCAACAGAATTTCACAACGTTACATTTCCCTTTCCTAACCAAGCAGGACAATCACTCATGTCATTGTGCTCTCCCGTGTCCTCCTCCGGAGATTCTTCACAGTCACCTCATTCATCAATAATATACCATATGTTCCTACTGCCATCATCCAGCAGCTCACCCCCAGCCGTCAATGACTCTCCTGTCTGTCCCAGCTACTCTCCAACTACGCCCAGATTTCAGCGGGAGTCGGTCTCCCACACCCCAGAAGCACCTACAAACTCACAGACTTCAGTGAGATCCTCGCCAGTCTCTCTCACGTCTTCACCCCCAGCCCTTACGGACCCTCCTGTCTCTCTCAACTACTATCCAACCACGCCCACATTTCAGCGGGAGTCAGTTCCAGCAACCCAGGGATCACCAGCAAGCTCACCACTTTCACTGAGTTACTCCCCAGTCTCTAGCACGTCTTTATCCCCAACCCTCAGGGACTCTCCTGTCTGTCCCAGCTACTCTCCAACCACGCCCACATTTCAGCGAGAGTCAGTTGCAGGCACCCAGAAATCACCACCAAACTCACCCATTTCACTGCGTTACTCCCCAGTCTCTCTCATGTCTTCACCATCCCTCAGGGACTCTCCTGCCTGTCCCAGCTACTCTCCAACCACGCCCACATTTCAGCGGGAGTCACTTCCAGGCACCCCGGAATCACCACCAAACTCACCAATTTCACTCAATTACTCCCCAGTCTCCCTCATGTCTTCACCAGCCCTCAGGGACTCTCCTGTGGGTCCCAACTACTCTCAAACCACGCCCACATTTCAGCGGGAGTCAGTTCCAGGCACCCCGGAATCACCACCAAACTCACCAGTTTCACTCAATTACTCTCCAGTCTCTCTCATGTCTTCACCAGCCCTCAGGGACTCTCCTGCCTGTCCCAGCTACTCTCCAGCCACGCCCAGATGTCAGCTGGAGTCAGTTCCAGGCACCCCGGAGTCACCACCAAACTCACCAGTTTCACTGAGTTACTCCCCGGTCTCTCTCCTGTCTTCACCCCCAGCCCTCAGGGACTCTCCTGTGTGTCCCCGCTACTCTCCAACCACGCCCAGATTTCAGCGGGAGTCAGTTCCAGGCACCCAGGGATCACCTACACACTCCCCAGTTTCACTGAGTTACTCCCCGGTCTCTCTCATGTCTTCACCCCCAGCCCCCTGGGACTCCCCTGTCTGTCCCAGCTACTCTCCTGCCACGCCCAGATTCCAGCGGGAGTCAGCCTCCTGCATTCCGGAGTCACCTACAGACTCACAGACCTCACTGAGATCCTCCCTGGTCTCTCTCAGGTCTTTGCCCTCAGCCCACAGGGACTCTTGTGTCTCTTTCAGCTACTCTCAAAAGTTCTCTGGATTCCAGCTGGAGTCGGTTCCAGGCACCCAGGACACAACACCAAACTCACCAATTTCACTGACTTACTCCCCATTCTCGCTCATGTTGTCACCTCCAGCCCTCAGGGACTCTTCTGTCTCTCTCAGCTACTCTCCAACCATCTCCCGATTTCACCTGGAGTCAGCTTCCCACACCCAAGAGTCACCTGCAGACTCACGGACCTTACTGCATCCCTCCCCCATTTCCTTCACCTCTTCACTCCCAGCCTTCAGGGACTCTCCAGCGTCTCCCAGCTTCTCTCCAGCCTTCCCCAGATTTCTGCCGCAGTCAGCCCCAGGCACCCAGGAGAACCCTAGACACTCACAGGCCTCACGAGACGATCTCCCTATGACCTGTATCTGTACAGGGATGGCTCCCACCTATCCCTCAGTGACCCCAAACCCATCTCCACTTACACTCAGACACTCCCAGGGCCTGACAGCTACTCCCCGTTATTGTCCTTCAGTTCGAAGCCCTGGCCAATCTACTAGCCAACATGACGCAGTTACCTGGCCATTTCTCCACATTTCTGGTGCGGGCCCCACACCCAGCCGCAGAAGAGCCTCTCCTGCATTCCGTCCTCACACACAGGCCTGTCCATCTACTTGCTACTGTCACACTCTTGCCAGCAGAAGAGGCCCCTGTATTGGCCGTTATCACCACCCATGCTATCCTCACCCCACAGCTGTGCAGCGGGACCCTCCTGCTGGCCCACGTGGCTGCCAGAGCCCATGCGGACACGAACCTCCAGCATGTCGGCGTCCCTGCGGGCGCCACTACCGGTGACATGGCTAGCATGACCCTCCTCCCTGGCAGTGACACTGTTGATGTGAGCCCCACTTGCAGATCTGTCATTTGCACATAAGGCCATTTCCCCTTTTCTCTCTCTCTTCCGTTCACAGGGCTATTCATTCTCTCTGTTTCTGCCTCCGTTTCAGATATTTACTCACCTTATTCCTCTTTCACTCTGTCTGCCGTGGTCTCGATGAGAGTGTGCCACATAAGATTCCCCCATTAAAAGTCATGAATTGATTGGCTTTTACTGTATTTCTGGTTGTGCACATCCCATTTTAATTTGCAATCCATTTTAGAACATTTTATCACCACCGACCAGAGAAAAACCCTGTAAACATTGGACACTCCTCATTCTCTCTCAAACCCTCTCCCTGACCCTCAGCCCTAGGTAAAAACTACATAGAGCGATCAACCCCACATCCATAGATTTCCATATTGTGGGCATTTCATATAAACACAATTGCACAATATGTGAGCTTTTGTGACTGACTTTACACTTAGCACAATATTTTCAACATTCATCCACATTGTAGCCATACCCACAGTGGGAAACCATTTTCTTTCTTTTTGGTTTTAGTAACACCGGGTGTTTTCTCCTTCCTTCCTTCTCTCCTTCCTTCCTTCCTTCCTTCCTTCCTTCCTTCCTTCCTTCCTCCTATTTCTCTCTTACACCTTCTGCCCTCTCTGCTTCCTAGGCCTTAGCTGCATCCTACATTCTGCGTTTTTTTTTGGGAAATCCTCGGCAGTTTCCGGAAAATTGTGTTATTGTTACTATTTACCGCTGTCTCTCCTTGATGATTCTCCATCAATTGTAAACCTCTATTGGTTTTTCCCAAGTCACTAAGTATATTTAAATAAGATACTCCTGTTTTTCTTTATACAGCCATTTCTGGAGTACGGGGTCACATACTCAAAATCACTGTGTAACTCAAAAACTCATCTAATATCCCAATATACCCATCACAAAGTTGAAAAATCATAAATCAAACCATCATAAGTCACGGTTTGTCCGTGGATATGGGCTTCATCAATTCCATTGTATTCAATAATGCTGTCCACCATTAACAGTGGCAGACTGTTGGGGAGTGGATTTTGATAGCATTTTAAAAAACAGTTATTAGAGGGATACTTTAACCTGACTGAATATCTCATCTAATTGTATTAGCACGGTGAATGATTATGTGAAATGTTTTGAGACAGAGTAGTACATTTGTGAATGAAATTGTATGGCTTTTTTCACTTAGTAGGAACCTTTGTGTGCGGAAAGCTGAGAAAATTACTTTCTGCTGTAGAGTCTGGCATTCATTGTAGATTAAAGCTTATTTTTCTGCGAATAAATCTTATTCAATAAAATACGATTTTCTGAAATAAAAAAAAAGCACTTGTGATGTGAACTCATTATCCTCAGCAAAGTAATCCGGAAAAGAAAACCAAACACCATAGTCTCACTTATCATGGGAGCTGAAAAATGGGATCACATGGACACAGGAAGGGGAACAACACACACTGGGGCCTGTCGGGAGGCAGAGCATTAGGAAAAACAGCTAATGCATGCCGGGCTTAATAACTAGGTGATGGGTTGACAGGTGCAGCAAACCACCATGGCACACGTTTACCTTTGTAACAAATCTGCACATCCTGCACATATACCCCAGAACTTAGAAACGAAACGAAACGAAACGGAAAAACAATAACAAAAGGCTAGCGGCAAACTAAAGTTTCAAACTCAGAATGTGACGGACCCACTTTGGTTCAAATCATGGTTCTCAACCCAGGTGCCATAAGGTCAGGATAAAGAATTTGGTTACATATTGTAAATAAGACATACAGCAAATGACTAGAAAAGTTATTCTCAACCTATGTGTGTCTTGTAATTCAAGGATGACGCTATCTACCGGGACACAGCATTAGATTCCAAAGGGCTCAGTCCCGCAAGACTGGCCTCCCACTCTAATAACAATGGGAAGCCCAGCGTTGTTTTACCTCTGCTTCTTAGCAACTGGCTATAAATCGGGTTTCCACCACTCGCAGTTTTAGTTGCATTAATTTGCTGGAAGAGTTCACAGCACGCAGGGAAACACTTACATTTTCCATGTTATTATAGCGGATGTTGCCAAAAGTTCAGAAAAAAGACTTTGGGCCCGGCATGTGGGGAGGGGCGCACTACCTTCCTGGAAGTGTTATCCAGAAGCCCTCTAAACCCAGTCCTTTCGGGTTTTTATGGAGACCTCATTCTATAGGCATGATGGGTTAAACCATAGGCTATTGGTGAGCAACTCAACCTGAGGCTCTCAACCCTCCCTGGAAATTGGGGTTGAGGCTTTGCCATTCTCAGTCTGAGTAAAGGAATTTACATGAACGGAATTTTAAAAGAGATTAGCATAGCTGGAAACTTAATTAGGTGATTGAATTATCCGGAGCCACACCTTGATGTTCCTAACCCGAGCACCCTCATCCAACGAATGCTCCACCCAACTGGCTCCCAAGTCTCTACGTGGTTCCAGAGCAAAGGAATGTTTATACAAGGCATATCTCCACGTTTTCTTCAAAGTCTTTTCGCTTCCACGGGTAATTCTTCAACTGCCATGCATCAGGGTCAGGGGGAGGGCTTGTTACAACACAGATCTGTGGATCTCCGGGGTTTGAGGGTTGAAAGGACGCTGCTGGTGTCAAAACCACAAGGTGAGAACCACAGAACCACTAGTTGGTTTTCAGTGTTTCAGTGCATTTAATTCATAATCTATTTGGCCAAGAAAACTTGTAAGCTCTTAGATTGTCCCAAATGTGGCGCGTGAAATCAAATCAGGAGAAGAGTTTCCTAGGAGGTGTAGCCTGGGAAAGTTGGGGGTGACTGATGGAAAGGAGGAGCGAAGCTCCGCCCTTTCCGCTGCTAGGCTGCGCCCGAGGCTATTGAAACCCACCCTGGCGGGCCTGTACTCAGATCTTCGCAGAGCGGAGCAGCGGCCGGAGCGTTTTGCGGGCTCTGCGTGGACTTGCAGCTTACAGCGTCTTGCGACTTGGAAGCGGATTCAGAGGACAGGACAGAACACTTGGGTAAGTGTATCTCTGTCTGTCTGTCTGTCTGTCTGTCTGTCTGTCTCATTGGTTGGTTGATTTCCATTTTCTTGAGGAGCACATACCTCACAACACACACACACACACACACACACACACACACACACACACACACTCGTTCATTCTGCGGGTTAGAAAATTGGTAGGGGTCCCTGGGAGCTACAGGTTTCCTAGTCATGTCTGCACCTAAGAACAGTAGGGTCTTGTCTGGCTCTTCTTATGAACGGTCCCCCAGCCCGGACTCCCCAAGATCCATGCTAGCCTCACCCAGCTTCTCCCTCTCCCCTCTCAGAAACTCAGACTTAAGAGGAAGCTCCTCACCAGGGATCCGGAGCTACCATTCACCATCCCCTAGGGCTTCACCACACTCACCTCTGTCATCACCAGAATCCCACAAGCTCCCATTTCCCTTTCCTCACCATGATGGGCAATCAATGAAGCCTTTGGGCTCTCCCGTGTCCTCCTCTGGGGATTCTTTAGAGTCACCAGGTTCATCAATAATATACCACATGTTCTTACTGCCATCACCCAGCAGCTCACAACCAGCTCTCGGGGAGACTCTTGTGTCTCTCAGCTACTCTCCAAACAACCCCAGATTTCAGCTGGAGTCAGCCCCCACACCCAGGAATCACCTACAAACCCACGGGCCTCACGGTGCTCCTCCCCTATGTCTTTCATCTCTTCAACCCCAGGCCTCAGGGACTCCCCCGTGTCTCCCACTTACTCTCCAGCCATCCAAAGGTTTCTGCGGGAGTCAGCCCCATGCACCCAGGAGTCCCCCAGAGACTCACAGGTTTCGGGAGATTGTGAGCGGTCCCCCATCCCTGACGCCTCAGGATTCATGCCCGCCTCACCCAGCTTCTCCCTCTCCCCTCCCAGAAACTCAGACCCAAGGGTCAGCTCCCCACCAGGGATGTGGAAGTACTCTACATCATCCCGCAGGGCTTCACCACTCTCACATCCATCATCAACAGAATTTCACAACGTTACATTTCCCTTTCCTAACCAAGCAGGACAATCACTCATGTCATTGTGCTCTCCCGTGTCCTCCTCCGGAGATTCTTCACAGTCACCTCATTCATCAATAATATACCATATGTTCCTACTGCCATCATCCAGCAGCTCACCCCCAGCCGTCAATGACTCTCCTGTCTGTCCCAGCTACTCTCCAACTACGCCCAGATTTCAGCGGGAGTCGGTCTCCCACACCCCAGAAGCACCTACAAACTCACAGACTTCAGTGAGATCCTCGCCAGTCTCTCTCACGTCTTCACCCCCAGCCCTTACGGACCCTCCTGTCTCTCTCAACTACTATCCAACCACGCCCACATTTCAGCGGGAGTCAGTTCCAGCAACCCAGGGATCACCAGCAAGCTCACCACTTTCACTGAGTTACTCCCCAGTCTCTAGCACGTCTTTATCCCCAACCCTCAGGGACTCTCCTGTCTGTCCCAGCTACTCTCCAACCACGCCCACATTTCAGCGAGAGTCAGTTGCAGGCACCCAGAAATCACCACCAAACTCACCCATTTCACTGCGTTACTCCCCAGTCTCTCTCATGTCTTCACCATCCCTCAGGGACTCTCCTGCCTGTCCCAGCTACTCTCCAACCACGCCCACATTTCAGCGGGAGTCACTTCCAGGCACCCCGGAATCACCACCAAACTCACCAATTTCACTCAATTACTCCCCAGTCTCCCTCATGTCTTCACCAGCCCTCAGGGACTCTCCTGTGGGTCCCAACTACTCTCAAACCACGCCCACATTTCAGCGGGAGTCAGTTCCAGGCACCCCGGAATCACCACCAAACTCACCAGTTTCACTCAATTACTCTCCAGTCTCTCTCATGTCTTCACCAGCCCTCAGGGACTCTCCTGCCTGTCCCAGCTACTCTCCAGCCACGCCCAGATGTCAGCTGGAATCAGTTCCAGGCACCCCGGAGTCACCACCAAACTCACCAGTTTCACTGAGTTACTCCCCGGTCTCTCTCCTGTCTTCACCCCCAGCCCTCAGGGACTCTCCTGTGTGTCCCCGCTACTCTCCAACCACGCCCAGATTTCAGCGGGAGTCAGTTCCAGGCACCCAGGGATCACCTACACACTCCCCAGTTTCACTGAGTTACTCCCCGGTCTCTCTCATGTCTTCACCCCCAGCCCCCTGGGACTCCCCTGTCTGTCCCAGCTACTCTCCTGCCACGCCCAGATTCCAGCGGGAGTCAGCCTCCTGCATTCCGGAGTCACCTACAGACTCACAGACCTCACTGAGATCCTCCCTGGTCTCTCTCAGGTCTTTGCCCTCAGCCCACAGGGACTCTTGTGTCTCTTTCAGCTACTCTCAAAAGTTCTCTGGATTCCAGCTGGAGTCGGTTCCAGGCACCCAGGACACAACACCAAACTCACCAATTTCACTGACTTACTCCCCATTCTCGCTCATGTTGTCACCTCCAGCCCTCAGGGACTCTTCTGTCTCTCTCAGCTACTCTCCAACCATCTCCCGATTTCACCTGGAGTCAGCTTCCCACACCCAAGAGTCACCTGCAGACTCACGGACCTTACTGCATCCCTCCCCCATTTCCTTCACCTCTTCACTCCCAGCCTTCAGGGACTCTCCAGCGTCTCCCAGCTTCTCTCCAGCCTTCCCCAGATTTCTGCCGCAGTCAGCCCCAGGCACCCAGGAGAACCCTAGACACTCACAGGCCTCACGAGACGATCTCCCTATGACCTGTATCTGTACAGGGATGGCTCCCACCTATCCCTCAGTGACCCCAAACCCATCTCCACTTACACTCAGACACTCCCAGGGCCTGACAGCTACTCCCCGTTATTGTCCTTCAGTTCGAAGCCCTGGCCAATCTACTAGCCAACATGACGCAGTTACCTGGCCATTTCTCCACATTTCTGGTGCGGGCCCCACACCCAGCCGCAGAAGAGCCTCTCCTGCATTCCGTCCTCACACACAGGCCTGTCCATCTACTTGCTACTGTCACACTCTTGCCAGCAGAAGAGGCCCCTGTATTGGCCGTTATCACCACCCATGCTATCCTCACCCCACAGCTGTGCAGCGGGACCCTCCTGCTGGCCCACGTGGCTGCCAGAGCCCATGCGGACACGAACCTCCAGCATGTCGGCGTCCCTGCGGGCGCCACTACCGGTGACATGGCTAGCATGACCCTCCTCCCTGGCAGTGACACTGTTGATGTGAGCCCCACTTGCAGATCTGTCATTTGCACATAAGGCCATTTCCCCTTTTCTCTCTCTCTTCCGTTCACAGGGCTATTCATTCTCTCTGTTTCTGCCTCCGTTTCAGATATTTACTCACCTTTTTCCTCTTTCACTCTGTCTGCCGTGGTCTCGATGAGAGTGTGCCACATAAGATTCCCCCATTAAAAGTCATGAATTGAGTGGCTTTTACTGTATTTCTGGTTGTGCACATTCCATTTTAATTCGCAATCCATTTTAGAACATTTTATCACCACCGACCAGAGAAAAACCCTGTAAACATTGGACACTCCTCATTCTCTCTCAAACCCTCTCCCTGACCCTCAGCCCTAGGTAACAACTACATAGAGCGATCAACCCCATATCCATAGATTTCCATATTGTGGGCATTTCATATAAACACAATTGCACAATATGTGAGCTTTTGTGACTGACTTTACACTTAGCACAATATTTTCAACATTCATCCACATTGTAGCCATACCCACAGTGGGAAACCATTTTCTTTCTTTTTGGTTTTAGTAACACCGGGTGTTTTCTCCTTCCTTCCTTCTCTCCTTCCTTCCTTCCTTCCTTCCTTCCTTCCTTCCTTCCTTCCTTCCTCCTATTTCTCTCTTACACCTTCTGCCCTCTCTGCTTCCTAGGCCTTAGCTGCATCCTACATTCTGCGTTTTTTTTTGGGAAATCCTCGGCAGTTTCCGGAAAATTGTGTTATTGTTACTATTTACCGCTGTCTCTCCTTGATGATTCTCCATCAATTGTAAACCTCTATTGGTTTTTCCCAAGTCACTAAGTATATTTAAATAAGGTACTCCTGTTTTTCTTTATACAGCCATTTCTGGAGTACAGGGTCACATACTCAAAATCACTGTGTAACTCAAAAACTCATCTAAAATCCCAATATACCCATCACAAAGTTGAAAACTCATAAATCAAACCATCATAAGTCACGGTTTGTCCGTGGATATGGGCTTCATCAATTCCATTGTATTCAATAATGCTGTCCACCATTAACAGTGGCAGACTGTTGGGGAGTGGATTTTGATAGCATTTTAAAAAACAGTTATTAGAGGGATACTTTAACCTGACTGAATATCTCATCTAATTGTATTAGCACGGTGAATGATTATGTGAAATGTTTTGAGACAGAGTAGTACATTTGTGAATGAAATTGTATGGCTTTTTTCACTTAGTAGGAACCTTTGTGTGCGGAAAGCTGAGAAAATTACTTTCTGCTGTAGAGTCTGGCATTCATTGTAGATTAAAGCTTATTTTTCTGCGAATAAATCTTATTCAATAAAATACGATTTTCTGAAATAAAAAAAAAGCACTTGTGATGTGAACTCATTATCCTCAGCAAAGTAATCCGGAAAAGAAAACCAAACACCATAGTCTCACTTATCATGGGAGCTGAAAAATGGGATCACATGGACACAGGAAGGGGAACAACACACACTGGGGCCTGTCGGGAGGCAGAGCATTAGGAAAAACAGCTAATGCATGCCGGGCTTAATAACTAGGTGATGGGTTGACAGGTGCAGCAAACCACCATGGCACACGTTTACCTTTGTAACAAATCTGCACATCCTGCACATATACCCCAGAACTTAGAAACGAAACGAAGCGAAACGGAAAAACAATAACAAAAGGCTAGCGGCAAACTAAAGTTTCAAACTCAGAATGTGACGGACCCACTTTGGTTCAAATCATGGTTCTCAACCCAGGTGCCATAAGGTCAGGATAAAGAATTTGGTTACATATTGTAAATAAGACATACAGCAAATGACTAGAAAAGTTATTCTCAACCTATGTGTGTCTTGTAATTCAAGGATGACGCTATCTACCGGGACACAGCATTAGATTCCAAAGGGCTCAGTCCCGCAAGACTGGCCTCCCACTCTAATAACAATGGGAAGCCCAGCGTTGTTTTACCTCTGCTTCTTAGCAACTGGCTATAAATCGGGTTTCCACCACTCGCAGTTTTAGTTGCATTAATTTGCTGGAAGAGTTCACAGCACGCAGGGAAACACTTACATTTTCCATGTTATTATAGCGGATGTTGCCAAAAGTTCAGAAAAAAGACTTTGGGCCCGGCATGTGGGGAGGGGCGCACTACCTTCCTGGAAGTGTTATCCAGAAGCCCTCTAAACCCAGTCATTTCGGGTTTTTATGGAGACCTCATTCTATAGGCATGATGGGTTAAACCATAGGCTATTGGTGAGCAACTCAACCTGAGGCTCTCAACCCTCCCTGGAAATTGGGGTTGAGGCTTTGCCATTCTCAGTCTGAGTAAAGGAATTTACATGAACGGAATTTTAAAAGAGATTAGCATAGCTGGAAACTTAATTAGGTGATTGAATTATCCGGAGCCACACCTTGATGTTCCTAACCCGAGCACCCTCATCCAACGAATGCTCCACCCAACTGGCTCCCAAGTCTCTACGTGGTTCCAGAGCAAAGGAATGTTTATACAAGGCATATCTCCACGTTTTCTTCAAAGTCTTTTCGCTTCCACGGGTAATTCTTCAACTGCCATGCATCAGGGTCAGGGGGAGGGCTTGTTACAACACAGATCTGTGGATCTCCGGGGTTTGAGGGTTGAAAGGACGCTGCTGGTGTCAAAACCACAAGGTGAGAACCACAGAACCACTAGTTGGTTTTCAGTGTTTCAGTGCATTTAATTCATAATCTATTTGGCCAAGAAAACTTGTAAGCTCTTAGATTGTCCCAAATGTGGCGCGTGAAATCAAATCAGGAGAAGAGTTTCCTAGGAGGTGTAGCCTGGGAAAGTTGGGGGTGACTGATGGAAAGGAGGAGCGAAGCTCCGCCCTTTCCGCTGCTAGGCTGCGCCCGAGGCTATTGAAACCCACCCTGGCGGGCCTGTACTCAGATCTTCGCAGAGCGGAGCAGCGGCCGGAGCGTTTTGCGGGCTCTGCGTGGACTTGCAGCTTACAGCGTCTTGCGACTTGGAAGCGGATTCAGAGGACAGGACAGAACACTTGGGTAAGTGTATCTCTGTCTGTCTGTCTGTCTGTCTGTCTGTCTGTCTCATTGGTTGGTTGATTTCCATTTTCTTGAGGAGCACATACCTCACAACACACACACACACACACACACACACACACACACACACACACACTCGTTCATTCTGCGGGTTAGAAAATTGGTAGGGGTCCCTGGGAGCTACAGGTTTCCTAGTCATGTCTGCACCTAAGAACAGTAGGGTCTTGTCTGGCTCTTCTTATGAACGGTCCCCCAGCCCGGACTCCCCAAGATCCATGCTAGCCTCACCCAGCTTCTCCCTCTCCCCTCTCAGAAACTCAGACTTAAGAGGAAGCTCCTCACCAGGGATCCGGAGCTACCATTCACCATCCCCTAGGGCTTCACCACACTCACCTCTGTCATCACCAGAATCCCACAAGCTCCCATTTCCCTTTCCTCACCATGATGGGCAATCAATGAAGCCTTTGGGCTCTCCCGTGTCCTCCTCTGGGGATTCTTTAGAGTCACCAGGTTCATCAATAATATACCACATGTTCTTACTGCCATCACCCAGCAGCTCACAACCAGCTCTCGGGGAGACTCTTGTGTCTCTCAGCTACTCTCCAAACAACCCCAGATTTCAGCTGGAGTCAGCCCCCACACCCAGGAATCACCTACAAACCCACGGGCCTCACGGTGCTCCTCCCCTATGTCTTTCATCTCTTCAACCCCAGGCCTCAGGGACTCCCCCGTGTCTCCCACTTACTCTCCAGCCATCCAAAGGTTTCTGCGGGAGTCAGCCCCATGCACCCAGGAGTCCCCCAGAGACTCACAGGTTTCGGGAGATTGTGAGCGGTCCCCCATCCCTGACGCCTCAGGATTCATGCCCGCCTCACCCAGCTTCTCCCTCTCCCCTCCCAGAAACTCAGACCCAAGGGTCAGCTCCCCACCAGGGATGTGGAAGTACTCTACATCATCCCGCAGGGCTTCACCACTCTCACATCCATCATCAACAGAATTTCACAACGTTACATTTCCCTTTCCTAACCAAGCAGGACAATCACTCATGTCATTGTGCTCTCCCGTGTCCTCCTCCGGAGATTCTTCACAGTCACCTCATTCATCAATAATATACCATATGTTCCTACTGCCATCATCCAGCAGCTCACCCCCAGCCGTCAATGACTCTCCTGTCTGTCCCAGCTACTCTCCAACTACGCCCAGATTTCAGCGGGAGTCGGTCTCCCACACCCCAGAAGCACCTACAAACTCACAGACTTCAGTGAGATCCTCGCCAGTCTCTCTCACGTCTTCACCCCCAGCCCTTACGGACCCTCCTGTCTCTCTCAACTACTATCCAACCACGCCCACATTTCAGCGGGAGTCAGTTCCAGCAACCCAGGGATCACCAGCAAGCTCACCACTTTCACTGAGTTACTCCCCAGTCTCTAGCACGTCTTTATCCCCAACCCTCAGGGACTCTCCTGTCTGTCCCAGCTACTCTCCAACCACGCCCACATTTCAGCGAGAGTCAGTTGCAGGCACCCAGAAATCACCACCAAACTCACCCATTTCACTGCGTTACTCCCCAGTCTCTCTCATGTCTTCACCATCCCTCAGGGACTCTCCTGCCTGTCCCAGCTACTCTCCAACCACGCCCACATTTCAGCGGGAGTCACTTCCAGGCACCCCGGAATCACCACCAAACTCACCAATTTCACTCAATTACTCCCCAGTCTCCCTCATGTCTTCACCAGCCCTCAGGGACTCTCCTGTGGGTCCCAACTACTCTCAAACCACGCCCACATTTCAGCGGGAGTCAGTTCCAGGCACCCCGGAATCACCACCAAACTCACCAGTTTCACTCAATTACTCTCCAGTCTCTCTCATGTCTTCACCAGCCCTCAGGGACTCTCCTGCCTGTCCCAGCTACTCTCCAGCCACGCCCAGATGTCAGCTGGAATCAGTTCCAGGCACCCCGGAGTCACCACCAAACTCACCAGTTTCACTGAGTTACTCCCCGGTCTCTCTCCTGTCTTCACCCCCAGCCCTCAGGGACTCTCCTGTGTGTCCCCGCTACTCTCCAACCACGCCCAGATTTCAGCGGGAGTCAGTTCCAGGCACCCAGGGATCACCTACACACTCCCCAGTTTCACTGAGTTACTCCCCGGTCTCTCTCATGTCTTCACCCCCAGCCCCCTGGGACTCCCCTGTCTGTCCCAGCTACTCTCCTGCCACGCCCAGATTCCAGCGGGAGTCAGCCTCCTGCATTCCGGAGTCACCTACAGACTCACAGACCTCACTGAGATCCTCCCTGGTCTCTCTCAGGTCTTTGCCCTCAGCCCACAGGGACTCTTGTGTCTCTTTCAGCTACTCTCAAAAGTTCTCTGGATTCCAGCTGGAGTCGGTTCCAGGCACCCAGGACACAACACCAAACTCACCAATTTCACTGACTTACTCCCCATTCTCGCTCATGTTGTCACCTCCAGCCCTCAGGGACTCTTCTGTCTCTCTCAGCTACTCTCCAACCATCTCCCGATTTCACCTGGAGTCAGCTTCCCACACCCAAGAGTCACCTGCAGACTCACGGACCTTACTGCATCCCTCCCCCATTTCCTTCACCTCTTCACTCCCAGCCTTCAGGGACTCTCCAGCGTCTCCCAGCGTCTCTCCAGCCTTCCCCAGATTTCTGCCGCAGTCAGCCCCAGGCACCCAGGAGAACCCTAGACACTCACAGGCCTCACGAGACGATCTCCCTATGACCTGTATCTGTACAGGGATGGCTCCCACCTATCCCTCAGTGACCCCAAACCCATCTCCACTTACACTCAGACACTCCCAGGGCCTGACAGCTACTCCCCGTTATTGTCCTTCAGTTCGAAGCCCTGGCCAATCTACTAGCCAACATGACGCAGTTACCTGGCCATTTCTCCACATTTCTGGTGCGGGCCCCACACCCAGCCGCAGAAGAGCCTCTCCTGCATTCCGTCCTCACACACAGGCCTGTCCATCTACTTGCTACTGTCACACTCTTGCCAGCAGAAGAGGCCCCTGTATTGGCCGTTATCACCACCCAGGCTATCCTCACCCCACAGCTGTGCAGCGGGACCCTCCTGCTGGCCCACGTGGCTGCCAGAGCCCATGCGGACACGAACCTCCAGCATGTCGGCGTCCCTGCGGGCGCCACTACCGGTGACATGGCTAGCATGACCCTCCTCCCTGGCAGTGACACTGTTGATGTGAGCCCCACTTGCAGATCTGTCATTTGCACATAAGGCCATTTCCCCTTTTCTCTCTCTCTTCCGTTCACAGGGCTATTCATTCTCTCTGTTTCTGCCTCCGTTTCAGATATTTACTCACCTTTTTCCTCTTTCACTCTGTCTGCCGTGGTCTCGATGAGAGTGTGCCACATAAGATTCCCCCATTAAAAGTCATGAATTGAGTGGCTTTTACTGTATTTCTGGTTGTGCACATTCCATTTTAATTCGCAATCCATTTTAGAACATTTTATCACCACCGACCAGAGAAAAACCCTGTAAACATTGGACACTCCTCATTCTCTCTCAAACCCTCTCCCTGACCCTCAGCCCTAGGTAACAACTACATAGAGCGATCAACCCCATATCCATAGATTTCCATATTGTGGGCATTTCATATAAACACAATTGCACAATATGTGAGCTTTTGTGACTGACTTTACACTTAGCACAATATTTTCAACATTCATCCACATTGTAGCCATACCCACAGTGGGAAACCATTTTCTTTCTTTTTGGTTTTAGTAACACCGGGTGTTTTCTCCTTCCTTCCTTCTCTCCTTCCTTCCTTCCTTCCTTCCTTCCTTCCTTCCTTCTCTCCTTCCTTCCTTCCTTCCTTCCTTCCTTCCTTCCTTCCTTCCTCCTATTTCTCTCTTACACCTTCTGCCCTCTCTGCTTCCTAGGCCTTAGCTGCATCCTACATTCTGCGTTTTTTTTTGGGAAATCCTCGGCAATTTCCGGAAAATTGTGTTATTGTTACTATTTACTGCTGTCTCCCCTTGATGATTCTCCATCAATTGTAAACCTCTATTGGTTTTTCCCAAGTCACTAAGTATATTTAAATAAGGTACTCCTGTTTTTCTTTATACAGCCATTTCTGGAGTACAGGGTCACATACTCAAAATCACTGTGTAACTCAAAAACTCATCTAATATCCCAATATACCCATCACAAAGTTGAAAAATCATAAATCAAACCATCATAAGTCACGGTTTGTCCGTGGATATGGGCTTCATCAATTCCATTGTATTCAATAATGCTGTCCACCATTAACAGTGGCAGACTGTTGGGGAGTGGATTTTGATAGCATTTTAAAAAACAGTTATTAGAGGGATACTTTAACCTGACTGAATATCTCATCTAATTGTATTAGCACGGTGAATGATTATGTGAAATGTTTTGAGACAGAGTAGTACATTTGTGAATGAAATTGTATGGCTTTTTTCACTTAGTAGGAACCTTTGTGTGCGGAAAGCTGAGAAAATTACTTTCTGCTGTAGAGTCTGGCATTCATTGTAGATTAAAGCTTATTTTTCTGCGAATAAATCTTATTCAATAAAATACGATTTTCTGAAATAAAAAAAAAGCACTTGGGATGTGAACTCATTATCCTCAGCAAAGTAATCCGGAAAAGAAAACCAAACACCATAGTCTCACTTATCATGGGAGCTGAAAAATGGGATCACATGGACACAGGAAGGGGAACAACACACACTGGGGCCTGTCGGGAGGCAGAGCATTAGGAAAAACAGCTAATGCATGCCGGGCTTAATAACTAGGTGATGGGTTGACAGGTGCAGCAAACCACCATGGCACACGTTTACCTTTGTAACAAATCTGCACATCCTGCACATATACCCCAGAACTTAGAAACGAAACGAAGCGAAACGGAAAAACAATAACAAAAGGCTAGCGGCAAACTAAAGTTTCAAACTCAGAATGTGACGGACCCACTTTGGTTCAAATCATGGTTCTCAACCCAGGTGCCATAAGGTCAGGATAAAGAATTTGGTTACATATTGTAAATAAGACATACAGCAAATGACTAGAAAAGTTATTCTCAACCTATGTGTGTCTTGTAATTCAAGGATGACGCTATCTACCGGGACACAGCATTAGATTCCAAAGGGCTCAGTCCCGCAAGACTGGCCTCCCACTCTAATAACAATGGGAAGCCCAGCGTTGTTTTACCTCTGCTTCTTAGCAACTGGCTATAAATCGGGTTTCCACCACTCGCAGTTTTAGTTGCATTAATTTGCTGGAAGAGTTCACAGCACGCAGGGAAACACTTACATTTACCATGTTATTATAGCGGATGGTGCCAAAAGTTCAGAAAAAAGACTTTGGGCCCGGCATGTGGGGAGGGGCGCACTACCTTCCTGGAAGTGTTATCCAGAAGCCCTCTAAACCCAGTCCTTTCGGGTTTTTATGGAGACCTCATTCTATAGGCATGATGGGTTAAACCATAGGCTATTGGTGAGCAACTCAACCTGAGGCTCTCAACCCTCCCTGGAAATTGGGGTTGAGGCTTTGCCATTCTCAGTCTGAGTAAAGGAATTTACATGAACGGAATTTTAAAAGAGATTAGCATAGCTGGAAACTTAATTAGGTGATTGAATTATCCGGAGCCACACCTTGATGTTCCTAACCCGAGCACCCTCATCCAACGAATGCTCCACCCAACTGGCTCCCAAGTCTCTACGTGGTTCCAGAGCAAAGGAATGTTTATACAAGGCATATCTCCACGTTTTCTTCAAAGCCTTTTCGCTTCCACGGGTAATTCTTCAACTGCCATGCATCAGGGTCAGGGGGAGGGCTTGTTACAACACAGATCTGTGGATCTCCGGGGTTTGAGGGTTGAAAGGACGCTGCTGGTGTCAAAACCACAAGGTGAGAACCACAGAACCACTAGTTGGTTTTCAGTGTTTCAGTGCATTTAATTCATAATCTATTTGGCCAAGAAAACTTGTAAGCTCTTAGATTGTCCCAAATGTGGCGCGTGAAATCAAATCAGGAGAAGAGTTTCCTAGGAGGTGTAGCCTGGGAAAGTTGGGGGTGACTGATGGAAAGGAGGAGCGAAGCTCCGCCCTTTCCGCTGCTAGGCTGCGCCCGAGGCTATTGAAACCCACCCTGGCGGGCCTGTACTCAGATCTTCGCAGAGCGGAGCAGCGGCCGGAGCGTTTTGCGGGCTCTGCGTGGACTTGCAGCTTACAGCGTCTTGCGACTTGGAAGCGGATTCAGAGGACAGGACAGAACACTTGGGTAAGTGTATCTCTGTCTGTCTGTCTGTCTGTCTGTCTGTCTGTCTCATTGGTTGGTTGATTTCCATTTTCTTGAGGAGCACATACCTCACAACACACACACACACACACACACACACACACACACACACACACTCGTTCATTCTGCGGGTTAGAAAATTGGTAGGGGTCCCTGGGAGCTACAGGTTTCCTAGTCATGTCTGCACCTAAGAACAGTAGGGTCTTGTCTGGCTCTTCTTATGAACGGTCCCCCAGCCCGGACTCCCCAAGATCCATGCTAGCCTCACCCAGCTTCTCCCTCTCCCCTCTCAGAAACTCAGACTTAAGAGGAAGCTCCTCACCAGGGATCCGGAGCTACCATTCACCATCCCCTAGGGCTTCACCACACTCACCTCTGTCATCACCAGAATCCCACAAGCTCCCATTTCCCTTTCCTCACCGTGATGGGCAATCAATGAAGCCTTTGGGCTCTCCCGTGTCCTCCTCTGGGGATTCTTTAGAGTCACCAGGTTCATCAATAATATACCACATGTTCTTACTGCCATCACCCAGCAGCTCACAACCAGCTCTCGGGGAGACTCTTGTGTCTCTCAGCTACTCTCCAAACAACCCCAGATTTCAGCTGGAGTCAGCCCCCCACACCCAGGAATCACCTACAAACCCACGGGCCTCACGGTGCTCCTCCCCTATGTCTTTCATCTCTTCAACCCCAGGCCTCAGGGACTCCCCCGTGTCTCCCACTTACTCTCCAGCCATCCAAAGGTTTCTGCGGGAGTCAGCCCCATGCACCCAGGAGTCCCCCAGAGACTCACAGGTTTCGGGAGATTGTGAGCGGTCCCCCATCCCTGACGCCTCAGGATTCATGCCCGCCTCACCCAGCTTCTCCCTCTCCCCTCCCAGAAACTCAGACCCAAGGGTCAGCTCCCCACCAGGGATGTGGAAGTACTCTACATCATCCCGCAGGGCTTCACCACTCTCACATCCATCATCAACAGAATTTCACAACGTTACATTTCCCTTTCCTAACCAAGCAGGACAATCACTCATGTCATTGTGCTCTCCCGTGTCCTCCTCCGGAGATTCTTCACAGTCACCTCATTCATCAATAATATACCATATGTTCCTACTGCCATCATCCAGCAGCTCACCCCCAGCCGTCAATGACTCTCCTGTCTGTCCCAGCTACTCTCCAACTACGCCCAGATTTCAGCGGGAGTCGGTCTCCCACACCCCAGAAGCACCTACAAACTCACAGACTTCAGTGAGATCCTCGCCAGTCTCTCTCACGTCTTCACCCCCAGCCCTTACGGACCCTCCTGTCTCTCTCAACTACTATCCAACCACGCCCACATTTCAGCGGGAGTCAGTTCCAGCAACCCAGGGATCACCAGCAAGCTCACCACTTTCACTGAGTTACTCCCCAGTCTCTAGCACGTCTTTATCCCCAACCCTCAGGGACTCTCCTGTCTGTCCCAGCTACTCTCCAACCACGCCCACATTTCAGCGAGAGTCAGTTGCAGGCACCCAGAAATCACCACCAAACTCACCCATTTCACTGCGTTACTCCCCAGTCTCTCTCATGTCTTCACCATCCCTCAGGGACTCTCCTGCCTGTCCCAGCTACTCTCCAACCACGCCCACATTTCAGCGGGAGTCACTTCCAGGCACCCCGGAATCACCACCAAACTCACCAATTTCACTCAATTACTCCCCAGTCTCCCTCATGTCTTCACCAGCCCTCAGGGACTCTCCTGTGGGTCCCAACTACTCTCAAACCACGCCCACATTTCAACGGGAGTCAGTTCCAGGCACCCCGGAATCACCACCAAACTCACCAGTTTCACTCAATTACTCTCCAGTCTCTCTCATGTCTTCACCAGCCCTCAGGGACTCTCCTGCCTGTCCCAGCTACTCTCCAGCCACGCCCAGATGTCAGCTGGAATCAGTTCCAGGCACCCCGGAGTCACCACCAAACTCACCAGTTTCACTGAGTTACTCCCCGGTCTCTCTCCTGTCTTCACCCCCAGCCCTCAGGGACTCTCCTGTGTGTCCCCGCTACTCTCCAACCACGCCCAGATTTCAGCGGGAGTCAGTTCCAGGCACCCAGGGATCACCTACACACTCCCCAGTTTCACTGAGTTACTCCCCGGTCTCTCTCATGTCTTCACCCCCAGCCCCCTGGGACTCCCCTGTCTGTCCCAGCTACTCTCCTGCCACGCCCAGATTCCAGCGGGAGTCAGCCTCCTGCATTCCGGAGTCACCTACAGACTCACAGACCTCACTGAGATCCTCCCTGGTCTCTCTCAGGTCTTTGCCCTCAGCCCACAGGGACTCTTGTGTCTCTTTCAGCTACTCTCAAAAGTTCTCTGGATTCCAGCTGGAGTCGGTTCCAGGCACCCAGGACACAACACCAAACTCACCAATTTCACTGACTTACTCCCCATTCTCGCTCATGTTGTCACCTCCAGCCCTCAGGGACTCTTCTGTCTCTCTCAGCTACTCTCCAACCATCTCCCGATTTCACCTGGAGTCAGCTTCCCACACCCAAGAGTCACCTGCAGACTCACGGACCTTACTGCATCCCTCCCCCATTTCCTTCACCTCTTCACTCCCAGCCTTCAGGGACTCTCCAGCGTCTCCCAGCTTCTCTCCAGCCTTCCCCAGATTTCTGCCGCAGTCAGCCCCAGGCACCCAGGAGAACCCTAGACACTCACAGGCCTCACGAGACGATCTCCCTATGACCTGTATCTATACAGGGATGGCTCCCACCTATCCCTCAGTGACCCCAAACCCATCTCCACTTACACTCAGACACTCCCAGGGCCTGACAGCTACTCCCCGTTATTGTCCTTCAGTTCGAAGCCCTGGCCAATCTACTAGCCAACATGACGCAGTTACCTGGCCATTTCTCCACATTTCTGGTGCGGGCCCCACACCCAGCCGCAGAAGAGCCTCTCCTGCATTCCGTCCTCACACACAGGCCTGTCCATCTACTTGCTACTGTCACACTCTTGCCAGCAGAAGAGGCCCCTGTATTGGCCGTTATCACCACCCAGGCTATCCTCACCCCACAGCTGTGCAGCGGGACCCTCCTGCTGGCCCACGTGGCTGCCAGAGCCCATGCGGACACGAACCTCCAGCATGTCGGCGTCCCTGCGGGCGCCACTACCGGTGACATGGCTAGCATGACCCTCCTCCCTGGCAGTGACACTGTTGATGTGAGCCCCACTTGCAGATCTGTCATTTGCACATAAGGCCATTTCCCCTTTTCTCTCTCTCTTCCGTTCACAGGGCTATTCATTCTCTCTGTTTCTGCCTCCGTTTCAGATATTTACTCACCTTTTTCCTCTTTCACTCTGTCTGCCGTGGTCTCGATGAGAGTGTGCCACATAAGATTCCCCCATTAAAAGTCATGAATTGAGTGGCTTTTACTGTATTTCTGGTTGTGCACATTCCATTTTAATTCGCAATCCATTTTAGAACATTTTATCACCACCGACCAGAGAAAAACCCTGTAAACATTGGACACTCCTCATTCTCTCTCAAACCCTCTCCCTGACCCTCAGGCCTAGGTAACAACTACATAGAGCGATCAACCCCATATCCATAGATTTCCATATTGTGGGCATTTCATATAAACACAATTGCACAATATGTGAGCTTTTGTGACTGACTTTACACTTAGCACAATATTTTCAACATTCATCCACATTGTAGCCATACCCACAGTGGGAAACCATTTTCTTTCTTTTTGGTTTTAGTAACACCGGGTGTTTTCTCCTTCCTTCCTTCTCTCCTTCCTTCCTTCCTTCCTTCCTTCCTTCCTTCCTTCCTTCCTTCCTTCCTTCCTCCTATTTCTCTCTTACACCTTCTGCCCTCTCTGCTTCCTAGGCCTTAGCTGCATCCTACATTCTGCGTTTTTTTTTGGGAAATCCTCGGCAGTTTCCGGAAAATTGTGTTATTGTTACTATTTACCGCTGTCTCTCCTTGATGATTCTCCATCAATTGTAAACCTCTATTGGTTTTTCCCAAGTCACTAAGTATATTTAAATAAGGTACTCCTGTTTTTCTTTATACAGCCATTTCTGGAGTACAGGGTCACATACTCAAAATCACTGTGTAACTCAAAAACTCATCTAAAATCCCAATATACCCATCACAAAGTTGAAAAATCATAAATCAAACCATCATAAGTCACGGTTTGTCCGTGGATATGGGCTTCATCAATTCCATTGTATTCAATAATGCTGTCCACCATTAACAGTGGCAGACTGTTGGGGAGTGGATTTTGATAGCATTTTAAAAAACAGTTATTAGAGGGATACTTTAACCTGACTGAATATCTCATCTAATTGTATTAGCACGGTGAATGATTATGTGAAATGTTTTGAGACAGAGTAGTACATTTGTGAATGAAATTGTATGGCTTTTTTCACTTAGTAGGAACCTTTGTGTGCGGAAAGCTGAGAAAATTACTTTCTGCTGTAGAGTCTGGCATTCATTGTAGATTAAAGCTTATTTTTCTGCGAATAAATCTTATTCAATAAAATACGATTTTCTGAAATAAAAAAAAAGCACTTGTGATGTGAACTCATTATCCTCAGCAAAGTAATCCGGAAAAGAAAACCAAACACCATAGTCTCACTTATCATGGGAGCTGAAAAATGGGATCACATGGACACAGGAAGGAGAACAACACACACTGGGGCCTGTCGGGAAGCAGAGCATTAGGAAAAACAGCTAATGCATGCCGGGCTTAATAACTAGGTGATGGGTTGACAGGTGCAGCAAACCACCATGGCACACGTTTACCTTTGTAACAAATCTGCACATCCTGCACATATACCCCAGAACTTAGAAACGAAACGAAACGAAACGGAAAAACAATAACAAAAGGCTAGCGGCAAACTAAAGTTTCAAACTCAGAATGTGACGGACCCACTTTGGTTCAAATCATGGTTCTCAACCCAGGTGCCATAAGGTCAGGATAAAGAATTTGGTTACATATTGTAAATAAGACATACAGCAAATGACTAGAAAAGTTATTCTCAACCTATGTGTGTCTTGTAATTCAAGGATGACGCTATCTACAGGGACACAGCATTAGATTCCAAAGGGCTCAGTCCCGCAAGACTGGCCTCCCACTCTAATAACAATGGGAAGCCCAGCGTTGTTTTACCTCTGCTTCTTAGCAACTGGCTATAAATCGGGTTTCCACCACTCGCAGTTTTAGTTGCATTAATTTGCTGGAAGAGTTCACAGCACGCAGGGAAATACTTACATTTACCATGTTATTATAGCGGATGTTGCCAAAAGTTCAGAAAAAAGACTTTGGGCCCGGCATGTGGGGAGGGGCGCACTACCTTCCTGGAAGTGTTATCCAGAAGCCCTCTAAACCCAGTCCTTTCGGGTTTTTATGGAGACCTCATTCTATAGGCATGATGGGTTAAACCATAGGCTATTGGTGAGCAACTCAACCTGAGGCTCTCAACCCTCCCTGGAAATTGGGGTTGAGGCTTTGCCATTCTCAGTCTGAGTAAAGGAATTTACATGAACGGAATTTTAAAAGAGATTAGCATAGCTGGAAACTTAATTAGGTGATTGAATTATCCGGAGCCACACCTTGATGTTCCTAACCCGAGCACCCTCATCCAACGAATGCTCCACCCAACTGGCTCCCAAGTCTCTACGTGGTTCCAGAGCAAAGGAATGTTTATACAAGGCATATCTCCACGTTTTCTTCAAAGCCTTTTCGCTTCCACGGGTAATTCTTCAACTGCCATACATCAGGGTCAGGGGGAGGGCTTGTTACAACACAGATCTGTGGATCTCCGGGGTTTGAGGGTTGAAAGGACGCTGCTGGTGTCAAAACCACAAGGTGAGAACCACAGAACCACTAGTTGGTTTTCAGTGTTTCAGTGCATTTAATTCATAATCTATTTGGCCAAGAAAACTTGTAAGCTCTTAGATTGTCCCAAATGTGGCGCGTGAAATCAAATCAGGAGAAGAGTTTCCTAGGAGGTGTAGCCTGGGAAAGTTGGGGGTGACTGATGGAAAGGAGGAGCGAAGCTCCGCCCTTTCCGCTGCTAGGCTGCGCCCGAGGCTATTGAAACCCACCCTGGCGGGCCTGTACTCAGATCTTCGCAGAGCGGAGCAGCGGCCGGAGCGTTTTGCGGGCTCTGCGTGGACTTGCAGCTTACAGCGTCTTGCGACTTGGAAGCGGATTCAGAGGACAGGACAGAACACTTGGGTAAGTGTATCTCTGTCTGTCTGTCTGTCTGTCTGTCTGTCTGTCTCATTGGTTGGTTGATTTCCATTTTCTTGAGGAGCACATACCTCACAACACACACACACACACACACACACACACACACACACTCGTTCATTCTGCGGGTTAGAAAATTGGTAGGGGTCCCTGGGAGCTACAGGTTTCCTAGTCATGTCTGCACCTAAGAACAGTAGGGTCTTGTCTGGCTCTTCTTATGAACGGTCCCCCAGCCCGGACTCCCCAAGATCCATGCTAGCCTCACCCAGCTTCTCCCTCTCCCCTCTCAGAAACTCAGACTTAAGAGGAAGCTCCTCACCAGGGATCCGGAGCTACCATTCACCATCCCCTAGGGCTTCACCACACTCACCTCTGTCATCACCAGAATCCCACAAGCTCCCATTTCCCTTTCCTCACCATGATGGGCAATCAATGAAGCCTTTGGGCTCTCCCGTGTCCTCCTCTGGGGATTCTTTAGAGTCACCAGGTTCATCAATAATATACCACATGTTCTTACTGCCATCACCCAGCAGCTCACAACCAGCTCTCGGGGAGACTCTTGTGTCTCTCAGCTACTCTCCAAACAACCCCAGATTTCAGCTGGAGTCAGCCCCCACACCCAGGAATCACCTACAAACCCACGGGCCTCACGGTGCTCCTCCCCTATGTCTTTCATCTCTTCAACCCCAGGCCTCAGGGACTCCCCCGTGTCTCCCACTTACTCTCCAGCCATCCAAAGGTTTCTGCGGGAGTCAGCCCCATGCACCCAGGAGTCCCCCAGAGACTCACAGGTTTCGGGAGATTGTGAGCGGTCCCCCATCCCTGACGCCTCAGGATTCATGCCCGCCTCACCCAGCTTCTCCCTCTCCCCTCCCAGAAACTCAGACCCAAGGGTCAGCTCCCCACCAGGGATGTGGAAGTACTCTACATCATCCCGCAGGGCTTCACCACTCTCACATCCATCATCAACAGAATTTCACAACGTTACATTTCCCTTTCCTAACCAAGCAGGACAATCACTCATGTCATTGTGCTCTCCCGTGTCCTCCTCCGGAGATTCTTCACAGTCACCTCATTCATCAATAATATACCATATGTTCCTACTGCCATCATCCAGCAGCTCACCCCCAGCCGTCAATGACTCTCCTGTCTGTCCCAGCTACTCTCCAACTACGCCCAGATTTCAGCGGGAGTCGGTCTCCCACACCCCAGAAGCACCTACAAACTCACAGACTTCAGTGAGATCCTCGCCAGTCTCTCTCACGTCTTCACCCCCAGCCCTTACGGACCCTCCTGTCTCTCTCAACTACTATCCAACCACGCCCACATTTCAGCGGGAGTCAGTTCCAGCAACCCAGGGATCACCAGCAAGCTCACCACTTTCACTGAGTTACTCCCCAGTCTCTAGCACGTCTTTATCCCCAACCCTCAGGGACTCTCCTGTCTGTCCCAGCTACTCTCCAACCACGCCCACATTTCAGCGAGAGTCAGTTGCAGGCACCCAGAAATCACCACCAAACTCACCCATTTCACTGCGTTACTCCCCAGTCTCTCTCATGTCTTCACCATCCCTCAGGGACTCTCCTGCCTGTCCCAGCTACTCTCCAACCACGCCCACATTTCAGCGGGAGTCACTTCCAGGCACCCCGGAATCACCACCAAACTCACCAATTTCACTCAATTACTCCCCAGTCTCCCTCATGTCTTCACCAGCCCTCAGGGACTCTCCTGTGGGTCCCAACTACTCTCAAACCACGCCCACATTTCAGCGGGAGTCAGTTCCAGGCACCCCGGAATCACCACCAAACTCACCAGTTTCACTCAATTACTCTCCAGTCTCTCTCATGTCTTCACCAGCCCTCAGGGACTCTCCTGCCTGTCCCAGCTACTCTCCAGCCACGCCCAGATGTCAGCTGGAATCAGTTCCAGGCACCCCGGAGTCACCACCAAACTCACCAGTTTCACTGAGTTACTCCCCGGTCTCTCTCCTGTCTTCACCCCCAGCCCTCAGGGACTCTCCTGTGTGTCCCCGCTACTCTCCAACCACGCCCAGATTTCAGCGGGAGTCAGTTCCAGGCACCCAGGGATCACCTACACACTCCCCAGTTTCACTGAGTTACTCCCCGGTCTCTCTCATGTCTTCACCCCCAGCCCCCTGGGACTCCCCTGTCTGTCCCAGCTACTCTCCTGCCACGCCCAGATTCCAGCGGGAGTCAGCCTCCTGCATTCCGGAGTCACCTACAGACTCACAGACCTCACTGAGATCCTCCCTGGTCTCTCTCAGGTCTTTGCCCTCAGCCCACAGGGACTCTTGTGTCTCTTTCAGCTACTCTCAAAAGTTCTCTGGATTCCAGCTGGAGTCGGTTCCAGGCACCCAGGACACAACACCAAACTCACCAATTTCACTGACTTACTCCCCATTCTCGCTCATGTTGTCACCTCCAGCCCTCAGGGACTCTTCTGTCTCTCTCAGCTACTCTCCAACCATCTCCCGATTTCACCTGGAGTCAGCTTCCCACACCCAAGAGTCACCTGCAGACTCACGGACCTTACTGCATCCCTCCCCCATTTCCTTCACCTCTTCACTCCCAGCCTTCAGGGACTCTCCAGCGTCTCCCAGCTTCTCTCCAGCCTTCCCCAGATTTCTGCCGCAGTCAGCCCCAGGCACCCAGGAGAACCCTAGACACTCACAGGCCTCACGAGACGATCTCCCTATGACCTGTATCTGTACAGGGATGGCTCCCACCTATCCCTCAGTGACCCCAAACCCATCTCCACTTACACTCAGACACTCCCAGGGCCTGACAGCTACTCCCCGTTATTGTCCTTCAGTTCGAAGCCCTGGCCAATCTACTAGCCAACATGACGCAGTTACCTGGCCATTTCTCCACATTTCTGGTGCGGGCCCCACACCCAGCCGCAGAAGAGCCTCTCCTGCATTCCGTCCTCACACACAGGCCTGTCCATCTACTTGCTACTGTCACACTCTTGCCAGCAGAAGAGGCCCCTGTATTGGCCGTTATCACCACCCAGGCTATCCTCACCCCACAGCTGTGCAGCGGGACCCTCCTGCTGGCCCACGTGGCTGCCAGAGCCCATGCGGACACGAACCTCCAGCATGTCGGCGTCCCTGCGGGCGCCACTACCGGTGACATGGCTAGCATGACCCTCCTCCCTGGCAGTGACACTGTTGATGTGAGCCCCACTTGCAGATCTGTCATTTGCACATAAGGCCATTTCCCCTTTTCTCTCTCTCTTCCGTTCACAGGGCTATTCATTCTCTCTGTTTCTGCCTCCGTTTCAGATATTTACTCACCTTTTTCCTCTTTCACTCTGTCTGCCGTGGTCTCGATGAGAGTGTGCCACATAAGATTCCCCCATTAAAAGTCATGAATTGAGTGGCTTTTACTGTATTTCTGGTTGTGCACATTCCATTTTAATTCGCAATCCATTTTAGAACATTTTATCACCACCGACCAGAGAAAAACCCTGTAAACATTGGACACTCCTCATTCTCTCTCAAACCCTCTCCCTGACCCTCAGGCCTAGGTAACAACTACATAGAGCGATCAACCCCATATCCATAGATTTCCATATTGTGGGCATTTCATATAAACACAATTGCACAATATGTGAGCTTTTGTGACTGACTTTACACTTAGCACAATATTTTCAACATTCATCCACATTGTAGCCATACCCACAGTGGGAAACCATTTTCTTTCTTTTTGGTTTTAGTAACACCGGGTGTTTTCTCCTTCCTTCCTTCTCTCCTTCCTTCCTTCCTTCCTTCCTTCCTTCCTTCCTTCTCTCCTTCCTTCCTTCCTTCCTTCCTTCCTTCCTTCCTTCCTTCCTCCTATTTCTCTCTTACACCTTCTGCCCTCTCTGCTTCCTAGGCCTTAGCTGCATCCTACATTCTGCGTTTTTTTTTGGGAAATCCTCGGCAATTTCCGGAAAATTGTGTTATTGTTACTATTTACTGCTGTCTCCCCTTGATGATTCTCCATCAATTGTAAACCTCTATTGGTTTTTCCCAAGTCACTAAGTATATTTAAATAAGGTACTCCTGTTTTTCTTTATACAGCCATTTCTGGAGTACAGGGTCACATACTCAAAATCACTGTGTAACTCAAAAACTCATCTAATATCCCAATATACCCATCACAAAGTTGAAAAATCATAAATCAAACCATCATAAGTCACGGTTTGTCCGTGGATATGGGCTTCATCAATTCCATTGTATTCAATAATGCTGTCCACCATTAACAGTGGCAGACTGTTGGGGAGTGGATTTTGATAGCATTTTAAAAAACAGTTATTAGAGGGATACTTTAACCTGACTGAATATCTCATCTAATTGTATTAGCACGGTGAATGATTATGTGAAATGTTTTGAGACAGAGTAGTACATTTGTGAATGAAATTGTATGGCTTTTTTCACTTAGTAGGAACCTTTGTGTGCGGAAAGCTGAGAAAATTACTTTCTGCTGTAGAGTCTGGCATTCATTGTAGATTAAAGCTTATTTTTCTGCGAATAAATCTTATTCAATAAAATACGATTTTCTGAAATAAAAAAAAAGCACTTGGGATGTGAACTCATTATCCTCAGCAAAGTAATCCGGAAAAGAAAACCAAACACCATAGTCTCACTTATCATGGGAGCTGAAAAATGGGATCACATGGACACAGGAAGGGGAACAACACACACTGGGGCCTGTCGGGAGGCAGAGCATTAGGAAAAACAGCTAATGCATGCCGGGCTTAATAACTAGGTGATGGGTTGACAGGTGCAGCAAACCACCATGGCACACGTTTACCTTTGTAACAAATCTGCACATCCTGCACATATACCCCAGAACTTAGAAACGAAACGAAGCGAAACGGAAAAACAATAACAAAAGGCTAGCGGCAAACTAAAGTTTCAAACTCAGAATGTGACGGACCCACTTTGGTTCAAATCATGGTTCTCAACCCAGGTGCCATAAGGTCAGGATAAAGAATTTGGTTACATATTGTAAATAAGACATACAGCAAATGACTAGAAAAGTTATTCTCAACCTATGTGTGTCTTGTAATTCAAGGATGACGCTATCTACCGGGACACAGCATTAGATTCCAAAGGGCTCAGTCCCGCAAGACTGGCCTCCCACTCTAATAACAATGGGAAGCCCAGCGTTGTTTTACCTCTGCTTCTTAGCAACTGGCTATAAATCGGGTTTCCACCACTCGCAGTTTTAGTTGCATTAATTTGCTGGAAGAGTTCACAGCACGCAGGGAAACACTTACATTTACCATGTTATTATAGCGGATGGTGCCAAAAGTTCAGAAAAAAGACTTTGGGCCCGGCATGTGGGGAGGGGCGCACTACCTTCCTGGAAGTGTTATCCAGAAGCCCTCTAAACCCAGTCCTTTCGGGTTTTTATGGAGACCTCATTCTATAGGCATGATGGGTTAAACCATAGGCTATTGGTGAGCAACTCAACCTGAGGCTCTCAACCCTCCCTGGAAATTGGGGTTGAGGCTTTGCCATTCTCAGTCTGAGTAAAGGAATTTACATGAACGGAATTTTAAAAGAGATTAGCATAGCTGGAAACTTAATTAGGTGATTGAATTATCCGGAGCCACACCTTGATGTTCCTAACCCGAGCACCCTCATCCAACGAATGCTCCACCCAACTGGCTCCCAAGTCTCTACGTGGTTCCAGAGCAAAGGAATGTTTATACAAGGCATATCTCCACGTTTTCTTCAAAGCCTTTTCGCTTCCACGGGTAATTCTTCAACTGCCATGCATCAGGGTCAGGGGGAGGGCTTGTTACAACACAGATCTGTGGATCTCCGGGGTTTGAGGGTTGAAAGGACGCTGCTGGTGTCAAAACCACAAGGTGAGAACCACAGAACCACTAGTTGGTTTTCAGTGTTTCAGTGCATTTAATTCATAATCTATTTGGCCAAGAAAACTTGTAAGCTCTTAGATTGTCCCAAATGTGGCGCGTGAAATCAAATCAGGAGAAGAGTTTCCTAGGAGGTGTAGCCTGGGAAAGTTGGGGGTGACTGATGGAAAGGAGGAGCGAAGCTCCGCCCTTTCCGCTGCTAGGCTGCGCCCGAGGCTATTGAAACCCACCCTGGCGGGCCTGTACTCAGATCTTCGCAGAGCGGAGCAGCGGCCGGAGCGTTTTGCGGGCTCTGCGTGGACTTGCAGCTTACAGCGTCTTGCGACTTGGAAGCGGATTCAGAGGACAGGACAGAACACTTGGGTAAGTGTATCTCTGTCTGTCTGTCTGTCTGTCTGTCTGTCTGTCTCATTGGTTGGTTGATTTCCATTTTCTTGAGGAGCACATACCTCACAACACACACACACACACACACACACACACACACACACACACTCGTTCATTCTGCGGGTTAGAAAATTGGTAGGGGTCCCTGGGAGCTACAGGTTTCCTAGTCATGTCTGCACCTAAGAACAGTAGGGTCTTGTCTGGCTCTTCTTATGAACGGTCCCCCAGCCCGGACTCCCCAAGATCCATGCTAGCCTCACCCAGCTTCTCCCTCTCCCCTCTCAGAAACTCAGACTTAAGAGGAAGCTCCTCACCAGGGATCCGGAGCTACCATTCACCATCCCCTAGGGCTTCACCACACTCACCTCTGTCATCACCAGAATCCCACAAGCTCCCATTTCCCTTTCCTCACCGTGATGGGCAATCAATGAAGCCTTTGGGCTCTCCCGTGTCCTCCTCTGGGGATTCTTTAGAGTCACCAGGTTCATCAATAATATACCACATGTTCTTACTGCCATCACCCAGCAGCTCACAACCAGCTCTCGGGGAGACTCTTGTGTCTCTCAGCTACTCTCCAAACAACCCCAGATTTCAGCTGGAGTCAGCCCCCCACACCCAGGAATCACCTACAAACCCACGGGCCTCACGGTGCTCCTCCCCTATGTCTTTCATCTCTTCAACCCCAGGCCTCAGGGACTCCCCCGTGTCTCCCACTTACTCTCCAGCCATCCAAAGGTTTCTGCGGGAGTCAGCCCCATGCACCCAGGAGTCCCCCAGAGACTCACAGGTTTCGGGAGATTGTGAGCGGTCCCCCATCCCTGACGCCTCAGGATTCATGCCCGCCTCACCCAGCTTCTCCCTCTCCCCTCCCAGAAACTCAGACCCAAGGGTCAGCTCCCCACCAGGGATGTGGAAGTACTCTACATCATCCCGCAGGGCTTCACCACTCTCACATCCATCATCAACAGAATTTCACAACGTTACATTTCCCTTTCCTAACCAAGCAGGACAATCACTCATGTCATTGTGCTCTCCCGTGTCCTCCTCCGGAGATTCTTCACAGTCACCTCATTCATCAATAATATACCATATGTTCCTACTGCCATCATCCAGCAGCTCACCCCCAGCCGTCAATGACTCTCCTGTCTGTCCCAGCTACTCTCCAACTACGCCCAGATTTCAGCGGGAGTCGGTCTCCCACACCCCAGAAGCACCTACAAACTCACAGACTTCAGTGAGATCCTCGCCAGTCTCTCTCACGTCTTCACCCCCAGCCCTTACGGACCCTCCTGTCTCTCTCAACTACTATCCAACCACGCCCACATTTCAGCGGGAGTCAGTTCCAGCAACCCAGGGATCACCAGCAAGCTCACCACTTTCACTGAGTTACTCCCCAGTCTCTAGCACGTCTTTATCCCCAACCCTCAGGGACTCTCCTGTCTGTCCCAGCTACTCTCCAACCACGCCCACATTTCAGCGACAGTCAGTTGCAGGCACCCAGAAATCACCACCAAACTCACCCATTTCACTGCGTTACTCCCCAGTCTCTCTCATGTCTTCACCATCCCTCAGGGACTCTCCTGCCTGTCCCAGCTACTCTCCAACCACGCCCACATTTCAGCGGGAGTCACTTCCAGGCACCCCGGAATCACCACCAAACTCACCAATTTCACTCAATTACTCCCCAGTCTCCCTCATGTCTTCACCAGCCCTCAGGGACTCTCCTGTGGGTCCCAACTACTCTCAAACCACGCCCACATTTCAGCGGGAGTCAGTTCCAGGCACCCCGGAATCACCACCAAACTCACCAGTTTCACTCAATTACTCTCCAGTCTCTCTCATGTCTTCACCAGCCCTCAGGGACTCTCCTGCCTGTCCCAGCTACTCTCCAGCCACGCCCAGATGTCAGCTGGAATCAGTTCCAGGCACCCCGGAGTCACCACCAAACTCACCAGTTTCACTGAGTTACTCCCCGGTCTCTCTCCTGTCTTCACCCCCAGCCCTCAGGGACTCTCCTGTGTGTCCCCGCTACTCTCCAACCACGCCCAGATTTCAGCGGGAGTCAGTTCCAGGCACCCAGGGATCACCTACACACTCCCCAGTTTCACTGAGTTACTCCCCGGTCTCTCTCATGTCTTCACCCCCAGCCCCCTGGGACTCCCCTGTCTGTCCCAGCTACTCTCCTGCCACGCCCAGATTCCAGCGGGAGTCAGCCTCCTGCATTCCGGAGTCACCTACAGACTCACAGACCTCACTGAGATCCTCCCTGGTCTCTCTCAGGTCTTTGCCCTCAGCCCACAGGGACTCTTGTGTCTCTTTCAGCTACTCTCAAAAGTTCTCTGGATTCCAGCTGGAGTCGGTTCCAGGCACCCAGGACACAACACCAAACTCACCAATTTCACTGACTTACTCCCCATTCTCGCTCATGTTGTCACCTCCAGCCCTCAGGGACTCTTCTGTCTCTCTCAGCTACTCTCCAACCATCTCCCGATTTCACCTGGAGTCAGCTTCCCACACCCAAGAGTCACCTGCAGACTCACGGACCTTACTGCATCCCTCCCCCATTTCCTTCACCTCTTCACTCCCAGCCTTCAGGGACTCTCCAGCGTCTCCCAGCTTCTCTCCAGCCTTCCCCAGATTTCTGCCGCAGTCAGCCCCAGGCACCCAGGAGAACCCTAGACACTCACAGGCCTCACGAGACGATCTCCCTATGACCTGTATCTATACAGGGATGGCTCCCACCTATCCCTCAGTGACCCCAAACCCATCTCCACTTACACTCAGACACTCCCAGGGCCTGACAGCTACTCCCCGTTATTGTCCTTCAGTTCGAAGCCCTGGCCAATCTACTAGCCAACATGACGCAGTTACCTGGCCATTTCTCCACATTTCTGGTGCGGGCCCCACACCCAGCCGCAGAAGAGCCTCTCCTGCATTCCGTCCTCACACACAGGCCTGTCCATCTACTTGCTACTGTCACACTCTTGCCAGCAGAAGAGGCCCCTGTATTGGCCGTTATCACCACCCAGGCTATCCTCACCCCACAGCTGTGCAGCGGGACCCTCCTGCTGGCCCACGTGGCTGCCAGAGCCCATGCGGACACGAACCTCCAGCATGTCGGCGTCCCTGCGGGCGCCACTACCGGTGACATGGCTAGCATGACCCTCCTCCCTGGCAGTGACACTGTTGATGTGAGCCCCACTTGCAGATCTGTCATTTGCACATAAGGCCATTTCCCCTTTTCTCTCTCTCTTCCGTTCACAGGGCTATTCATTCTCTCTGTTTCTGCCTCCGTTTCAGATATTTACTCACCTTTTTCCTCTTTCACTCTGTCTGCCGTGGTCTCGATGAGAGTGTGCCACATAAGATTCCCCCATTAAAAGTCATGAATTGAGTGGCTTTTACTGTATTTCTGGTTGTGCACATTCCATTTTAATTCGCAATCCATTTTAGAACATTTTATCACCACCGACCAGAGAAAAACCCTGTAAACATTGGACACTCCTCATTCTCTCTCAAACCCTCTCCCTGACCCTCAGGCCTAGGTAACAACTACATAGAGCGATCAACCCCATATCCATAGATTTCCATATTGTGGGCATTTCATATAAACACAATTGCACAATATGTGAGCTTTTGTGACTGACTTTACACTTAGCACAATATTTTCAACATTCATCCACATTGTAGCCATACCCACAGTGGGAAACCATTTTCTTTCTTTTTGGTTTTAGTAACACCGGGTGTTTTCTCCTTCCTTCCTTCTCTCCTTCCTTCCTTCCTTCCTTCCTTCCTTCCTTCCTTCCTTCCTTCCTTCCTTCCTCCTATTTCTCTCTTACACCTTCTGCCCTCTCTGCTTCCTAGGCCTTAGCTGCATCCTACATTCTGCGTTTTTTTTTGGGAAATCCTCGGCAGTTTCCGGAAAATTGTGTTATTGTTACTATTTACCGCTGTCTCTCCTTGATGATTCTCCATCAATTGTAAACCTCTATTGGTTTTTCCCAAGTCACTAAGTATATTTAAATAAGGTACTCCTGTTTTTCTTTATACAGCCATTTCTGGAGTACAGGGTCACATACTCAAAATCACTGTGTAACTCAAAAACTCATCTAAAATCCCAATATACCCATCACAAAGTTGAAAAATCATAAATCAAACCATCATAAGTCACGGTTTGTCCGTGGATATGGGCTTCATCAATTCCATTGTATTCAATAATGCTGTCCACCATTAACAGTGGCAGACTGTTGGGGAGTGGATTTTGATAGCATTTTAAAAAACAGTTATTAGAGGGATACTTTAACCTGACTGAATATCTCATCTAATTGTATTAGCACGGTGAATGATTATGTGAAATGTTTTGAGACAGAGTAGTACATTTGTGAATGAAATTGTATGGCTTTTTTCACTTAGTAGGAACCTTTGTGTGCGGAAAGCTGAGAAAATTACTTTCTGCTGTAGAGTCTGGCGTTCATCGTAGATTAAAGCTTATTTTTCTGCGAATAAATCTTATTCAATAAAATACGATTTTCTGAAATAAAAAAAAAGCACTTGTGATGTGAACTCATTATCCTCAGCAAAGTAATCCGGAAAAGAAAACCAAACACCATAGTCTCACTTATCATGGGAGCTGAAAAATGGGATCACATGGACACAGGAAGGAGAACAACACACACTGGGGCCTGTCGGGAAGCAGAGCATTAGGAAAAACAGCTAATGCATGCCGGGCTTAATAACTAGGTGATGGGTTGACAGGTGCAGCAAACCACCATGGCACACGTTTACCTTTGTAACAAATCTGCACATCCTGCACATATACCCCAGAACTTAGAAACGAAACGAAACGAAACGGAAAAACAATAACAAAAGGCTAGCGGCAAACTAAAGTTTCAAACTCAGAATGTGACGGACCCACTTTGGTTCAAATCATGGTTCTCAACCCAGGTGCCATAAGGTCAGGATAAAGAATTTGGTTACATATTGTAAATAAGACATACAGCAAATGACTAGAAAAGTTATTCTCAACCTATGTGTGTCTTGTAATTCAAGGATGACGCTATCTACAGGGACACAGCATTAGATTCCAAAGGGCTCAGTCCCGCAAGACTGGCCTCCCACTCTAATAACAATGGGAAGCCCAGCGTTGTTTTACCTCTGCTTCTTAGCAACTGGCTATAAATCGGGTTTCCACCACTCGCAGTTTTAGTTGCATTAATTTGCTGGAAGAGTTCACAGCACGCAGGGAAATACTTACATTTACCATGTTATTATAGCGGATGTTGCCAAAAGTTCAGAAAAAAGACTTTGGGCCCGGCATGTGGGGAGGGGCGCACTACCTTCCTGGAAGTGTTATCCAGAAGCCCTCTAAACCCAGTCCTTTCGGGTTTTTATGGAGACCTCATTCTATAGGCATGATGGGTTAAACCATAGGCTATTGGTGAGCAACTCAACCTGAGGCTCTCAACCCTCCCTGGAAATTGGGGTTGAGGCTTTGCCATTCTCAGTCTGAGTAAAGGAATTTACATGAACGGAATTTTAAAAGAGATTAGCATAGCTGGAAACTTAATTAGGTGATTGAATTATCCGGAGCCACACCTTGATGTTCCTAACCCGAGCACCCTCATCCAACGAATGCTCCACCCAACTGGCTCCCAAGTCTCTACGTGGTTCCAGAGCAAAGGAATGTTTATACAAGGCATATCTCCACGTTTTCTTCAAAGCCTTTTCGCTTCCACGGGTAATTCTTCAACTGCCATACATCAGGGTCAGGGGGAGGGCTTGTTACAACACAGATCTGTGGATCTCCGGGGTTTGAGGGTTGAAAGGACGCTGCTGGTGTCAAAACCACAAGGTGAGAACCACAGAACCACTAGTTGGTTTTCAGTGTTTCAGTGCATTTAATTCATAATCTATTTGGCCAAGAAAACTTGTAAGCTCTTAGATTGTCCCAAATGTGGCGCGTGAAATCAAATCAGGAGAAGAGTTTCCTAGGAGGTGTAGCCTGGGAAAGTTGGGGGTGACTGATGGAAAGGAGGAGCGAAGCTCCGCCCTTTCCGCTGCTAGGCTGCGCCCGAGGCTATTGAAACCCACCCTGGCGGGCCTGTACTCAGATCTTCGCAGAGCGGAGCAGCGGCCGGAGCGTTTTGCGGGCTCTGCGTGGACTTGCAGCTTACAGCGTCTTGCGACTTGGAAGCGGATTCAGAGGACAGGACAGAACACTTGGGTAAGTGTATCTCTGTCTGTCTGTCTGTCTGTCTGTCTGTCTGTCTCATTGGTTGGTTGATTTCCATTTTCTTGAGGAGCACATACCTCACAACACACACACACACACACACACACACACACACACACACACACACACACACTTGTTCATTCTGCGGGTTAGAAAATTGGTAGGGGTCCCTGGGAGCTACAGGTTTCCTAGTCATGTCTGCACCTAAGAACAGTAGGGTCTTGTCTGGCTCTTCTTATGAACGGTCCCCCAGCCCGGACTCCCCAAGATCCATGCTAGCCTCACCCAGCTTCTCCCTCTCCCCTCTCAGAAACTCAGACTTAAGAGGAAGCTCCTCACCAGGGATACGGAGCTACCATTCACCATCCCCTAGGGCTTCACCACACTCACCTCTGTCATCACCAGAATCCCACAAGCTCCCATTTCCCTTTCCTCACCGTGATGGGCAATCAATGAAGCCTTTGGGCTCTCCCGTGTCCTCCTCTGGGGATTCTTTAGAGTCACCAGGTTCATCAATAATATACCACATGTTCTTACTGCCATCACCCAGCAGCTCACAACCAGCTCTCGGGGAGACTCTTGTGTCTCTCAGCTACTCTCCAAACAACCCCAGATTTCAGCTGGAGTCAGCCCCCCACACCCAGGAATCACCTACAAACCCACGGGCCTCACGGTGCTCCTCCCCTATGTCTTTCATCTCTTCAACCCCAGGCCTCAGGGACTCCCCCGTGTCTCCCACTTACTCTCCAGCCATCCAAAGGTTTCTGCGGGAGTCAGCCCCATGCACCCAGGAGTCCCCCAGAGACTCACAGGTTTCGGGAGATTGTGAGCGGTCCCCCATCCCTGACGCCTCAGGATTCATGCCCGCCTCACCCAGCTTCTCCCTCTCCCCTCCCAGAAACTCAGACCCAAGGGTCAGCTCCCCACCAGGGATGTGGAAGTACTCTACATCATCCCGCAGGGCTTCACCACTCTCACATCCATCATCAACAGAATTTCACAACGTTACATTTCCCTTTCCTAACCAAGCAGGACAATCACTCATGTCATTGTGCTCTCCCGTGTCCTCCTCCGGAGATTCTTCACAGTCACCTCATTCATCAATAATATACCATATGTTCCTACTGCCATCATCCAGCAGCTCACCCCCAGCCGTCAATGACTCTCCTGTCTGTCCCAGCTACTCTCCAACTACGCCCAGATTTCAGCGGGAGTCGGTCTCCCACACCCCAGAAGCACCTACAAACTCACAGACTTCAGTGAGATCCTCGCCAGTCTCTCTCACGTCTTCACCCCCAGCCCTTACGGACCCTCCTGTCTCTCTCAACTACTATCCAACCACGCCCACATTTCAGCGGGAGTCAGTTCCAGCAACCCAGGGATCACCAGCAAGCTCACCACTTTCACTGAGTTACTCCCCAGTCTCTAGCACGTCTTTATCCCCAAACCTCAGGGACTCTCCTGTCTGTCCCAGCTACTCTCCAACCACGCCCACATTTCAGCGAGAGTCAGTTGCAGGCACCCAGAAATCACCACCAAACTCACCCATTTCACTGCGTTACTCCCCAGTCTCTCTCATGTCTTCACCATCCCTCAGGGACTCTCCTGCCTGTCCCAGCTACTCTCCAACCACGCCCACATTTCAGCGGGAGTCACTTCCAGGCACCCCGGAATCACCACCAAACTCACCAATTTCACTCAATTACTCCCCAGTCTCCCTCATGTCTTCACCAGCCCTCAGGGACTCTCCTGTGGGTCCCAACTACTCTCAAACCACGCCCACATTTCAGCGGGAGTCAGTTCCAGGCACCCCGGAATCACCACCAAACTCACCAGTTTCACTCAATTACTCTCCAGTCTCTCTCATGTCTTCACCAGCCCTCAGGGACTCTCCTGCCTGTCCCAGCTACTCTCCAGCCACGCCCAGATGTCAGCTGGAATCAGTTCCAGGCACCCCGGAGTCACCACCAAACTCACCAGTTTCACTGAGTTACTCCCCGGTCTCTCTCCTGTCTTCACCCCCAGCCCTCAGGGACTCTCCTGTGTGTCCCCGCTACTCTCCAACCACGCCCAGATTTCAGCGGGAGTCAGTTCCAGGCACCCAGGGATCACCTACACACTCCCCAGTTTCACTGAGTTACTCCCCGGTCTCTCTCATGTCTTCACCCCCAGCCCCCTGGGACTCCCCTGTCTGTCCCAGCTACTCTCCTGCCACGCCCAGATTCCAGCGGGAGTCAGCCTCCTGCATTCCGGAGTCACCTACAGACTCACAGACCTCACTGAGATCCTCCCTGGTCTCTCTCAGGTCTTTGCCCTCAGCCCACAGGGACTCTTGTGTCTCTTTCAGCTACTCTCAAAAGTTCTCTGGATTCCAGCTGGAGTCGGTTCCAGGCACCCAGGACACAACACCAAACTCACCAATTTCACTGACTTACTCCCCATTCTCGCTCATGTTGTCACCTCCAGCCCTCAGGGACTCTTCTGTCTCTCTCAGCTACTCTCCAACCATCTCCCGATTTCACCTGGAGTCAGCTTCCCACACCCAAGAGTCACCTGCAGACTCACGGACCTTACTGCATCCCTCCCCCATTTCCTTCACCTCTTCACTCCCAGCCTTCAGGGACTCTCCAGCGTCTCCCAGCTTCTCTCCAGCCTTCCCCAGATTTCTGCCGCAGTCAGCCCCAGGCACCCAGGAGAACCCTAGACACTCACAGGCCTCACGAGACGATCTCCCTATGACCTGTATCTATACAGGGATGGCTCCCACCTATCCCTCAGTGACCCCAAACCCATCTCCACTTACACTCAGACACTCCCAGGGCCTGACAGCTACTCCCCGTTATTGTCCTTCAGTTCGAAGCCCTGGCCAATCTACTAGCCAACATGACGCAGTTACCTGGCCATTTCTCCACATTTCTGGTGCGGGCCCCACACCCAGCCGCAGAAGAGCCTCTCCTGCATTCCGTCCTCACACACAGGCCTGTCCATCTACTTGCTACTGTCACACTCTTGCCAGCAGAAGAGGCCCCTGTATTGGCCGTTATCACCACCCAGGCTATCCTCACCCCACAGCTGTGCAGCGGGACCCTCCTGCTGGCCCACGTGGCTGCCAGAGCCCATGCGGACACGAACCTCCAGCATGTCGGCGTCCCTGCGGGCGCCACTACCGGTGACATGGCTAGCATGACCCTCCTCCCTGGCAGTGACACTGTTGATGTGAGCCCCACTTGCAGATCTGTCATTTGCACATAAGGCCATTTCCCCTTTTCTCTCTCTCTTCCGTTCACAGGGCTATTCATTCTCTCTGTTTCTGCCTCCGTTTCAGATATTTACTCACCTTTTTCCTCTTTCACTCTGTCTGCCGTGGTCTCGATGAGAGTGTGCCACATAAGATTCCCCCATTAAAAGTCATGAATTGAGTGGCTTTTACTGTATTTCTGGTTGTGCACATTCCATTTTAATTCGCAATCCATTTTAGAACATTTTATCACCACCGACCAGAGAAAAACCCTGTAAACATTGGACACTCCTCATTCTCTCTCAAACCCTCTCCCTGACCCTCAGCCCTAGGTAACAACTACATAGAGCGATCAACCCCATATCCATAGATTTCCATATTGTGGGCATTTCATATAAACACAATTGCACAATATGTGAGCTTTTGTGACTGACTTTACACTTAGCACAATATTTTCAACATTCATCCACATTGTAGCCATACCCACAGTGGGAAACCATTTTCTTTCTTTTTGGTTTTAGTAACACCGGGTGTTTTCTCCTTCCTTCCTTCTCTCCTTCCTTCCTTCCTTCCTTCCTTCCTTCCTTCCTTCCTTCCTTCCTTCCTTCCTTCCTTCCTCCTATTTCTCTCTTACACCTTCTGCCCTCTCTGCTTCCTAGGCCTTAGCTGCATCCTACATTCTGCGTTTTTTTTTGGGAAATCCTCGGCAGTTTCCGGAAAATTGTGTTATTGTTACTATTTACCGCTGTCTCTCCTTGATGATTCTCCATCAATTGTAAACCTCTATTGGTTTTTCCCAAGTCACTAAGTATATTTAAATAAGGTACTCCTGTTTTTCTTTATACAGCCATTTCTGGAGTACAGGGTCACATACTCAAAATCACTGTGTAACTCAAAAACTCATCTAAAATCCCAATATACCCATCACAAAGTTGAAAAATCATAAATCAAACCATCATAAGTCACGGTTTGTCCGTGGATATGGGCTTCATCAATTCCATTGTATTCAATAATGCTGTCCACCATTAACAGTGGCAGACTGTTGGGGAGTGGATTTTGATAGCATTTTAAAAAACAGTTATTAGAGGGATACTTTAACCTGACTGAATATCTCATCTAATTGTATTAGCACGGTGAATGATTATGTGAAATGTTTTGAGACAGAGTAGTACATTTGTGAATGAAATTGTATGGCTTTTTTCACTTAGTAGGAACCTTTGTGTGCGGAAAGCTGAGAAAATTACTTTCTGCTGTAGAGTCTGGCATTCATTGTAGATTAAAGCTTATTTTTCTGCGAATAAATCTTATTCAATAAAATACGATTTTCTGAAATAAAAAAAAAGCACTTGTGATGTGAACTCATTATCCTCAGCAAAGTAATCCGGAAAAGAAAACCAAACACCATAGTCTCACTTATCATGGGAGCTGAAAAATGGGATCACATGGACACAGGAAGGGGAACAACACACACTGGGGCCTGTCGGGAGGCAGAGCATTAGGAAAAACAGCTAATGCATGCCGGGCTTAATAACTAGGTGATGGGTTGACAGGTGCAGCAAACCACCATGGCACACGTTTACCTTTGTAACAAATCTGCACATCCTGCACATATACCCCAGAACTTAGAAACGAAACGAAGCGAAACGGAAAAACAATAACAAAAGGCTAGCGGCAAACTAAAGTTTCAAACTCAGAATGTGACGGACCCACTTTTGTTCAAATCATGGTTCTCAACCCAGGTGCCATAAGGTCAGGATAAAGAATTTGGTTACATATTGTAAATAAGACATACAGCAAATGACTAGAAAAGTTATTCTCAACCTATGTGTGTCTTGTAATTCAAGGATGACGCTATCTACAGGGACACAGCATTAGATTCCAAAGGGCTCAGTCCCGCAAGACTGGCCTCCCACTCTAATAACAATGGGAAGCCCAGCGTTGTTTTACCTCTGCTTCTTAGCAACTGGCTATAAATCGGGTTTCCACCACTCGCAGTTTTAGCTGCATTAATTTGCTGGAAGAGTTCACAGCACGCAGGGAAACACTTACATTTTCCATGTTATTATAGCGGATGTTGCCAAAAGTTCAGAAAAAAGACTTTGGGCCCGGCATGTGGGGAGGGGCGCACTACCTTCCTGGAAGTGTTATCCAGAAGCCCTCTAAACCCAGTCCTTTCGGGTTTTTATGGAGACCTCATTCTATAGGCATGATGGGTTAAACCATAGGCTATTGGTGAGCAACTCAACCTGAGGCTCTCAACCCTCCCTGGAAATTGGGGTTGAGGCTTTGCCATTCTCAGTCTGAGTAAAGGAATTTACATGAACGGAATTTTAAAAGAGATTAGCATAGCTGGAAACTTAATTAGGTGATTGAATTATCCGGAGCCACACCTTGATGTTCCTAACCCGAGCACCCTCATCCAACGAATGCTCCACCCAACTGGCTCCCAAGTCTCTACGTGGTTCCAGAGCAAAGGAATGTTTATACAAGGCATATCTCCACGTTTTCTTCAAAGTCTTTTCGCTTCCACGGGTAATTCTTCAACTGCCATGCATCAGGGTCAGGGGGAGGGCTTGTTACAACACAGATCTGTGGATCTCCGGGGTTTGAGGGTTGAAAGGACGCTGCTGGTGTCAAAACCACAAGGTGAGAACCACAGAACCACTAGTTGGTTTTCAGTGTTTCAGTGCATTTAATTCATAATCTATTTGGCCAAGAAAACTTGTAAGCTCTTAGATTGTCCCAAATGTGGCGCGTGAAATCAAATCAGGAGAAGAGTTTCCTAGGAGGTGTAGCCTGGGAAAGTTGGGGGTGACTGATGGAAAGGAGGAGCGAAGCTCCGCCCTTTCCGCTGCTAGGCTGCGCCCGAGGCTATTGAAACCCACCCTGGCGGGCCTGTACTCAGATCTTCGCAGAGCGGAGCAGCGGCCGGAGCGTTTTGCGGGCTCTGCGTGGACTTGCAGCTTACAGCGTCTTGCGACTTGGAAGCGGATTCAGAGGACAGGACAGAACACTTGGGTAAGTGTATCTCTGTCTGTCTGTCTGTCTGTCTGTCTGTCTCATTGGTTGGTTGATTTCCATTTTCTTGAGGAGCACATACCTCACAACACACACACACACACACACACACACACACACACACACACACACACTCGTTCATTCTGCGGGTTAGAAAATTGGTAGGGGTCCCTGGGAGCTACAGGTTTCCTAGTCATGTCTGCACCTAAGAACAGTAGGGTCTTGTCTGGCTCTTCTTATGAACGGTCCCCCAGCCCGGACTCCCCAAGATCCATGCTAGCCTCACCCAGCTTCTCCCTCTCCCCTCTCAGAAACTCAGACTTAAGAGGAAGCTCCTCACCAGGGATCCGGAGCTACCATTCACCATCCCCTAGGGCTTCACCACACTCACCTCTGTCATCACCAGAATCCCACAAGCTCCCATTTCCCTTTCCTCACCGTGATGGGCAATCAATGAAGCCTTTGGGCTCTCCCGTGTCCTCCTCTGGGGATTCTTTAGAGTCACCAGGTTCATCAATAATATACCACATGTTCTTACTGCCATCACCCAGCAGCTCACAACCAGCTCTCGGGGAGACTCTTGTGTCTCTCAGCTACTCTCCAAACAACCCCAGATTTCAGCTGGAGTCAGCCCCCCACACCCAGGAATCACCTACAAACTCACGGGCCTCACGGTGCTCCTCCCCTATGTCTTTCATCTCTTCAACCCCAGGCCTCAGGGACTCCCCCGTGTCTCCCACTTACTCTCCAGCCATCCCCAGGTTTCTGCGGGAGTCAGCCCCATGCACCCAGGAGTCCCCCAGAGACTCACAGGTTTCGGGAGATTGTGAGCGGTCCCCCATCCCTGACGCCTCAGGATTCATGCCCGCCTCACCCAGCTTCTCCCTCTCCCCTCCCAGAAACTCAGACCCAAGGGTCAGCTCCCCACCAGGGATGTGGAAGTACTCTACATCATCCCGCAGGGCTTCACCACTCTCACATCCATCATCAACAGAATTTCACAACGTTACATTTCCCTTTCCTAACCAAGCAGGACAATCACTCATGTCATTGTGCTCTCCCGTGTCCTCCTCCGGAGATTCTTCACAGTCACCTCATTCATCAATAATATACCATATGTTCCTACTGCCATCATCCAGCAGCTCACCCCCAGCCGTCAATGACTCTCCTGTCTGTCCCAGCTACTCTCCAACTACGCCCAGATTTCAGCGGGAGTCGGTCTCCCACACCCCAGAAGCACCTACAAACTCACAGACTTCAGTGAGATCCTCGCCAGTCTCTCTCACGTCTTCACCCCCAGCCCTTACGGACCCTCCTGTCTCTCTCAACTACTATCCAACCACGCCCACATTTCAGCGGGAGTCAGTTCCAGCAACCCAGGGATCACCAGCAAGCTCACCACTTTCACTGAGTTACTCCCCAGTCTCTAGCACGTCTTTATCCCCAACCCTCAGGGACTCTCCTGTCTGTCCCAGCTACTCTCCAACCACGCCCACATTTCAGCGAGAGTCAGTTGCAGGCACCCAGAAATCACCACCAAACTCACCCATTTCACTGCGTTACTCCCCAGTCTCTCTCATGTCTTCACCATCCCTCAGGGACTCTCCTGCCTGTCCCAGCTACTCTCCAACCACGCCCACATTTCAGCGGGAGTCACTTCCAGGCACCCCGGAATCACCACCAAACTCACCAATTTCACTCAATTACTCCCCAGTCTCCCTCATGTCTTCACCAGCCCTCAGGGACTCTCCTGTGGGTCCCAACTACTCTCAAACCACGCCCACATTTCAGCGGGAGTCAGTTCCAGGCACCCCGGAATCACCACCAAACTCACCAGTTTCACTCAATTACTCTCCAGTCTCTCTCATGTCTTCACCAGCCCTCAGGGACTCTCCTGCCTGTCCCAGCTACTCTCCAGCCACGCCCAGATGTCAGCTGGAATCAGTTCCAGGCACCCCGGAGTCACCACCAAACTCACCAGTTTCACTGAGTTACTCCCCGGTCTCTCTCCTGTCTTCACCCCCAGCCCTCAGGGACTCTCCTGTGTGTCCCCGCTACTCTCCAACCACGCCCAGATTTCAGCGGGAGTCAGTTCCAGGCACCCAGGGATCACCTACACACTCCCCAGTTTCACTGAGTTACTCCCCGGTCTCTCTCATGTCTTCACCCCCAGCCCCCTGGGACTCCCCTGTCTGTCCCAGCTACTCTCCTGCCACGCCCAGATTCCAGCGGGAGTCAGCCTCCTGCATTCCGGAGTCACCTACAGACTCACAGACCTCACTGAGATCCTCCCTGGTCTCTCTCAGGTCTTTGCCCTCAGCCCACAGGGACTCTTGTGTCTCTTTCAGCTACTCTCAAAAGTTCTCTGGATTCCAGCTGGAGTCGGTTCCAGGCACCCAGGACACAACACCAAACTCACCAATTTCACTGACTTACTCCCCATTCTCGCTCATGTTGTCACCTCCAGCCCTCAGGGACTCTTCTGTCTCTCTCAGCTACTCTCCAACCATCTCCCGATTTCACCTGGAGTCAGCTTCCCACACCCAAGAGTCACCTGCAGACTCACGGACCTTACTGCATCCCTCCCCCATTTCCTTCACCTCTTCACTCCCAGCCTTCAGGGACTCTCCAGCGTCTCCCAGCTTCTCTCCAGCCTTCCCCAGATTTCTGCCGCAGTCAGCCCCAGGCACCCAGGAGAACCCTAGACACTCACAGGCCTCACGAGACGATCTCCCTATGACCTATATCTGTACAGGGATGGCTCCCACCTATCCCTCAGTGACCCCAAACCCATCTCCACTTACACTCAGACACTCCCAGGGCCTGACAGCTACTCCCCGTTATTGTCCTTCAGTTCGAAGCCCTGGCCAATCTACTAGCCAACATGACGCAGTTACCTGGCCATTTCTCCACATTTCTGGTGCGGGCCCCACACCCAGCCGCAGAAGAGCCTCTCCTGCATTCCGTCCTCACACACAGGCCTGTCCATCTACTTGCTACTGTCACACTCTTGCCAGCAGAAGAGGCCCCTGTATTGGCCGTTATCACCACCCAGGCTATCCTCACCCCACAGCTGTGCAGCGGGACCCTCCTGCTGGCCCACGTGGCTGCCAGAGCCCATGCGGACACGAACCTCCAGCATGTCGGCGTCCCTGCGGGCGCCACTACCGGTGACATGGCTAGCATGACCCTCCTCCCTGGCAGTGACACTGTTGATGTGAGCCCCACTTGCAGATCTGTCATTTGCACATAAGGCCATTTCCCCTTTTCTCTCTCTCTTCCGTTCACAGGGCTATTCATTCTCTCTGTTTCTGCCTCCGTTTCAGATATTTACTCACCTTTTTCCTCTTTCACTCTGTCTGCCGTGGTCTCGATGAGAGTGTGCCACATAAGATTCCCCCATTAAAAGTCATGAATTGAGTGGCTTTTACTGTATTTCTGGTTGTGCACATTCCATTTTAATTCGCAATCCATTTTAGAACATTTTATCACCACCGACCAGAGAAAAACCCTGTAAACATTGGACACTCCTCATTCTCTCTCAAACCCTCTCCCTGACCCTCAGCCCTAGGTAACAACTACATAGAGCGATCAACCCCATATCCATAGATTTCCATATTGTGGGCATTTCATATAAACACAATTGCACAATATGTGAGCTTTTGTGACTGACTTTACACTTAGCACAATATTTTCAACATTCATCCACATTGTAGCCATACCCACAGTGGGAAACCATTTTCTTTCTTTTTGGTTTTAGTAACACCGGGTGTTTTCTCCTTCCTTCCTTCTCTCCTTCCTTCCTTCCTTCCTTCCTTCCTTCCTTCCTTCCTTCCTTCCTTCCTTCCTTCCTTCCTCCTATTTCTCTCTTACACCTTCTGCCCTCTCTGCTTCCTAGGCCTTAGCTGCATCCTACATTCTGCGTTTTTTTTTGGGAAATCCTCGGCAGTTTCCGGAAAATTGTGTTATTGTTACTATTTACCGCTGTCTCTCCTTGATGATTCTCCATCAATTGTAAACCTCTATTGGTTTTTCCCAAGTCACTAAGTATATTTAAATAAGGTACTCCTGTTTTTCTTTATACAGCCATTTCTGGAGTACAGGGTCACATACTCAAAATCACTGTGTAACTCAAAAACTCATCTAAAATCCCAATATACCCATCACAAAGTTGAAAACTCATAAATCAAACCATCATAAGTCACGGTTTGTCCGTGGATATGGGCTTCATCAATTCCATTGTATTCAATAATGCTGTCCACCATTAACAGTGGCAGACTGTTGGGGAGTGGATTTTGATAGCATTTTAAAAAACAGTTATTAGAGGGATACTTTAACCTGACTGAATATCTCATCTAATTGTATTAGCACGGTGAATGATTATGTGAAATGTTTTGAGACAGAGTAGTACATTTGTGAATGAAATTGTATGGCTTTTTTCACTTAGTAGGAACCTTTGTGTGCGGAAAGCTGAGAAAATTACTTTCTGCTGTAGAGTCTGGCATTCATTGTAGATTAAAGCTTATTTTTCTGCGAATAAATCTTATTCAATAAAATACGATTTTCTGAAATAAAAAAAAAGCACTTGTGATGTGAACTCATTATCCTCAGCAAAGTAATCCGGAAAAGAAAACCAAACACCATAGTCTCACTTATCATGGGAGCTGAAAAATGGGATCACATGGACACAGGAAGGGGAACAACACACACTGGGGCCTGTCGGGAGGCAGAGCATTAGGAAAAACAGCTAATGCATGCCGGGCTTAATAACTAGGTGATGGGTTGACAGGTGCAGCAAACCACCGTGGCACACGTTTACCTTTGTAACAAATCTGCACATCCTGCACATATACCCCAGAACTTAGAAACGAAACGAAACGAAAAGGAAAAACAATAACAAAAGGCTAGCGGCAAACTAAAGTTTCAAACTCAGAATGTGACGGACCCACTTTGGTTCAAATCATGGTTCTCAACCCAGGTGCCATAAGGTCAGGATAAAGAATTTGGTTACATATTGTAAATAAGACATACAGCAAATGACTAGAAAAGTTATTCTCAACCTATGTGTGTCTTGTAATTCAAGGATGACGCTATCTACCGGGACACAGCATTAGATTCCAAAGGGCTCAGTCCCGCAATACTGGCCTCCCACTCTAATAACAATGGGAAGCCCAGCGTTGTTTTACCTCTGCTTCTTAGCAACTGGCTATAAATCGGGTTTCCACCACTCGCAGTTTTAGTTGCATTAATTTGCTGGAAGAGTTCACAGCACGCAGGGAAACACTTACATTTTCCATGTTATTATAGCGGATGTTGCCATAAGTTCAGAACAAAGACTTTGGGCCCGGCATGTGGGGAGGGGCGCACTACCTTCCTGGAAGTGTTATCCAGAAGCCCTCTAAACCCAGTCCTTTCGGGTTTTTATGGAGACCTCATTCTATAGGCATGATGGGTTAAACCATAGGCTATTGGTGAGCAACTCAACCTGAGGCTCTCAACCCTCCCTGGAAATTGGGGTTGAGGCTTTGCCATTCTCAGTCTGAGTAAAGGAATTTACATGAACGGAATTTTAAAAGAGATTAGCATAGCTGGAAACTTAATTAGGTGATTGAATTATCCGGAGCCACACCTTGATGTTCCTAACCCGAGCACCCTCATCCAACGAATGCTCCACCCAACTGGCTCCCAAGTCTCTACGTGGTTCCAGAGCAAAGGAATGTTTATACAAGGCATATCTCCACGTTTTCTTCAAAGTCTTTTCGCTTCCACGGGTAATTCTTCAACTGCCATGCATCAGGGTCAGGGGGAGGGCTTGTTACAACACAGATCTGTGGATCTCCGGGGTTTGAGGGTTGAAAGGACGCTGCTGGTGTCAAAACCACAAGGTGAGAACCACAGAACCACTAGTTGGTTTTCAGTGTTTCAGTGCATTTAATTCATAATCTATTTGGCCAAGAAAACTTGTAAGCTCTTAGATTGTCCCAAATGTGGCGCGTGAAATCAAATCAGGAGAAGAGTTTCCTAGGAGGTGTAGCCTGGGAAAGTTGGGGGTGACTGATGGAAAGGAGGAGCGAAGCTCCGCCCTTTCCGCTGCTAGGCTGCGCCCGAGGCTATTGAAACCCACCCTGGCGGGCCTGTACTCAGATCTTCGCAGAGCGGAGCAGCGGCCGGAGCGTTTTGCGGGCTCTGCGGGTACTTGCAGCTTACAGCGTCTTGCGACTTGGAAGCGGATTCAGAGGACAGGACAGAACACTTGGGTAAGTGTATCTCTGTCTGTGTGTCTGTCTGTCTGTCTGTCTGTCTCATTGGTTGGTTGATTTCCATTTTCTTGAGGAGCACATACCTCACAACACACACACACACACACACACACACACACACACACACACACACACACACTCGTTCATTCTGCGGGTTAGAAAATTGGTAGGGGTCCCTGGGAGCTACAGGTTTCCTAGTCATGTCTGCACCTAAGAACAGTAGGGTCTTGTCTGGCTCTTCTTATGAACGGTCCCCCAGCCCGGACTCCCCAAGATCCATGCTAGCCTCACCCAGCTTCTCCCTCTCCCCTCTCAGAAACTCAGACTTAAGAGGAAGCTCCTCACCAGGGATCCGGAGCTACCATTCACCATCCCCTAGGGCTTCACCACACTCACCTCTGTCATCACCAGAATCCCACAAGCTCCCATTTCCCTTTCCTCACCGTGATGGGCAATCAATGAAGCCTTTGGGCTCTCCCGTGTCCTCCTCTGGGGATTCTTTAGAGTCACCAGGTTCATCAATAATATACCACATGTTCTTACTGCCATCACCCAGCAGCTCACAACCAGCTCTCGGGGAGACTCTTGTGTCTCTCAGCTACTCTCCAAACAACCCCAGATTTCAGCTGGAGTCAGCCCCCCACACCCAGGAATCACCTACAAACCCACGGGCCTCACGGTGCTCCTCCCCTATGTCTTTCATCTCTTCAACCCCAGGCCTCAGGGACTCCCCCGTGTCTCCCACTTACTCTCCAGCCATCCAAAGGTTTCTGCGGGAGTCAGCCCCATGCACCCAGGAGTCCCCCAGAGACTCACAGGTTTCGGGAGATTGTGAGCGGTCCCCCATCCCTGACGCCTCAGGATTCATGCCCGCCTCACCCAGCTTCTCCCTCTCCCCTCCCAGAAACTCAGACCCAAGGGTCAGCTCCCCACCAGGGATGTGGAAGTACTCTACATCATCCCGCAGGGCTTCACCACTCTCACATCCATCATCAACAGAATTTCACAACGTTACATTTCCCTTTCCTAACCAAGCAGGACAATCACTCATGTCATTGTGCTCTCCCGTGTCCTCCTCCGGAGATTCTTCACAGTCACCTCATTCATCAATAATATACCATATGTTCCTACTGCCATCATCCAGCAGCTCACCCCCAGCCGTCAATGACTCTCCTGTCTGTCCCAGCTACTCTCCAACTACGCCCAGATTTCAGCGGGAGTCGGTCTCCCACACCCCAGAAGCACCTACAAACTCACAGACTTCAGTGAGATCCTCGCCAGTCTCTCTCACGTCTTCACCCCCAGCCCTTACGGACCCTCCTGTCTCTCTCAACTACTATCCAACCACGCCCACATTTCAGCGGGAGTCAGTTCCAGCAACCCAGGGATCACCAGCAAGCTCACCACTTTCACTGAGTTACTCCCCAGTCTCTAGCACGTCTTTATCCCCAACCCTCAGGGACTCTCCTGTCTGTCCCAGCTACTCTCCAACCACGCCCACATTTCAGCGAGAGTCAGTTGCAGGCACCCAGAAATCACCACCAAACTCACCCATTTCACTGCGTTATTCCCCAGTCTCTCTCATGTCTTCACCATCCCTCAGGGACTCTCCTGCCTGTCCCAGCTACTCTCCAACCACGCCCACATTTCAGCGGGAGTCACTTCCAGGCACCCCGGAATCACCACCAAACTCACCAATTTCACTCAATTACTCCCCAGTCTCCCTCATGTCTTCACCAGCCCTCAGGGACTCTCCTGTGGGTCCCAACTACTCTCAAACCACGCCCACATTTCAGCGGGAGTCAGTTCCAGGCACCCCGGAATCACCACCAAACTCACCAGTTTCACTCAATTACTCTCCAGTCTCTCTCATGTCTTCACCAGCCCTCAGGGACTCTCCTGCCTGTCCCAGCTACTCTCCAGCCACGCCCAGATGTCAGCTGGAATCAGTTCCAGGCACCCCGGAGTCACCACCAAACTCACCAGTTTCACTGAGTTACTCCCCGGTCTCTCTCCTGTCTTCACCCCCAGCCCTCAGGGACTCTCCTGTGTGTCCCCGCTACTCTCCAACCACGCCCAGATTTCAGCGGGAGTCAGTTCCAGGCACCCAGGGATCACCTACACACTCCCCAGTTTCACTGAGTTACTCCCCGGTCTCTCTCATGTCTTCACCCCCAGCCCCCTGGGACTCCCCTGTCTGTCCCAGCTACTCTCCTGCCACGCCCAGATTCCAGCGGGAGTCAGCCTCCTGCATTCCGGAGTCACCTACAGACTCACAGACCTCACTGAGATCCTCCCTGGTCTCTCTCAGGTCTTTGCCCTCAGCCCACAGGGACTCTTGTGTCTCTTTCAGCTACTCTCAAAAGTTCTCTGGATTCCAGCTGGAGTCGGTTCCAGGCACCCAGGACACAACACCAAACTCACCAATTTCACTGACTTACTCCCCATTCTCGCTCATGTTGTCACCTCCAGCCCTCAGGGACTCTTCTGTCTCTCTCAGCTACTCTCCAACCATCTCCCGATTTCACCTGGAGTCAGCTTCCCACACCCAAGAGTCACCTGCAGACTCACGGACCTTACTGCATCCCTCCCCCATTTCCTTCACCTCTTCATTCCCAGCCTTCAGGGACTCTCCAGCGTCTCCCAGCTTCTCTCCAGCCTTCCCCAGATTTCTGCCGCAGTCAGCCCCAGGCACCCAGGAGAACCCTAGACACTCACAGGCCTCACGAGACGATCTCCCTATGACCTGTATCTATACAGGGATGGCTCCCACCTATCCCTCAGTGACCCCAAACCCATCTCCACTTACACTCAGACACTCCCAGGGCCTGACAGCTACTCCCCGTTATTGTCCTTCAGTTCGAAGCCCTGGCCAATCTACTAGCCAACATGACGCAGTTACCTGGCCATTTCTCCACATTTCTGGTGCGGGCCCCACACCCAGCCGCAGAAGAGCCTCTCCTGCATTCCGTCCTCACACACAGGCCTGTCCATCTACTTGCTACTGTCACACTCTTGCCAGCAGAAGAGGCCCCTGTATTGGCCGTTATCACCACCCAGGCTATCCTCACCCCACAGCTGTGCAGCGGGACCCTCCTGCTGGCCCACGTGGCTGCCAGAGCCCATGCGGACACGAACCTCCAGCATGTCGGCGTCCCTGCGGGCGCCACTACCGGTGACATGGCTAGCATGACCCTCCTCCCTGGCAGTGACACTGTTGATGTGAGCCCCACTTGCAGATCTGTCATTTGCACATAAGGCCATTTCCCCTTTTCTCTCTCTCTTCCGTTCACAGGGCTATTCATTCTCTCTGTTTCTGCCTCCGTTTCAGATATTTACTCACCTTTTTCCTCTTTCACTCTGTCTGCCGTGGTCTCGATGAGAGTGTGCCACATAAGATTCCCCCATTAAAAGTCATGAATTGAGTGGCTTTTACTGTATTTCTGGTTGTGCACATTCCATTTTAATTCGCAATCCATTTTAGAACATTTTATCACCACCGACCAGAGAAAAACCCTGTAAACATTGGACACTCCTCATTCTCTCTCAAACCCTCTCCCTGACCCTCAGCCCTAGGTAACAACTACATAGAGCGATCAACCCCATATCCATAGATTTCCATATTGTGGGCATTTCATATAAACACAATTGCACAATATGTGAGCTTTTGTGACTGACTTTACACTTAGCACAATATTTTCAACATTCATCCACATTGTAGCCATACCCACAGTGGGAAACCATTTTCTTTCTTTTTGGTTTTAGTAACACCGGGTGTTTTCTCCTTCCTTCCTTCTCTCCTTCCTTCCTTCCTTCCTTCCTTCCTTCCTTCCTTCCTTCCTTCCTTCCTTCCTTCCTCCTATTTCTCTCTTACACCTTCTGCCCTCTCTGCTTCCTAGGCCTTAGCTGCATCCTACATTCTGCGTTTTTTTTTGGGAAATCCTCGGCAGTTTCCGGAAAATTGTGTTATTGTTACTATTTACCGCTGTCTCTCCTTGATGATTCTCCATCAATTGTAAACCTCTATTGGTTTTTCCCAAGTCACTAAGTATATTTAAATAAGGTACTCCGGTTTTTCTTTATACAGCCATTTCTGGAGTACAGGGTCACATACTCAAAATCACTGTGTAACTCAAAAACTCATCTAAAATCCCAATATACCCATCACAAAGTTGAAAACTCATAAATCAAACCATCATAAGTCACGGTTTGTCCGTGGATATGGGCTTCATCAATTCCATTGTATTCAATAATGCTGTCCACCATTAACAGTGGCAGACTGTTGGGGAGTGGATTTTGATAGCATTTTAAAAAACAGTTATTAGAGGGATACTTTAACCTGACTGAATATCTCATCTAATTGTATTAGCACGGTGAATGATTATGTGAAATGTTTTGAGACAGAGTAGTACATTTGTGAATGAAATTGTATGGCTTTTTTCACTTAGTAGGAACCTTTGTGTGCGGAAAGCTGAGAAAATTACTTTCTGCTGTAGAGTCTGGCATTCATTGTAGATTAAAGCTTATTTTTCTGCGAATAAATCTTATTCAATAAAATACGATTTTCTGAAATAAAAAAAAAGCACTTGTGATGTGAACTCATTATCCTCAGCAAAGTAATCCGGAAAAGAAAACCAAACACCATAGTCTCACTTATCATGGGAGCTGAAAAATGGGATCACATGGACACAGGAAGGGGAACAACACACACTGGGGCCTGTCGGGAGGCAGAGCATTAGGAAAAACAGCTAATGCATGCCGGGCTTAATAACTAGGTGATGGGTTGACAGGTGCAGCAAACCACCATGGCACACGTTTACCTTTGTAACAAATCTGCACATCCTGCACATATACCCCAGAACTTAGAAACGAAACGAAGCGAAACGGAAAAACAATAACAAAAGGCTAGCGGCAAACTAAAGTTTCAAACTCAGAATGTGACGGACCCACTTTGGTTCAAATCATGGTTCTCAACCCAGGTGCCATAAGGTCAGGATAAAGAATTTGGTTACATATTGTAAATAAGACATACAGCAAATGACTAGAAAAGTTATTCTCAACCTATGTGTGTCTTGTAATTCAAGGATGACGCTATCTACAGGGACACAGCATTAGATTCCAAAGGGCTCAGTCCCGCAAGACTGGCCTCCCACTCTAATAACAATGGGAAGCCCAGCGTTGTTTTACCTCTGCTTCTTAGCAACTGGCTATAAATCGGGTTTCCACCACTCGCAGTTTTAGTTGCATTAATTTGCTGGAAGAGTTCACAGCACGCAGGGAAACACTTACATTTTCCATGTTATTATAGCGGATGTTGCCAAAAGTTCAGAAAAAAGACTTTGGGCCCGGCATGTGGGGAGGGGCGCACTACCTTCCTGGAAGTGTTATCCAGAAGCCCTCTAAACCCAGTCCTTTCGGGTTTTTATGGAGACCTCATTCTATAGGCATGATGGGTTAAACCATAGGCTATTGGTGAGCAACTCAACCTGAGGCTCTCAACCCTCCCTGGAAATTGGGGTTGAGGCTTTGCCATTCTCAGTCTGAGTAAAGGAATTTACATGAACGGAATTTTAAAAGAGATTAGCATAGCTGGAAACTTAATTAGGTGATTGAATTATCCGGAGCCACACCTTGATGTTCCTAACCCGAGCACCCTCATCCAACGAATGCTCCACCCAACTGGCTCCCAAGTCTCTACGTGGTTCCAGAGCAAAGGAATGTTTATACAAGGCATATCTCCACGTTTTCTTCAAAGTCTTTTCGCTTCCACGGGTAATTCTTCAACTGCCATGCATCAGGGTCAGGGGGAGGGCTTGTTACAACACAGATCTGTGGATCTCCGGGGTTTGAGGGTTGAAAGGACGCTGCTGGTGTCAAAACCACAAGGTGAGAACCACAGAACCACTAGTTGGTTTTCAGTGTTTCAGTGCATTTAATTCATAATCTATTTGGCCAAGAAAACTTGTAAGCTCTTAGATTGTCCCAAATGTGGCGCGTGAAATCAAATCAGGAGAAGAGTTTCCTAGGAGGTGTAGCCTGGGAAAGTTGGGGGTGACTGATGGAAAGGAGGAGCGAAGCTCCGCCCTTTCCGCTGCTAGGCTGCGCCCGAGGCTATTGAAACCCACCCTGGCGGGCCTGTACTCAGATCTTCGCAGAGCGGAGCAGCGGCCGGAGCGTTTTGCGGGCTCTGCGTGGACTTGCAGCTTACAGCGTCTTGCGACTTGGAAGCGGATTCAGAGGACAGGACAGAACACTTGGGTAAGTGTATCTCTGTCTGTCTGTCTGTCTGTCTGTCTGTCTGTCTCATTGGTTGGTTGATTTCCATTTTCTTGAGGAGCACATACCTCACAACACACACACACACACACACACACACACACACACACACACACACACACTCGTTCATTCTGCGGGTTAGAAAATTGGTAGGGGTCCCTGGGAGCTACAGGTTTCCTAGTCATGTCTGCACCTAAGAACAGTAGGGTCTTGTCTGGCTCTTCTTATGAACGGTCCCCCAGCCCGGACTCCCCAAGATCCATGCTAGCCTCACCCAGCTTCTCCCTCTCCCCTCTCAGAAACTCAGACTTAAGTGGAAGCTCCTCACCAGGGATACGGAGCTACCATTCACCATCCCCTAGGGCTTCACCACACTCACCTCTGTCATCACCAGAATCCCACAAGCTCCCATTTCCCTTTCCTCACCGTGATGGGCAATCAATGAAGCCTTTGGGCTCTCCCGTGTCCTCCTCTGGGGATTCTTTAGAGTCACCAGGTTCATCAATAATATACCACATGTTCTTACTGCCATCACCCAGCAGCTCACAACCAGCTCTCGGGGAGACTCTTGTGTCTCTCAGCTACTCTCCAAACAACCCCAGATTTCAGCTGGAGTCAGCCCCCCACACCCAGGAATCACCTACAAACTCACGGGCCTCACGGTGCTCCTCCCCTATGTCTTTCATCTCTTCAACCCCAGGCCTCAGGGACTCCCCCGTGTCTCCCACTTACTCTCCAGCCATCCCCAGGTTTCTGCGGGAGTCAGCCCCATGCACCCAGGAGTCCCCCAGAGACTCACAGGTTTCGGGAGATTGTGAGCGGTCCCCCATCCCTGACGCCTCAGGATTCATGCCCGCCTCACCCAGCTTCTCCCTCTCCCCTCCCAGAAACTCAGACCCAAGGGTCAGCTCCCCACCAGGGATGTGGAAGTACTCTACATCATCCCGCAGGGCTTCACCACTCTCACATCCATCATCAACAGAATTTCACAACGTTACATTTCCCTTTCCTAACCAAGCAGGACAATCACTCATGTCATTGTGCTCTCCCGTGTCCTCCTCCGGAGATTCTTCACAGTCACCTCATTCATCAATAATATACCATATGTTCCTACTGCCATCATCCAGCAGCTCACCCCCAGCCGTCAATGACTCTCCTGTCTGTCCCAGCTACTCTCCAACTACGCCCAGATTTCAGCGGGAGTCGGTCTCCCACACCCCAGAAGCACCTACAAACTCACAGACTTCAGTGAGATCCTCGCCAGTCTCTCTCACGTCTTCACCCCCAGCCCTTACGGACCCTCCTGTCTCTCTCAACTACTATCCAACCACGCCCACATTTCAGCGGGAGTCAGTTCCAGCAACCCAGGGATCACCAGCAAGCTCACCACTTTCACTGAGTTACTCCCCAGTCTCTAGCACGTCTTTATCCCCAACCCTCAGGGACTCTCCTGTCTGTCCCAGCTACTCTCCAACCACGCCCACATTTCAGCGAGAGTCAGTTGCAGGCACCCAGAAATCACCACCAAACTCACCCATTTCACTGCGTTACTCCCCAGTCTCTCTCATGTCTTCACCATCCCTCAGGGACTCTCCTGCCTGTCCCAGCTACTCTCCAACCACGCCCACATTTCAGCGGGAGTCACTTCCAGGCACCCCGGAATCACCACCAAACTCACCAATTTCACTCAATTACTCCCCAGTCTCCCTCATGTCTTCACCAGCCCTCAGGGACTCTCCTGTGGGTCCCAACTACTCTCAAACCACGCCCACATTTCAGCGGGAGTCAGTTCCAGGCACCCCGGAATCACCACCAAACTCACCAGTTTCACTCAATTACTCTCCAGTCTCTCTCATGTCTTCACCAGCCCTCAGGGACTCTCCTGCCTGTCCCAGCTACTCTCCAGCCACGCCCAGATGTCAGCTGGAATCAGTTCCAGGCACCCCGGAGTCACCACCAAACTCACCAGTTTCACTGAGTTACTCCCCGGTCTCTCTCCTGTCTTCACCCCCAGCCCTCAGGGACTCTCCTGTGTGTCCCCGCTACTCTCCAACCACGCCCAGATTTCAGCGGGAGTCAGTTCCAGGCACCCAGGGATCACCTACACACTCCCCAGTTTCACTGAGTTACTCCCCGGTCTCTCTCATGTCTTCACCCCCAGCCCCCTGGGACTCCCCTGTCTGTCCCAGCTACTCTCCTGCCACGCCCAGATTCCAGCGGGAGTCAGCCTCCTGCATTCCGGAGTCACCTACAGACTCACAGACCTCACTGAGATCCTCCCTGGTCTCTCTCAGGTCTTTGCCCTCAGCCCACAGGGACTCTTGTGTCTCTTTCAGCTACTCTCAAAAGTTCTCTGGATTCCAGCTGGAGTCGGTTCCAGGCACCCAGGACACAACACCAAACTCACCAATTTCACTGACTTACTCCCCATTCTCGCTCATGTTGTCACCTCCAGCCCTCAGGGACTCTTCTGTCTCTCTCAGCTACTCTCCAACCATCTCCCGATTTCACCTGGAGTCAGCTTCCCACACCCAAGAGTCACCTGCAGACTCACGGACCTTACTGCATCCCTCCCCCATTTCCTTCACCTCTTCACTCCCAGCCTTCAGGGACTCTCCAGCGTCTCCCAGCTTCTCTCCAGCCTTCCCCAGATTTCTGCCGCAGTCAGCCCCAGGCACCCAGGAGAACCCTAGACACTCACAGGCCTCACGAGACGATCTCCCTATGACCTGTATCTATACAGGGATGGCTCCCACCTATCCCTCAGTGACCCCAAACCCATCTCCACTTACACTCAGACACTCCCAGGGCCTGACAGCTACTCCCCGTTATTGTCCTTCAGTTCGAAGCCCTGGCCAATCTACTAGCCAACATGACGCAGTTACCTGGCCATTTCTCCACATTTCTGGTGCGGGCCCCACACCCAGCCGCAGAAGAGCCTCTCCTGCATTCCGTCCTCACACACAGGCCTGTCCATCTACTTGCTACTGTCACACTCTTGCCAGCAGAAGAGGCCCCTGTATTGGCCGTTATCACCACCCAGGCTATCCTCACCCCACAGCTGTGCAGCGGGACCCTCCTGCTGGCCCACGTGGCTGCCAGAGCCCATGCGGACACGAACCTCCAGCATGTCGGCGTCCCTGCGGGCGCCACTACCGGTGACATGGCTAGCATGACCCTCCTCCCTGGCAGTGACACTGTTGATGTGAGCCCCACTTGCAGATCTGTCATTTGCACATAAGGCCATTTCCCCTTTTCTCTCTCTCTTCCGTTCACAGGGCTATTCATTCTCTCTGTTTCTGCCTCCGTTTCAGATATTTACTCACCTTTTTCCTCTTTCACTCTGTCTGCCGTGGTCTCGATGAGAGTGTGCCACATAAGATTCCCCCATTAAAAGTCATGAATTGAGTGGCTTTTACTGTATTTCTGGTTGTGCACATTCCATTTTAATTCGCAATCCATTTTAGAACATTTTATCACCACCGACCAGAGAAAAACCCTGTAAACATTGGACACTCCTCATTCTCTCTCAAACCCTCTCCCTGACCCTCAGCCCTAGGTAACAACTACATAGAGCGATCAACCCCATATCCATAGATTTCCATATTGTGGGCATTTCATATAAACACAATTGCACAATATGTGAGCTTTTGTGACTGACTTTACACTTAGCACAATATTTTCAACATTCATCCACATTGTAGCCATACCCACAGTGGGAAACCATTTTCTTTCTTTTTGGTTTTAGTAACACCGGGTGTTTTCTCCTTCCTTCCTTCTCTCCTTCCTTCCTTCCTTCCTTCCTTCCTTCCTTCCTTCCTTCCTTCCTTCCTTCCTTCCTTCCTCCTATTTCTCTCTTACACCTTCTGCCCTCTCTGCTTCCTAGGCCTTAGCTGCATCCTACATTCTGCGTTTTTTTTTGGGAAATCCTCGGCAGTTTCCGGAAAATTGTGTTATTGTTACTATTTACCGCTGTCTCTCCTTGATGATTCTCCATCAATTGTAAACCTCTATTGGTTTTTCCCAAGTCACTAAGTATATTTAAATAAGGTACTCCTGTTTTTCTTTATACAGCCATTTCTGGAGTACAGGGTCACATACTCAAAATCACTGTGTAACTCAAAAACTCATCTAAAATCCCAATATACCCATCACAAAGTTGAAAAATCATAAATCAAACCATCATAAGTCACGGTTTGTCCGTGGATATGGGCTTCATCAATTCCATTGTATTCAATAATGCTGTCCACCATTAACAGTGGCAGACTGTTGGGGAGTGGATTTTGATAGCATTTTAAAAAACAGTTATTAGAGGGATACTTTAACCTGACTGAATATCTCATCTAATTGTATTAGCACGGTGAATGATTATGTGAAATGTTTTGAGACAGAGTAGTACATTTGTGAATGAAATTGTATGGCTTTTTTCACTTAGTAGGAACCTTTGTGTGCGGAAAGCTGAGAAAATTACTTTCTGCTGTAGAGTCTGGCATTCATTGTAGATTAAAGCTTATTTTTCTGCGAATAAATCTTATTCAATAAAATACGATTTTCTGAAATAAAAAAAAAGCACTTGTGATGTGAACTCATTATCCTCAGCAAAGTAATCCGGAAAAGAAAACCAAACACCATAGTCTCACTTATCATGGGAGCTGAAAAATGGGATCACATGGACACAGGAAGGGGAACAACACACACTGGGGCCTGTCGGGAGGCAGAGCATTAGGAAAAACAGCTAATGCATGCCGGGCTTAATAACTAGGTGATGGGTTGACAGGTGCAGCAAACCACCATGGCACACGTTTACCTTTGTAACAAATCTGCACATCCTGCACATATACCCCAGAACTTAGAAACGAAACGAAGCGAAACGGAAAAACAATAACAAAAGGCTAGCGGCAAACTAAAGTTTCAAACTCAGAATGTGACGGACCCACTTTGGTTCAAATCATGGTTCTCAACCCAGGTGCCATAAGGTCAGGATAAAGAATTTGGTTACATATTGTAAATAAGACATACAGCAAATGACTAGAAAAGTTATTCTCAACCTATGTGTGTCTTGTAATTCAAGGATGACGCTATCTACAGGGACACAGCATTAGATTCCAAAGGGCTCAGTCCCGCAAGACTGGCCTCCCACTCTAATAACAATGGGAAGCCCAGCGTTGTTTTACCTCTGCTTCTTAGCAACTGGCTATAAATCGGGTTTCCACCACTCGCAGTTTTAGTTGCATTAATTTGCTGGAAGAGTTCACAGCACGCAGGGAAACACTTACATTTTCCATGTTATTATAGCGGATGTTGCCAAAAGTTCAGAAAAAAGACTTTGGGCCCGGCATGTGGGGAGGGGCGCACTACCTTCCTGGAAGTGTTATCCAGAAGCCCTCTAAACCCAGTCCTTTCGGGTTTTTATGGAGACCTCATTCTATAGGCATGATGGGTTAAACCATAGGCTATTGGTGAGCAACTCAACCTGAGGCTCTCAACCCTCCCTGGAAATTGGGGTTGAGGCTTTGCCATTCTCAGTCTGAGTAAAGGAATTTACATGAACGGAATTTTAAAAGAGATTAGCATAGCTGGAAACTTAATTAGGTGATTGAATTATCCGGAGCCACACCTTGATGTTCCTAACCCGAGCACCCTCATCCAACGAATGCTCCACCCAACTGGCTCCCAAGTCTCTACGTGGTTCCAGAGCAAAGGAATGTTTATACAAGGCATATCTCCACGTTTTCTTCAAAGTCTTTTCGCTTCCACGGGTAATTCTTCAACTGCCATGCATCAGGGTCAGGGGGAGGGCTTGTTACAACACAGATCTGTGGATCTCCGGGGTTTGAGGGTTGAAAGGACGCTGCTGGTGTCAAAACCACAAGGTGAGAACCACAGAACCACTAGTTGGTTTTCAGTGTTTCAGTGCATTTAATTCATAATCTATTTGGCCAAGAAAACTTGTAAGCTCTTAGATTGTCCCAAATGTGGCGCGTGAAATCAAATCAGGAGAAGAGTTTCCTAGGAGGTGTAGCCTGGGAAAGTTGGGGGTGACTGATGGAAAGGAGGAGCGAAGCTCTGCCCTTTCCGCTGCTAGGCTGCGCCCGAGGCTATTGAAACCCACCCTGGCGGGCCTGTACTCAGATCTTCGCAGAGCGGAGCAGCGGCCGCAGCGTTTTGCGGGCTCTGCGTGGACTTGCAGCTTACAGCGTCTTGCGACTTGGAAGCGGATTCAGAGGACAGGACAGAACACTTGGGTAAGTGTATCTCTGTCTGTCTGTCTGTCTGTCTGTCTGTCTGTCTCATTGGTTGGTTGATTTCCATTTTCTTGAGGAGCACATACCTCACAACACACACACACACACACACACACACACACACACACACACACACACACTCGTTCATTCTGCGGGTTAGAAAATTGGTAGGGGTCCCTGGGAGCTACAGGTTTCCTAGTCATGTCTGCACCTAAGAACAGTAGGGTCTTGTCTGGCTCTTCTTATGAACGGTCCCCCAGCCCGGACTCCCCAAGATCCATGCTAGCCTCACCCAGCTTCTCCCTCTCCCCTCTCAGAAACTCAGACTTAAGAGGAAGCTCCTCACCAGGGATCCGGAGCTACCATTCACCATCCCCTAGGGCTTCACCACACTCACCTCTGTCATCACCAGAATCCCACAAGCTCCCATTTCCCTTTCCTCACCGTGATGGGCAATCAATGAAGCCTTTGGGCTCTCCCGTGTCCTCCTCTGGGGATTCTTTAGAGTCACCAGGTTCATCAATAATATACCACATGTTCTTACTGCCATCACCCAGCAGCTCACAACCAGCTCTCGGGGAGACTCTTGTGTCTCTCAGCTACTCTCCAAACAACCCCAGATTTCAGCTGGAGTCAGCCCCCCACACCCAGGAATCACCTACAAACCCACGGGCCTCACGGTGCTCCTCCCCTATGTCTTTCATCTCTTCAACCCCAGGCCTCAGGGACTCCCCCGTGTCTCCCACTTACTCTCCAGCCATCCAAAGGTTTCTGCGGGAGTCAGCCCCATGCACCCAGGAGTCCCCCAGAGACTCACAGGTTTCAGGAGATTGTGAGCGGTCCCCCATCCCTGACGCCTCAGGATTCATGCCCGCCTCACCCAGCTTCTCCCTCTCCCCTCCCAGAAACTAAGACCCAAGGGTCAGCTCCCCACCAGGGATGTGGAAGTACTCTACATCATCCCGCAGGGCTTCACCACTCTCACATCCATCATCAACAGAATTTCACAACGTTACATTTCCCTTTCCTAACCAAGCAGGACAATCACTCATGTCATTGTGCTCTCCCGTGTCCTCCTCCGGAGATTCTTCACAGTCACCTCATTCATCAATAATATACCGTATGTTCCTACTGCCATCATCCAGCAGCTCACCCCCAGCCGTCAATGACTCTCCTGTCTGTCCCAGCTACTCTCCAACTACGCCCAGATTTCAGCGGGAGTCGGTCTCCCACACCCCAGAAGCACCTACAAACTCACAGACTTCAGTGAGATCCTCGCCAGTCTCTCTCACGTCTTCACCCCCAGCCCTTACGGACCCTCCTGTCTCTCTCAACTACTATCCAACCACGCCCACATTTCAGCGGGAGTCAGTTCCAGCAACCCAGGGATCACCAGCAAGCTCACCACTTTCACTGAGTTACTCCCCAGTCTCTAGCACGTCTTTATCCCCAACCCTCAGGGACTCTCCTGTCTGTCCCAGCTACTCTCCAACCACGCCCACATTTCAGCGACAGTCAGTTGCAGGCACCCAGAAATCACCACCAAACTCACCCATTTCACTGCGTTACTCCCCAGTCTCTCTCATGTCTTCACCATCCCTCAGGGACTCTCCTGCCTGTCCCAGCTACTCTCCAACCACGCCCACATTTCAGCGGGAGTCACTTCCAGGCACCCCGGAATCACCACCAAACTCACCAATTTCACTAAATTACTCCCCAGTCTCCCTCATGTCTTCACCAGCCCTCAGGGACTCTCCTGTGGGTCCCAACTACTCTCAAACCACGCCCACATTTCAGCGGGAGTCAGTTCCAGGCACCCCGGAATCACCACCAAACTCACCAGTTTCACTCAATTACTCTCCAGTCTCTCTCATGTCTTCACCAGCCCTCAGGGACTCTCCTGCCTGTCCCAGCTACTCTCCAGCCACGCCCAGATGTCAGCTGGAATCAGTTCCAGGCACCCTGGAGTCACCACCAAACTCACCAGTTTCACTGAGTTACTCCCCGGTCTCTCTCCTGTCTTCACCCCCAGCCCTCAGGGACTCTCCTGTGTGTCCCCGCTACTCTCCAACCACGCCCAGATTTCAGCGGGAGTCAGTTCCAGGCACCCAGGGATCACCTACACACTCCCCAGTTTCACTGAGTTACTCCCCGGTCTCTCTCATGTCTTCACCCCCAGCCCCCTGGGACTCCCCTGTCTGTCCCAGCTACTCTCCTGCCACGCCCAGATTCCAGCGGGAGTCAGCCTCCTGCATTCCGGAGTCACCTACAGACTCACAGACCTCACTGAGATCCTCCCTGGTCTCTCTCAGGTCTTTGCCCTCAGCCCACAGGGACTCTTGTGTCTCTTTCAGCTACTCCCAAAAGTTCTCTGGATTCCAGCTGGAGTTGGTTCCAGGCACCCAGGACACAGCACCAAACTCACCAATTTCACTGACTTACTCCCCATTCTCGCTCATGTTGTCACCTCCAGCCCTCAGGGACTCTTCTGTCTCTCTCAGCTACTCTCCAACCATCTCCCGATTTCACCTGGAGTCAGCTTCCCACACCCAAGAGTCACCTGCAGACTCACGGACCTTACTGCATCCCTCCCCCATTTCCTTCACCTCTTCACTCCCAGCCTTCAGGGACTCTCCAGCGTCTCCCAGCTTCTCTCCAGCCTTCCCCAGATTTCTGCCGCAGTCAGCCCCAGGCACCCAGGAGAACCCTAGACACTCACAGGCCTCACGAGACGATCTCCGTATGACCTGTATCTATACGGGGATGGCTCCCACCTATCCCTCAGTGACCCCAAACCCATCTCCACTTACACTCAGACACTCCCAGGGCCTGACAGCTACTCCCCGTTATTGTCCTTCAGTTCGAAGCCCTGGCCAATCTACTAGCCAACATGACGCAGTTACCTGGCCATTTCTCCACATTTCTGGTGCGGGTCCCACACCCAGCCACAGAAGAGCCTCTCCTGCATTCCGTCCTCACACACAGGCCTGTCCATCTACTTGCTACTGTCACACTCTTGCCAGCAGAAGAGGCCCCTGTATTGGCCGTTATCACCACCCAGGCTATCCTCACCCCACAGCTGTGCAGCGGGACCCTCCTGCTGGCCCACGTGGCTGCCAGAGCCCATGCGGACACGAACCTCCAGCATGTCGGCGTCCCTGCGGGCGCCACTACCGGTGACATGGCTAGCATGACCCTCCTCCCTGGCAGTGACACTGTTGATGTGAGCCCCACTTGCAGATCTGTCATTTGCACATAAGGCCATTTCCCCTTTTCTCTCTCTCTTCCGTTCACAGGGCTATTCATTCTCTCTGTTTCTGCCTCCGTTTCAGATATTTACTCACCTTATTCCTCTTTCACTCTGTCTGCCGTGGTCTCGATGAGAGTGTGCCACATAAGATTCCCCCATTAAAAGTCATGAATTGATTTGCTTTTACTGTATTTCTGGTTGTGCATATCCCATTTTAATTTGCAATCCATTTTAGAACATTTTATCACCACCGACCAGAGAAAAACCCTGTAAACATTGGACACTCCTCATTCTCTCTCAAACCCTCTCCCTGACCCTCAGCCCTAGGTAACAACTACATAGAGCGATCAACCCCATATCCATAGATTTCCATATTGTGGGCATTTCATATAAACACAATTGCACAATATGTGAGCTTTTGTGACTGACTTTACACTTAGCACAATATTTTCAACATTCATCCACATTGTAGCCATACCCACAGTGGGAAACCATTTTCTTTCTTTTTGGTTTTAGTAACACCGGGTGTTTTCTCCTTCCTTCCTTCTCTCCTTCCTTCCTTCCTTCCTTCCTTCCTTCCTTCCTTCCTTCCTTCCTCCTATTTCTCTCTTACACCTTCTGCCCTCTCTGCTTCCTAGGCCTTAGCTGCATCCTACATTCTGCGTTTTTTTTTGGGAAATCCTCGGCAGTTTCCGGAAAATTGTGTTATTGTTACTATTTACCGCTGTCTCTCCTTGATGATTCTCCATCAATTGTAAACCTCTATTGGTTTTTCCCAAGTCACTAAGTATATTTAAATAAGATACTCCTGTTTTTCTTTATACAGCCATTTCTGGAGTACGGGGTCACATACTCAAAATCACTGTGTAACTCAAAAACTCATCTAATATCCCAATATACCCATCACAAAGTTGAAAAATCATAAATCAAACCATCATAAGTCACGGTTTGTCCGTGGATATGGGCTTCATCAATTCCATTGTATTCAATAATGCTGTCCACCATTAACAGTGGCAGACTGTTGGGGAGTGGATTTTGATAGCATTTTAAAAAACAGTTATTAGAGGGATACTTTAACCTGACTGAATATCTCATCTAATTGTATTAGCACGGTGAATGATTATGTGAAATGTTTTGAGACAGAGTAGTACATTTGTGAATGAAATTGTATGGCTTTTTTCACTTAGTAGGAACCTTTGTGTGCGGAAAGCTGAGAAAATTACTTTCTGCTGTAGAGTCTGGCATTCATTGTAGATTAAAGCTTATTTTTCTGCGAATAAATCTTATTCAATAAAATACGATTTTCTGAAATAAAAAAAAAGCACTTGTGATGTGAACTCATTATCCTCAGCAAAGTAATCCGGAAAAGAAAACCAAACACCATAGTCTCACTTATCATGGGAGCTGAAAAATGGGATCACATGGACACAGGAAGGGGAACAACACACACTGGGGCCTGTCGGGAGGCAGAGCATTAGGAAAAACAGCTAATGCATGCCGGGCTTAATAACTAGGTGATGGGTTGACAGGTGCAGCAAACCACCATGGCACACGTTTACCTTTGTAACAAATCTGCACATCCTGCACATATACCCCAGAACTTAGAAACGAAACGAAGCGAAACGGAAAAACAATAACAAAAGGCTAGCGGCAAACTAAAGTTTCAAACTCAGAATGTGACGGACCCACTTTGGTTCAAATCATGGTTCTCAACCCAGGTGCCATAAGGTCAGGATAAAGAATTTGGTTACATATTGTAAATAAGACATACAGCAAATGACTAGAAAAGTTATTCTCAACCTATGTGTGTCTTGTAATTCAAGGATGACGCTATCTACAGGGACACAGCATTAGATTCCAAAGGGCTCAGTCCCGCAAGACTGGCCTCCCACTCTAATAACAATGGGAAGCCCAGCGTTGTTTTACCTCTGCTTCTTAGCAACTGGCTATAAATCGGGTTTCCACCACTCGCAGTTTTAGTTGCATTAATTTGCTGGAAGAGTTCACAGCACGCAGGGAAACACTTACATTTTCCATGTTATTATAGCGGATGTTGCCAAAAGTTCAGAAAAAAGACTTTGGGCCCGGCATGTGGGGAGGGGCGCACTACCTTCCTGGAAGTGTTATCCAGAAGCCCTCTAAACCCAGTCCTTTCGGGTTTTTATGGAGACCTCATTCTATAGGCATGATGGGTTAAACCATAGGCTATTGGTGAGCAACTCAACCTGAGGCTCTCAACCCTCCCTGGAAATTGGGGTTGAGGCTTTGCCATTCTCAGTCTGAGTAAAGGAATTTACATGAACGGAATTTTAAAAGAGATTAGCATAGCTGGAAACTTAATTAGGTGATTGAATTATCCGGAGCCACACCTTGATGTTCCTAACCCGAGCACCCTCATCCAACGAATGCTCCACCCAACTGGCTCCCAAGTCTCTACGTGGTTCCAGAGCAAAGGAATGTTTATACAAGGCATATCTCCACGTTTTCTTCAAAGTCTTTTCGCTTCCACGGGTAATTCTTCAACTGCCATGCATCAGGGTCAGGGGGAGGGCTTGTTACAACACAGATCTGTGGATCTCCGGGGTTTGAGGGTTGAAAGGACGCTGCTGGTGTCAAAACCACAAGGTGAGAACCACAGAACCACTAGTTGGTTTTCAGTGTTTCAGTGCATTTAATTCATAATCTATTTGGCCAAGAAAACTTGTAAGCTCTTAGATTGTCCCAAATGTGGCGCGTGAAATCAAATCAGGAGAAGAGTTTCCTAGGAGGTGTAGCCTGGGAAAGTTGGGGGTGACTGATGGAAAGGAGGAGCGAAGCTCCGCCCTTTCCGCTGCTAGGCTGCGCCCGAGGCTATTGAAACCCACCCTGGCGGGCCTGTACTCAGATCTTCGCAGAGCGGAGCAGCGGCCGGAGCGTTTTGCGGGCTCTGCGTGTACTTGCAGCTTACAGCGTCTTGCGACTTGGAAGCGGATTCAGAGGACAGGACAGAACACTTGGGTAAGTGTATCTCTGTCTGTCTGTCTGTCTGTCTGTCTGTCTGTCTCATTGGTTGGTTGATTTCCATTTTCTTGAGGAGCACATACCTCACAACACACACACACACACACACACACACACACACACACACTCGTTCATTCTGCGGGTTAGAAAATTGGTAGGGGTCCCTGGGAGCTACAGGTTTCCTAGTCATGTCTGCACCTAAGAACAGTAGGGTCTTGTCTGGCTCTTCTTATGAACGGTCCCCCAGCCCGGACTCCCCAAGATCCATGCTAGCCTCACCCAGCTTCTCCCTCTCCCCTCTCAGAAACTCAGACTTAAGAGGAAGCTCCTCACCAGGGATCCGGAGCTACCATTCACCATCCCCTAGGGCTTCACCACACTCACCTCTGTCATCACCAGAATCCCACAAGCTCCCATTTCCCTTTCCTCACCGTGATGGGCAATCAATGAAGCCTTTGGGCTCTCCCGTGTCCTCCTCTGGGGATTCTTTAGAGTCACCAGGTTCATCAATAATATACCACATGTTCTTACTGCCATCACCCAGCAGCTCACAACCAGCTCTCGGGGAGACTCTTGTGTCTCTCAGCTACTCTCCAAACAACCCCAGATTTCAGCTGGAGTCAGCCCCCCACACCCAGGAATCACCTACAAACTCACGGGCCTCACGGTGCTCCTCCCCTATGTCTTTCATCTCTTCAACCCCAGGCCTCAGGGACTCCCCCGTGTCTCCCACTTACTCTCCAGCCATCCCCAGGTTTCTGCGGGAGTCAGCCCCATGCACCCAGGAGTCCCCCAGAGACTCACAGGTTTCGGGAGATTGTGAGCGGTCCCCCATCCCTGACGCCTCAGGATTCATGCCCGCCTCACCCAGCTTCTCCCTCTCCCCTCCCAGAAACTCAGACCCAAGGGTCAGCTCCCCACCAGGGATGTGGAAGTACTCTACATCATCCCGCAGGGCTTCACCACTCTCACATCCATCATCAACAGAATTTCACAACGTTACATTTCCCTTTCCTAACCAAGCAGGACAATCACTCATGTCATTGTGCTCTCCCGTGTCCTCCTCCGGAGATTCTTCACAGTCACCTCATTCATCAATAATATACCATATGTTCCTACTGCCATCATCCAGCAGCTCACCCCCAGCCGTCAATGACTCTCCTGTCTGTCCCAGTTACTCTCCAACTACGCCCAGATTTCAGCGGGAGTCGGTCTCCCACACCCCAGAAGCACCTACAAACTCACAGACTTCAGTGAGATCCTCGCCAGTCTCTCTCACGTCTTCACCCCCAGCCCTTACGGACCCTCCTGTCTCTCTCAACTACTATCCAACCACGCCCACATTTCAGCGGGAGTCAGTTCCAGCAACCCAGGGATCACCAGCAAGCTCACCACTTTCACTGAGTTACTCCCCAGTCTCTAGCACGTCTTTATCCCCAACCCTCAGGGACTCTCCTGTCTGTCCCAGCTACTCTCCAACCACGCCCACATTTCAGCGACAGTCAGTTGCAGGCACCCAGAAATCACCACCAAACTCACCCATTTCACTGCGTTACTCCCCAGTCTCTCCCATGTCTTCACCATCCCTCAGGGACTCTCCTGCCTGTCCCAGCTACTCTCCAACCACGCCCACATTTCAGCGGGAGTCACTTCCAGGCACCCCGGAATCACCACCAAACTCACCAATTTCACTCAATTACTCCCCAGTCTCCCTCATGTCTTCACCAGCCCTCAGGGACTCTCCTGTGGGTCCCAACTACTCTCAAACCACGCCCACATTTCAGCGGGAGTCAGTTCCAGGCACCCCGGAATCACCACCAAACTCACCAGTTTCACTCAATTACTCTCCAGTCTCTCTCATGTCTTCACCAGCCCTCAGGGACTCTCCTGCCTGTCCCAGCTACTCTCCAGCCACGCCCAGATGTCAGCTGGAATCAGTTCCAGGCACCCCGGAGTCACCACCAAACTCACCAGTTTCACTGAGTTACTCCCCGGTCTCTCTCCTGTCTTCACCCCCAGCCCTCAGGGACTCTCCTGTGTGTCCCCGCTACTCTCCAACCACGCCCAGATTTCAGCGGGAGTCAGTTCCAGGCACCCAGGGATCACCTACACACTCCCCAGTTTCACTGAGTTACTCCCCGGTCTCTCTCATGTCTTCACCCCCAGCCCCCTGGGACTCCCCTGTCTGTCCCAGCTACTCTCCTGCCACGCCCAGATTCCAGCGGGAGTCAGCCTCCTGCATTCCGGAGTCACCTACAGACTCACAGACCTCACTGAGATCCTCCCTGGTCTCTCTCAGGTCTTTGCCCTCAGCCCACAGGGACTCTTGTGTCTCTTTCAGCTACTCTCAAAAGTTCTCTGGATTCCAGCTGGAGTCGGTTCCAGGCACCCAGGACACAACACCAAACTCACCAATTTCACTGACTTACTCCCCATTCTCGCTCATGTTGTCACCTCCAGCCCTCAGGGACTCTTCTGTCTCTCTCAGCTACTCTCCAACCATCTCCCGATTTCACCTGGAGTCAGCTTCCCACACCCAAGAGTCACCTGCAGACTCACGGACCTTACTGCATCCCTCCCCCATTTCCTTCACCTCTTCACTCCCAGCCTTCAGGGACTCTCCAGCGTCTCCCAGCTTCTCTCCAGCCTTCCCCAGATTTCTGCCGCAGTCAGCCCCAGGCACCCAGGAGAACCCTAGACACTCACAGGCCTCACGAGACGATCTCCCTATGACCTGTATCTATACAGGGATGGCTCCCACCTATCCCTCAGTGACCCCAAACCCATCTCCACTTACACTCAGACACTCCCAGGGCCTGACAGCTACTCCCCGTTATTGTCCTTCAGTTCGAAGCCCTGGCCAATCTACTAGCCAACATGACGCAGTTACCTGGCCATTTCTCCACATTTCTGGTGCGGGCCCCACACCCAGCCACAGAAGAGCCTCTCCTGCATTCCGTCCTCACACACAGGCCTGTCCATCTACTTGCTACTGTCACACTCTTGCCAGCAGAAGAGGCCCCTGTATTGGCCGTTATCACCACCCAGGCTATCCTCACCCCACAGCTGTGCAGCGGGACCCTCCTGCTGGCCCACGTGGCTGCCAGAGCCCATGCGGACACGAACCTCCAGCATGTCGGCGTCCCTGCGGGCGCCACTACCGGTGACATGGCTAGCATGACCCTCCTCCCTGGCAGTGACACTGTTGATGTGAGCCCCACTTGCAGATCTGTCATTTGCACATAAGGCCATTTCCCCTTTTCTCTCTCTCTTCCGTTCACAGGGCTATTCATTCTCTCTGTTTCTGCCTCCGTTTCAGATATTTACTCACCTTTTTCCTCTTTCACTCTGTCTGCCGTGGTCTCGATGAGAGTGTGCCACATAAGATTCCCCCATTAAAAGTCATGAATTGAGTGGCTTTTACTGTATTTCTGGTTGTGCACATTCCATTTTAATTCGCAATCCATTTTAGAACATTTTATCACCACCGACCAGAGAAAAACCCTGTAAACATTGGACACTCCTCATTCTCTCTCAAACCCTCTCCCTGACCCTCAGCCCTAGGTAACAACTACATAGAGCGATCAACCCCATATCCATAGATTTCCATATTGTGGGCATTTCATATAAACACAATTGCACAATATGTGAGCTTTTGTGACTGACTTTACACTTAGCACAATATTTTCAACATTCATCCACATTGTAGCCATACCCACAGTGGGAAACCATTTTCTTTCTTTTTGGTTTTAGTAACACCGGGTGTTTTCTCCTTCCTTCCTTCTCTCCTTCCTTCCTTCCTTCCTTCCTTCCTTCTCTCCTTCCTTCCTTCCTTCCTTCCTTCCTTCCTTCCTTCCTTCCTCCTATTTCTCTCTTACACCTTCTGCCCTCTCTGCTTCCTAGGCCTTAGCTGCATCCTACATTCTGCGTTTTTTTTTGGGAAATCCTCGGCAATTTCCGGAAAATTGTGTTATTGTTACTATTTACTGCTGTCTCCCCTTGATGATTCTCCATCAATTGTAAACCTCTATTGGTTTTTCCCAAGTCACTAAGTATATTTAAATAAGGTACTCCTGTTTTTCTTTATACAGCCATTTCTGGAGTACAGGGTCACATACTCAAAATCACTGTGTAACTCAAAAACTCATCTAATATCCCAATATACCCATCACAAAGTTGAAAAATCATAAATCAAACCATCATAAGTCACGGTTTGTCCGTGGATATGGGCTTCATCAATTCCATTGTATTCAATAATGCTGTCCACCATTAACAGTGGCAGACTGTTGGGGAGTGGATTTTGATAGCATTTTAAAAAACAGTTATTAGAGGGATACTTTAACCTGACTGAATATCTCATCTAATTGTATTAGCACGGTGAATGATTATGTGAAATGTTTTGAGACAGAGTAGTACATTTGTGAATGAAATTGTATGGCTTTTTTCACTTAGTAGGAACCTTTGTGTGCGGAAAGCTGAGAAAATTACTTTCTGCTGTAGAGTCTGGCATTCATTGTAGATTAAAGCTTATTTTTCTGCGAATAAATCTTATTCAATAAAATACGATTTTCTGAAATAAAAAAAAAGCACTTGTGATGTGAACTCATTATCCTCAGCAAAGTAATCCGGAAAAGAAAACCAAACACCATAGTCTCACTTATCATGGGAGCTGAAAAATGGGATCACATGGACACAGGAAGGGGAACAACACACACTGGGGCCTGTCGGGAAGCAGAGCATTAGGAAAAACAGCTAATGCATGCCGGGCTTAATAACTAGGTGATGGGTTGACAGGTGCAGCAAACCACCATGGCACAGGTTTACCTTTGTAACAAATCTGCACATCCTGCACATATACCCCAGAACTTAGAAACGAAACGAAACGAAACGGAAAAACAATAACAAAAGGCTAGCGGCAAACTAAAGTTTCAAACTCAGAATGTGACGGACCCACTTTGGTTCAAATCATGGTTCTCAACCCAGGTGCCATAAGGTCAGGATAAAGAATTTGGTTACATATTGTAAATAAGACATACAGCAAATGACTAGAAAAGTTATTCTCAACCTATGTGTGTCTTGTAATTCAAGGATGACGCTATCTACCGGGACACAGCATTAGATTCCAAAGGGCTCAGTCCCGCAAGACTGGCCTCCCACTCTAATAACAATGGGAAGCCCAGCGTTGTTTTACCTCTGCTTCTTAGCAACTGGCTATAAATCGGGTTTCCACCACTCGCAGTTTTAGTTGCATTAATTTGCTGGAAGAGTTCACAGCACGCAGGGAAACACTTACATTTACCATGTTATTATAGCGGATGTTGCCAAAAGTTCAGAAAAAAGACTTTGGGCCCGGCATGTGGGGAGGGGCGCACTACCTTCCTGGAAGTGTTATCCAGAAGCCCTCTAAACCCAGTCCTTTCGGGTTTTTATGGAGACCTCATTCTATAGGCATGATGGGTTAAACCATAGGCTATTGGTGAGCAACTCAACCTGAGGCTCTCAACCCTCCCTGGAAATTGGGGTTGAGGCTTTGCCATTCTCAGTCTGAGTAAAGGAATTTACATGAACGGAATTTTAAAAGAGATTAGCATAGCTGGAAACTTAATTAGGTGATTGAATTATCCGGAGCCACACCTTGATGTTCCTAACCGAGCACCCTCATCCAACGAATGCTCCACCCAACTGGCTCCCAAGTCTCTACGTGGTTCCAGAGCAAAGGAATGTTTATACAAGGCATATCTCCACGTTTTCTTCAAAGCCTTTTCGCTTCCACGGGTAATTCTTCAACTGCCATGCATCAGGGTCAGGGGGAGGGCTTGTTACAACACAGATCTGTGGATCTCCGGGGTTTGAGGGTTGAAAGGACGCTGCTGGTGTCAAAACCACAAGGTGAGAACCACAGAACCACTAGTTGGTTTTCAGTGTTTCAGTGCATTTAATTCATAATCTATTTGGCCAAGAAAACTTGTAAGCTCTTAGATTGTCCCAAATGTGGCGCGTGAAATCAAATCAGGAGAAGAGTTTCCTAGGAGGTGTAGCCTGGGAAAGTTGGGGGTGACTGATGGAAAGGAGGAGCGAAGCTCCGCCCTTTCCGCTGCTAGGCTGCGCCCGAGGCTATTGAAACCCACCCTGGCGGGCCTGTACTCAGATCTTCGCAGAGCGGAGCAGCGGCCGGAGCGTTTTGCGGGCTCTGCGTGGACTTGCAGCTCACAGCGTCTTGCGACTTGGAAGCGGATTCAGAGGACAGGACAGAACACTTGGGTAAGTGTATCTCTGTCTGTCTGTCTGTCTGTCTGTCTGTCTCATTGGTTGGTTGATTTCCATTTTCTTGAGGAGCACATACCTCACAACACACACACACACACACACACACACACACACACACACACACACACTCGTTAATTCTGCGGGTTAGAAAATTGGTAGGGGTCCCTGGGAGCTACAGGTTTCCTAGTCATGTCTGCACCTAAGAACAGTAGGGTCTTGTCTGGCTCTTCTTATGAACGGTCCCCCAGCCCGGACTCCCCAAGATCCATGCTAGCCTCACCCAGCTTCTCCCTCTCCCCTCTCAGAAACTCAGACTTAAGAGGAAGCTCCTCACCAGGGATCCGGAGCTACCATTCACCATCCCCTAGGGCTTCACCACACTCACCTCTGTCATCACCAGAATCCCACAAGCTCCCATTTCCCTTTCCTCACCGTGATGGGCAATCAATGAAGCCTTTGGGCTCTCCCGTGTCCTCCTCTGGGGATTCTTTAGAGTCACCAGGTTCATCAATAATATACCACATGTTCTTACTGCCATCACCCAGCAGCTCACAACCAGCTCTCGGGGAGACTCTTGTGTCTCTCAGCTACTCTCCAAACAACCCCAGATTTCAGCTGGAGTCAGCCCCCCACACCCAGGAATCACCTACAAACTCACGGGCCTCACGGTGCTCCTCCCCTATGTCTTTCATCTCTTCAACCCCAGGCCTCAGGGACTCCCCCGTGTCTCCCACTTACTCTCCAGCCATCCCCAGGTTTCTGCGGGAGTCAGCCCCATGCACCCAGGAGTCCCCCAGAGACTCACAGGTTTCGGGAGATTGTGAGCGGTCCCCCATCCCTGACGCCTCAGGATTCATGCCCGCCTCACCCAGCTTCTCCCTCTCCCCTCCCAGAAACTCAGACCCAAGGGTCAGCTCCCCACCAGGGATGTGGAAGTACTCTACATCATCCCGCAGGGCTTCACCACTCTCACATCCATCATCAACAGAATTTCACAACGTTACATTTCCCTTTCCTAACCAAGCAGGACAATCACTCATGTCATTGTGCTCTCCCGTGTCCTCCTCCGGAGATTCTTCACAGTCACCTCATTCATCAATAATATACCATATGTTCCTACTGCCATCATCCAGCAGCTCACCCCCAGCCGTCAATGACTCTCCTGTCTGTCCCAGCTACTCTCCAACTACGCCCAGATTTCAGCGGGAGTCGGTCTCCCACACCCCAGAAGCACCTACAAACTCACAGACTTCAGTGAGATCCTCGCCAGTCTCTCTCACGTCTTCACCCCCAGCCCTTACGGACCCTCCTGTCTCTCTCAACTACTATCCAACCACGCCCACATTTCAGCGGGAGTCAGTTCCAGCAACCCAGGGATCACCAGCAAGCTCACCACTTTCACTGAGTTACTCCCCAGTCTCTAGCACGTCTTTATCCCCAACCCTCAGGGACTCTCCTGTCTGTCCCAGCTACTCTCCAACCACGCCCACATTTCAGCGAGAGTCAGTTGCAGGCACCCAGAAATCACCACCAAACTCACCCATTTCACTGCGTTACTCCCCAGTCTCTCCCATGTCTTCACCATCCCTCAGGGACTCTCCTGCCTGTCCCAGCTACTCTCCAACCACGCCCACATTTCAGCGGGAGTCACTTCCAGGCACCCCGGAATCACCACCAAACTCACCAATTTCACTCAATTACTCCCCAGTCTCCCTCATGTCTTCACCAGCCCTCAGGGACTCTCCTGTGGGTCCCAACTACTCTCAAACCACGCCCACATTTCAGCGGGAGTCAGTTCCAGGCACCCCGGAATCACCACCAAACTCACCAGTTTCACTCAATTACTCTCCAGTCTCTCTCATGTCTTCACCAGCCCTCAGGGACTCTCCTGCCTGTCCCAGCTACTCTCCAGCCACGCCCAGATGTCAGCTGGAATCAGTTCCAGGCACCCCGGAGTCACCACCAAACTCACCAGTTTCACTGAGTTACTCCCCGGTCTCTCTCCTGTCTTCACCCCCAGCCCTCAGGGACTCTCCTGTGTGTCCCCGCTACTCTCCAACCACGCCCAGATTTCAGCGGGAGTCAGTTCCAGGCACCCAGGGATCACCTACACACTCCCCAGTTTCACTGAGTTACTCCCCGGTCTCTCTCATGTCTTCACCCCCAGCCCCCTGGGACTCCCCTGTCTGTCCCAGCTACTCTCCTGCCACGCCCAGATTCCAGCGGGAGTCAGCCTCCTGCATTCCGGAGTCACCTACAGACTCACAGACCTCACTGAGATCCTCCCTGGTCTCTCTCAGGTCTTTGCCCTCAGCCCACAGGGACTCTTGTGTCTCTTTCAGCTACTTTCAAAAGTTCTCTGGATTCCAGCTGGAGTCGGTTCCAGGCACCCAGGACACAACACCAAACTCACCAATTTCACTGACTTACTCCCCATTCTCGCTCATGTTGTCACCTCCAGCCCTCAGGGACTCTTCTGTCTCTCTCAGCTACTCTCCAACCATCTCCCGATTTCACCTGGAGTCAGCTTCCCACACCCAAGAGTCACCTGCAGACTCACGGACCTTACTGCATCCCTCCCCCATTTCCTTCACCTCTTCACTCCCAGCCTTCAGGGACTCTCCAGCGTCTCCCAGCGTCTCTCCAGCCTTCCCCAGATTTCTGCCGCAGTCAGCCCCAGGCACCCAGGAGAACCCTAGACACTCACAGGCCTCACGAGACGATCTCCCTATGACCTGTATCTATACAGGGATGGCTCCCACCTATCCCTCAGTGACCCCAAACCCATCTCCACTTACACTCAGACACTCCCAGGGCCTGACAGCTACTCCCCGTTATTGTCCTTCAGTTCGAAGCCCTGGCCAATCTACTAGCCAACATGACGCAGTTACCTGGCCATTTCTCCACATTTCTGGTGCGGGCCCCACACCCAGCCGCAGAAGAGCCTCTCCTGCATTCCGTCCTCACACACAGGCCTGTCCATCTACTTGCTACTGTCACACTCTTGCCAGCAGAAGAGGCCCCTGTATTGGCCGTTATCACCACCCAGGCTATCCTCACCCCACAGCTGTGCAGCGGGACCCTCCTGCTGGCCCACGTGGCTGCCAGAGCCCATGCGGACACGAACCTCCAGCATGTCGGCGTCCCTGCGGGCGCCACTACCGGTGACATGGCTAGCATGACCCTCCTCCCTGGCAGTGACACTGTTGATGTGAGCCCCACTTGCAGATCTGTCATTTGCACATAAGGCCATTTCCCCTTTTCTCTCTCTCTTCCGTTCACAGGGCTATTCATTCTCTCTGTTTCTGCCTCCGTTTCAGATATTTACTCACCTTTTTCCTCTTTCACTCTGTCTGCCGTGGTCTCGATGAGAGTGTGCCACATAAGATTCCCCCATTAAAAGTCATGAATTGAGTGGCTTTTACTGTATTTCTGGTTGTGCACATTCCATTTTAATTCGCAATCCATTTTAGAACATTTTATCACCACCGACCAGAGAAAAACCCTGTAAACATTGGACACTCCTCATTCTCTCTCAAACCCTCTCCCTGACCCTCAGCCCTAGGTAACAACTACATAGAGCGATCAACCCCATATCCATAGATTTCCATATTGTGGGCATTTCATATAAACACAATTGCACAATATGTGAGCTTTTGTGACTGACTTTACACTTAGCACAATATTTTCAACATTCATCCACATTGTAGCCATACCCACAGTGGGAAACCATTTTCTTTCTTTTTGGTTTTAGTAACACCGGGTGTTTTCTCCTTCCTTCCTTCTCTCCTTCCTTCCTTCCTTCCTTCCTTCCTTCTCTCCTTCCTTCCTTCCTTCCTTCCTTCCTTCCTTCCTTCCTTCCTCCTATTTCTCTCTTACACCTTCTGCCCTCTCTGCTTCCTAGGCCTTAGCTGCATCCTACATTCTGCGTTTTTTTTTGGGAAATCCTCGGCAATTTCCGGAAAATTGTGTTATTGTTACTATTTACTGCTGTCTCCCCTTGATGATTCTCCATCAATTGTAAACCTCTATTGGTTTTTCCCAAGTCACTAAGTATATTTAAATAAGGTACTCCTGTTTTTCTTTATACAGCCATTTCTGGAGTACAGGGTCACATACTCAAAATCACTGTGTAACTCAAAAACTCATCTAATATCCCAATATACCCATCACAAAGTTGAAAAATCATAAATCAAACCATCATAAGTCACGGTTTGTCCGTGGATATGGGCTTCATCAATTCCATTGTATTCAATAATGCTGTCCACCATTAACAGTGGCAGACTGTTGGGGAGTGGATTTTGATAGCATTTTAAAAAACAGTTATTAGAGGGATACTTTAACCTGACTGAATATCTCATCTAATTGTATTAGCACGGTGAATGATTATGTGAAATGTTTTGAGACAGAGTAGTACATTTGTGAATGAAATTGTATGGCTTTTTTCACTTAGTAGGAACCTTTGTGTGCGGAAAGCTGAGAAAATTACTTTCTGCTGTAGAGTCTGGCATTCATTGTAGATTAAAGCTTATTTTTCTGCGAATAAATCTTATTCAATAAAATACGATTTTCTGAAATAAAAAAAAAGCACTTGTGATGTGAACTCATTATCCTCAGCAAAGTAATCCGGAAAAGAAAACCAAACACCATAGTCTCACTTATCATGGGAGCTGAAAAATGGGATCACATGGACACAGGAAGGGGAACAACACACACTGGGGCCTGTCGGGAAGCAGAGCATTAGGAAAAACAGCTAATGCATGCCGGGCTTAATAACTAGGTGATGGGTTGACAGGTGCAGCAAACCACCATGGCACAGGTTTACCTTTGTAACAAATCTGCACATCCTGCACATATACCCCAGAACTTAGAAACGAAACGAAACGAAACGGAAAAACAATAACAAAAGGCTAGCGGCAAACTAAAGTTTCAAACTCAGAATGTGACGGACCCACTTTGGTTCAAATCATGGTTCTCAACCCAGGTGCCATAAGGTCAGGATAAAGAATTTGGTTACATATTGTAAATAAGACATACAGCAAATGACTAGAAAAGTTATTCTCAACCTATGTGTGTCTTGTAATTCAAGGATGACGCTATCTACCGGGACACAGCATTAGATTCCAAAGGGCTCAGTCCCGCAAGACTGGCCTCCCACTCTAATAACAATGGGAAGCCCAGCGTTGTTTTACCTCTGCTTCTTAGCAACTGGCTATAAATCGGGTTTCCACCACTCGCAGTTTTAGTTGCATTAATTTGCTGGAAGAGTTCACAGCACGCAGGGAAACACTTACATTTACCATGTTATTATAGCGGATGTTGCCAAAAGTTCAGAAAAAAGACTTTGGGCCCGGCATGTGGGGAGGGGCGCACTACCTTCCTGGAAGTGTTATCCAGAAGCCCTCTAAACCCAGTCCTTTCGGGTTTTTATGGAGACCTCATTCTATAGGCATGATGGGTTAAACCATAGGCTATTGGTGAGCAACTCAACCTGAGGCTCTCAACCCTCCCTGGAAATTGGGGTTGAGGCTTTGCCATTCTCAGTCTGAGTAAAGGAATTTACATGAACGGAATTTTAAAAGAGATTAGCATAGCTGGAAACTTAATTAGGTGATTGAATTATCCGGAGCCACACCTTGATGTTCCTAACCCGAGCACCCTCATCCAACGAATGCTCCACCCAACTGGCTCCCAAGTCTCTACGTGGTTCCAGAGCAAAGGAATGTTTATACAAGGCATATCTCCACGTTTTCTTCAAAGCCTTTTCGCTTCCACGGGTAATTCTTCAACTGCCATGCATCAGGGTCAGGGGGAGGGCTTGTTACAACACAGATCTGTGGATCTCCGGGGTTTGAGGGTTGAAAGGACGCTGCTGGTGTCAAAACCACAAGGTGAGAACCACAGAACCACTAGTTGGTTTTCAGTGTTTCAGTGCATTTAATTCATAATCTATTTGGCCAAGAAAACTTGTAAGCTCTTAGATTGTCCCAAATGTGGCGCGTGAAATCAAATCAGGAGAAGAGTTTCCTAGGAGGTGTAGCCTGGGAAAGTTGGGGGTGACTGATGGAAAGGAGGAGCGAAGCTCCGCCCTTTCCGCTGCTAGGCTGCGCCCGAGGCTATTGAAACCCACCCTGGCGGGCCTGTACTCAGATCTTCGCAGAGCGGAGCAGCGGCCGGAGCGTTTTGCGGGCTCTGCGTGGACTTGCAGCTTACAGCGTCTTGCGACTTGGAAGCGGATTCAGAGGACAGGACAGAACACTTGGGTAAGTGTATCTCTGTCTGTCTGTCTGTCTGTCTGTCTCATTGGTTGGTTGATTTCCATTTTCTTGAGGAGCACATACCTCACAACACACACACACACACACACACACACACACACACACACACACACACACTCGTTCATTCTGCGGGTTAGAAAATTGGTAGGGGTCCCTGGGAGCTACAGGTTTCCTAGTCATGTCTGCACCTAAGAACAGTAGGGTCTTGTCTGGCTCTTCTTATGAACGGTCCCCCAGCCCGGACTCCCCAAGATCCATGCTAGCCTCACCCAGCTTCTCCCTCTCCCCTCTCAGAAACTCAGACTTAAGAGGAAGCTCCTCACCAGGGATCCGGAGCTACCATTCACCATCCCCTAGGGCTTCACCACACTCACCTCTGTCATCACCAGAATCCCACAAGCTCCCATTTCCCTTTCCTCACCGTGATGGGCAATCAATGAAGCCTTTGGGCTCTCCCGTGTCCTCCTCTGGGGATTCTTTAGAGTCACCAGGTTCATCAATAATATACCACATGTTCTTACTGCCATCACCCAGCAGCTCACAACCAGCTCTCGGGGAGACTCTTGTGTCTCTCAGCTACTCTCCAAACAACCCCAGATTTCAGCTGGAGTCAGCCCCCCACACCCAGGAATCACCTACAAACTCACGGGCCTCACGGTGCTCCTCCCCTATGTCTTTCATCTCTTCAACCCCAGGCCTCAGGGACTCCCCCGTGTCTCCCACTTACTCTCCAGCCATCCCCAGGTTTCTGCGGGAGTCAGCCCCATGCACCCAGGAGTCCCCCAGAGACTCACAGGTTTCGGGAGATTGTGAGCGGTCCCCCATCCCTGACGCCTCAGGATTCATGCCCGCCTCACCCAGCTTCTCCCTCTCCCCTCCCAGAAACTCAGACCCAAGGGTCAGCTCCCCACCAGGGATGTGGAAGTACTCTACATCATCCCGCAGGGCTTCACCACTCTCACATCCATCATCAACAGAATTTCACAACGTTACATTTCCCTTTCCTAACCAAGCAGGACAATCACTCATGTCATTGTGCTCTCCCGTGTCCTCCTCCGGAGATTCTTCACAGTCACCTCATTCATCAATAATATACCATATGTTCCTACTGCCATCATCCAGCAGCTCACCCCCAGCCGTCAATGACTCTCCTGTCTGTCCCAGCTACTCTCCAACTACGCCCAGATTTCAGCGGGAGTCGGTCTCCCACACCCCAGAAGCACCTACAAACTCACAGACTTCAGTGAGATCCTCGCCAGTCTCTCTCACGTCTTCACCCCCAGCCCTTACGGACCCTCCTGTCTCTCTCAACTACTATCCAACCACGCCCACATTTCAGCGGGAGTCAGTTCCAGCAACCCAGGGATCACCAGCAAGCTCACCACTTTCACTGAGTTACTCCCCAGTCTCTAGCACGTCTTTATCCCCAACCCTCAGGGACTCTCCTGTCTGTCCCAGCTACTCTCCAACCACGCCCACATTTCAGCGACAGTCAGTTGCAGGCACCCAGAAATCACCACCAAACTCACCCATTTCACTGCGTTACTCCCCAGTCTCTCCCATGTCTTCACCATCCCTCAGGGACTCTCCTGCCTGTCCCAGCTACTCTCCAACCACGCCCACATTTCAGCGGGAGTCACTTCCAGGCACCCCGGAATCACCACCAAACTCACCAATTTCACTCAATTACTCCCCAGTCTTCCTCATGTCTTCACCAGCCCTCAGGGACTCTCCTGTGGGTCCCAACTACTCTCAAACCACGCCCACATTTCAGCGGGAGTCAGTTCCAGGCACCCCGGAATCACCACCAAACTCACCAGTTTCACTCAATTACTCTCCAGTCTCTCTCATGTCTTCACCAGCCCTCAGGGACTCTCCTGCCTGTCCCAGCTACTCTCCAGCCACGCCCAGATGTCAGCTGGAATCAGTTCCAGGCACCCCGGAGTCACCACCAAACTCACCAGTTTCACTGAGTTACTCCCCGGTCTCTCTCCTGTCTTCACCCCCAGCCCTCAGGGACTCTCCTGTGTGTCCCCGCTACTCTCCAACCACGCCCAGATTTCAGCGGGAGTCAGTTCCAGGCACCCAGGGATCACCTACACACTCCCCAGTTTCACTGAGTTACTCCCCGGTCTCTCTCATGTCTTCACCCCCAGCCCCCTGGGACTCCCCTGTCTGTCCCAGCTACTCTCCTGCCACGCCCAGATTCCAGCGGGAGTCAGCCTCCTGCATTCCGGAGTCACCTACAGACTCACAGACCTCACTGAGATCCTCCCTGGTCTCTCTCAGGTCTTTGCCCTCAGCCCACAGGGACTCTTGTGTCTCTTTCAGCTACTCTCAAAAGTTCTCTGGATTCCAGCTGGAGTCGGTTCCAGGCACCCAGGACACAACACCAAACTCACCAATTTCACTGACTTACTCCCCATTCTCGCTCATGTTGTCACCTCCAGCCCTCAGGGACTCTTCTGTCTCTCTCAGCTACTCTCCAACCATCTCCCGATTTCACCTGGAGTCAGCTTCCCACACCCAAGAGTCACCTGCAGACTCACGGACCTTACTGCATCCCTCCCCCATTTCCTTCACCTCTTCACTCCCAGCCTTCAGGGACTCTCCAGCGTCTCCCAGCTTCTCTCCAGCCTTCCCCAGATTTCTGCCGCAGTCAGCCCCAGGCACCCAGGAGAACCCTAGACACTCACAGGCCTCACGAGACGATCTCCCTATGACCTGTATCTGTACAGGGATGGCTCCCACCTATCCCTCAGTGACCCCAAACCCATCTCCACTTACACTCAGACACTCCCAGGGCCTGACAGCTACTCCCCGTTATTGTCCTTCAGTTCGAAGCCCTGGCCAATCTACTAGCCAACATGACGCAGTTACCTGGCCATTTCTCCACATTTCTGGTGCGGGCCCCACACCCAGCCGCAGAAGAGCCTCTCCTGCATTCCGTCCTCACACACAGGCCTGTCCATCTACTTGCTACTGTCACACTCTTGCCAGCAGAAGAGGCCCCTGTATTGGCCGTTATCACCACCCAGGCTATCCTCACCCCACAGCTGTGCAGCGGGACCCTCCTGCTGGCCCACGTGGCTGCCAGAGCCCATGCGGACACGAACCTCCAGCATGTCGGCGTCCCTGCGGGCGCCACTACCGGTGACATGGCTAGCATGACCCTCCTCCCTGGCAGTGACACTGTTGATGTGAGCCCCACTTGCAGATCTGTCATTTGCACATAAGGCCATTTCCCCTTTTCTCTCTCTCTTCCGTTCACAGGGCTATTCATTCTCTCTGTTTCTGCCTCCGTTTCAGATATTTACTCACCTTTTTCCTCTTTCACTCTGTCTGCCGTGGTCTCGATGAGAGTGTGCCACATAAGATTCCCCCATTAAAAGTCATGAATTGAGTGGCTTTTACTGTATTTCTGGTTGTGCACATTCCATTTTAATTCGCAATCCATTTTAGAACATTTTATCACCACCGACCAGAGAAAAACCCTGTAAACATTGGACACTCCTCATTCTCTCTCAAACCCTCTCCCTGACCCTCAGCCCTAGGTAACAACTACATAGAGCGATCAACCCCATATCCATAGATTTCCATATTGTGGGCATTTCATATAAACACAATTGCACAATATGTGAGCTTTTGTGACTGACTTTACACTTAGCACAATATTTTCAACATTCATCCACATTGTAGCCATACCCACAGTGGGAAACCATTTTCTTTCTTTTTGGTTTTAGTAACACCGGGTGTTTTCTCCTTCCTTCCTTCTCTCCTTCCTTCCTTCCTTCCTTCCTTCCTTCCTTCCTTCCTTCCTTCCTTCCTCCTATTTCTCTCTTACACCTTCTGCCCTCTCTGCTTCCTAGGCCTTAGCTGCATCCTACATTCTGCGTTTTTTTTTGGGAAATCCTCGGCAGTTTCCGGAAAATTGTGTTATTGTTACTATTTACCGCTGTCTCTCCTTGATGATTCTCCATCAATTGTAAACCTCTATTGGTTTTTCCCAAGTCACTAAGTATATTTAAATAAGGTACTCCTGTTTTTCTTTATACAGCCATTTCTGGAGTACGGGGTCACATACTCAAAATCACTGTGTAACTCAAAAACTCATCTAAAATCCCAATATACCCATCACAAAGTTGAAAAATCATAAATCAAACCATCATAAGTCACGGTTTGTCCGTGGATATTTGCTTCATCAATTCCATTGTATTCAATAATGCTGTCCACCATTAACAGTGGCAGACTGTTGGGGAGTGGATTTTGATAGCATTTTAAAAAACAGTTATTAGAGGGATACTTTAACCTGACTGAATATCTCATCTAATTGTATTAGCACGGTGAATGATTATGTGAAATGTTTTGAGACAGAGTAGTACATTTGTGAATGAAATTGTATGGCTTTTTTCACTTAGTAGGAACCTTTGTGTGCGGAAAGCTGAGAAAATTACTTTCTGCTGTAGAGTCTGGCATTCATTGTAGATTAAAGCTTATTTTTCTGCGAATAAATCTTATTCAATAAAATACGATTTTCTGAAATAAAAAAAAAGCACTTGTGATGTGAACTCATTATCCTCAGCAAAGTAATCCGGAAAAGAAAACCAAACACCATAGTCTCACTTATCATGGGAGCTGAAAAATGGGATCACATGGACACAGGAAGGGGAACAACACACACTGGGGCCTGTCGGGAGGCAGAGCATTAGGAAAAACAGCTAATGCATGCCGGGCTTAATAACTAGGTGATGGGTTGACAGGTGCAGCAAACCACCATGGCACACGTTTACCTTTGTAACAAATCTGCACATCCTGCACATATACCCCAGAACTTAGAAACGAAACGAAGCGAAACGGAAAAACAATAACAAAAGGCTAGCGGCAAACTAAAGTTTCAAACTCAGAATGTGACGGACCCACTTTGGTTCAAATCATGGTTCTCAACCCAGGTGCCATAAGGTCAGGATAAAGAATTTGGTTACATATTGTAAATAAGACATACAGCAAATGACTAGAAAAGTTATTCTCAACCTATGTGTGTCTTGTAATTCAAGGATGACGCTATCTACCGGGACACAGCATTAGATTCCAAAGGGCTCAGTCCCGCAAGACTGGCCTCCCACTCTAATAACAATGGGAAGCCCAGCGTTGTTTTACCTCTGCTTCTTAGCAACTGGCTATAAATCGGGTTTCCACCACTCGCAGTTTTAGTTGCATTAATTTGCTGGAAGAGTTCACAGCACGCAGGGAAACACTTACATTTTCCATGTTATTATAGCGGATGTTGCCAAAAGTTCAGAAAAAAGACTTTGGGCCCGGCATGTGGGGAGGGGTGCACTACCTTCCTGGAAGTGTTATCCAGAAGCCCTCTAAACCCAGTCCTTTCGGGTTTTTATGGAGACCTCATTCTATAGGCATGATGGGTTAAACCATAGGCTATTGGTGAGCAACTCAACCTGAGGCTCTCAACCCTCCCTTGAAATTGGGGTTGAGGCTTTGCCATTCTCAGTCTGAGTAAAGGAATTTACATGAACGGAATTTTAAAAGAGATTAGCATAGCTGGAAACTTAATTAGGTGATTGAATTATCCGGAGCCACACCTTGATGTTCCTAACCCGAGCACCCTCATCCAACGAATGCTCCACCCAACTGGCTCCCAAGTCTCTACGTGGTTCCAGAGCAAAGGAATGTTTATACAAGGCATATCTCCACGTTTTCTTCAAAGTCTTTTCGCTTCCACGGGTAATTCTTCAACTGCCATGCATCAGGGTCAGGGGGAGGGCTTGTTACAACACAGATCTGTGGATCTCCGGGGTTTGAGGGTTGAAAGGACGCTGCTGGTGTCAAAACCACAAGGTGAGAACCACAGAACCACTAGTTGGTTTTCAGTGTTTCAGTGCATTTAATTCATAATCTATTTGGCCAAGAAAACTTGTAAGCTCTTAGATTGTCCCAAAAGTGGCGCGTGAAATCAAATCAGGAGAAGAGTTTCCTAGGAGGTGTAGCCTGGGAAAGTTGGGGGTGACTGATGGAAAGGAGGAGCGAAGCTCCGCCCTTTCCGCTGCTAGGCTGCGCCCGAGGCTATTGAAACCCACCCTGGCGGGCCTGTACTCAGATCTTCGCAGAGCGGAGCAGCGGCCGGAGCGTTTTGCGGGCTCTGCGTGGACTTGCAGCTTACAGCGTCTTGCGACTTGGAAGCGGATTCAGAGGACAGGACAGAACACTTGGGTAAGTGTATCTCTGTCTGTCTGTCTGTCTGTCTGTCTCATTGGTTGGTTGATTTCCATTTTCTTGAGGAGCACATACCTCACAACACACACACACACACACACACACACACACACACACACACACACACACACTCGTTCATTCTGCGGGTTAGAAAATTGGTAGGGGTCCCTGGGAGCTACAGGTTTCCTAGTCATGTCTGCACCTAAGAACAGTAGGGTCTTGTCTGGCTCTTCTTATGAACGGTCCCCCAGCCCGGACTCCCCAAGATCCATGCTAGCCTCACCCAGCTTCTCCCTCTCCCCTCTCAGAAACTCAGACTTAAGAGGAAGCTCCTCACCAGGGATCCGGAGCTACCATTCACCATCCCCTAGGGCTTCACCACACTCACCTCTGTCATCACCAGAATCCCACAAGCTCCCATTTCCCTTTCCTCACCGTGATGGGCAATCAATGAAGCCTTTGGGCTCTCCCGTGTCCTCCTCTGGGGATTCTTTAGAGTCACCAGGTTCATCAATAATATACCACATGTTCTTACTGCCATCACCCAGCAGCTCACAACCAGCTCTCGGGGAGACTCTTGTGTCTCTCAGCTACTCTCCAAACAACCCCAGATTTCAGCTGGAGTCAGCCCCCCACACCCAGGAATCACCTACAAACTCACGGGCCTCACGGTGCTCCTCCCCTATGTCTTTCATCTCTTCAACCCCAGGCCTCAGGGACTCCCCCGTGTCTCCCACTTACTCTCCAGCCATCCCCAGGTTTCTGCGGGAGTCAGCCCCATGCACCCAGGAGTCCCCCAGAGACTCACAGGTTTCGGGAGATTGTGAGCGGTCCCCCATCCCTGACGCCTCAGGATTCATGCCCGCCTCACCCAGCTTCTCCCTCTCCCCTCCCAGAAACTCAGACCCAAGGGTCAGCTCCCCACCAGGGATGTGGAAGTACTCTACATCATCCCGCAGGGCTTCACCACTCTCACATCCATCATCAACAGAATTTCACAACGTTACATTTCCCTTTCCTAACCAAGCAGGACAATCACTCATGTCATTGTGCTCTCCCGTGTCCTCCTCCGGAGATTCTTCACAGTCACCTCATTCATCAATAATATACCATATGTTCCTACTGCCATCATCCAGCAGCTCACCCCCAGCCGTCAATGACTCTCCTGTCTGTCCCAGCTACTCTCCAACTACGCCCAGATTTCAGCGGGAGTCGGTCTCCCACACCCCAGAAGCACCTACAAACTCACAGACTTCAGTGAGATCCTCGCCAGTCTCTCTCACGTCTTCACCCCCAGCCCTTACGGACCCTCCTGTCTCTCTCAACTACTATCCAACCACGCCCACATTTCAGCGGGAGTCAGTTCCAGCAACCCAGGGATCACCAGCAAGCTCACCACTTTCACTGAGTTACTCCCCAGTCTCTAGCACGTCTTTATCCCCAACCCTCAGGGACTCTCCTGTCTGTCCCAGCTACTCTCCAACCACGCCCACATTTCAGCGACAGTCAGTTGCAGGCACCCAGAAATCACCACCAAACTCACCCATTTCACTGCGTTACTCCCCAGTCTCTCCCATGTCTTCACCATCCCTCAGGGACTCTCCTGCCTGTCCCAGCTACTCTCCAACCACGCCCACATTTCAGCGGGAGTCACTTCCAGGCACCCCGGAATCACCACCAAACTCACCAATTTCACTCAATTACTCCCCAGTCTCCCTCATGTCTTCACCAGCCCTCAGGGACTCTCCTGTGGGTCCCAACTACTCTCAAACCACGCCCACATTTCAGCGGGAGTCAGTTCCAGGCACCCCGGAATCACCACCAAACTCACCAGTTTCACTCAATTACTCTCCAGTCTCTCTCATGTCTTCACCAGCCCTCAGGGACTCTCCTGCCTGTCCCAGCTACTCTCCAGCCACGCCCAGATGTCAGCTGGAATCAGTTCCAGGCACCCCGGAGTCACCACCAAACTCACCAGTTTCACTGAGTTACTCCCCGGTCTCTCTCCTGTCTTCACCCCCAGCCCTCAGGGACTCTCCTGTGTGTCCCCGCTACTCTCCAACCACGCCCAGATTTCAGCGGGAGTCAGTTCCAGGCACCCAGGGATCACCTACACACTCCCCAGTTTCACTGAGTTACTCCCCGGTCTCTCTCATGTCTTCACCCCCAGCCCCCTGGGACTCCCCTGTCTGTCCCAGCTACTCTCCTGCCACGCCCAGATTCCAGCGGGAGTCAGCCTCCTGCATTCCGGAGTCACCTACAGACTCACAGACCTCACTGAGATCCTCCCTGGTCTCTCTCAGGTCTTTGCCCTCAGCCCACAGGGACTCTTGTGTCTCTTTCAGCTACTCTCAAAAGTTCTCTGGATTCCAGCTGGAGTCGGTTCCAGGCACCCAGGACACAACACCAAACTCACCAATTTCACTGACTTACTCCCCATTCTCGCTCATGTTGTCACCTCCAGCCCTCAGGGACTCTTCTGTCTCTCTCAGCTACTCTCCAACCATCTCCCGATTTCACCTGGAGTCAGCTTCCCACACCCAAGAGTCACCTGCAGACTCACGGACCTTACTGCATCCCTCCCCCATTTCCTTCACCTCTTCACTCCCAGCCTTCAGGGACTCTCCAGCGTCTCCCAGCTTCTCTCCAGCCTTCCCCAGATTTCTGCCGCAGTCAGCCCCAGGCACCCAGGAGAACCCTAGACACTCACAGGCCTCACGAGACGATCTCCCTATGACCTGTATCTATACAGGGATGGCTCCCACCTATCCCTCAGTGACCCCAAACCCATCTCCACTTACACTCAGACACTCCCAGGGCCTGACAGCTACTCCCCGTTATTGTCCTTCAGTTCGAAGCCCTGGCCAATCTACTAGCCAACATGACGCAGTTACCTGGCCATTTCTCCACATTTCTGGTGCGGGCCCCACACCCAGCCGCAGAAGAGCCTCTCCTGCATTCCGTCCTCACACACAGGCCTGTCCATCTACTTGCTACTGTCACACTCTTGCCAGCAGAAGAGGCCCCTGTATTGGCCGTTATCACCACCCAGGCTATCCTCACCCCACAGCTGTGCAGCGGGACCCTCCTGCTGGCCCACGTGGCTGCCAGAGCCCATGCGGACACGAACCTCCAGCATGTCGGCGTCCCTGCGGGCGCCACTACCGGTGACATGGCTAGCATGACCCTCCTCCCTGGCAGTGACACTGTTGATGTGAGCCCCACTTGCAGATCTGTCATTTGCACATAAGGCCATTTCCCCTTTTCTCTCTCTCTTCCGTTCACAGGGCTATTCATTCTCTCTGTTTCTGCCTCCGTTTCAGATATTTACTCACCTTTTTCCTCTTTCACTCTGTCTGCCGTGGTCTCGATGAGAGTGTGCCACATAAGATTCCCCCATTAAAAGTCATGAATTGAGTGGCTTTTACTGTATTTCTGGTTGTGCACATTCCATTTTAATTCGCAATCCATTTTAGAACATTTTATCACCACCGACCAGAGAAAAACCCTGTAAACATTGGACACTCCTCATTCTCTCTCAAACCCTCTCCCTGACCCTCAGCCCTAGGTAACAACTACATAGAGCGATCAACCCCATATCCATAGATTTCCATATTGTGGGCATTTCATATAAACACAATTGCACAATATGTGAGCTTTTGTGACTGACTTTACACTTAGCACAATATTTTCAACATTCATCCACATTGTAGCCATACCCACAGTGGGAAACCATTTTCTTTCTTTTTGGTTTTAGTAACACCGGGTGTTTTCTCCTTCCTTCCTTCTCTCCTTCCTTCCTTCCTTCCTTCCTTCCTTCCTTCCTTCCTCCTATTTCTCTCTTACACCTTCTGCCCTCTCTGCTTCCTAGGCCTTAGCTGCATGCTACATTCTGCGTTTTTTTTTGGGAAATCCTCGGCAGTTTCCGGAAAATTGTGTTATTGTTACTATTTACCGCTGTCTCTCCTTGATGATTCTCCATCAATTGTAAACCTCTATTGGTTTTTCCCAAGTCACTAAGTATATTTAAATAAGGTACTCCTGTTTTTCTTTATACAGCCATTTCTGGAGTACAGGGTCACATACTCAAAATCACTGTGTAACTCAAAAACTCATCTAAAATCCCAATATACCCATCACAAAGTTGAAAAATCATAAATCAAACCATCATAAGTCACGGTTTGTCCGTGGATATGGGCTTCATCAATTCCATTGTATTCAATAATGCTGTCCACCATTAACAGTGGCAGACTGTTGGGGAGTGGATTTTGATAGCATTTTAAAAAACAGTTATTAGAGGGATACTTTAACCTGACTGAATATCTCATCTAATTGTATTAGCACGGTGAATGATTATGTGAAATGTTTTGAGACAGAGTAGTACATTTGTGAATGAAATTGTATGGCTTTTTTCACTTAGTAGGAACCTTTGTGTGCGGAAAGCTGAGAAAATTACTTTCTGCTGTAGAGTCTGGCATTCATTGTAGATTAAAGCTTATTTTTCTGCGAATAAATCTTATTCAATAAAATACGATTTTCTGAAATAAAAAAAAAGCACTTGTGATGTGAACTCATTATCCTCAGCAAAGTAATCCGGAAAAGAAAACCAAACACCATAGTCTCACTTATCATGGGAGCTGAAAAATGGGATCACATGGACACAGGAAGGGGAACAACACACACTGGGGCCTGTCGGGAGGCAGAGCATTAGGAAAAACAGCTAATGCATGCCGGGCTTAATAACTAGGTGATGGGTTGACAGGTGCAGCAAACCACCATGGCACACGTTTACCTTTGTAACAAATCTGCACATCCTGCACATATACCCCAGAACTTAGAAACGAAACGAAGCGAAACGGAAAAACAATAACAAAAGGCTAGCGGCAAACTAAAGTTTCAAACTCAGAATGTGACGGACCCACTTTGGTTCAAATCATGGTTCTCAACCCAGGTGCCATAAGGTCAGGATAAAGAATTTGGTTACATATTGTAAATAAGACATACAGCAAATGACTAGAAAAGTTATTCTCAACCTATGTGTGTCTTGTAATTCAAGGATGACGCTATCTACAGGGACACAGCATTAGATTCCAAAGGGCTCAGTCCCGCAAGACTGGCCTCCCACTCTAATAACAATGGGAAGCCCAGCGTTGTTTTACCTCTGCTTCTTAGCAACTGGCTATAAATCGGGTTTCCACCACTCGCAGTTTTAGTTGCATTAATTTGCTGGAAGAGTTCACAGCACGCAGGGAAACACTTACATTTTCCATGTTATTATAGCGGATGTTGCCAAAAGTTCAGAAAAAAGACTTTGGGCCCGGCATGTGGGGAGGGGCGCACTACCTTCCTGGAAGTGTTATCCAGAAGCCCTCTAAACCCAGTCCTTTCGGGTTTTTATGGAGACCTCATTCTATAGGCATGATGGGTTAAACCATAGGCTATTGGTGAGCAACTCAACCTGAGGCTCTCAACCCTCCCTGGAAATTGGGGTTGAGGCTTTGCCATTCTCAGTCTGAGTAAAGGAATTTACATGAACGGAATTTTAAAAGAGATTAGCATAGCTGGAAACTTAATTAGGTGATTGAATTATCCGGAGCCACACCTTGATGTTCCTAACCCGAGCACCCTCATCCAACGAATGCTCCACCCAACTGGCTCCCAAGTCTCTACGTGGTTCCAGAGCAAAGGAATGTTTATACAAGGCATATCTCCACGTTTTCTTCAAAGTCTTTTCGCTTCCACGGGTAATTCTTCAACTGCCATGCATCAGGGTCAGGGGGAGGGCTTGTTACAACACAGATCTGTGGATCTCCGGGGTTTGAGGGTTGAAAGGACGCTGCTGGTGTCAAAACCACAAGGTGAGAACCACAGAACCACTAGTTGGTTTTCAGTGTTTCAGTGCATTTAATTCATAATCTATTTGGCCAAGAAAACTTGTAAGCTCTTAGATTGTCCCAAATGTGGCGCGTGAAATCAAATCAGGAGAAGAGTTTCCTAGGAGGTGTAGCCTGGGAAAGTTGGGGGTGACTGATGGAAAGGAGGAGCGAAGCTCCGCCCTTTCCGCTGCTAGGCTGCGCCCGAGGCTATTGAAACCCACCCTGGCGGGCCTGTACTCAGATCTTCGCAGAGCGGAGCAGCGGCCGGAGCGTTTTGCGGGCTCTGCGTGGACTTGGAGCTTACAGCGTCTTGCGACTTGGAAGCGGATTCAGAGGACAGGACAGAACACTTGGGTAAGTGTATCTCTGTCTGTCTGTCTGTCTGTCTGTCTGTCTCATTGGTTGGTTGATTTCCATTTTCTTGAGGAGCACATACCTCACAACACACACACACACACACACACACACACACACACACACACACACTCGTTAATTCTGCGGGTTAGAAAATTGGTAGGGGTCCCTGGGAGCTACAGGTTTCCTAGTCATGTCTGCACCTAAGAACAGTAGGGTCTTGTCTGGCTCTTCTTATGAACGGTCCCCCAGCCCGGACTCCCCAAGATCCATGCTAGCCTCACCCAGCTTCTCCCTCTCCCCTCTCAGAAACTCAGACTTAAGAGGAAGCTCCTCACCAGGGATCCGGAGCTACCATTCACCATCCCCTAGGGCTTCACCACACTCACCTCTGTCATCACCAGAATCCCCCAAGCTCCCATTTCCCTTTCCTCACCATGATGGGCAATCAATGAAGCCTTTGGGCTCTCCCGTGTCCTCCTCTGGGGATTCTTTAGAGTCACCAGGTTCATCAATAATATACCACATGTTCTTACTGCCATCACCCAGCAGCTCACAACCAGCTCTCGGGGAGACTCTTGTGTCTCTCAGCTACTCTCCAAACAACCCCAGATTTCAGCTGGAGTCAGCCCCCCACACCCAGGAATCACCTACAAACTCACGGGCCTCACGGTGCTCCTCCCCTATGTCTTTCATCTCTTCAACCCCAGGCCTCAGGGACTCCCCCGTGTCTCCCACTTACTCTCCAGCCATCCCCAGGTTTCTGCGGGAGTCAGCCCCATGCACCCAGGAGTCCCCCAGAGACTCACAGGTTTCGGGAGATTGTGAGCGGTCCCCCATCCCTGACGCCTCAGGATTCATGCCCGCCTCACCCAGCTTCTCCCTCTCCCCTCCCAGAAACTCAGACCCAAGGGTCAGCTCCCCACCAGGGATGTGGAAGTACTCTACATCATCCCGCAGGGCTTCACCACTCTCACATCCATCATCAACAGAATTTCACAACGTTACATTTCCCTTTCCTAACCAAGCAGGACAATCACTCATGTCATTGTGCTCTCCCGTGTCCTCCTCCGGAGATTCTTCACAGTCACCTCATTCATCAATAATATACCATATGTTCCTACTGCCATCATCCAGCAGCTCACCCCAGCCGTCAATGACTCTCCTGTCTGTCCCAGCTACTCTCCAACTACGCCCAGATTTCAGCGGGAGTCGGTCTCCCACACCCCAGAAGCACCTACAAACTCACAGACTTCAGTGAGATCCTCGCCAGTCTCTCTCACGTCTTCACCCCCAGCCCTTACGGACCCTCCTGTCTCTCTCAACTACTATCCAACCACGCCCACATTTCAGCGGGAGTCAGTTCCAGCAACCCAGGGATCACCAGCAAGCTCACCACTTTCACTGAGTTACTCCCCAGTCTCTAGCACGTCTTTATCCCCAACCCTCAGGGACTCTCCTGTCTGTCCCAGCTACTCTCCAACCACGCCCACATTTCAGCGAGAGTCAGTTGCAGGCACCCAGAAATCACCACCAAACTCACCCATTTCACTGCGTTACTCCCCAGTCTCTCTCATGTCTTCACCATCCCTCAGGGACTCTCCTGCCTGTCCCAGCTACTCTCCAACCACGCCCACATTTCAGCGGGAGTCACTTCCAGGCACCCCGGAATCACCACCAAACTCACCAATTTCACTCAATTACTCCCCAGTCTCCCTCATGTCTTCACCAGCCCTCAGGGACTCTCCTGTGGGTCCCAACTACTCTCAAACCACGCCCACATTTCAGCGGGAGTCAGTTCCAGGCACCCCGGAATCACCACCAAACTCACCAGTTTCACTCAATTACTCTCCAGTCTCTCTCATGTCTTCACCAGCCCTCAGGGACTCTCCTGCCTGTCCCAGCTACTCTCCAGCCACGCCCAGATGTCAGCTGGAATCAGTTCCAGGCACCCCGGAGTCACCACCAAACTCACCAGTTTCACTGAGTTACTCCCCGGTCTCTCTCCTGTCTTCACCCCCAGCCCTCAGGGACTCTCCTGTGTGTCCCCGCTACTCTCCAACCACGCCCAGATTTCAGCGGGAGTCAGTTCCAGGCACCCAGGGATCACCTACACACTCCCCAGTTTCACTGAGTTACTCCCCGGTCTCTCTCATGTCTTCACCCCCAGCCCCCTGGGACTCCCCTGTCTGTCCCAGCTACTCTCCTGCCACGCCCAGATTCCAGCGGGAGTCAGCCTCCTGCATTCCGGAGTCACCTACAGACTCACAGACCTCACTGAGATCCTCCCTGGTCTCTCTCAGGTCTTTGCCCTCAGCCCACAGGGACTCTTGTGTCTCTTTCAGCTACTCTCAAAAGTTCTCTGGATTCCAGCTGGAGTCGGTTCCAGGCACCCAGGACACAACACCAAACTCACCAATTTCACTGACTTACTCCCCATTCTCGCTCATGTTGTCACCTCCAGCCCTCAGGGACTCTTCTGTCTCTCTCAGCTACTCTCCAACCATCTCCCGATTTCACCTGGAGTCAGCTTCCCACACCCAAGAGTCACCTGCAGACTCACGGACCTTACTGCATCCCTCCCCCATTTCCTTCACCTCTTCACTCCCAGCCTTCAGGGACTCTCCTGCGTCTCCCAGCTTCTCTCCAGCCTTCCCCAGATTTCTGCCGCAGTCAGCCCCAGGCACCCAGGAGAACCCTAGACACTCACAGGCCTCACGAGACGATCTCCCTATGACCTGTATCTATACAGGGATGGCTCCCACCTATCCCTCAGTGACCCCAAACCCATCTCCACTTACACTCAGACACTCCCAGGGCCTGACAGCTACTCCCCGTTATTGTCCTTCAGTTCGAAGCCCTGGCCAATCTACTAGCCAACATGACGCAGTTACCTGGCCATTTCTCCACATTTCTGGTGCGGGTCCCACACCCAGCCGCAGAAGAGCCTCTCCTGCATTCCGTCCTCACACACAGGCCTGTCCATCTACTTGCTACTGTCACACTCTTGCCAGCAGAAGAGGCCCCTGTATTGGCCGTTATCACCACCCAGGCTATCCTCACCCCACAGCTGTGCAGCGGGACCCTCCTGCTGGCCCACGTGGCTGCCAGAGCCCATGCGGACACGAACCTCCAGCATGTCGGCGTCCCTGCGGGCGCCACTACCGGTGACATGGCTAGCATGACCCTCCTCCCTGGCAGTGACACTGTTGATGTGAGCCCCACTTGCAGATCTGTCATTTGCACATAAGGCCATTTCCCCTTTTCTCTCTCTCTTCCGTTCACAGGGCTATTCATTCTCTCTGTTTCTGCCTCCGTTTCAGATATTTACTCACCTTATTCCTCTTTCACTCTGTCTGCCGTGGTCTCGATGAGAGTGTGCCACATAAGATTCCCCCATTTAAAGTCATGAATTGATTGGCTTTTACTGTATTTCTGGTTGTGCACATCCCATTTTAATTTGCAATCCATTTTAGAACATTTTATCACCACCGACCAGAGAAAAACCCTGTAAACATTGGACACTCCTCATTCTCTCTCAAACCCTCTCCCTGACCCTCAGCCCTAGGTAACAACTACATAGAGCGATCAACCCCATATCCATAGATTTCCATATTGTGGGCATTTCATATAAACACAATTGCACAATATGTGAGCTTTTGTGACTGACTTTACACTTAGCACAATATTTTCAACATTCATCCACATTGTAGCCATACCCACAGTGGGAAACCATTTTCTTTCTTTTTGGTTTTAGTAACACCGGGTGTTTTCTCCTTCCTTCCTTCTCTCCTTCCTTCCTTCCTTCCTTCCTTCCTTCCTTCCTTCCTTCCTTCCTCCTATTTCTCTCTTACACCTTCTGCCCTCTCTGCTTCCTAGGCCTTAGCTGCATCCTACATTCTGCGTTTTTTTTTGGGAAATCCTCGGCAGTTTCCGGAAAATTGTGTTATTGTTACTATTTACCGCTGTCTCTCCTTGATGATTCTCCATCAATTGTAAACCTCTATTGGTTTTTCCCAAGTCACTAAGTATATTTAAATAAGGTACTCCTGTTTTTCTTTATACAGCCATTTCTGGAGTACGGGGTCACATACTCAAAATCACTGTGTAACTCAAAAACTCATCTAATATCCCAATATACCCATCACAAAGTTGAAAAATCATAAATCAAACCATCATAAGTCACGGTTTGTCCGTGGATATGGGCTTCATCAATTCCATTGTATTCAATAATGCTGTCCACCATTAACAGTGGCAGACTGTTGGGGAGTGGATTTTGATAGCATTTTAAAAAACAGTTATTAGAGGGATACTTTAACCTGACTGAATATCTCATCTAATTGTATTAGCACGGTGAATGATTATGTGAAATGTTTTGAGACAGAGTAGTACATTTGTGAATGAAATTGTATGGCTTTTTTCACTTAGTAGGAACCTTTGTGTGCGGAAAGCTGAGAAAATTACTTTCTGCTGTAGAGTCTGGCATTCATTGTAGATTAAAGCTTATTTTTCTGCGAATAAATCTTATTCAATAAAATACGATTTTCTGAAATAAAAAAAAAGCACTTGTGATGTGAACTCATTATCCTCAGCAAAGTAATCCGGAAAAGAAAACCAAACACCATAGTCTCACTTATCATGGGAGCTGAAAAATGGGATCACATGGACACAGGAAGGGGAACAACACACACTGGGGCCTGTCGGGAGGCAGAGCATTAGGAAAAACAGCTAATGCATGCCGGGCTTAATAACTAGGTGATGGGTTGACAGGTGCAGCAAACCACCATGGCACACGTTTACCTTTGTAACAAATCTGCACATCCTGCACATATACCCCAGAACTTAGAAACGAAACGAAGCGAAACGGAAAAACAATAACAAAAGGCTAGCGGCAAACTAAAGTTTCAAACTCAGAATGTGACGGACCCACTTTGGTTCAAATCATGGTTCTCAACCCAGGTGCCATAAGGTCAGGATAAAGAATTTGGTTACATATTGTAAATAAGACATACAGCAAATGACTAGAAAAGTTATTCTCAACCTATGTGTGTCTTGTAATTCAAGGATGACGCTATCTACCGGGACACAGCATTAGATTCCAAAGGGCTCAGTCCCGCAAGACTGGCCTCCCACTCTAATAACAATGGGAAGCCCAGCGTTGTTTTACCTCTGCTTCTTAGCAACTGGCTATAAATCGGGTTTCCACCACTCGCAGTTTTAGTTGCATTAATTTGCTGGAAGAGTTCACAGCACGCAGGGAAACACTTACATTTACCATTTTATTATAGCGGATGTTGCCAAAAATTCAGAAAAAAGACTTTGGGCCCGGCATGTGGGGAGGGGCGCACTACCTTCCAGGAAGTGTTATCCAGAAGCCCTCTAAACCCAGTCCTTTCGGGTTTTTATGGAGACCTCATTCTATAGGCATGATGGGTTAAACCATAGGCTATTGGTGAGCAACTCAACCTGAGGCTCTCAACCCTCCCTGGAAATTGGGGTTGAGGCTTTCCCATTCTCAGTCTGAGTAAGGGAATTTACACGAACGGAATTTTAAAAGAGATTAGCATAGCTGGAAACTTAATTAGGTGATTGAATTATCCGGAGCCACACCTTGATGTTCCTAACCCGAGCACCCTCATCCAACGAATGCTCCACCCAACTGGCTCCCAAGTCTCTACGTGGTTCCAGAGCAAAGGAATGTTTATACAGGGCATATCTCCACGTTTTCTTCAAAGTCTTTTCGCTTCCACGGGTAATTCTTAAACTGCCATGCATCAGGGTCAGGGGGAGGGCTTGTTACAACACAGATCTGTGGATCTGCGGGGTTTGAGGGTTGCAAGGACGCTGCTGGTGTCAAAAGCACAAGGTGAGAACCACAGAACCACTAGTTGGTTTTCAGTGTTTCAGTGCATTTAATTCATAATATATTTGGCCAAGAAAACTTGTAAGTTCTTAGATTGTCCCAAATGTGGCGCATGAAATCAAATCAGGAGAAGAGTTTCCTAGGAGGTGTAGCCTGGGAAAGTTGGGGGTGACTGATGGAAAGGAGGAGCGAAGCTCCGCCCTTTCCGCTGCTAGGCTGCGCCCGAGGCTATTTAAACCCACCCTGGCGGGCCTGTACTCAGATCTTCGCAGAGCGGAGCAGCGGCCGGAGCGTTTTGCGGGCTCTGCGTGGACTTGGAGCTTACAGCGTCTTGCGACTTGGAAGCGGATTCAGAGGACAGGACAGAACACTTGGGTAAGTGTATCTCTGTCTGTCTGTCTGTCTGTCTGTCTGTCTGTCTGTCTGTCTGTCTCATTGGTTGGTTGATTTCCATTTTCTTGAGGAGCACATACCTCACAACACACACACAATCACACACACACACACACACACACACACTCGTTCATTCTGCGGGTTAGAAAATTGGTAGGGGTCCCTGGGAGCTACAGGTTTCCTAGTCATGTCTGCACCTAAGAACAGTAGGGTCTTGTCTGCCTCTTCTTATGAAAGGTCCCCCAGCCCGGACTCCCCAAGATCCATGCTAGCCTCACCCAGCTTCTCCCTCTCCCCTCTCAGAAACTCAGACTTAAGAGGAAGCTCCTCACCAGGGAGCCGGAGCTACCATTCACCATCCCCTAGGGCTTCTCCACACTCACCTCTGTCATCACCAGAATCCCACAAGCTCCCATTTCCCTTTCCTCACCGTGATGGGCAATCAATGAAGCCTTTGGGCTCTCCCGTGTCCTCCTCTGGGGATTCTTTAGAGTCACCAGGTTCATCAATAATATACCACATGTTCTTACTGCCATCACCCAGCAGCTCACAACCAGCTCTCGGGGAGACTCTTGTGTCTCCCAGCTACTCTCCAAACAACCCCAGATTTCAGCTGGAGTCAGCCCCCCACACCCAGGAATCACCTACAAACTCACGGGCCTCACGGTGCTCCTCCCCTATGTCTTTCATCTCTTCAACCCCAGGCCTCAGGGACTCCCCCGTGTCTCCCACTTACTCTCCAGCCATCCCCAGGTTTCTGCGGGAGTCAGCCCCATGCACCCAGGAGTCCCCCAGAGACTCACAGGTTTCGGGAGATTGTGAGCGGTCCCCCATCCCTGACGCCTCAGGATTCATGCCCGCCTCACCCAGCTTCTCCCTCTCCCCTCCCAGAAACTCAGACCCAAGGGTCAGCTCCCCACCAGGGATGTGGAAGTACTCTACATCATCCCGCAGGGCTTCACCACTCTCACATCCATCATCAACAGAATTTCACAACGTTACATTTCCCTTTCCTAACCAAGCAGGACAATCACTCATGTCATTGTGCTCTCCCGTGTCCTCCTCCGGAGATTCTTCACAGTCACCTCATTCATCAATAATATACCATATGTTCCTACTGCCATCATCCAGCAGCTCACCCCAGCCGTCAATGACTCTCCTGTCTGTCCCAGCTACTCTCCAACTACGCCCAGATTTCAGCGGGAGTCGGTCTCCCACACCCCAGAAGCACCTACAAACTCACAGACTTCAGTGAGATCCTCGCCAGTCTCTCTCACGTCTTCACCCCCAGCCCTTACGGACCCTCCTGTCTCTCTCAACTACTATCCAACCACGCCCACATTTCAGCGGGAGTCAGTTCCAGCAACCCAGGGATCACCAGCAAGCTCACCACTTTCACTGAGTTACTCCCCAGTCTCTAGCACGTCTTTATCCCCAACCCTCAGGGACTCTCCTGTCTGTCCCAGCTACTCTCCAACCACGCCCACATTTCAGCGAGAGTCAGTTGCAGGCACCCAGAAATCACCACCAAACTCACCCATTTCACTGCGTTACTCCCCAGTCTCTCTCATGTCTTCACCATCCCTCAGGGACTCTCCTGCCTGTCCCAGCTACTCTCCAACCACGCCCACATTTCAGCGGGAGTCACTTCCAGGCACCCCGGAATCACCACCAAACTCACCAATTTCACTCAATTACTCCCCAGTCTCCCTCATGTCTTCACCAGCCCTCAGGGACTCTCCTGTGGGTCCCAACTACTCTCAAACCACGCCCACATTTCAGCGGGAGTCAGTTCCAGGCACCCCGGAATCACCACCAAACTCACCAGTTTCACTCAATTACTCTCCAGTCTCTCTCATGTCTTCACCAGCCCTCAGGGACTCTCCTGCCTGTCCCAGCTACTCTCCAGCCACGCCCAGATGTCAGCTGGAATCAGTTCCAGGCACCCCGGAGTCACCACCAAACTCACCAGTTTCACTGAGTTACTCCCCGGTCTCTCTCCTGTCTTCACCCCCAGCCCTCAGGGACTCTCCTGTGTGTCCCCGCTACTCTCCAACCACGCCCAGATTTCAGCGGGAGTCAGTTCCAGGCACCCAGGGATCACCTACACACTCCCCAGTTTCACTGAGTTACTCCCCGGTCTCTCTCATGTCTTCACCCCCAGCCCCCTGGGACTCCCCTGTCTGTCCCAGCTACTCTCCTGCCACGCCCAGATTCCAGCGGGAGTCAGCCTCCTGCATTCCGGAGTCACCTACAGACTCACAGACCTCACTGAGATCCTCCCTGGTCTCTCTCAGGTCTTTGCCCTCAGCCCACAGGGACTCTTGTGTCTCTTTCAGCTACTCTCAAAAGTTCTCTGGATTCCAGCTGGAGTCGGTTCCAGGCACCCAGGACACAACACCAAACTCACCAGTTTCACTGACTTACTCCCCATTCTCGCTCATGTTGTCACCTCCAGCCCTCAGGGACTCTTCTGTCTCTCTCAGCTACTCTCCAACCATCTCCCGATTTCACCTGGAGTCAGCTTCCCACACCCAAGAGTCACCTGCAGACTCACGGACCTTACTGCATCCCTCCCCCATTTCCTTCACCTCTTCACTCCCAGCCTTCAGGGACTCTCCAGCGTCTCCCAGCTTCTCTCCAGCCTTCCCCAGATTTCTGCCGCAGTCAGCCCCAGGCACCCAGGAGAACCCTAGACACTCACAGGCCTCACGAGACGATCTCCCTATGACCTGTATCTGTACAGGGATGGCTCCCACCTATCCCTCAGTGACCCCAAACCCATCTCCACTTACACTCAGACACTCCCAGGGCCTGACAGCTACTCCCCGTTATTGTCCTTCAGTTCGAAGCCCTGGCCAATCTACTAGCCAACATGACGCAGTTACCTGGCCATTTCTCCACATTTCTGGTGCGGGCCCCACACCCAGCCGCAGAAGAGCCTCTCCTGCATTCCGTCCTCACACACAGGCCTGTCCATCTACTTGCTACTGTCACACTCTTGCCAGCAGAAGAGGCCCCTGTATTGGCCGTTATCACCACCCAGGCTATCCTCACCCCACAGCTGTGCAGCGGGACCCTCCTGCTGGCCCACGTGGCTGCCAGAGCCCATGCGGACACGAACCTCCAGCATGTCGGCGTCCCTGCGGGCGCCACTACCGGTGACATGGCTAGCATGACCCTCCTCCCTGGCAGTGACACTGTTGATGTGAGCCCCACTTGCAGATCTGTCATTTGCACATAAGGCCATTTCCCCTTTTCTCTCTCTCTTCCGTTCACAGGGCTATTCATTCTCTCTGTTTCTGCCTCCGTTTCAGATATTTACTCACCTTTTTCCTCTTTCACTCTGTCTGCCGTGGTCTCGATGAGAGTGTGCCACATAAGATTCCCCCATTAAAAGTCATGAATTGAGTGGCTTTTACTGTATTTCTGGTTGTGCACATTCCATTTTAATTCGCAATCCATTTTAGAACATTTTATCACCACCGACCAGAGAAAAACCCTGTAAACATTGGACACTCCTCATTCTCTCTCAAACCCTCTCCCTGACCCTCAGCCCTAGGTAACAACTACATAGAGCGATCAACCCCATATCCATAGATTTCCATATTGTGGGCATTTCATATAAACACAATTGCACAATATGTGAGCTTTTGTGACTGACTTTACACTTAGCACAATATTTTCAACATTCATCCACATTGTAGCCATACCCACAGTGGGAAACCATTTTCTTTCTTTTTGGTTTTAGTAACACCGGGTGTTTTCTCCTTCCTTCCTTCTCTCCTTCCTTCCTTCCTTCCTTCCTTCCTTCCTTCCTTCCTTCCTTCCTCCTATTTCTCTCTTACACCTTCTGCCCTCTCTGCTTCCTAGGCCTTAGCTGCATCCTACATTCTGCGTTTTTTTTTGGGAAATCCTCGGCAGTTTCCGGAAAATTGTGTTATTGTTACTATTTACCGCTGTCTCTCCTTGATGATTCTCCATCAATTGTAAACCTCTATTGGTTTTTCCCAAGTCACTAAGTATATTTAAATAAGGTACTCCTGTTTTTCTTTATACAGCCATTTCTGGAGTACGGGGTCACATACTCAAAATCACTGTGTAACTCAAAAACTCATCTAATATCCCAATATACCCATCACAAAGTTGAAAAATCATAAATCAAACCATCATAAGTCACGGTTTGTCCGTGGATATGGGCTTCATCAATTCCATTGTATTCAATAATGCTGTCCACCATTAACAGTGGCAGACTGTTGGGGAGTGGATTTTGATAGCATTTTAAAAAACAGTTATTAGAGGGATACTTTAACCTGACTGAATATCTCATCTAATTGTATTAGCACGGTGAATGATTATGTGAAATGTTTTGAGACAGAGTAGTACATTTGTGAATGAAATTGTATGGCTTTTTTCACTTAGTAGGAACCTTTGTGTGCGGAAAGCTGAGAAAATTACTTTCTGCTGTAGAGTCTGGCATTCATTGTAGATTAAAGCTTATTTTTCTGCGAATAAATCTTATTCAATAAAATACGATTTTCTGAAATAAAAAAAAAGCACTTGTGATGTGAACTCATTATCCTCAGCAAAGTAATCCGGAAAAGAAAACCAAACACCATAGTCTCACTTATCATGGGAGCTGAAAAATGGGATCACATGGACACAGGAAGGGGAACAACACACACTGGGGCCTGTCGGGAGGCAGAGCATTAGGAAAAACAGCTAATGCATGCCGGGCTTAATAACTAGGTGATGGGTTGACAGGTGCAGCAAACCACCATGGCACACGTTTACCTTTGTAACAAATCTGCACATCCTGCACATATACCCCAGAACTTAGAAACGAAACGAAGCGAAACGGAAAAACAATAACAAAAGGCTAGCGGCAAACTAAAGTTTCAAACTCAGAATGTGACGGACCCACTTTGGTTCAAATCATGGTTCTCAACCCAGGTGCCATAAGGTCAGGATAAAGAATTTGGTTACATATTGTAAATAAGACATACAGCAAATGACTAGAAAAGTTATTCTCAACCTATGTGTGTCTTGTAATTCAAGGATGACGCTATCTACCGGGACACAGCATTAGATTCCAAAGGGCTCAGTCCCGCAAGACTGGCCTCCCACTCTAATAACAATGGGAAGCCCAGCGTTGTTTTACCTCTGCTTCTTAGCAACTGGCTATAAATCGGGTTTCCACCACTCGCAGTTTTAGTTGCATTAATTTGCTGGAAGAGTTCACAGCACGCAGGGAAACACTTACATTTACCATTTTATTATAGCGGATGTTGCCAAAAATTCAGAAAAAAGACTTTGGGCCCGGCATGTGGGGAGGGGCGCACTACCTTCCAGGAAGTGTTATCCAGAAGCCCTCTAAACCCAGTCCTTTCGGGTTTTTATGGAGACCTCATTCTATAGGCATGATGGGTTAAACCATAGGCTATTGGTGAGCAACTCAACCTGAGGCTCTCAACCCTCCCTGGAAATTGGGGTTGAGGCTTTCCCATTCTCAGTCTGAGTAAGGGAATTTACACGAACGGAATTTTAAAAGAGATTAGCATAGCTGGAAACTTAATTAGGTGATTGAATTATCCGGAGCCACACCTTGATGTTCCTAACCCGAGCACCCTCATCCAACGAATGCTCCACCCAACTGGCTCCCAAGTCTCTACGTGGTTCCAGAGCAAAGGAATGTTTATACAGGGCATATCTCCACGTTTTCTTCAAAGTCTTTTCGCTTCCACGGGTAATTCTTAAACTGCCATGCATCAGGGTCAGGGGGAGGGCTTGTTACAACACAGATCTGTGGATCTCCGGGGTTTGAGGGTTGCAAGGACGCTGCTGGTGTCAAAAGCACAAGGTGAGAACCACAGAACCACTAGTTGGTTTTCAGTGTTTCAGTGCATTTAATTCATAATATATTTGGCCAAGAAAACTTGTAAGTTCTTAGATTGTCCCAAATGTGGCGCATGAAATCAAATCAGGAGAAGAGTTTCCTAGGAGGTGTAGCCTGGGAAAGTTGGGGGTGACTGATGGAAAGGAGGAGCGAAGCTCCGCCCTTTCCGCTGCTAGGCTGCGCCCGAGGCTATTTAAACCCACCCTGGCGGGCCTGTACTCAGATCTTCGCAGAGCGGAGCAGCGGCCGGAGCGTTTTGCGGGCTCTGCGTGGACTTGGAGCTTACAGCGTCTTGCGACTTGGAAGCGGATTCAGAGGACAGGACAGAACACTTGGGTAAGTGTATCTCTGTCTGTCTGTCTGTCTGTCTGTCTGTCTGTCTGTCTCATTGGTTGGTTGATTTCCATTTTCTTGAGGAGCACATACCTCACAACACACACACAATCACACACACACACACACACACACACACTCGTTCATTCTGCGGGTTAGAAATTTGGTAGGGGTCCCTGGGAGCTACAGGTTTCCTAGTCATGTCTGCACCTAAGAACAGTAGGGTCTTGTCTGCCTCTTCTTATGAAAGGTCCCCCAGCCCGGACTCCCCAAGATCCATGCTAGCCTCACCCAGCTTCTCCCTCTCCCCTCTCAGAAACTCAGACTTAAGAGGAAGCTCCTCACCAGGGATCCGGAGCTACCATTCACCATCCCCTAGGGCTTCTCCACACTCACCTCTGTCATCACCAGAATCCCACAAGCTCCCATTTCCCTTTCCTCACCGTGATGGGCAATCAATGAAGCCTTTGGGCTCTCCCGTGTCCTCCTCTGGGGATTCTTTAGAGTCACCAGGTTCATCAATAATATACCACATGTTCTTACTGCCATCACCCAGCAGCTCACAACCAGCTCTCGGGGAGACTCTTGTGTCTCCCAGCTACTCTCCAAACAACCCCAGATTTCAGCTGGAGTCAGCCCCCCACACCCAGGAATCACCTACAAACTCACGGGCCTCACGGTGCTCCTCCCCTATGTCTTTCATCTCTTCAACCCCAGGCCTCAGGGACTCTCCCGTGTCTCCCACTTACTCTCCAGCCATCCCCAGGTTTCTGCGGGAGTCAGCCCCATGCACCCAGGAGTCCCCCAGAGACTCACAGGTTTCGGGAGATTGTGAGCGGTCCCCCGTCCCTGACGCCTCAGGATTCATGCCCGCCTCACCCAGCTTTTCCCTCTCCCCTCCCAGAAACTCAGACCCAAGGGTCAGCTCCCCACCAGGGATGTGGAAGTACTCTACATCATCCCGCAGGGCTTCACCACTCTCACATCCATCATCAACAGAATTTCACAACGTTACATTTCTCTTTCCTAACCAAGCAGGAAAATCACTCATGTCATTGTGCTCTCCCGTGTCCTCCTCCGGAGATTCTTCACAGTCACCTCATTCATCAATAATATACCATATGTTCCTACCGCCATCATCCAGCAGCTCACCCCCAGCCGTCAATGACTCTCCTGTCTGTCCCAGCTACTCTCCAACTACGCCCAGATTTCAGCGGGAGTCGGTCTCCCACACCCCAGAAGCACCTACAAACTCACAGACTTCAGTGAGATCCTCGCCAGTCTCTCTCACGTCTTCACCCCCAGCCCTTACGGACCCTCCTGTCTCTCTCAACTACTATCCAACCACGCCCACATTTCAGCGGGAGTCAGTTCCAGCAACCCAGGGATCACCAGCAAGCTCACCACTTTCACTGAGTTACTCCCCAGTCTCTAGCACGTCTTTATCCCCAACCCTCAGGGACTCTCCTGTCTGTCCCAGCTACTCTCCAACCACGCCCACATTTCAGCGAGAGTCAGTTGCAGGCACCCAGAAATCACCACCAAACTCACCAATTTCACTGCGTTACTCCCCAGTCTCTCTCATGTCTTCACCATCCCTCAGGAACTCTCCTGTCTGTCCCAGCTACTCTCCAACCATGCCCACATTTCAGCGAGAGTCACTTCCAGGCACCCCGGAATCACCACCAAACTCACCAATTTCACTCAATTACTCCCCAGTCTCCCTCATGTCTTCACCAGCCCTCAGGGACTCTCCTGTGGGTCCCAACTACTCTCAAACCACGCCCACATTTCAGCGGGAGTCAGTTCCAGGCACCCCGGAATCACCACCAAACTCACCAGTTTCACTCAATTACTCTCCAGTCTCTCTCATGTCTTCACCAGCCCTCAGGGACTCTCCTGCCTGTCCCAGCTACTCTCCAGCCACGCCCAGATGTCAGCTGGAGTCAGTTCCAGGCACCCCGGAGTCACCACCAAACTCACCAGTTTCACTGAGTTACTCCCCGGTCTCTCTCCTGTCTTCACCCCCAGCCCTCAGGGACTCTCCTGTGTGTCCCCGCTACTCCCCAACCACGCCCAGATTTCAGCGGGAGTCAGTTCCAGGCACCCAGGGATCACCTACAAACTCACCAGTTTCACTGAGTTACTCCCCGGTCTCTCTCATGTCTTCACCCCCAGCCCCCTGGGACTCCCCTGTCTGTCCCAGCTACTCTCCTGCCACGCCCAGATTCCAGCGGGAGTCAGCCTCCTGCATTCCGGAGTCACCTACAGACTCACAGACCTCACTGAGATCCTCCCTGGTCTCTCTCAGGTCTTTGCCCTCAGCCCACAGGGACTCTTGTGTCTCTTTCAGCTACTCTCAAAAGTTCTCTAGATTCCAGCTGGAGTCGGTTCCAGGCACCCAGGACACAACACCAAACTCACCAATTTCACTCACTTACTCTCCAGTCTCTCTCATGTCTTCACCAGCAATCAGGGACTCTCCTGTGTGTCCCAGCTACTCTCCAACCACGCCCAGATTTCAGCTGCAGTCCGTTCCTGACACCCCGGAGTCACCACCAAACTCAGCAGGTTCACTGAGTTACTCCCCGGTCTCTCTGAGGTCTTCACCCCTGGCCCTCATGGACTCCCTTGTGTGTCCCAGCTACTCTCCAACCACGCCCAGATTTCAGCTGGAGTCAGTTCCAGACGCCCCGGAGTCACCACCAAACTCACCAATTTCACTCAGTTACTCTCCAGTCTCTCTCATGTCTTCACCATCCCTCTTGGACTCTCTTGTCTGTCCTAGCTACTATCCAACCACGCCCAGATTTCTGCTGGAGTCAGTTCCAGCCACGCCGGAATCACCAGCAAACTCACCAATTTCACTCAATTACTCCCCAGTCTCTCTCATGTCTTCACCAGCCCTCAGGGACTCTCCTGTGTGTCCCAGCTACTCTCCAACCAGGCCCACATTTCAGCGGGGGTCAGTTCCACCCACCACGGAATCACCACCAAACTCACCAATTTCGCTCACTTGCTCTCCAGTCTCTCCCATGCCTTCACCCCTAGCCCTCAGGGACTCTCCTGTGTGTCCCAGCTACTCTCCATCCACGCCCAGATTTCTGCTACAGTCAGTTCCTGACACCCCGGAGTCACCACCAAACTCACCATGTTCACTCAGTTACTCCCCGGTCTCTCTCAGGTCTTCACCCCTGGCCCTCATGGACTCTCTTGTGTGTCCCAGCTACTCTCCAACCACGCCCAGATTTCAGCTGGAGTCAGTTCCAGCCACGCTGGAATCACCAGCAAACTCACCAATTTCACTCAATTACCCTCCAGTCTCTCTCGTGTCTTCACCAGCCCTCAGGGACTCTCCTGTCTGTCCCAGCTACTCTCCAAACTTCTCTAGATTCCAGCTGGAGTCAGTTCCTGGCACCCAGGGCACACCACCACACTCACCAATTTCACCGACTTACTCCCCATTCTCGCTCACGTTGTCACCCCCAGCACTCAGGGACTCTTCTGTCTCTCTCTGCTACTCTTCAACCATCTCCAGATTTCACCTGGAGTCAGCTTCCCACACCCAGGAATCACCTACAAACTCACGGACCTTACTGCAACCCTCCCCCATTTCTTTCACCTCTTCACCCCCAGCCTTCAGGGACTCTCCTGTGTCTCCCAGCTTCTCTCCAGCCTTCCCCAGATTTCTGCCGCAGTCAGCCCCAGGCACCCAGGAGAACCCTAGACACTCACAGGCCTCAGGAGGCTATCTCCCTATGACCTGTATCTCTACAGGAATGGCTCCCACGCATCCCTCTGTGATCCCAAACCCATCTCCACTTACACTCAGACACTCCCAGGGCCTGACAGCTACTCCCCGTTATTGTCCTTCAGTTCGAAGCCCTGGCCAATCTACTAGCCAACGTGACGCAGTTACCTGGCCATTTCTCCACATTTCTCGTGGGGGCCCCACACCCAGCCGCAGAAGAGCCCCTCCTGCATTCCGTCCTCACACACAGGCCTGTCCATCTACTTGCTACTGTCACACGCTTGCCAGCAGAAGAGGCCCCTGGAATGGCCGATATCACCACCCAGGCTAGCCTCACCCCCCCACAGCTGTGCAGCGGGACCCTCCTGCTGGCCCACGTGGCTGCCAGAGCCCATGCTGACTCGTACCTCCAGCACGTCGGCGTCCCTGCGGGCGACACTGCGGGTGACATGTCACTGCGGGTGACATGGCTAGCATGACCCTCCTCCCTGGCAGTGACACTGCTGATGTGAGCCCCAGTTTCAGATCTGTCATTGGTAAATATGACTGCTTTCCCTCTTCTCTCTCTCTTCCATTCACAGGGCTTTTCATTCTCTCTGTTTCTGCCTCCGTTTCAGATATTTACTCACCTTTTTCTCTTTCACTATGTCTGTCGCGGTCTCGATGAGAGTGTGCCACATAAGATTCCCCCTTTAAAAGTCATGAATTCAGTGGCCTTTACTCTATTCGTGGTTGTGCACATTCAATTTTAATTCGCAATCCATTTTAGAACATCTTATCACCCCGGCCACAGAAAAACCCTGTAAACATGAGTCACCCCTCATTCTCTCTCAAACCCTCTCCCTGACACTCAGCCCTAGGTAACAACTACATAGAGCGATCAACCCCATATCCATAGATTTCCATATTGTGGGCATTTCATATAAACACAATTGCACAATATGGGAGCTTTTGTGACTGACTTTACACTTAGCACAATATTTTCAAGATTCATCCACATTGTAGCCTTACCCACAGTGGGGAACCATTTTTTTTTTTTTTTTTTTGGTTTTACTTACTAACACCGGGTGTTTTCTCCTTCCTTCCGGCTGTCCTTCCTTCCTTCCTTCCTTCCATCCTTCCTTCCTTCCTTCCTTCCTTCCTTCCATTTCTCTCTTACTCCTTCTGCCCTCTCTCTTTCATAGGCCTTAGGTGCATCCTACATTCTGTGTTTGTTTTGGGAAATCCTCGACTGTTGCAGGAAAATTGTGTTATTGTTATTATTTACCGCTATCTCTCTTTCATGGTTCTCCATCCATTGTAAACATCTATTGGTTTCTCTCAAGTCACTAAGTATATTTTAATTAGGTGCACCTGTTTTTCTTCATATAGCTATTTCTGGAGTATGGGGTCACATACTCAAAACCCAGTGTGACCCAAAAAACGCATCTAATATCCCAATAAACCCATCATAAAGTTGAAAAATCAAAAATGAAACCATCATGAGTCACGGTTTGTCCGTGGATATGGGCTTCATCCATTCCCTTCTATTTAATAATGCTGAACACCATTAACAAATGCAGACTGATAGGGAGTGGATATTGACAGCATTTTAAAAATCAGTTATTCGAGGGATACTTTAACCTGACTGAAAAACTGATCTAACTGTACTACTACAGTGAAAGACTATTTGAAATATTTTGAGACAGAGTAGTACATTTGTGAGTGAAATTTTATGGCTTTTTTCTCTTAGTAGGAACCTCTGTGTGTGGAAAACTGAGAAAATTGCTTTCTGCTGTAGAGTCTGGCATTCATTGTAGATTAAAGCTTATTTTTCTGTGAATGAATCTTATTCAATAAAATACTATTCTTTAAAATAAAAGAAAAAACACACTGGTGATGTGAAGTCATTATCCTCAGCAAACTAATCCGGGAAAAGAAAACCAAACACCACATTCTCACTTATAAAGGGAGCTGGAAAACGAGATCACATGGACACAGGAAGGGGAACAACACGCACTGGGGTCCTTCGGGAGGTAGAGCATTAAGAAAAACAGCTAGTGCATGCTGGGCTTAATACCTAAGTGATGGGTTGACAGGTGCAACAAACCACCATGGCACACGTCTACCTTTGTAACAAATCTGCACACCCTGCACATATACCCCAGAACTTAGAAACAAAACGAAACAAAACAAAACGAAACAACGACAACAAAACGCTAGCGGCAAAATAAAGTTTCAAACAGAGAAATTGACGGACCAATTTTTGGTTCAAATCATGGTTCTCAACCCAGGTGCCATAAGGTCAGGATAAAGAATTTGATTACATATTGTAAATAAGACATACAGCAAATGACTAGAAAATTTATTCTCAACATATGTGTGTCTTCTAATTCAATGATGACGATATCTACCGGGACGTAGCATTAGACTGCAATGGGCTCAGTCCCGCAAGACTGGCCTCCCACTCCAATAACAATGGGAAGCCCTACGTTGTTTTCCCTGTGCTTCTTAGCAACTGGCTATAAATCAGGTTTCCATGACTATCAGTTTTAGTTGCATTGATTTACTGGAAGAGCTCACAGCACGCAGGGAAACACTTACATTTACCATTTTATTATAGCGGATATTGCCAAAAATTCAGAAAAAAGATTTTGGGCCCGGCATGTGGGGAGGGGCGCACTACGTTCCGGGAAGTGTTATCCAGAAGCCCTCCAAACCCAGTCCTTTTGGGTTTTTATGGAGACCTCATTCTGTAGGCATGATGGGTTAAACCATAGGCTATTGGTGATCAACTCAACCTGAGGCTCTCAACCCTCCCTGGAGATTGGCGTTGAGGCTTTGCCATTCTCAGTCTGTGTAAAAGAATTTACACAAACGGAATGTCAAAACAGATTAGCATAACTGGAAACTTAATCAGATGACTGAATTATCTGGAGCCACACCTTGATGTTCCTAACCCGAGCACCCTCATCCAATGAATTCTCCACCCAACTGGCTCCCAAGTCTCTACGTGGTTCCAGAGCAAAAGAATGTTTATACAACGCCTATCTCCACTTTTTCCTCAAAGTCTTTTCGCTTCCACGGGTAATTCTTAAACTGCCATGCATCAGGGTCGGGGGAGGGCTTGCTACAACACAGATCTCTGGATCTCCGGGGTTTGAGGGTTGCAAGGATGCTGCTGCTGTCAAAACCACGATGTGAGAACCACAGAACCACTAGGTGGTTTTCAGTGTTTCAGTGCATTTAATTCATAAGGTATTTGGCCAAGAAACCTGGTAAGATCTTAGGTTGTCCCAAATGTGGCGCATGAAATCAAATCAGGAGAACAGTTTCCTGCGAGGTGTAGCCTGGGAAAGTTGGGGGTGACTGACGGAAAGGAGGGGTGAAGCTCCGCCCTTTCCGCCGCTAGGCTGCGCCCGAGGCTATTTAAACCCACCCTGGTGGGCCTGTACTCAGATCTTCGCAGAGCGGAGCAGCGGCCGGAGCGTTTTGCGGGCTCTGCGTGGACTTGGAGCTTACAGCGTCTTGCGACTTGGAAGCGGATTCAGAGGACAGGACAGAACACTTGGGTAAGTGAATCTCTGTCTGTCTGTCTGTCTGTCTCATTGCTTGGTTTATTTCCATTTTCTTAAGGAGCACATACCTCACAACACACACACACACACACACACACACACACACACACAAACGCACGCACACACACACACTCCTTCATTCTGCGGGTTAGAAAATTGGTAGGGGTCCCTGGGAGCTGCAGGTTTCCTAATCATGTCTGCACCTAAGAACAGTAGGGTCTTGTCTGGCTCTTCTTATGAACGGTCCCCCAGCCCGGGCTCCCCAAGATCCATGCTAGCCTCACCCAGCTTCTCCCTCTCCCCTCTCAGAAACTCCGACTTAAGAGGAAGCTCCCCACCAGGGATCCGGAGCTACCATTCACCATCCCCTAGGGCTTCACCACACTCACCTCTGTCATCACCAGAATCCCACAAGCTCCCATTTCCCTTTCCTCACGGTGATGGGCAATCAATGAAGCCTTTGGGCTCTCCCGTGTCCTCCTCTGGGGATTCTTTAGAGTCACCACGTTCATCAATAATATGCCACGCGTTCTTACTGACATCACCCAGCAGCTCACCCCCAGCTCCCGGGGAGTCTCCTGTGTCTCCCAGCTACTCTCCAAACAACCCCAGATTTCAGCTGGAGTCAGCCCCCCACACCCAGGAATCACCTACAAACTCACGAGCCTCACGGTGCTCCTCCCCTGTGTCTTTCATCTCTTCACCCCCAGGCCTCAGGGACTCTCCCGTGCCTCCCAGTTACTCTGCAGCCATCCCCAGGTTTCTGCGGGAGTCAGCCCCATGCACTCAGGAGTCCCCCAGAGACTCACAGGTCTCAGGAGATTATGAGCGGTCCCCCGGGCCTGACTCCTCAAGATTCATGCCTGCCTCACCCAGCTTCCCCCTCTCCCCTCCCAGAAACTCAGACCCAAGGGGCAGCTCCTCACCAGGGATGTGGAAGTACTCTACATCCTCCCGCAGGGCTTCACCACTCTCACATCCATCATCAACAGAATTTCACAACTTTACATTTGCCTTTCCTAACCAAGCAGGGCAATCACTCATGTCACTGTGCTCTCCCGTGTCCTCCTCTGGAGATTCTTCACAGTCACCACATTCATCAATAATATACCATATGTTCTTACCGCCATCATCCAGCAGCTCACCCCGAGCCGTCAATGACTCTCCTGTCTGTCCCAGCTACTCTCCGACTACACCCAGATTTCAGCGGGCGTCGGTCTCCCACACCCCAGAAACACCTACAAACTCACAGACCTCAGTGAGATCCTCGCCAGTCTCTGTCACGTCTTCACCCCCAGTCATTGCGGACCCTCCTGTCTGCCCCAGCTACTCTCCAACCATGCCCACATTTCAGCGGGAGTCAGTTCCAGGAAGCCAGGGATCACCACCAAGCTCACCACTTTCACTGAGTTACTCCCCAGTCTCTAGCACGTCTTTATCCCCAACCCTCAGGGACTCTCCTCTCTGTCCCAGCTGCTCTCCAGCCACGCCCACATTTCAGCGGGAGTCAGTTGCAGGCACCCAGAAGTCACCACCAAACTCACCAACTTCACTGCGTGACTCCCCAGTCTCTCTCATGTCTTCACCATCCCTCAGGGACTCTCCTGCCTGTCCCAGCTACTCTCCAGCCACGCCCACATTTCAGCGGGAGTCAGTTGCAGGCACCCAGAAGTCACCACCAAACTCACCAACTTCACTGCGTTACTCCCCAGTCTCTCTCATGTCTTCACCATCCCTCAGGGACTCTTTTGTCTGTCCCAGCTACTCTCCAACCACGCCCAGATTTCAGCTGCAGCCAGTTCCAGCCACGCCGGAATCACCAGGAAACTCACCAATTTCACTCAATTACTCCCCAGTTTCTCTCATGTCTTCACCATCCCTCAGGGACTCTTTTGTCTGTCCCAGCTACTCTCCAACCACGCCCAGATTTCAGCTGCAGCCAGTTCCAGCCACGCCGGAATCACCAGGAAACTCACCAGTTTCACTCAATTACTCCCCAGTCTCTCTCATGTCTTCACCAGCCCCCAGGGACTCTCCTGTGTGTCCCAACTACTCTCAAACCACGCCCACATTTCAGTGGGAGTCACTTCCCGGCACCCAGAAATCACCACCAAACTCACCAATTTCACTCACTTACTCTCCAGTCTCTCTCATGTCTTCACCAGCAATCAGGGACTCTCCTGTGTGTCCCAGCTACTCTCCAACCACGCCCAGATTTCAGCTGCAGTCCGTTCCTGAAACCCCGGAGTCACCACCAAACTCAGCAGGTTCACTGAGTTACTCCCCGGTCTCTCTCAGGTCTTCACCCCTGGCCCTCATGGACTCCCTTGTGTGTCCCAGCTACTCTCCAACCACGCCCAGATTTCAGCTGGAGTCAGTTCCAGACGCCCCGGAGTCACCACCAAACTCACCAATTTCACTCAGTTACTCCCCAGTCTCTCTCATGTCTTCACCATCCCTCTGGGACTCTCTTGTCTGTCCCAGCTACTCTCCAACCACGCCCAGATTTCAGCTGGAGTCAGTTCCAGCCACGCCGGGATCACCAGCAAACTCACCAATTTCACTCAATTACTCCCCAGTCTCTCTCATGTCTTCACCAGCCCTCAGGGACTCTCCTGTGTGTCCCAGCTACTCTCCAACCAGGCCCACATTTCAGCGGGGGTCAGTTCCACCCACCACGGAATCACCACCAAACTCACCAATTTCGCTCACTTGCTCTCCAGTCTCTCCCATGCCTTCACCCCTAGCCCTCAGGGACTCTCCTGTGTGTCCCAGCTACTCTCCATCCACGCCCAGATTTCTGCTACAGTCAGTTCCTGACACCCCGGAGTCACCACCAAACTCACCATGTTCACTCAGTTACTCCCCGGTCTCTCTCAGGTCTTCACCCCTGGCCCTCATGGACTCTCTTGTGTGTCCCAGCTACTCTCCAACCACGCCCAGATTTCAGCTGGAGTCAGTTCCAGCCACGCTGGAATCACCAGCAAACTCACCAATTTCACTCAATTACCCTCCAGTCTCTCTCGTGTCTTCACCAGCCCTCAGGGACTCTCCTGTCTGTCCCAGCTACTCTCCAAACTTCTCTAGATTCCAGCTGGAGTCAGTTCCTGGCACCCAGGGCACACCACCACACTCACCAATTTCACCGACTTACTCCCCATTCTCGCTCACGTTGTCACCCCCAGCCCTCAGGGACTCTTCTGTCTCTCTCTGCTACTCTTCAACCATCTCCAGATTTCACCTGGAGTCAGCTTCCCACACCCAGGAATCACCTACAAACTCACGGACCTTACTGCAACCCTCCCCCATTTCTTTCACCTCTTCACCCCCAGCCTTCAGGGACTCTCCTGTGTCTCCCAGCTTCTCTCCAGCCTTCCCCAGATTTCTGCCGCAGTCAGCCCCAGGCACCCTGGAGAACCCTAGACACTCACAGGCCTCAGGAGGCTATCTCCCTATGACCTGTATCTCTACAGGGATGGCTCCCACGCATCCCTCTGTGATCCCAAACCCATCTCCACTTACACTCAGACACTCCCAGGGCCTGACAGCTACTCCCCGTTATTGTCCTTCAGTTCGAAGCCCTGGCCAATCTACTAGCCAACGTGACGCAGTTACCTGGCCATTTCTCCACATTTCTCGTGGGGGCCCCACACCCAGCCGCAGAAGAGCCCCTCCTGCATTCCGTCCTCACACACAGGCCTGTCCATCTACTTGCTACTGTCACACGCTTGCCAGCAGAAGAGGCCCCTGGAATGGCCGATATCACCACCCAGGCTAGCCTCACCCCCCCACAGCTGTGCAGCGGGACCCTCCTGCTGGCCCACGTGGCTGCCAGAGCCCATGCTGACTCGTACCTCCAGCACGTCGGCGTCCCTGCGGGCGACACTGCGGGTGACATGTCACTGCGGGTGACGTGGCTAGCATGACCCTCCTCCCTGGCAGTGACACTGCTGATGTGAGCCCCAGTTTCAGATCTGTCATTGGTAAATATGACTGCTTTCCCTCTCCTCTCTCTCTTCCATTCACAGGGCTTTCCATTCTCTCTGTTTCTGCCTCCGTTTCAGATATTTACTCACCTTTTTCTCTTTCACTATGTCTGTCGCGGTCTCGATGAGAGTGTGCCACATAAGATTCCCCCATTAAAAGTCATGAATTCAGTGGCCTTTACTCTATTCGTGGTTGTGCACATTCAATTTTAATTTGCAATCCATTTTAGATCATCTTATCACCGCGGCCACAGAAAAACCCTGTAAACATGAGTCACCCCTCATTCTCTCTCAAACCTGATATTTAGTAAAGTACACTGAAAATACACTGCTAGAAAACAAAACTGTGAATCCAAAGACAAAAATGCACATCCAATTTTAAAATTATTATTGATTTCACAAGCATAAAATTACTCTGTTTAATGGCCATAAACCTTTCTTATGAATGATTATGCTCAATTTCTGTCTTCATTTTTTTAACGGCAAGTAACAAATTTCTCCATCCAGCATTTGTCCACAGTCCATACCGGAAGACACTTAAATCTTCAATTCACCAAGGGAGGTCTGGAAATGGAACTATTTGCTACTCAGTTTTCTAAAGGGTCTTTAAAGCATAATAACTGGGGAACATTTTCTTAGCACCGTATATTGACAATGGCTTCTTCATCCCCTTCAAATCATCTAAGACAGGACACACCCTGGCCATGGTTTTTCCCAGCTCTCACTCATACAACTGCGGAATAACCCTCAGTGGTGGTAAAGTTGTTTATTTATGTATTTACTTTGCCTCCTTAATGGCAGAGTATTTCTGTTAATCCAACAAGCTCTTTGTTTCATCCGCCAATTCTTTAAAATATTAATTTCCTATTTTTCCTTAAACTTGCATTTTAACATCTAAGTCATAGGCTTCCTTTTAAAACATCTATTAGGTTTTGTCTTGGTCAGCCATTATGGGTACCAGAACACAAGAAATGGAAGAAAGAGAAGGCACAGCCCATTAGCTGAGAGAAATTATAGTACAGGGTGCGTCAATTCTCACAGGCCAACAGTATACACAGCTATATACTGCCCTAAGTCATATTACATGTAGATGAATAAATACAAATGTGGAGCTCTGTAATGGAGTATGTATGTAATATAGTATTATATATATTACATAGGAATTATATACATAAGTATATATTTATATACATTGTATATGTATATGTATAAATATGCACACACATTTTTCACATACATTCCTCACCTCCCCCAACCCCTGGAAAATATATCAAAGACAAATAGTAATAATATAATATATATAATATAATATAATTGCATTAAAATAAATCATCATGGCATGGATCATCTGAAATGTATACCTCAAACCTTGGTTATTCCTCTGCACTTCAGAATGGAATATTCAAATGCAAACCTGTACTTAATGCCTCCCTTAAATGTTTTTAAGGGAGCTGAAACATCAGTATGTCCAAAATAATCTGAACTGGCTCCTCAATCTATGTTTTTAAAAAACATATCCTTTGAACGAAGGCCTCACTGTAGAAATTTATCTTAGGGAAATTCATACCATCATTGTATCTCTCTTTATGAAAGCATAATAACTATTAATAAAGGATATCTTAAATAAAATAAACTAAATAGCTATTCAATGGAATATTATTCAGCTAAATGAATGAGACAAGTTTGTATAATATGTCCTAGCATGAAAAGATATGACTCAAGAAACACTATTAAGTTAAAAAGGCAATTGCAGCACTATTCACAATAGCAAAGACTTGGAACCAACCCAAATGTCCATCAGTGACAGACTGGATAAAGAAAATGTGGCACATATACACCTTGGAATACTATGCAGCCATAGAAAGAATGAGTGCATGTCCTTTGCAGGGACACGGATGAAGCTGGAAACCATCATTCTCAGCAAACTAAGACAGAGACAGAAAACCAAACACTGCATGTTCTCACTGATAAGTGGGATTTGAACAATGAGAACACATGGACACAGGGAGGGGAACATCACACACCGGGGCCTATCGTGGGGTGAGGGGCTAGAGGAGGGATAGCATTAGGACAAATACCTAATGTAGATGACGAGTTGATGGGTGCAGCAAACCACCATGGCACATGTATACTTATGTAACAAACCCGCATGTTCTGCACATGTGTCCCAGAACTTAAAGTATAATTAAAAAAAAAAAAAGGCAAGTTTCAACATAGGAAGTGTAAAGTATAACCATATTTTATATAAGACTAATGTAACCTGTTAATATGTACATAGAAAAAATCATTTGGAAGAACACATGCCAAAAAAAGAGATAATAACGACTATGTCTGGGTATTGGAATTACAGAAAATGTGCACTTTTAAAAGTAACTCTATAATATATAACTTTTAAATATAGTTTTATTATTTTAACATATTTATTTATATTTATTTATTTATTTATTATTTATTTATTCAGACAGGATCTCGCTCTGTCACCCAAGCTGAAGTGCCGTGGCGTAATAACGGCTCACCACAGCCTTGACCTCCTGGGCTCAAGTGATCCTCCGGCCTCAGCCTCTGGAGTAGGTAGGACTGAGGTGCATGCCACCATGTCCAGCTAATGTTCATATATATATACACATATATGTATACACAATGTTCATATATATACATATATACACATATATACATATACACACATATATATACACACACATATATATAATGTTCATATATATACATATATACACATATATACATATACACACATATATAGACACACACACATATATAATGTTCATATATATACACACACACATATAATGTTCATATATATACATATATACACATATATACATATACACTCATATATATACACACACACATATATGTTCATATATATACATATATACACATATATACATATACACACATATATACACACACATATATAATGTTCATATATACATATATACACATATATACATATACACACATATATATACACACACATATATGTTCATATATACATATATACACATATATACATATACACACATATATACACACACACATATATAATGTTCATATATATACATATATACACATATATACATATACACACATATATACACACACACATATATAATGTTCATATATATACACACACACATATATAATGTTCATATATACATATATACACATATATACATATACACACATATATATACGCACACACATATATGTTCATATATATACATATATACACATATATACATATACACACATATATACACACACATATATAATGTTCATATATACATATATACACATATATACATATACACACATATATACACACACACATATATGTTCATATATACACATATATACCCACACATATATAATGTTCATATATATACATATATACACATATATACATATACACACATATATATACACACATATATATAATGTTCATATATATATACACATATATACATATACACACATATATATACACACACACATATGAACATATATATATACAAACATATATATACACACACATATATATATGAACTCTATATACAGATATATATTTTTTCTTTTTTGTAGAGGCAGGGTTTCACCATGTTACCCAGGCTGGTCTGGAACTCTTGGGCTCGAGGGATTATCCTGTCTTGGCCTCCCGAAGTGTTAGGACTACAGGCGTGAGCCACCGCCGCTGGCCAATTTTTTTTTTTTAATTTTTTTTTTTTTTTTTTTGAGGCGGAGTCTCGCCCTGTCCCTCAGGCTGGAGTGCGGCGGCGCCATCTTGGCTCCCTGCAAGCTCCGCCTCCCGGGTTCCCGCCATTCTCCTGCCTCAGCCTCCCGAGTAGCCGGAACTACAGGCGCCGCCACCACGCCCGGATAATTTTTTGTATTTTTAGTAGAGACGGGGTTTCACCGTGTTATCCAGGATGGTCTCGATCTCCTGACCTCGTGATCCGCCCGCCTCGGCCTCCCAAAGTGCTGGGATGACAGGCGTGAGCCACCCCGCCCGGCCAATGCATTTTTAAAATCATGAAAAAAATCGAAAAGAAAGACATAAAGAAGTGGCCAGCAGAAAAGTATAGGGAAAAAAAAAGAGGAATCCAAGATAGGAAATCTAAAGACAAAAAGGAAAACCAAGCAAGGTGCTTAAAGAGACTTGATTAGCATTTGAATTGTATCTCTCCAAAATAGAGAGCCAGTTAAAAAGACTAAGGGTTACAATCATAATGCTGCTAACTTTTAATTTTGCGTAAAATGAGAGTCAAGCAATTGGTTAAAATGATGAAGTAAAAAGGGGTTTAGATGATAATCTTTTCCACTACAGACTTTACTGATTTTCTAACGCCCTGAGGCAAAAGAACAGTGACTGCAAGTTCAAGGCTGCCACAATGTCTCGGAGGTTGAGGTTTACAGTGGGAAAAATAACTAATGATGTAGCTTTAGTCAGTTTCTTGAGGTCTCTAAAAATGTTAAAAACACAACAAAAAAACCCAAAAAACACAAAGGTAATGAGCCTTACAAGTGCCCATAAGGTAGACAGTTCTTTCGATTCTGAGCATTTTTCTCCTACCTATGCTTCTACGTGTCAATTTTGGAGAGACGGCTTTCTTTTCTGGCCAGTTTTAACTGATCTTTATGAGCAGTGCCTTCACAAGAAGTGCAGGTAATGTGCTCGTGGAGAGAAAAGATTACTAGTGCTATGTGTAGTGTTTTCATGAGATGATTATTGTTATTTAGCAGTGTAAATGCTAGTGGTACTGATTGCATTACAGGGAAGGAGGGATATAATAATGTTTTGATGGGAACACAAATTATCAACAATTTTCATGCCAATTTTAACTAACTTGGATATTGAAAAGTAAACAATGAACTTTCGGTTACTGACAGATACTGTGGAGTTTTGGCTACCATGAGTGATGTGTCACTGAGGTCACAAAGCAACAAGCTTTTAGTCACAAGAACTTCTTCATGAAACTCCATCATGATCAACTTATTATATACGTTTTTCTAGATTTCATTGTTTGCTCTTGGCTGCTTTTGCTTAGTACACTTAAAATTGAGCTAAGAATTGGAAGAGTCGTTTAATAATTAAATCTATATGATTTAAAACATCTGCATCAGAATCTATAATATTCTAAGCAAGAATAACATGTCACCATTAAACCAAACATTTATAGGAAATTATTCTGTTATTAAAATAAGTCTATTGTATATATGTAATAGTGTCATACAATAAAAATGTATTTTCATTTTTAAGAACTTTGTGTTGAAATACATTGGATCAATCATAATCTCTAGTTTATGATGCATTCCAATCATTTGGAATGATTGGACCCCCTTCATCCCTCCCTTCCTTCCTTCCTTCCTCCGTCCATCCCTCACTCCCTCCCTCCCTTTTTCTTTCCTCGCTTTCCTGCTTGCCTGCCTACCTGCCCCCTCTTTCTTTTTTTTCTTCTTTCTCTTTTTTCATTAATTTTTAATAATATAATGAATAACAATGAATCTATACCGTAACTCAAAAACTAGAGTACCAAAAGCTTAAGTGAACCTCTGTGCTCTCTCTCTGCACCCCATCCCTTTGTTTCCTTCCTCCAACAAAGATAACTAATATCTTGAATGTTATCACCATCATTTCTTTTCCTGAAGGAAAAAAAAATCCATATATAGATATATATATGGAAAAAAATCCATACACAGAAACACCCTTTTGGATATTTCAAATAGTTTTTTTTGAAATTTGTTTTTATAAATATTAGCATGTGATTTTATAGGTTCTTATTTTTCATTAAACTTTGTATTAATATTATATCTTGTTTGTGTTTAGCCATAATTCATGCATTTTCAAGGCTATATAATATGGTAGGACAGATGACAATTTATTTCTTCAGTTTGCTGTTGATAGAATTTTGACTATTCTCTTATGACAAAAATCAGCAATTCCACCCCTGCGAATATTAATAGCAGAAACTCTTGCACATATGCATCAAGAATGTTCACAGCCATACTATTCACAAAATTTAAAAAATTGTAACCCCGCTTTTTCAACTTTAACCAAAGAAATTTCTTTATTAGAAGGGACCAACATTCTCATGCATGGGCCTGTTGTGAAATCAAGTGAATATTAAGGTATCTTAATTTTTGATTTGAACTTTAAATTTATATATATATACACACACACACATATGTACACATATACATATGTATATACGCACACATATATGTACGTGTGTGTGTATATATATATAAAAATTATAATCAAGGAAAATTTTTCTGAATTTGTTTCTTTATTTTCATTTATAGTACTAGCACAAGAGCTAACACTACCCAAAATAGATATCTGGTAATTCTCTAGCTTAGTTTTAATTCTTGGTGTAGCACTTCTTATGATCTAATTTTCTTTTCATTTGATTATTTTTCAATCTCCTTCCAAGTGAGCAGGGATCTCGTCACCCTTGAACATCCCTATTACCCCAGCATGCTGAATGGTGCCTTGTACACAGTATGTGGTCAGTTAATCTCTGTTGAAGGAAGAAGCCCTGATCTGTGTGGTGCTGATGTGTTATGGTGTCTGGTGACCATGCTTTGGTGTGTCTGAGAGCATTTATTATTTTGGACTACGGATGCACTGATTAAAACATGTTCTGTAATAACAGTATGTTTTACCTTCACTGAATACAAGATTCTTATCTTCAAGTGTGCAATAAAAATGCAGAAGATTTTTTTCATCATTTATAAAGTACCTCTGTAATTAACTGCCAACACTTCTTTTATACTTTGCCAAGAAAATAATAACTTTTTTGCTGGAAAATGTAAAACTCAACCCAAAATGGGGCATCTGTCTATTTCAGAAGCCCCCTGGTAATTGTGTGGCCCTAATTAATGATGGCTTTCTAAAGTGAGAGGTAATTGCTGACGCATGTAACGCAAAGGGTTCAATGAGGAATATGAGCAGTAATGAATATTCACTTCAAAGCCTGCATGACAGAGTGCTTAGATTACAGAAAGTTGAAGAACTATCCTGAATATGGCTGACAAATGGGATTGCCTTTCTGACCCTCACTTCCATCAGTACTTAAGCAGTATCACTTTTTAACACTTCAGTTTGGGAGCCTTGCCTCTAAAAGTCAAAGATTTATGGCGAGTGAAAAATGTCCATATTAAAAAGGTAAGAGGAGATCCAGATGATATCCACTTTTGACCACTATAATTAATAGGCGAATCTTCGGTGGTAACTAATTGAATGGAGGTCAGTGTGTTGCCATGGCAATGTCCTAGCCAAGCAATTTTACCCATTTTCCAGTCTGCTGCCCCTTTGCATAACTGAAGTTATAAAATGCTTTAATTGCAAGATTTGCAAATGATGCAACATCTAGGCTCGAATTTACATATAAAGGGAGAAGTTTAATGGAGTTATTAGCATATCTGTGTGAACGCCTCAATTTTTATATTTAATTATAAAACCTGCAGTTTCACTGATGAACTCTGTGTGTATAATAGAAAAAAAAGCAGTATAGTAAGATATAAGAATCAGCATTTTCCTCCATTTCATTTTAAGAAATATAATTTTTGAAATAGTAAATCATTACTTTGGCTTTGTCAAATAATTTGAGAAACTTAGTAGATGGCAGATTTCACTAGGCATTTCAAAACCTGAATCATTCTCATGAATATATATGTAATATTCATATATATTATATGTATTTTACTATACGTATAAGCAGAGCATGCTTTAGAAAATTCAGCAAACAAATATCAAAGGTAAAATAAGGTAGTTACTTCACATTTGCAAGAGAATATGTTTATTATTTAATTATAAGCATGTGAGAATTCCTATGATAGTATTACTCAAAAAGAAGACAATATATAGGTTTTATGAATGAATTAATTGATACATAATACAGATAAGCAATATTTCTACAATAATGTCGACCTAAGAGAAGATGGTAGGATGTGTGTGCTAGTAAGTTTGGTGTAATTTGGTATATGTAAAACAAAACAAAACAAAAAAAGCAAAATGGTGTCATTAGAATCAATTTATAGGGCTATTGAATACTGAAATCAACTCTCTCAAGGAACCTCAGAAAATTTGTAATAAATGGCAAATATCATGAATATATTTTAGTCATCATGATAGTTAAAAAGCAACTACTTATAGGTCCCATATGTAGAAAAATATTGAAGAATAGAAATCACAATGCTAGAATGCTAGAATTAAAAAAAAAGGCCATAACCCTTCATTGTTTTTCTAATGGTACTATTCTTCATTTTTCAAGCATCATTGAACTCTCTAGTAGAACTTTATGCCTACCTCTTTTTTTTTTCCACCAAAACCATGACTTTCAGCTGTATTTTCCAGGATGCTGACACAGTTAATTATCTGAGATTTCATTACTCTGTTTCAATGTTTGCAGAAAAGTTGGATTACAAAAAGCAAAAAAAGTCTTGAAGTATAAAGACTTAAAGATATAAATTTAGTCATATATATCTTAAACTGCTAAATTGCATGAAAGATATTCTTTTGTATTTATTAAATATTAAAAATGTAATCAAGATGAACAACTCATCTGAATTTAAGGTACAGAGTATAGCACAAAGGTAAAGAGGACAGAATGTGGTGTCCAGAGAGCTGGATTCAAATCTCAGCTTTTCCCTTATAAAATGAGTGATCTCAAGTAAGTTGTGTAAAATTCTAATACAGCTTTTGCATCTATAAAGTGGGATTGTTAATACCAACTAACCGCCTTGTCACAAAAATTTAACAATGCACATAAAGTACTTAGCAAGGTGCCTAGTACATAATAATCCTCAGATAATGGTACATACTATAATTTTAATTATCCACCTCATTTGTGGGTACAGCTACTACCTCTGATAGAAGTGATTAAAATTGGTCAGAGGAAGATAAAATCATGGCTGACTAGTAATTCTGAGTTAGCCTTCGGTCTCCTAATGAGAGCATAGTCTTTTACTAATGGCTAATTTGTTGGAAATTAAGCTGCTTTGAAGTCCCATCTACAGTCATATTTTTTCACTGCTGCAGTTAATTTTCTTGCTGCTGCTCTGTAAGATATCCTGCAGGGAGCGACATCCTCCATTTGGTAAGACAAAGTTAGCAGAACCATCTCCTCCAGAAAAGGCTGTACCTAGAAAGGAAGGGGAGGTACTTGTTTGAGATCAAACAATAGTTTGAGAGAGTGAGGTAAACTTGCGAGCAAGAGAGGGGCAAAAGCTGAGAGCTAAGAACAGGGACAAATACACTTCTGTGAGGTCCAAGGGTAGCTAGAAGCCACATAGAAAGAAAGGCAAGTCCTGCGTATGTGAATAGCAAAGTAGTTAAAAGGGGGAGATGGAAGTAATAAAATAATTTTTTAAAGGCATATTTTTAAAGTGTAACTAGTTTTCACATTTAATTATTCAAGTAGTTTTTCACTTTCTCCCCATAATTTTTCTTTTTTTTTTTTAATGTCAAATGCAAGCAATAATAGTGCATCAGTAGGGCTGGAGGGCCACTCTTTACATATACATTGAGCTACTAGTCATCTCTCTCATTTAATGCATGTATAAATTAAGTTAATAAAATTAAGATAATTCACACAGCAAATATAAATTAAGTGACTTTTATGTATGCTACACTTTGAGTTCACAAAAACATATAAGACAGAGTCCTTGCACTTGTGAGATTTGTAGTCTCCTAGGAGGAGGGCATGAGCCTGGCCTGGCCAAGCTTAGAATACCTCACAGGGACAACAATGGTTGAAGGGTGGGTGATCCACCAGTGGAGATCTTTTTTGTGACCTTTTACAGAATTATCAAGAAAGTAGAGCTCTTGTCCTTCGGACGCTTAGAGCTAGAACCCTGGAACTTCTGGGAGTCATCCTGGCCACTGTGAGGAAGAATTCTCCCTAAAGATGACAGAGAAGTTGAGTTGAGAGATGGACAGATACAGACCCCTGAGGTTTTGAGTGCCTGAATGCATACATGCCTGAAAATGATCATGCTTTTCAACTGGCAATTTTGGGAAACTTCAACTCCTCCTCTTCCTTGACCACTTAAGCCATTTGAGGTGGGTTTTTCACTCTTTGCAAGTAAAGTAAGGCTTGTGACTAATAAAATTGATTTAGACTTTGTAATGGTGGAAATATACAGATGACCACAAATTAACTTTGTTTAGCAAAGGTCTTTTAACAGCTAAATTTATGATCAAGTTAATGTGCATGTTTTTACTACACTTTAGCTACTATTAACGTCTTAAGGTTTAATCCTTTCCTGTATTTTCTTGAAATTCAAAATAATCTCAGTACTCCTGCTATGCTATTTCCTACGTGATATCTGAGCATCTGTAGAGCTTGAAAAATGCTTGCATTTCAGGGATTATTTCTATTCCAGAATTCTGCTTAGACACAGTTTGAAGCCACCACACTCAGCCCCATGCTTAGAATGTTTGTGGTAAAAATAGAATTTATGTGAGGAAAATGTGATGACTTGGAAATAACTGCTACCTGCTTGTACCTTCACAATGCAAAACTGTCAAGAACTTTAACCTGTGAATTATCAGCAAACAGAGCTCAGAATCACTTAAGAATAGAAACATTTTCCCTCACAACAGAAAATAAAGAAAAAATAAAACAATAAAAAAAAAGAGAGAAAGAAGGAACAAACTCCCTGGTTAGCACTGAGTATTAAGAAACTTATTTGGTAAAACTATAAAGCAAAGCCAGAGAAAGCTACACAGAAAATAGCCTAGTAATTAGCTCTGAGAAAAGGGAAGGGAAAGGAAGGGAAAGAACGAAGGCGCGCTGTCTCCTCCCTACGTGATGCAATGTTCTACCTTTAAACAAGGTGAGGTACAAACAGGCGGTCATTGTATTAGTGTACCGTGTAGCCAACACTTAATTTTAGTGAGTTTTATTTGGTTTCAGTTTTTTATTTTTTGTGTTCCTTTTTTCTCCTTATTCCTAGCTTGTTTATTTTGTTTTAGTTTTCGTTTTACCTCAACTTCTTTTTGAATATGTTTCTTTCTCTGGGAATAAGATTGTGTTGGAAAGGAATGAATGGGTAAGAAGGTTGAAATATGGTGGGTAATACGTTTGTTGGCATGTTAGATTAAATATAAGATAGCTACCTAAAAGACGTTTTATTCCTTCAGAGGAATATTCATGATTTAAATAACTCTTCAAAAGGTAATAATAACAATATATGATCTGACAACTAGTTTTAATCATCAATGCTATGATATTACTATTCATGGATTTTTAAACAGCTTGTTAATATGGTTTTATAAGAGTCACGCCTTTTTTCTTCTTTTTTCTTCTTTCTTCCATAGAACAAATGTGACTTCTAACCCTGATACCTATTCATATCCAACTGTTCTTTTAATGTAAATGTTTCAAAAATAGTTTTCAAGCATAGTTCATTGATGCAATATTAGTCAACACAATAGTATTTCTCAAGTAACTTATATTTTAAACTTGTATTTCTAAACATCTCTCCATAAAAAATTTTTTTGAATGACCAGTGAAGATCACTGGATAAAATTCTCACCTCCTTTTAAAGCTAATAAATTTTTAATTTATTATTTTAGAAAAGATTGAGTGAGTTTAAATTGAGTTATAAACCAGTTAATTGTTTTAGGAATGTGAAATATTGACACGCAGATTCTCTAAAAAAAAAACAGCAACAACACCTGAATCAACACATTCTCTTGTGTTATGTCTGGAGCTGTATTCCTTCACAGCATAATTCTCTTGGTGATTAAATAAATTAAGTTTATTCTGAAATCGCTGGAGTAGCAGTGTGTGAAGTATTAATCTGCAGGACAACATAGCATTCTGCTGGCCCAAAGAAATGCAGTTTCTGAACATGGCTAATTCATGATATAATAGAATAATTTAAAAAACTAGAATTGTTTGAGTTGTAACAAAACAAAACTAAGACACAAAGACCCCCAAAATATTTCCTAGAAATTGAGCCACATTTTTCTGCTTCCAGAGTTATTTTCTGATTAAAAAAACCACCTCTGAGAATACCAATCATTCACATCATCTTCCTACTATACAGGATTTGAAATCAAGTCAAAATCTGAAAAGAGATTCCATTTCCTGATGTACTGCATCATTAAACTCACATATGATGACAAAATATTTGAGTTAGAGGCAGCATAAAATATTTGTACACCAACATCCTTATTTTGTGACTAAGATGAGATTAGTGAGGATATAAACTTTAATTTTACAAATAAAAAATTTTAAATATCATAACATTTGAATTTTATAAACAAATTATGAGAATTGTTGCACTTAAGTTTTTTAAAAAGCCATCAACTAGTCTTATTATAAGATATTTATTCTTTAATTTTTAAATTTTGAAATATTTCAAACCCAAAGTGAAATTGTAAGAATAGTACAGTGTATACTACTCATATACCCTTCGTCAGTCATTAATACCTGACCTCATATATCTATTTATTTATGATTTACTTATTCTCTGAAAGTTTTGATAGTATGTTGAAAACATCATGTCAGTTTACTCTAAATATGGCAGCATTTTCCTATATAATCACAATACAGTTATCATACTCAGAATATTTAGAATTGATATAATGCTATTATTGAGTAGACAGCCCACATTCAGGCCACCCTAGATAATCATTGTAGTAGCCTTCAATGTTCTTTGATCCAAGATTGAATCAAAGATCATGCATTACATTTTGTTTTTGTTTTTCTTTGGGCTTCTTAACTTTAAAATAATTTCCTATGTGTCATTTACTTTTAAGTATTCCACATACCTACTTTCTAACATCTTACTTCAAATTTTTAAAGTTTTTATATGCTTATAGACTCATAGGAAAATTTATATTTTTTTCACAGCATCAAAAGATTTATTTTTAACACTCTTCAAATGGTTGAAAATTTTCCTCATCTAATTGAATTGCATGTTTATTTTGTTTTCCACTATTTTTAGTAGAACGGGTTATTTATTTTAATAGATTACTATGTGTTATAGAAATAAGCAACAATGTACACTAATATCCCAAAAACATGCTATCACAATAACATGAGAATTTAAAAAAAAGAATATGAGAATTAAAAAATAATACGAGAATTAAAAAAAATTAGATAGGGTTTTAATATTTCTATCCCAACTTTAACTGTATGTTTTATGGCTGGCCTTGCTATAACCCAAGGCTGTCTTTGGTGCTAATGTCATGAGTAAATAAATTCATAAATACACATCCACAATCTCATTCTGAAAATATTTATGATTTTTGTTTCTCCCCCACATTTACTTTACAGCCCACAGAATAATATTTCAACATAACTTTTACCTAGATCTTCTTTACCCCATTTTTTTTTTCCTCTGACAATTACTGTATTCTTCCCTTTTTAGTCTGCCTCATGTCCTCCCCAGACAGGCGATTCTCTCCACCTTCCACAACCTTGATTACCAAAATCCTGTCCACTTGCACAGTGCATTAATAATAATAAAAAAAAACAGCCATTAAGTCCGCAATCATACACAGCTTCACCATTTTTGCCTCAAGGTTATATTAAAATTCATCCTAACTCCTGTGTTTAGTTGAAAAGGTATTTTGGCATTTTTAAAAGATTTTAACCATTTTCAATTTTTTTTTTTTTTACTTTTGTCCAGATGAGAAGCCAGTGTTTCTCAGCCCAGGCACAGCTCTGCATGTCCGGCTTTGTGACGTTTGAACTGCAGCTCGGCTCGCCCCTTTTCTGCTTTGTCCTCTGCCATCTCTTAGGCTCTGCCGATAGGGGGCACTAGTGGGAGACTGAAAGGCTGGAGGAGGAAGGGCTTTGTCTGTACGATTCTTGGGAACTTCTTCATTTGAACCACGGAAATTTCTTCTTGTAGCAGCAGTGGAATCCAGTTTGCATTTCCCGCCTGCACTTGCAGAGCTAGCTACATCGTAGCCCCGCTCAGAGACGCCAGCCCAGACTTGTAGCTCACCCACCACAGGGATCTGGGTCCCACCCCATGGGACCCCTACTCTGACCTAGGAAACACCAGAACAAGACAAGCAACGCCGCCTCCTCTGAGTTCTCTGCCTCATAGGGCCCTCCCCTTTTTCGAGGTCAGAGTCTCTAGTCCTAGCCAAGCGTGCGCCCGTTTCTGAGGTCTGAGTTCTAACGTTTCCAGGCTTCTCAGTCTTAATCCAGCCTCTTCCCTTTGTTCCCCCAGCCATAGGGGTGGTGATGACTTACTGAATTGCTAATTCTGATAGTAACGGTAGTACTCTTACTATCATGTCTTTTCAGTTACCTAGTCAACAACTTTTTATCTAGTTAACAGGTTTTTAAATATTAAAATCTCTGTTTAAATAATTGCTGTGATTATTGCATCCTGTTTGGCGCCTGACTTAGACAAACCATCATTATGGCCCATCCATAACTTTCAGAGTGACTTCTTGGCAGAGGTAAAGAAGTCAACAGAGCAACTTAACTCTTACTGCTGTGTCTACATGTATATCATGGAAACTTTCAATATTTTTTCAGCATTTACTCTGTGTCAGGAATTGTGCTAAATACTTTAATTGCATATTCATATTTAATCTTTGCACTATTATCAAGAGGTTAATAATAATTATTATTCACATTTCATGAATGAGGGAACAAGGCTTACAGAAATTAAGTAGCTCTGTGGTCTGGAGCTTGTGAGTGAAAGGTGTTGAGATTTTTATCTGGATTGTTAGACTTCACGACTGTGCTTTAGCCACAAACTGTACCAACCAATGGCCCATCTATTCCATATCCTTAGAAAATCTGAAACTTCTACAAGCAAACTCTCAGTAACCTTCTTTTCGGCATCTTCTTTCTGAATCAGCGTTGGCTTTCTTTCCTGTCGCTCTTCCACAGACAAGAAATCCTTTCCACTTAGCCTCTTTCTTCCTAGCTCAGCAACTCAGGCTTTCCCAGGACTGCAAGGGTATCTCCATAGCCATGAAAACTCCGGTCTTATAACTCCTCTTTAACCTGATATAAAACTTAGCACCAATTGTCTCTAAATTGATCATCTCATTCTTCTTGCTAAAGTTATGAAAGAATCTCAATTACCTTAGGAATCATGTCTCGAACACTTAGCCCAGCATTTCAGACTCTCTGACCCAAGCCCAACTCACCTTTTTTATGCCCAAGCCTTGAATACTCTTCAAATCAAACCACTGTAAATATAAACAGGACACAGTGTCTTTTTTTGCTTTTCTTCTTTATACAATGGACAGCTCCTTGTACACAATACGTGACTTGTGAATAAATGCAGGAATGAATAAAAAATACACACTGTAGTAATTGTTGAAAGTAATTGTAAGCCTTTTATTGTTTCTGACTTTAAGTTTTTTCTCTCCTGAATTTCTCTCTTTCCTTATCTATAAAGTCAAATTTTCTCATTCTTTTACCCATTCATTTACTCCAAAAATTTTTGAATGCCTTTAGTTGGTCTCATTCATCAACATCTTTTTCTAATTCTCTAAAACTACTTCTTCCATGAAGTCTGTCCTGAAATCCTCAGATAACAGTCCTCTCCCTCCCTCCCCGCTCTCTTATTCTCTCTCTCTCTGTCTAGACTAAGATTTCACTATATTACTTTCCTTATAACACTTACATTCATGTAGACTGGAAAAATTCTGAAAGGGAAGGACTGTGTTTTGCTCTTGTTTAACTTCCAAAAATGCTTTGCTGATTTTTGATATCCTCTCAGTTCTCTGAAAAAAGAGTACTGCTCTTTAGGTAGAACAAGTTCAGCTGGGCCTAAGAACTTAAGTACATATATTCTACAGCCTACGGAGATAAACATTTTTATTTCTGTTTCCAATTCATCTGTAATAAAATAGGTTACAATAGGATTCTACAATGAAGCACTACGGGAAGTACAAGCTTTTTGAAATCCCCTCATTCTTTAATAAAAGAGAAACATTTTAGATCTTAAAATAGCAGCAGAGATAATTCATGACCACAGAATTATTGGATTTTAAAATAAATTACCAACCCATTACAAAGATTGCAGAATAAGAATTAACTGTGGTCCTTGGTTTTTCTTTCACCTATTCATGGAGAAGCAATGGAGCACAGAGCCTGTACACATTGATTCCCAAAACAGACATATTTGATTTTTGATTTCTTGCTGTAATTTCCTGGCATTGTGCCGTTAAAATATGACGAATCCTCTTTAATCGGCAGTTTGCTCATAAACAGAACAAGAAAATTCTGAGTGCCCATTTCACAGGGTTGTCATAATGATTGAGATAATGCATGTAAAAAGTTTAGCATAATGCCTGACATATAGTAAGCATACAATTAATGTAAGCTTTTATTATTATTAACTGCCTCAGCATCTCCCAGTCCACACAAAACTACCCTATACAGCTGTGGATGTAGTTAATGGGATACAGGAATTCAGTTCCAAAACAATGTCAGCTCTTGAATGTCAAATGCAGAGAAATAAGCATCTATTACATTTGTAGGGTGGGAGGGAGTGAAGATGGATTATGTGGCCACCAAAAGTATGAATTATGGTGAAGACTTCACGTTAGTCCTACGGGAAGGTCAGTGCAAGTGGGAATATGAATTCATGATCAGGAGAAGGCAGAAATACATTTATGTAGCTGGTGATGCTTTGTGAGTGGCTATAGTTATAATATATGGAGGGCGAGGTACACTGAAAAAAGAACCCAGAGTGCCCAGCGCAAGACAGAGCTGTGGGAGAGGTTCCAGGGAAAAATCAGGAGTGATTGACGTGGGTGAGACTGGTCAAATGCAAATCTCATTTTAATATGTCTAAGCATATTTTCGTTTGTTTATAGGCTTTTTTTACCCCTTATGCTCATTTGTTGAGTTGTCTTGAATGAATTTGTTTTTTTAATGCCACTTGCTTTTGAAATGTGGATAGTTTCAGTCATGGCAGGGTTTTCCTGCAGAAGCTAAGGGAATGTGCTCAGGGCTACTGCAGCCTTGGTAAGCAAGGGCTATAAGCATTGATAGTGAAGATACTGCCTGCCCTTATTGACCTTAATAGAAAAGAATAGAGGAAATGTGTTGTTAGCCAAAGATAAGGTGAGTAGTGTCACATGTAGTTTTTAATATTTAATGAATCTATATGGGTACAATCCATTATGTGACAATTTAATTATATGACAAAAAAGTTTGATAAATAATATTGTGGTAGGACATCTAATTCATTATTTAACAAAGAAATCAATACCTTCATAAATCATAGTTCTCCACAGATGTACTCTTTTTTTTTCCTCCAAGTGTGCAAACTCCTTATTCAGAATCCATAGGCAATTTATTTTCCAGTCAGGACAAGTTTGAATGGAAGTTTAATTGGGCCCAGGACAGACATAAATTCTATCTACTCTTTTTTTAACCATTAAATGGAAAGGCTTCTGTTACAAGTACTTTTCAGGAAGGCTTAAAGAATGTCCAGATAGCATTTTCCTATAGTGTATTTTAAGAGTAGAAACAGGGGTAGACATAAATTATGTATTAAGCTATAACAAAGCACAAAATAATAACACAAACATATTTTTGCACATCCTCCTTTTTCCTGGTTAGACTTCAATGTACATTAAGTAAGATGAAGCTTTTATATTTTAACATTTTCAGCAGTCTTAGGTTTGCATTTATTGCAGAAGAGTATATACTTATTAAATACATGCTCTCTAATCAGCACTAATTTTACTTGTTTGGATGTCATATCTTCATCAAAAACAGTATTTGTTTCTAGTTTAAAAAACTGTAATCTCAGAGATATTATTCTCTCATTTAACTTAAATCTCAATCATATTTTGTAACTATCATAATGTATATTCACATAATTCACATTTATCTAGTTTTTAATTTATTAAGAGATTGCTTCTTTTGGCTGAATTGCTATACACAACCTACTTAACCTTATAATTACATACACTGAGCAGAAGACAACAATTACATATTTTTTACTAAGTTATTTCTGATTGCTGATTATATATGAGGGAAGGCTTTAAATTTCTTGCATTCCTGAAAAGAATTGCCAGTTTTAAAAACAATTTTCAATGATAAAAAGGACCTCTTTTAATAGAGACCTAAGCTACTAATTACCTATAACAAATTCAGAGCCAGACCACAGCCACCTGAAGACTTCTTTGGATGTAATAAAATACATTATTAGTAATTTTCCATCTCATTTTAGCAACTTTATTGCATTAGTAACTGTCTGTCATTATATATTTTATTATTAATGTTTTTTTAGTAATGAAGCATAAAAGTCTTATGGATGCATTTTCATTTTTAAATGCAAATACTTTCAGTTATTTTGTAAGAGCTCACTTACTATTTCATCGTTTTAAGTATTTGGTGGACAATTGCTGCAGGAGAATGTCATTTTCTTATATCACATATCATTGAAGATTGTGAAATATTCACTTCTTTTTCCATGGTTATGTTTTATATAATGTTGTAGTACCCAGCTTGTCAAAACAGAATTAAGAGCCGGTATAGGCCGGGCGCGGTGGCTCACGCCTGTAACCCCAGCACTGTGGGAGGCCGAGGCGGGTGGATCACCTGAGGTCAGGAGTTTGAGACCAGGCTGACCAACATGCAGAAACCCCGTCTCTACTAAAAATACAAAATTAGCAGGGCGTGGTGGCGCATGCCTGTGATCCCAGGTACTCAGGAGGCTGAGGCAGGAGAATGGCTTGAACCCGGGAGGCAGAATTTGCGGTGAATTGAGATCACGCCATTACACTCCAGCCTGGGCAACAGAGTGAGTCTCCATCTCAAAAAAAAAAAAAAAAAAAAAACAAGTATAAATATTTCTGAATTAGCTGAGCTTCAGACCACATCAAATCACAGTGGTCAAGATGTTGAGCTCTGAAGCCAGACTGTCTGGTTCTGGAATGTTCTAACTTGGTGATCTTGGGCAAGTTTATTAACCTCTCTATTCTTCAGTTTTCTCCTCTGGTAAAAGAGAGTGATGCTATGTATTTCATGGTGTTGTCATAGGACTAAAACAATTTGTTTTAATGTTTAGTTTGGAAATAATTTTAAACTTATAGAAAAATTGCAAAAATAGTACATGGAGTTCACCTAACCCTATGTCAGCTTTTAAAAACTTAACTAACCAGGCTAGTGCAGTGGTTCATGCCTGTATTCCCAACACTTTGGGAGGCTGAGGCAGGAGGATAACTTGAGCTCAAGAGTTCGAGACCAGCCTAGATGACCTCATCTCTACAAAATAAAATAAAATAAAAAATTAGCCAGGTGTGGTGGTACATGCCTGCAGTCCTGGCTGCTCGGGAGGCTGAGGTGGGAGGATGGCCTAAGTCCAGGAGTTTGAAGCTGCAGTGAGCTACAATCACGCCACTGAACTGCAGCCTGGGTGATAGAGAGGACTCTGTCTCTATTACATAAATAAATAAAAACCTACATACCATACTGTAATTATCCAAACCAAGAAGTTTAAATCACCATATCACTTTTGTGTAAGCTACAGGCCTTATTAGAAGTTCACCAGCTTTGTGTTTTTTGTTTTTTGTTTTTTGTTTTTTGTTTTTCCCAAACATCTCTTTTCTATTCCAGGAACGAATTCAGGATCGTATACTGCTTCTGTTCTTGTGCCTCTTCAGTCTCCCTCCAACTTAAGACAATTCCTCAGTCCTTCCTTGTCCTTCATGATCGATGTGCTTTTGAAAAAAGGTGGTCAGTTATTCCAAGGATGAACTCTTAATCTGGGTTTATCTTAAGTTGGATTTACATGATATTTTCTGATGATTATATTGAGTTTGTGTATTGCTGATAACAATATCATAGAGGTGATATTGTGTTCTGTATGCATCATATCAAAGGGTACATTATATTGCTATTTCAAGGTTAACTGGAGACCTTAACCTTGATTGCATGGCTAAGGTGATGCCGGCTAGATTACATCCCTGTAATGCTAATGTTATTCACTTTGTAATGGATATTTATCTTGGGGTGGTATGTCAAAACTATGCCTGTATCCTGTTTCTCTTCAGACTGTGGGCTACTGATTTTATCATTGATCAGTGTATTTTGCCTGCAGTAGTTACTGTGACTTCTGTCCAGTGGTGATTCTGAATTTTCTTCAGTTCTTCTATATGTATTGATTAGAATATTTTTATAAGGAAGAGTTAATTATTCTGCATTTACATATTTATTCAGTTTTTAATTTATGTTAGACTCATGGGTATTTTATTCTATGGGCATAATCCAGTAGTAATATTCATTTTGCCGCTCAAATGATCTTGGCTTTGGCCACTGTGCACTCCCTCAGTTTGGCTCTTCTGTCCTTTTTACGTATCTTGATTCTTTTTTGAGAACGTCCTTATTTTCTGCCATTAGGTTGCAGGCTTACTGTATTTGCCTGCTCCAACTCTAGAATTAACCACTTCTCCAAGAAACCCTGGTTCCTTTTATTAAAGAATAATGTGTAGACACCAAGACCCGGGTATTGGATATGTTCACTGCTACTGGGTCTAGTTGCTTTTGTGTTCTCTCAGCCAACACACCCCCCGGCCACACACACACACACACACACACACACGCATTGATATTTATTTATTTATTCATTTATTTATTTATTTTTGAGAAGGAGTTTTGCTCTTGTTGCCCAGGCTGGATGGAGTGTCAAGGTCCCGTCTTGGCTCACTGCAACCTCCGCCTCCCGGGTTCAAGCGATTCTGCTGCCTCAGCCTCCTGAGTAGCTGGGATACAGGTGCTCGCCACCATGCCGGGCTAATTTTTGTATTTTTAGTAGAGATGAGATTTCACCATGTCGGTCAGGCTGGTCTCGAACTCCTGACCTCAGGCAATCCACTCCCCTCAGCCTCCCAAAGTGCTGGGATTACAGACGTGAGCCACTGCGCCTGACCCTGATATTTATTTTGATGTCTATCTGTTTACATATTAAAAATTAAACTGATAGCTCTGATTCTAATCCAGCACCATAAAGTTCATCCTAGCTGTCTCCTTTTCCTTTTGTATGTGACATCTCTGAGTGAAAAATATGACTCTCATCATATCGTATATAGTGACTTGTTTGTTCAAGTCTAGTACAGAAAGTACAATGCAGTTAAAAAATGCTAAACATAAAGTAGCTACAGACGGCTGAATCATAACTCTTTAAAAATAGATTTCCTTTCTAGAGTACAGTATTTATGCCTAGTTATTTTATTCTTTAGCTTTATAGTATCCAGTCAACACACACTTATTCAAAGTTAGATTAGCTCTTCACTATATATGTGTTAGTTGGTGTTATTTTTCTTATGAATTGACCTACTAGAAGCTTTTAAATGGGTGGGGAAATTTTCCCTTTTGTCCAATTTATGTGGTGTGCTAGTGGGCAAAAAGTTACCTTTAGCCGTGTGGTTTCTGTTGGAGTGTCAGCAGAAGAGCATCATGTATTCGTGTGAGATGAATCATGTCTTCACTATTCATTCTCTCCCTCTACCAACCTCTGCACGATTCTTCTTGAGCCTTGTTTCCCCCTTAAAATTGAACAAAGAGTATGTACTTTTTAAAGGTCTGTGAGGGAAAGTAGAAATGACGGTATAGACATTTTGTGAACAATAACTATTTGATGAGAAATTGCTCCTCATTTCATAGTACTGATTTGTTTTCTCAGTCTGGGGATATGTGTGTGTGTATGTGAGTGTATGTACACCTATATATACACATATATGTTTATATATGTATTTGTGTATGCATGTATATATGTGTATATACATATATACATTTACATACATACACATACAAACATATACAGGTATATATATGCATGTACATATACTTACACATACACACATATACACACATATATACATGTCCATATAGATACATATACACACATACATATATACCTATATGTATATGTACATAGAAACACACATATACATATACATATGCATGTCCGTATATGTAAGTATGTATGTATATATGTGTATAGATACATGTACACATGTATACATATATACATATATGTATAGGTACATATGTATTTATACACATATGTATAGATATATATATTACTTTTATTTAAAGTGAAACACCTTTGTTTGACAAATCCAATGTGAGATAAACTAGTGCTTCAGGCTTCATGTCAATTCAAGCTGAGTGTCTGTGTAGTTGGAGTCTTTGGAATAGAAGTGCCAAAAACTTCAAAATGAAGGGAAAAACACTGGGGGGACCCAATGCAGTACATCACTGACATCACCCCAGTGCTTGACAGGTAGGGAGTGACTGTGAGTGCTAAAACTGTGAATTATCGTCTACTTTCAAGTCTAAAGAAAAGAAACCAGTATGTTTGCCATATCCAAAAGCTGAAATACAGAAATGATCTGAACCAATCATAATTTATTCTATTATTTTCTTACATACTCAGAGTAAAAACCAGCCTAATACCTGTTAAAAGATGATAGCAGACAGAAAAGGCTACTGATAAGCTAAAGAACTTCATCATTACAATTTTGAATTTTTAAAAAATAGCAACATTGTACCTATTATGGATGATTCTAAACATGCTATGCTATTTCTGGAAACATAGATTGAAACCACTTTTACCCAATAATTTAAAATTTTCAAAAAATAAACATTTTGAATTTATGTACCTGAGCTGATAGTTGAAGATAAAATTGACACAAATCTAACTTAAATATTTTTATTCAAAAAATATTTTTGTTACTTTTCTTTCTATGTTAAAAAATTTTTAAAAAGCCTAATTTGATATTCTGGAGCTAGAGTTCACAGGAATTGTGAGTAATATGTTATTTTGAATTATTGACCAATTCTTTCTTTGGAATTATTTTGCCCTTCCCATATTTTAAATATTCATGTTCAAAAAATGGAATGAGCAACAGGACTATCAGATAATCAAATTACCATCTTATCAAGGCTAATGATAGGACTGTCTCTTTCATGAATCATCAGAGATTCATTTCACACAGTCACAAAAGCATTCAAATGCATTCATGTGAGGGCTTCCTATAGCTGGATAAAAATGTCTGACGGTTATTTAGGCAGGATTCATTCAAACAAAGTTGAAAATTTAAGACTGGATCAAGTACGTGATAGTATCTTCATGTTCCAAACATTTTAAAAAATAAACTGCAATTTTTTAAACAAAAAGGAACCTTACAATTTTATGCCACTTAATACTATAAGAAAATGCAAATTAAGTCAGTTCTATTCATCTGAATTAAATTTTTTACAATTAATATGCATATCTCCATAATACTATACAGAGACTCAATAGTATTTCAAGAAACCCTGTTATTTTAGGTTCTGTGTAAATCTGCTGGATCTCAAATCATGTATTATATGAATTTTGGCAGCACTGCTTTTATGAGGACAAAAGCTTAGACTTTCCTAGATTAGTCTTATGGTATAATATAAAAAGATTTTTGAAAACTTGCTAATGAATAATATAGTTTCTATAATAACCAAATATCTTCTATTACTTAATGGCTCTTCTCTAGTATTTCAAAAGCTCACCTTTCACTGAGTTATATAAAACAGTGTATGTGCCTGGAAGAGCAGTCTGTTATTTTTTCATGTTAAAAATCATGCATGTGGGAAAAACTATACTGAAATTGTGAAATTTAATGTAAAGAGCCAGCCACCACACTCAGTTGGCTCCCCCGCCATATATACACACAACCCCTCCTGTACCAGTCCCTTGGTGGGGTATAAGTAGGTGTTTTCCCCCAAGTATTTTTTTTTCTTTTTTTTTATTTCTAGAACTCTATAAAGAAAGAAAGAAATGAAGGTCTTTGAAGTCTTTGAAAGGGTTCCATTCTCAGAAAATATAAGTACCTAAGTTTCCATCTAGCCTCCTTCCTAAGTCCAGGTCAGCTCAAATTTGAAGCTCCTGGTGAACCTCAACATCTCCAGGGTTTGTCTCTTGCTAAAGACTTTCTCCTGCTGGTTGCCTCTTAGGTTGCAGACGTACAGGGCTCCTCCCTGTGCCACTGCTGCTGTTGTGAACATTGTGAACACTGCTGCTGTATAGTCCTCCTGACTGGTTCCAAAGTTAGGCTGGAGATGTTAAAATAACCAGGCACACACCCTAAGGCCCCCCATTTATTTCACACTCTTGTGAAGGCATCTTGTCTGTTCCTTGCTGCTCACTCAGTCCCAAAGCTCCCCTGGAAATCAGCAGGGCTCACTCTCCTTGAATTCACCGCCACAGGTTTCCCCCATGGTTGGCCTGCCATCACTCTATTGTACCCACTTTGTCCTCCTTCCCTTCACCCTGGCTGATATCAATACTACTGCTTTACGGGACGTCTGAAGATCTTAAATCACCTATTGTCACCCTACCTAGAAGCAACCTGAGTCTCTTGCCTTTGTTACAGTTCCTACGATCTATAAACAACACATTATGAGCACCACTCTGAAGTCACCTCTAACGTCCTGGGAGCTGTGGTTGGGTCCTACTGTGGATTTGACAAGCCGCCTATAGGAATCCATTCCAACTTTGATAAGAGACTTATCTAGAGTTTTGCTCAAAATTCTGCCTAAGTGTTGCTTCCAAAGACTTGCACCCTGTGTGTCTTTGAATCTGGGTTTCTGGAATCAAGTGAATTTGGACCATTGCTGGGAGTCAGGACTGGGGACTCACAACTCATGATGATGCTACTCCTGAGTGATGCTAGAAACCATCTTTCTTGAAAAACTCTGCCTCAGCTATGGTTCCGTGAGCTTCTCTTGAATAAATGCCTTTTAATTTGGGGGGCTTGGGGAACCCATGACATTGTCCGATTATCACTAACTGCAACTTCTTCTAAAGGTAGTTTACAGACTAAAGATGACAGGCAGATGTCAATATTATTCACCAGCACATGACATAAACAACAGATTCTTATCACTTGCTTTTAAACCAAAGAGATTCAACCTACATTGCCTCCTCTATATCTGAAAATAACACCCATCAATTTTTCTTGTCTCAATGTCATTACTCCTTTGGGATTTATGCAATATTTCTAACTTTTAGTAGGAGAGAATGAGGATAAGTAATGGAAATAAATATATAAAATTATGTATAATCATTATTTTTATGATGAAATAGTATCATGTGACTATTATTTTATGAAATATGTCCAAATGATTAAGTAGATAATTAAGTCTCAAATGTAACCTGAATCAACATACATCATCAACATAAAAACATAATGCTCACAGTTGCTGTTGGTTGTCAGCAGTCAGGCTAACAGGCTGGGCTGATGCTCTGCTAATTGTCCAACTTTGTGTGGTCCAGAGCAGCCCCAGGGCCTTGCCTCCTCTGCTCAGTTCTGAAGAAGTTTTCTAAGCCAAAGTCAGTGTTCTAGGAAAATATTCGCTACAACAAACAATTCTGTTAAATTCTAAATCTTGAACATTTTTGAAAGCCAAGTTGAATCATGAATCCTCTTGTTTTTGAGCTTGTGAGGAAATCTCTGCACTCGCATCGGAGGTTTTGAAAATCTCTATCATATAGAAGATGAAAAGTAGCTTTTATGATGCTTGGCCAAGAGTATGTGAGATAAATGCTGAAATAGAGGGGAAGTTCAAAGGTAATGAAAGAGTAAGCATGAAAGCTGGTAGAGCTTGGGAGTAAGAAACAGAAAATGAACATTTGCAAAGTACCTGCTGCTTTTCAGACATTGCACTCAGCCATTTACCGTGACCCAACAACACGGTAGGGTCGGGGACCTTGGAGAAACACGGTCTTAAACGTTGAGTAAATGGTGTATGCCTTTCAATTCAAAGCAGGTTTCTGTTCTGTGGTGTACTACATTGTACTATTCATCAACTCAACAAATGTTTTTTGGTCATCTATCACAAGCATGTAGGAAGAAGCCCCCACCCTTTTGGACTTCAGTTCTAATTTTAGAAAAATGCTACAAATAAACCAATTAGTATAAAAATAAGGTTACAAGTAATGGGAAAGTGCCATGAAGAAATAAGAAAAGTTGGAAAAAGACTAGAGTGTGATTGGGGGTGAAGTGGTATTTTAGCATCTGGTCAGGGAAAGTCTCCCTGATGATGTGATATTTGAGCGAATATTAAGGAAAGTAAGAATTAGCCATGTGGTGACCTAGGGATGTGTGTTTTAGATGGAAGTCAGCAACTATAAAGGCCCTGAGGTGGGAATGGGCTAAATGTGTTCAAGATTAAAGGGATCAAGGTGTGTGTTTTAGACAAATGTGTGTTTTAGACAGATGATGTGTGTTTTAGACAGATGTGTGTTTTAGGCAGATGTGTGCTTTAGACAGAGGTGTGTTTTAGACAGATGTGTGCTTTAGACAGACGATGTGTGCTTTAGACAGATGTGTGCTTTAGACAGATGTGTGCTTTAGACAGATGTGTGCTTTAGGCAGACGTGTGTTTTAGGCAGACGTGTGCTTTAGACAGACGTGTGTTTTAGACAGACGTGTGTTTTAGACAGAGGTGTGCTTTAGACAGAGGTGTGTTTTAGACAGATGTGTGCTTTAGACAGATGTGTGCTTTAGACAGAGGTGTGCTTTAGACAGATGTGTGCTTTAGACAGATGTGTGCTTTAGACAGATGATGTGTGTTTTAGACAGATGTGTGTTTTAGACAGATGTGTGCTTTAGACAGATGTGTGCTTTAGGCAGATGTGTGTTTTAGGCAGATGTGTGCTTTAGACAGATGTGTGCTTTAGACAGATGATGTGTGCTTTAGACAGATGATGTGTTTTAGACAGGAGTGACAGCAAGGGCAAAGGCCCAGAGCTGGAAATGGGTAACCTGGTTTAGATCAAAGGGATCAAGGAGAAAAAGGTGAGCACTGAAGTCACAGACCTGCAAAGCTAACCGGTCTTGCATTATGTTCTAAGTTTGGGGCTTAAGTAGGAAGTGATAATGTTCTGATACACATCTTTAAAGGACTACCCTTCTTAGAAAGGGTCTGCAAGTTTGGATTAGGAGCGATTTGGTGAAAGTGGAAATTGCTTGTCATACCCAGCTTGTATTTTAAAGCAGTTGATCAGTCTTGTGGATGTCCTAGATATATGGTGGAAGAAAATTAAAGGAATCAGTTTTTATCACAAAAAAAACTGAGTGAGTGAGAATGCCACTTATAGAGATGAGAAAAACTGAGGCTTAAGGGGACAGGGAATCAAGAGTTCTGTTCTAGATGAGTTATAACTAGAGCTCAGGACTGAGAGAGATAAATATGGATGTCATTAGCATATACATGGTTTATTCAAAATAAAACTATGTGACTGAATGAGAAAATTTAGAAAGTAACTATAGATGGAATAGTGAAAAGAAAGACAAGCACTGCACCCTACAGAAATATAGCTTTAAACAACCAAAAAAGGAAAAGTGGAGGAAACAACAAAGGAGATTGGGAAAGCCATGGAGAAGAGGACAGGAAAGAAAATGAAGTGTCGTAATTCAAGGGAAGGATGAATTCATAAGAAGGGAAGAATTGATTCCTGATTTCCTTATTACAATAAGGCAGCAAGTTCAAATACAGCGAGGCTGAGAATCAAACACTGGGACTTGGCAAGATAGAGGTTCTTAATGACTGAAGAGGGAGGCTCCAGAAGGTTGGTGGGAAGGAGTCTGATTGGGATAGGCCCAGAAAGCATTTTGGATTTTTTTGGGAAAAATTTTACTATAAAAGGGAGCAGACGAATGGAGGACTGTAATGAAAGGGAAAAGATGCTTTAATTTGTTTAAGTCTGGAGACATTATAGCATCCTGGCATGCCAGAGTGCTTAGACCATATCCAGGAAAGAAGCATGATTTAGGAGAGATCCTAGGTAATCAATGGGGAAAAATTATCCCATTAGATGACGGGGGATGAGATAGATGGTGTATATCTAGGGGAGCTGTCTTCAGTAGAAACAGAAGCAGCACATCAATAGAAAGGCAGGTAGTTGAGAGTTGGTTTATTTTATTTTATTATTTTTAAGGGGGTAGTATATTTTTGGATTCCTTCTATCCTCTCAGTTAAGTCAGAAATGAGATTATGAAATGTGAGTGAAACCACTCCTAACAACTTTATAAAATTAATCAAGGAGGAAGGGAAGGAGAGAAATGAAAGTAAGCAGAGCTTGCAGCACACTCAGCATTAATCATTAGGCCAGCTTGCTCTCTGACATGCTTCCTCATAGGTATTTTGTGCCTATTATCCTAGAATCCTGTAGACCCTAGACAACAGTTCCCCTTAACTCTTCTATAGATAACAACGTGAACATTATGAAATGTTAAGTTTTTCATTTGAGATATTCTCTCAGGTCACACATACCAGTGAAACTACTGATGTCAACTGGTCTGAAGGACCCCATGAGAAGCTGAATCACCAAAGAATGCAGTCTCCATATCATGATGATTTCATCCCCCTTCCCCTGACCAATGACCCAATTTTCTAATGCCCCATAATACTCCAGCCCAAAACTCCTCAGGGAGACGCATTGAGGGTCCTTCCCATTTCCTGTCTTGGCTGCCTTGCAATCATTACAATTTTTCTCTGCTGCAAAACCTGCTGTCTCAGTGTATTGTTATGTTACTGAACATATATGTTATGGAACCAGCTATTGTAGGCCGCAAACTTAAGTACTTTGAGTAGAGTTGGTGGTTGCTGAATGGTTCACAAGATTAAAGGTGTAAAACAGTAATCTCTGAAACTGTTTTTGCTAATTATATGAAGATAAATAAAGACTGTAATATAAGAAACAATATGTACATGCACACACACCCTTTACTTATTAAAATTAATAAGTTAATTATTAATATTGATTCTTTAATTGTTAAAAATTATAAACAATATATAGTAACATTTATAAAATGTTGAATATGTTCATTACATTTACTTATTTTTAAATTAACATTACCTCTGTGTATCCTAAAACTTAAATTTAAGTATCATAGATACATGGTTTATTACAAACTCGACATATTTCAATGAACTCTAATTATTATTTTCTACTTAATTTTTATTATTTTGTTTTTGTTCTCAAGAAATTTTCTTTTTTCCTTTTTTTAACTGTTATTTAAGTTCGGGGTACATGTGCCGGTTTGTTATTTGGGTAAACTTGTGTCATTGGGGTTTGTTGTACAGATTATTTTATCACCCAGGTGTTAAACCTAGTACTCAGTTATTTTTCCTGATGTTCTCACACCTCCCAATCTCTACCATCCAGAAGGCCCCATTGTGTGTTGTTACTTCTATACAGGGTATATGTGTGTGTGTGTGTGTGTTTGTGTGTACGTGAGTGTGTGTGTGGTGGAGGGGAGGGGTGGGTATCCTAATATCATTTTAGAATTCTATCATTACCACAGAGTTATCTTGGGCAGTGGTGTCTGTGGTAATGATAGAATTCTAAAATGATATTAGGATACCCACCTCTCCCCTCCACCAGACACACACACACACACCCCCTATGTAATCCCATGCTTTTAAGTGAGAATGGGGACTATTAATATAATGAAATATTACTCCTATAATTGAGTTAGCCTGCAAGGCAAAGTTGAAGGGATTTTGCAGAAGTCTTTCAAATCTCCAATAAATTGACTTTAAGATAATCAAAATGGGATTATCCTGACAGGACCGATCTAATCTAGTGAGTTATTTAAAATAGGTCAGAGAGATTCGAAGTAGCAGAGACACTCCAGATTAGAGACATAGAGAGGAAAAAGGATTTGTTTAGAGCAGGAAATATGAGGACTTTGAGAAATGAGTAGACATATACGGTACTTTGCTGATAACACACCCTAATTTCCTGAGAGAATGCTTTAAGGAGAAACAATTAAATAAAATAGCCACACAAGGGATGGAAATTGTGAGTCCCTAAAAGAAACATAATACAACATTTGAGGACTGTGATAATGAATTTAAAATAAAAGCAATCAGTTTTGTTGAGTAATGGTTTTAAAGAATGTTTTACTGTTGGGGTGTGGTTATGGAGAAGGTAGGGGTTTAGATAGATCTAGTGCTGGAGTTTCGCCAACAAGTCAGATGCAGGAGAAAGAGACAAGCAAACAGGGTATAAATGTAAGGGATTAATTACAAATGCTATGGAATCTAAACTGTGTATGATATAAACCAGAATTAAAGTTGATGAACAGTGGGAAAGAAATAGTGGAATCAATGAAATTAAGGTTTCAGTTAGTTCACCCCTCACTGCAACCATTTCCTCAGACTATTGTTCATAAATTCTATAGATGCAAAAATGCAAAGATTAGTGTGTGAAAGTAAAATACGGACAGGTGACATTTGTGAATGAAAAAGGGTACTGAAATTTGGAAATTGCCTATTTTTGTAAGAACCAAACAATTCAGATTTGTCTAATTAGTTTGAAAAAATAAAATTGTTGGAATACAACATTTTACTTCAGTTAGAAGAAATATAAACTTCTACCCAAAGAAATATATAGAAATAAAAAATCGAGTCCTTTTTCTAAGGAGTTGTATATAGGTAAATATCTGTATCTATATCTCCATGTATCTCTGTCATATACATAGATATAGATAATCCTACTTGTTTAATGTATAAAATGTTATGGTATAATAGTCTAGTAATTTCTATTTTACATACATTAATTTATGTATTTTCATATAAAAGGTAGCTCATCACAAGTATCAAGAAAAAGTGGAGAAGAGTTAATTTACTGAAGTCATGATTACCATCAGACCTGCCTCCTCCCAAGCTGTTGCATATCTGGAAAGTATGTCAGTGGAGGTTCAGTTTACCGTATTTGTACCTGATGACACATTTCAGTTCACAGCATGGATTAAATATGGGTGGGTCTGTGTTTCTTTCATGCCTTTATTTCTAAATTAGTCATTTATTAAAACTTATTTTACGAAGATTTATCAGAGCTTAGAAACTGCTATTTCTATCTCACAGAATAGAAAAAATAAGTAAGATTCCAAGGTTAGAAGGTCTTTTTTGCCTACTGCATTGGGAGAACCAGTTTTCATCAACTCTCCAAATAAAAACCTTGTGATTTCAAAGCCCTTTTTTTTTCTCGTCTTTACAAGTTACAAAATCAAAGTACCTCAAATCATCTACCAGAGGAATTGCATGACTGCTTTGATTTTAAAAATAAATGAAGAAATTCTTGAATAAAAGTGTACAGTACACAATGCTTTTTTCTTGTTTTTTTTTAAGCCAGAGCTGTATGACAAGGTCATTTTCACCAAGTCAAAATGCACTAAAATTACTACTTTTGAAAGCCAGTTTGTAGCTGCAGATAATGGTCATCTCAACAAGGAAAGTGATGGACAGTGAGAGTTTCTTGAAAGCCACAGAACTTTTTTTAGGAAAAAGAACGTACATTCAATATTACGTGTCTAATTTCAGGAAAGCCCCAGGACCCAGCTGAAGTTCATCCACATTCCACAAGTTAAAACCCTGACAATGAAAACATGACTACTCTTCAGTTTGGGGTAGCTGAACTGTGAAGTAAATTAACTGCAAATATGACAATAAACAAGACCACCTATGGAATTGTTCATTATCTTTTGCATAATCTAAGAATCTCCAACATGCACATGAATGTTAAAAGTCCAATTGTGTCTAAAACCTATAATTAATTCACATAGGGATGTATAAATCCATCTGAGTGAAATGGCTTACCTTGGTTTCTTTTTATATATCTAATTTAAATGAGCTCAAGGGCTTAGTGATAAGTATAGATCTATTTTTTTGTACTTTTCAGAGACAAGTTCTTTTAAAACCAGATGAATTCTTCCCTCTTGCTATAATGTATTCACAAATGAAGGTTCATGAAATTCATAAATAGCTAAAATACTTCAAATATTGAGGCCTATCATTTTTTTCTCAAGATCTTTAACACATTCCTCCGTCTACTTTCTATTAATTAGATAATTAGGAATGCCTTTGAAAGTCCAGAACAGTTTTGTTTGTGTGTGTGTGCAAGAGTGTATTAGTGTTAATAATTGCTTTGACTTCTCCACCCCTTGTGATGACTAATTTTATGTGTCAAATTAGCTGGGCCACAATGTGCCCAAATATTTGGTTAAACATCATTCTGGGGTATCTGTGGGGGTGTTTCTGGCTGAGATTAACATTTGAATCAGTAGACTGAGTGAAGCTGATTGTCCTCCACAATGGAAGGGGGACCTCATCCAATCGGTTAAAGGCCTGAATAGAAAAAAAAAAAGGCAGAATAAGAGAGAATTTTGTCTCTGATTGACTCTGAGCTGAGACACTGTTCTCCTGCCTTACAGTGGAACTAACGCCACACAATCTCCTGGCCCCGAGGCCTTCAAACTCAGATGGGAACAGTACCATCAACTCTCCTAGGTCTCCAGGTTGTCGACTGAGGATCTTGGGACTTAGCCTCGATAACTGTGTGACCCAATCCTTTAAAATGTATTGATAATCCATGTCTTGATCTACCAATCTATCTATATTATTGGTTCTGTTTCTCTGAAGAGTCTTGACTGATACAGATTTGGGGAGTGGTTTTAGAAAAACGGGTTTTAAGGCTGAGGTTTTTGAATTGGCTTTGGGGTCTCATAAATTGATCAGATTTACAGACACTAGTGACCCTTTTTCTGTTAGTAGAGAGAGTATTGCTAGTTCATGGCATGATCTACCAATAGACATAGGCAAAATATCTTTATTGGATACTCCTTATCAAGGAACTGGGTGGTTGTGTATATAATTCTTGTAAAAATATTTATGGAAAACTAATAAATATAATAAGGTTGGCTGATTGTTCCTAATGTCACTGGACAAACTGGTGACAGACAAGGATGGGGCTAGGGATTTAAATTCCCAGCTAAGTCAGGCATGGTAGCTCATACCTGTAATCCCAACACTTTTGGAGGCAGAGGAGAGAGGACTCCTTGAGGGAGGGATTTCGTGACCAGCCTGGGCAACCTATTGAGACTCTGTCTCTACAAATAATAATAATAATAATAAATAGCTGAATATAGTGGTGCATGCATATAGTCCCAGCTACTTGAGAGGCTGAGTTGGGAAAATCACTTGGGTCAGGGAGTTTGAGGATGCTGTGAGCTAAGATTGTGCCATTGAACTCCAGCCTGGGTGACAGGGTAAGATCCTGTCTCAAATACATACATACATACATACATACATGCATACATACATACATATATACATACATACATACATACATTCCCATCCAGAGCATATCATAAATGACGTGAAAATTTATTTCTTAACTCAACCACTATTTATTTTTATTTTTGTGGGTACAAAGTAAGTGTGTATGTTTATGGGGCATGCGAGATGTTTTGATACAGGCCTGCAATGTGAAATAAACACATCACATGGAGAATAGGTATTCATCCCTCAAGCATCTATTCTTTCTGTTACAAACAATCCAATTACACTCTTTAAGTTATTTTAAAATATACAATTGAGTTATTACTGACTATAGTCACCCTATTGTGCTATCAAATAGTAGGTCTTATTCATTCTTTCTAATTTTTGTGCCCATTAACCATCCCCACTAGCCCCCCATTACCCTTCCCAGCCTCTGGTAACCATCCTTCTACTCTCTATGTCCATACGTTTAATTTTTTTGATTTTGAGATCCCACAAATAACTGAGGACATCTGATGTCTGTCTTTCTGTGCCTGGCTTTTTTCACTTGACATAATGATCTCCAGTTCCATCCATGCTGTTGCAAATGACTGGATCTCATTCTTTTTTGTGGCTGAATACTACTCCATTGTGTATATGTACTACATTTTCTTTATCCATTCATCTATTGATGGTCATTTAGGTTCAAATTTTAGCTACTGTAAACAGTGCTGCGACAAACGTAGGAGTGCAGATATCTCTTTGATAAACTGATTTGCTTTCTTTTGGTTGTGTACCCAGCAGCGGGATTGCTGGATCATATGATAGCTCAGTTTTCAGTATTTTTGAGGAACCTCCAAACAGTTCTCCATAGTGTCAACCACTATTTATTTATTGCATAAGTGTACCTGAAACAACTGATTTTATTCTTGTGTCTTAAGTGTTAGGAATGCTATCACATGCCACTTGACAACCATTCAATAGGATCAGACATTCTATAACTTATTTTTTATTATCCCTTTCCTGAACATTTTACTGGATCCGTTTGTTATTCCATTTGTATCTTATATGTCTGACCCCCTCAGCCACTAAACTATTGACACTCTTCCTATTTAGGTATTATTTTAATGCTTAAAACTGTTGACCTTCTTAGTCATTCATTTAACTAATATGCATTAGTGCCTACTATGGAATAGTTTACACTTTTAGGGTCTGGGGATAAAAAAGTTGGCAAAATTAACAATGCCTGTGCCCTCAGTTTACATTCTAGCAGAACTTACATTTTAACAAGCATAATTAACATTGACCTCTTTGATTTAGTTGTTTCTAACATATTTTAGGAAAAAAATTAGATTAGATGAAGCCACATTCCCCCTATGCCCAACCCAACCAATCTTCAAATATTTATTTAGTCACAGTGGATCTCTAGACTGGGACTCAGGCCCTCATTTAGCCCTAAATATTTAGCACATACTACTGTTTATCACATGAAGCCTAAATAATTATCCTAAATTCTAAAGTTGGAAGTAACTGGATATAAATTAACTTGCTTTCCAAATTATTTTCCACTAATTATTTTTCCTACCTTGTGTTTTTACTCAATGTTACTAATTGTTCTTTGCTAGGCTTTTTAAATTATGCGTCTTTATTACTTTTTAAATTTTTCATTAAAAAATTATATTCAGTGGTTACCTGTGCAGGTATGTTGCATGGGTATATTGTGTGATGCTGAGGTTTGAGCCAAGTTTTTTTTCTCACACATTTCCCTGTGATTAGAATGTCTTTCCTTCCTAACTTTGGCTGTCAGTATTGTACCCATTTTTTAAGATTCAAATTGGCTATCGCTTCTTCCATGAATCATTTCATGTTCAGCAAAGCCAGAAAGAATGTCATTTTTAATGTCTGATATATCAGACATTAAATATATATATATATATATATATATAGAGAGAGAGAGAGAGAGAGAGAGAACATGGTGGCTCATACCTATAAACCCAGGCACATATATAATATATATATATATGTATGTAAAAAGACGTGTGTGTGTGTATATATATATATATGCCTTTGTGTGTGTGTGTACAATTTTCTAAGTTATATGCCTCATCAACTTTCCAAGTTAAATCTGAGTGTTAACCATATTTTTGGTAACAGTCATTTCTCTCCCATTAGAATATAATAGTCATTATTAATCATTGTTTCTCTTTCAGTACATCTCATATAGTCCTTGAAAAAAACACATACAATATAGATGTGATATTATAATAAAAAATATTAATTCATTGACTTGCCTCTTCCTCTCCTACCCCTCAAAGGATAATGGGCATCTAGAAGCATTGAAACATAATAGGAGAAACAATAAAATTGGGAATTCATAAATCAAAGTATTCTCCCTAAGATTGCCACTAATTAGCCTTATAACTTTGGACATACTTTTTAACATGCAGAATTAAGGAAGAAGATATCCTATTTAATAGGGAACACTCTGAAAAGAGGCACAGGTAATTACTACTGACAAGATATATATAATGAGGAGGTTTGGCAGACAGACTATAAGTGATAAGATTTCAGCCTTGACCTTACCACGGAAGTTACTAGTGTAACCTTAGCAATTTCACTGTTTTGACCCTACATGCACTTCAGTAAATGAAGATAATAACAAGATAGCGTGAGGATTAAATCAGTTAATAAAAATAAGGCAAATGAAATAGTGCTTGGCTCAGATCACCCCAGCTATTATTATCCTTAAGCCTTATTTATTCATTTTTACCCACAAAACTGAAAACATGTAGTTGATTTTAGACAATATTATTTATAAGGCTCCTGTACTTGAATGAATGATATAAAAATGAGATCAGGTTACTCCAAATATTTTATATTCAAGTTAGTCCTAATTGGTCTATGTAAAAGCTCTTCAGCTTTCATGTAGGTTCTTCAAATTGAGCGACATTCTGAAGCTTAGTTTTACTTGATTAATGAATGCTAGCTCATAGAGTCAAAAGTGAGCGACAATCTGAAGCTTACTTTTACTTGGTTAATGGATGCTAGCTCATAGAGTCAAAAGCTGCCTAGTTAAAGGCACAAACATGGCCCATATATATTACTATTTGTGGTAAAACCAAAATGATGCAGTAAGTTGGCTATTTATGCCAATTTCATTTATCAAATAGATTAGAATGAAGTTTGATAAGACAGGTATATGGCATTTTGCTCCTTAATAACTACGAAGAAGAATCAGTGATGGTAGTTTTATGATAAGCTCTTAGGACTTTGATACACATCTAGCTGATGCTTGGAAGAATATGGCCATTCCCATTCGTTCTAATATGAGATTGGAAACGAAACTTCGCAATGTTTTACCTGATATTTTTCATGTTAAATGTAAAAGAGAGGTAAGAAATAATATTGGTTCCTCGATGCAGACAATGCTTCAGGGGCTCTTTATATTTTTATAACTATATATTTCAAGATGTATTCTAAAGGTTTTATAACTGCTTTTTACTTCACAGGAGCTTGATGCTGGAAGGGACCACAGAGGTCGTCACCCTGTCTTAAGGCAGAGTATACCTAAACCCTCCTAGAGGATGAAGATGAATTTAAGAACTCTCTCCACTCCACTGCAGGACCTCCTCACCCTACCCACCAAGCTCTGCAAGCTTAAGATACAAAGATAAATTTAAATGCGGAAAACAGTCCTCCCTAGAAAAGCTTGGTTTCAATATTTCACTGCCTGCTTTTAATCATCATCAGTAGATTCAGAGATTCGGTTCTTATTCTCCTTTTTTATTCATAGTTATCCAAATTGTTTAAATATTTGTACATTTGTGTTAGTTGGTATCTGAGAAGTGTTGTCCTCAAATTTTATCCCTTTGAGAAAAAAGGAAATTGTTGCTTAGCAATAAGGAAAGACAAAGGCTTACAAATACAAAGCATATTATAGTCAAGCATAAGAAGTCATACTAAATGATGATATCTAAAGGAATGCCTGATTGTGGCAACTCAATGAGAAAAGAACTGTTTCCTATTAGCTTTAACAGCAGGGTTTGTTATCATTCAAGTACATACTCTAATACATTTAGTGTTTTGTGCTACATTTAACAAGATTAAGTGAACACACACTGTTTCAACTCAAATCTTTATTGGAAATCAGAGGCAAGCCTCATTTCTTGCCAAAACATTCTCTTGTGGCTCATTCTTGGAGCAAATTCCATAGAAGTAAATCTGTTTACCCAGGCATACCATTGATCAGTTAAAGGATTTTCCCTTCAGGTAACTCTTTACTGAACTTTGAAAACGTTACCTAAAAATTCTAAAAAATTGAAATGTCTGCAAGATGCTATTAAAGATTATAATTTGTAATAAAACATAAATGGCATTGTGAACACAGTAAACTATTAAAAGGAAATTTGAAGGATGAGCTGTCAAAGTTCTTACATGATTTCACTGCAATACTACAAATAATTAGATTCTGTGGACAAGTAGTAGATACTATATAGCATATCGAAAAATCAAAATATCTCATTGTCCCATATCTTAATTATTCTCTCTTGATTGAAAAAATTGAACTGCCTGATGTCAGCTTCAAGGAACACTTTAAAACAGGTGCTTAGTTCTTAACTTTCAGAAAATCTTATTGAAAATGCTAACGTGCCATTCTGTTGCATACATCAAGTTCCCTTTTATAGTACAATGCATTTCTAGTTTCTTCCATTTCATATATTACAAGGTATTTCTCTTTGCATTTATATGGTGAGCAAAAAGCATGTGCATTTAGAATCTATATCAATACAATATAGATTTATATTTAATATTTTTATATTTTATTCTTCTAGCTCAAATTAACCAGACATTTGTAGCTGGTTTTTTTTATTTTTCACATTTAAGAGTAACCAAATATGACCATATGAAGTGCGACATAAAAGTGCTTTTCTCTATTACTATTTGTCTCATAGGTAGCTTAAAAATCCACAGTGATTTGGGCACCACATTTTTATGGTTTTTGGCATTTTTATTTGATTATAGTTTTCTTTAAAAGACTAAAAACGTTTCTATCTTTTTATCAGTCATCAAGAGCCAAGGACATGATGACAAAGTCACGGTTATGCTTTCGTGGTAGGTAGAAAAATTGTCCCCACGATGTCTAAGTACCAATCTCCTGACTTGTGAATATATTACCTTATGCGGCAAAGGATATTTTGCAGATGTAATTAAGAATACTGACCTTGAGATGGGGAGATTATCCTGGATTTCCCAAATAGGTTCAATCTAATTACACAAACCCCTAAAACTGGAGAACACTTTGTGGGTTTGGTTAGAAAAATATATATATAAAAAACAGAAGAATTAGAGAGATACAATATTAAAAGCACCTGACTTGCAATTGTTGGCTTTGAAGATGGAGGTAGGGGACATTGAGTCAACGAATGAGGCAGCCTCTTGGAACTGAGGAAAGAATAATAAAGATTCTGTCCTGTATTCTCCAGAAAGAAGAGCAACTCTGCCAACACTTTGATCTTAAAACCCTTTACCCTTTTAGGAAAAAAAAAAAAAAAGTGCAGTTCATTGTCAGCACTCATTTAATTTTACATAAACATGACTCTTTGAGGCTGAAGCAAATCTAATTTTCAACGTAAAATTAAAGTATAAAAACTGTTCTTGGAGTTATTTCTAAACAGAACATCAGAATCGTCTGAATTATTACAATCGTCTATTTCGGAAAAATTAGATTCATCAAATGAATCTTTGGTCCACAACTGTATGAGAACAATGTTAATGTCAGGCACAGAAATGGTACATTTTCTAGGATTGGACATTTTTGGCAACCAAGAATTACTACATTCTGTAAATTGAAATACCACTACTAAAACCAGAATGCTATAAATAAAATGCTGTCTTTTGTTTCCAAAGTCGATACACTGGGGCGATACAAAAATATTAATAAAAGTGAGATATTTCCTGGCAAAGTTATCTCAGGGTAAATGGACAGTAGCCATAAGTCCTGCCAGCAAGTACTCTCGGGGCAAAAGAATATAAGGTTTAACCCAGTGAGACCCATGTTAGAGTTCTGACCTCCAGAACTGTGTATTAATTCATGTATAAGCCACTGAATTTGTGGTATTTTTTTTCTTGCAGCAATAGAAAACTAACACAAAATCTGAAAGTTTTGCATTTTCCCTTTAATTGTTAAAGATACTCCACCTCCTCCCCATGATAATCCACTTAACATGTTTTCTATAGACTTGATTTTCCCCCCTACATTCCAGACTTTGGAAGCTCTTATGAAACTGACTTCTATACATGATCATTTTTGTGAAGGTGACTGGAAAGTTAGAATATGATTTGTGGCTTCTTTTTTGCGCAGTTATAAGATTTCTGCATTTATTTTGACACTAAATTCACTCTTTGATTTAGCTGTTGTTTTTACAACCTCCTTTTCCCCTTGTTCTTTTTTTCCTCAACCACTCATATTAGTGGTCTATATTTTATTAAATATTTTGAAGTTGCCATGAATCCTTCACAGGCTATAAATAAGTGCAAAGTTAAATACTTACGAATGGATACACTTGCAAGCAATATATGTAGATAGACAGGCACCCTGCTCTGCACTCCTATAATATACCCCACTCTGTCGGCAACATTTTAGACATTTTTCTTTCCTTATCACACTTCCAAGCTTTCCCCAAGTCAAGAAAATCCAAAAGAAGTGAGAAGGAAGGGTTGTTTGTCCATTTTTCAATCATTATCAAGTTTTTTTCCCCATTCATTTTTGTTACCAACAGCAATTTCTGAACACTGTTCATTTTAAGTCATTTTTTGTCAATAAAAATTGTTTAGACAGAAGCATGATTCTAAATGACAGGAGGGAGATTTATCAGAATTCCAAAAAGGCAGAAACAAAATTGAATTTTTTCTTACAGCACTGTCAGCTTCAGAGATTGAGAAGCTAGTATTTGAATGCTATGTAAGCCATCGGCGAGTATTATGCCAGTAATACCTTCCAAAAATGCTGCCAAGAGAGATTAAACCCAATGGATACACAAGAGCACTAAAACTCAGAACAATTAAATTTATTTTCAAGCTGTCTACGATGTCAGATGACGAAGTGTAAACTTGTTTGTTCCATTACAGTGATTTTTAAAAGTGAATTGTTTCAATACCAAACAAAAAGTCAGATACCTATTTTAAGCTTTATGTTACAGATTTTTTTTGGTAAATAATATTGCCTTGTAGTAAAATAAACATTTGTAAGTGTAACGCAAGTTTGTAATACTCGTGAAGTAATATTTCCTCTTCAGCATATGCAAAATTCATCTCTGGAATTTGTCATATGGTAAATGTATTTTTTGTTGTTCAAAAGAAAAAATTGTAAAGTGCTATTTAGATGTCCTTACAAAATGGGAATTGCACATAGTTGCTCTGAAAAAGGAAATCTGAAGTCATGAGACCTGAGTTCTATTCTTGGCTCAGCTACTGACAAGATGTTAACTTTCCAAGTTAGAAAATATTTTGGATCACAGACCTGCTTTCTGAAAATAATAGAACAGTCGCGACTTCCTCATGGGCTGATTCCTCTAGGGTAATTGTGATACATTGAACATGTTTGTGTCCCAGCCCATAACAACTTTCCCTTCATTGAACAAAATTATATGTTGAGTGGATTAAGGAATTACCAAAAGATCTTCATAAAGCATCTTGTGAAATTAACAAATTATACAAAAGTAGCACCCAAGTTCTACCTACATAAATATCATCCTCAACCATTAAAGAGAATGGTAAAGCAAGAGAGGGCATTGCATAGTGGCCTTGGATAAGTTACTGATCTGTTTTCAGCCTAGGTTTCTGCATATGTCAACAGGGCCCTCTATCAATACCTTGACGGGTGTATTAAAAGGCTCATTATTCCCTAAATTTCACAACCTCTTTGTGCTCAGGGAGCACAAAGCTGGATCAGATTCCCCTGCCCCTCTTGTGTGACCCATCATGTGACAGCGTTCTGGCCAATGAGATGCAAGGGGGACTGAAGTGTATCCCAGAATCTTGCCCCACCCACTCCTTCTTGCTCTCTGCCCCTTCCTACCAACTGCAGGGGAACTCCAAGGAAGACCTCAAAAGCTAGTTCAGAGGTGGCAGAGCCACTGGCCCCATAAGGTCCTAAATGACTGTGAGTAAAGCCTTCCTGTTACTGGCATTGCTGAAAATCATTGTGTGGTCAACAATCAAATATGTACCTTCATATTGTTGAAACATATGCTTGGGTCAAGTTGGTACCATGGCTTAGTCTACCCTACTTATTTTTTTTGTGAGGTTTAGAGACCATATAGGTGCTTCTCAAAAATAAATAGGTTTTATTGCACTCATTTTACTAGTTTTCTGCTGAATAAATTACCACAAACTTAGCAGCTTAAAATAAAAGATATTTATTATCTCACGGATTCCATGGGTCAGGAATCCAGACATGTCTTAGCTAGGTCCTTTCATAAGGGGTCACAAGGCTGCACGCTAAGTGTCAGCTAGGGCTGGGGTCTCCTATGAAGCTTATGATCTTTTTCCAAGCTCAGGCCATTCCATACAGGTGAAAACCTCAAGGCTGCTTTTTTATTCAGCAGGAGACGGATTCTCTGATCTCCAGATCTTCTTTTAAAGGGTTTTCCTGATAAGGTCAACCTATCCAAGATAACCTCTGATTAGTAACCTTAATACATCTGCAAAATCCCCTCCCTTTTGCCACAGAACATAACATAATCACAGGGGCGTTGGCCAGAAACACTCCTAAGTCCACTTACTCTCAAGACGAGAATACATGACAAGCAGGTGACTCGCTGAGGGTCATCACTGGGTGTGTCTGCCCCAGTTTTCTGTATTTATGGTGGATATCCGAGAGAGAGAGAAAAAAAGTATCTTCACTTGGGAGTTTGAAATGAAGAAAAGAGAGTGCCATGAGAAATTCCTAGTGTCTTTTAGCAATTTAATTAAGTTACATCAGAAATATAAGGCTATGTAAACCAGCTCTGAAACAGTTGAAGTCTGAAAATTTTTGAAAGTTGCAACAACTTAAACTAAAACAGAAAAAGTACACAAATCCCATAAACTATGTACTATGAAATGACAAGCCTAAGAATAAAGGACAGTGAAATAAATGTCATTCGTATTTTGTTTCATTTGTATTTTCTATTGTGATGGCTAACATTGAGTGTCAACTTGATTGGACTGAAGGATGCAAAATATTGTTCCTGGGTGTCTCTGTGAGGGCGTATTGTCAAAGGAGATTAACATTGGAGTCAGTGACTGGGAAAGGCAGATCCACCCTGGATCTGGGTGGGCACCACCTGATCAGCTGCCAGTGCAGCTAGAATAAAAGCAGACAGAAGAAGGTGGAAGGACTAGACGGCTGAGTCTTCTGGCCTCTGTCTTTCTCCCATGCTGGGTGCTTCCTGCCTTCGAATATCAGACTCCAACTCGAAGTTCTTCATCTTTTGGACTCTTGGACTTACACCAGTGACTTGCCAGAGGCTCTCGGGTCTTCAGCCACACACTGAAGGCTGCACTGTCGGCTTCCCTACTTTTGTGGTTTGGGACTCAGACTGGCTTCCTGGCTCCTCAGCTTGCAGACGGCCTGTTGTGGGACTTCACTTTGTGATGATGTGAGTCAATTCTCCCAGTAAACTTCATATATTCATCTATTCTATTAGTTCTGTCCCTCCAGAGACTAATAGACTAATACATTTATTAGTCTTTAGAGACTAATACATTTAGTATTATTTTTCTAGAGAAAATATATATTTGAGTGTGAAAGTAAAGGGTAAATTTGATTTTTTTTTTTTCATAATCCTTTGAGTATCTTTTGGGAAGAACACAATCCAAACAAATGGAATCTTACCTAGAATTTGGTTGTATAATTTCCTTCTTATATTTTCTAAACTACTGGCCTTTCCAACATTAATTTTATACCCTGGGCTAGGAAGTTTAACTAGGTCATATTTTGCTGCTTTAGAGAGGTGCCTGTTTGTTAATTTATATAACTTAGTTTTATTTTACAAACACTGAAGAGGTTATCTTTACTATGTTCCCTGTATTATTTAAATATATTCGACAAATATAGAAAAATGAACTCATTTCCCAAATGGGGCTTTATGAGTCAAGACTGTTTGCAGCCCCACTTTATAGATGAGGGAACAGAGGCCAAGACAGTCCGAGCGTCACAGCCAGACCGTCTCCAGCATCCATGATTTGAAGCCATTCACTTTGCGCTTTCTTCCCGTGGTTCACTGGCTTCCGCTACTGTGTGTGACTTATCCCTGCTACTGCTCTTTTTCTAACCTTGTCTCTTCTTACTCACATATAAGAAAAAGAGCACAAAGTCATATTTTCTATAATTTCCAGGAAATCTTTTGTGGCTTCTCATTTTACATAAGAGAACTGACATTCATCTCACTAAATATTGGAAATGTAAATGTGTTACATGTTTTAGAAGAAGGCCTAAAGCCAGGGATCCGATTCCCCAAACACTATATACTAAAATTACTGCATAATAATAGAGAATCTGAGGTGTTTAGAAAACAGTTAGCATAGCAGGACTTAACTGCTACCTTCAGAAAGGCCTGCTTGCAAGGTTAGTCCTCGGTGGCATTTGGGAACTTGAGTTTTGTGAGTGTTCCTGTCATTCCCTAATTGATGAATGTGATTTACGGTGCCTAAGCCATTTGGACCAACATGTGTTTATGCTGAACATCTGCTTCCCCCCACCCCCCACAAGAGTCTGGAATTTGGGCAGGTGTTAGGGAGAGGGTGCCTATATGACTAGGCCCAGTGAAAACCTTGGGTGCTAAATCTCTTCAGTTTCTGCACATTGGGGTAAAGAGCTACCCTGTAGCACGTCTCTCCTGTTGCCACAATTTGATCCTAGAAGAATGAAGCGCATTCTGTGTAACTCCAATGGGAAAGAACTTTCGAAAATTTGTCTTGGGGTTTTGCCCCATGTGCCTCTTCCCTGTGAGGATTTTGTTTTGTATCTTTTTGCTGCAATAAATCTTAGCCATGACTATGATGATACACTGAGTCCTGCAATTCTTCCTGGTGAGTCACTGAACTTTGGGCTCGTCTTGGGGATCCTCCACACAGAAGGCTATAGGAGTTTGCACAAGGATCAAAATTGTCATAATTGCTATTATTTCATTATTTTTAGCTTTGCTAGTAATATTTGGTTGTGTCACCGTGATTTAGTTTTCCTAATTTGAGTTACTTTAATCAATAAGAACATTTTATTTGATAGATGATTGTGAAATAAACAGTTAATCATTACAACTTAGAGAACTTTGTGCTTATAATCCACACATTGGGAATAATATGATCTTACTCCAATCATGCTTGGGAGAATGCTAAATGCTCACTTGTTTTTATATCAAAACTGTTATAAAATCAAAGAAAACGTATCAGTAGTCATCCTCTGTTTGTGTTGGAGTGTTTAGTAACACCAATAAAATCCCATCCGCTCTTCTTGTATTCTCTTCCAGACTGAACTCTCAGAAATCTCAGCTGCTGACAGGTCTCAGTTGATTCCTGCCCAAGGAACAAACCTTGCCAAAGGGAACTAACTACTCCGGCACCGCCTACTGTGGTTCAGCCTCTTGCTCTGTGAGATCCTGCTTGACTCCTTTCCTTATGGGCATCGTCTCAGTTCACTCAACAATAACTTCTTGTGAGCAAACCTCAATCTCACATTATTTTTTCAAGAAACTTGACCTAAGGAACAGTCGTTAACATGTAAAGCGTCCATTAAGTTTCTAAAGGAAACAGCCTATCTAGCCTGCCACAGTGCCTTTCTGATTATAAAACAAGTTATAAATTAAGGATTAATAAGCTGAGGTTTGATCTTCGTTTCATCAATTCCACTAGAATGAATGGAGACTATGCTGCTATGTAATTGCATATAGCAGGTGAAGTTTTCAATTTCAAGCAGTTATAATTCAAGCACTTATGTAAAAGGAACAGTGAAAACTACTTTTTAAATTTTAGCACAAAAGGTGTAACATACTATACAAATTAATTCTATCAGTCTTTATAAATGTAACAATTGTGGTCCAGAAAATTTCTATCAATTACTAAGATAAGTTTCTCATTTGAAAGATTGTGAATCTCTTCTTCTCAGGGTTATTTAATCACAAGTATTTTTGGAGTGCTTTTCATACGTCCATCACTGAATGTGCTGGGGGCAATGAGGGAAACATTTAATATAGGATGTCTTCACAAAGAGCTTGAAATCAGAATGGGTTTAAAGATGTATATTCATCATTAATATTGAAAAATAGAGCTGTATTCAACAGTGTGATTTACTAATTGCCAGATACTTACTGTTGGTTGCTTAAATCTTTCTGCCTACAGAATGCTAATTTTTTTAGAACATGAATTGTTATTAATTCCCACCAAGGACAATAATTCTCTTCCTATTGAATGATAGTTGATTTTTTCAGGTTCTTTTCTTATTAGGAATGGCTATGTGGCCTGCTTATGGTTAATAAGATGTAAGAAGATATCAGTGGGGGTTGGTAGTGCTACCTCTTTGTTAATCTTCCTTCCCTAAATACAGATATGATAATATGATATCTGGCATGGCATCAGTGATATGTGTGTGACTGTGTGCGTGCATGTATATACTAAGTTCTGTAAATTTACATAAACGATATAATATCTTAGGGACTATACAACTTCTTTCTCTTTTCACTCAACAATGTTTTTACATTTCTCAGTGTTTTTTATGGAGAAATATTTTCCTGTTAATTGAAAACTATGCCATCATATGAAATTATAGCAGCATAAACAAAAGCATTGTATTAATTGTTTTACCATTACAAATAAAGCTGCAAAAATATCCCAAACTGATGTTGCAATAAATATCCAAATGCAACTCTTGCTCTCTTGGGTAAAAGTTTCTAGCATGGGATTTCTGGTGGATAATTTGCATATTTTTTTCTAGATACTGACAATTTACTCTGCAGAGCTTACAAGAAAAAGCATATGTACCACCCGGTATACATGAAAATTCCCATCCCTCCATGTCCTTTTCAAAATTGATAAGATCCAACTTTTATTTTTTAATCTGGAGGGTGAAGATGGTAATTTGCTTTCTTAAATATATTCCCCAATGACTAGCAGTTGAAAACCTTCTCATATATTTTTATTAACTTTCTTTTAGTTTATGCTATTTTTATACTTCAGATCCATCAGCTGATTCAGCATAAGAGAAAACTTTCAACTAAAATATATCAAGATGATCTAGAGTTATAGGCATAAGATATGAAAATATCCTGGTGCTAGGATGGGAATCAAGATGTAACTCCCTGACAATTGATGCCAAGCAGAAGTGAATCAATATTCTAGAAAAACTCCAAGCATGTGAGGAATTGCCTCAGTCATCAAGATTACTGACTCTAGAGGCACATCTCCTAATGTTTTAGGTTGCTCTTCTCTGCTTTCATGAAAGAAGTATGTTTTTTGCATATAAACCCTTTCATTTACGTAACTTAGAAGAGTCACAATGCCTTAGTGGGGATGTTGAATCATTTTTCAAATGGGAATAATAAGAGCTCTCTTTTCTAAACTTAGTTTAGTCCTAAGTGTAGAGTTACATACGGGAAAACAGCCATTGCATTCTAAAGCACTATATGATAAAAGGCATTATCCTTATTAACTAGGGTTATTGGAGTTAAATTCTAGGAGATTGTACAGTGCATTTCAATTGGCCTCCAACTTTAAAGACACATTTGAATATAAAAAGTGAACATATTTATTTTTAGTATGACTACCAAAGCAAAATCCATCTTGCAATTCTTCTATATAAAATGAAAGTTTAATATCCTTAGAGTGCATGTCACCTCATTGACTACTGTACGGCAGCAAATTGTTTGCTTTTTACTTTAGTGCTGTAACACTAGAGAATATTTTTCACATCAGTCGAACGGAGGCTTTGGTCATCAATAGATCCAAGTGTGACCTACATCACCCTCGCCAAAGTCACAGAACTTGCCCTTATGGAAATCACAGTTCCAAACTTTAGTGAGAAAAATGTCCCCAGATCTTGAGTTTCTTTTTTTTTTAAATGACAAACTCCTTTACTTTGTTCTGTGTTTATTCATAGAGTATAACCTCACAGCAAAGGATTTATCCATATCTGTAAATTCCCTAAAGTCCAGAAGACCAGTAGCTACAAAAAAAAATGATTATTCACAAGTTACTGCTCTACACGCAAACTCAGGAGTCACAAGTATAATTCTCACTCCTCCTTTTATTGTGAAGAAAAGGATAAAAATGATTTCCAAGGAGCACCATACATCTACGTTTGAAGCATTAAATGAATGTTATTAAATGCTTTTAAAAAATACAGTATAATAGCAACTATTGAAAAAAGCAGCAGTTTATATTCTTTGACTAACCGTCAATGACTGAGGAAGTTTTTGCTGGGATTACCCAGCCAAAGGAGCCATATGTAAATTTCTAAGATGAATAAAAGTCTCTTCCAGAGAGTTCATATAAACACACACACACACACACACACACACACACACACTCATATCATATCTTTGGGGATAACCTATCCTTCAGGGAAAGAATGTGCCTGTTAATCAACTTTTTTTAGATACAGTGACTAGTTATTAAACATCTTATCTTTTCAGCTAGGCAAGATCATTTCCTAAAAGGCTTCCCCAAAGTAGCTTTCAAATCAGCAAACAGTTACTATAAATTAATATAATTCCATTGGTCTGAGAGGGAAGAATTATGTGCTCCTCCTCGAAAAACTAGAAACTGAGCCGCCCTTTGTTTAAGATCATTCACTTCATACCCTCTTTTTCGTAAGAGAAACTTGAAGAGCTCCTTGCTGTAAAGGCCACATTTTCTATGAAGCATAACTAATCAACTACAGGGCCCGTAACTGTGTGTAAATGGTGCTCATTTCAGTGTTGCTGCTTTACATGATCCTTAGAAGAACATTCTTCAGGTGGGGCGCAGTGGCTCACGCCTGTAATCCCAACAGTTTGGGAGGCCGAGGTGGGCGGATCACGAGGTCAGGAGTTCAAGACCAGCTTGGCCAATGTAATGAAACCTCGTCTCTACTAAAAATGCAAAAATTAGCTGGGCATGGTGGTGGGAGCCTGTAGTCCCAGCTACTCGGAGGCTGAGGCAGGAGAATTGCTTGAACCCGGGAGGTGGAGCTTTCAGTGAGCGGAGATCGCGCCACTGCACTCCAGCCTGGGTGACAGAGTGGGACTTCATCTCAACAACAAAAAAAATGTCTTCAAGAACATACAGTTCTTTAAAGTGATTATTTTACCTTATGTATTTTTCAAAGTATTCAGGCATTTTGCTTCATAGATATTTTGTAAAACAGGTTTCTTATTGACGTAATAAAGTAATTATGCCTATAAGAAGCCATAGCCTATAAGTGTTATAACCTATAAGAAGTTGTGTTATCACCTGTAAGTGTAGAATTCACTCTTTGATAAATGAGATAATTCACAGATTGGTTGTCTGTTGTTGATTGCAATTTACTATCTTGATAGTATATGTATATATATATATATATATATATATATATATATATTCAAACCATATAGAGAAAGCATACAGTTTTTGGTTGTAAGATAATTAATATCCATTTGTTTTCTACATAAACGTGTCCAACTATATCACAGATATAAAATTGTTCAAAATATTTTATATTTTAGAAAATTATATGTTAGATAATAGTTATATTCTATCCTAGAGTCTATTTGCTTTCAGTGATGCCATTTGGTGACAAATTATAACAAAAAAATTTAGACTTATATTAAGAAACACTTATCCTACAAAATGAGCTATGATTATTAACATGGTAGCTCTCAAACAATGAAAAGGAACACAACTTTGTGAAAAGTTAGAGTGCAAATTTTCCAGCTTCTAGAAGTGGTCTCCCAAATCACCACTGGTGGAGTTGTATCTGGTATTGTGGTTGATGTAAATTGGTTAATCCAAAACTTCCCAAAGGCTTACAGACTGTCCCACGAGGAAATATGAAATCTTAGTAATGGATCATCTTTAAGGAAAAGCTTTGCTTCAGAAATTCCTGAGCATCTAAGAACTCTCATGATAACTAATAGTATTTGATGATAGAATTTGACAACAAAGTCTCCTATATCTTACCCTTAATAATACACCAAGCATTATCTGGAGGTAAATATGGAAAGGACATGTGTTTGGCCATCTCACAACAAGATATTAAGCAGAAACTCAGTCTCAAACAAATCTTGTAGTTTTTTCAAATTAATGAAATCATATTAATAGAAATTAGTATGCTTCAACCATTCCAGGTACTAAACTTAAACACATGTTATTTTATAACTGTAAATACAAGGCAGGTATTAATGCTTAATAATAATGAATATCCAATAGTAGATCTAAATTTAGGGATTATTTGCACATGATACTGTATTCCCTCAAAAGTAAGGAGAATGTAGTTTCTAATTCCATAGAATATAGAAATTGTATTTTTATTTCTATATTTCTCATATAAACTGGGTTTAATAGGAGTCATGAAGGCGATGCCTCAAATAAATATGTTGATAAATTTTAAATCTTTTCTTGCTATAAGGAACATGTTTTGAAGGAAAGCTCTTACACTAATTACAACGTCATGTTTCTTGACATTAATGTAGGTGGTTTTTTTAAACAAAGAAAAAATACATTCTTGTAAAGGTATACTTGATTAAGAAGTAATTGAATACTTTTCTTTCACTAAATAAGCTTTATGCTAACAGGTCCAACAGTGAACATATAAGCTTATACATTTCAGCATAAAATAAGGACTCCTAAGAAGCCATCCAAAATCAAAAGTGGAAAAAATAAAAGCAAAGTGGTCTCTATTGACACTCCTCTCAAATTAATGTTTGTTTTAAAGGTAATTGCACTCTACACTTGAAAGCAAAGAGTTTGACCTGATTTACTCCTGCTTCCTCGTTACCAAATACTGACAATGCTATTTTTCCCCTTTAAAATTATTTTGATGCAGGCCGGGTGCAGTGGCTCATGCCTGTAATCCCAGCACTTTGGGAGGCTGAGGAGGGTGGATCACCTGAGATCAGAGGTCAGAGACATGCTGAAACCTCGTCTCTATTAGCTGGGCATGGTGGCGTGCGCCTGTCATCCCAGCTATTTGGGAGGCTGAGACAGGAGAATTGCTTGAATCCAGGAAGCGGAGGTTGCAGTGAGCTGAGATCATGCCCGTGCACTCCAGCCTGGGTGACAAAGCAAGACCCCATCTCAAATAATAATAATAAATAAAAAATAAAATTATTTTGATGCTCTAAGACACTGTTATTTGTGATAAACCATTTAGTTTAATTGAATACCTAAGCTTATGAGGGAGAAAAATCAGAAATCTGTTGACGCAATGGAGTATGGGGCCCAGAAAGACATCACAATCTTAACTTTAAAATGTTTCTGTGTTTGCCTCTCAATAGAAGACATATGTGTGGCCAACAAACATTTGGAAAAAAAATGCTCAGCATCACTAATTATCAGAGAAACGCAAATCCAAACCACAATGAGATAATACCGCAGACCAGTCAGAATGGCTATTGTTAAAAAGTCAAAAAACAACAGATGCTGGTGAGGCTGCCAAGGAAAGTGAATGCTTATACACTGCTGGTGGGAATGTAAATTGGTCCAATCGCTGTGGAAACTAGTCTGAAGATTTCTCAAAGAACTTAAAACAGAGCTACCCTTTGACCCAGCAATCCCATGACTGGTATATACTCAAAGGAAAATAAATCACTCTACCAAAATGACACATGTGCTCATGTGTTCACTGTTGTGCTACCCACAATAGCAAGGACATGGAATCAACCCGGGTGCCCACCAATGGTAGATTGGATAAAGAAATTGTGGTACATACACACCATGGAATATTGCACAGCCATAAAAAAGAATGAAATCATGTCCTTCACAGCAACATGGATAGAGTTGGAGGCCATAATCCTAAACAAATTAATGTAGGAACAGAAAACCAAATACCACATGTTCTCACTTACAGGTGATAGCTAAACACTGAACACACATGAATATAAACACAAGAATAACAGACACTGCAATCTGCTAGAAGGTGGAAGGAGGGGGTGAATGGGTTGAAAAAGGACCTATCAAGTATTATGCTCAGTACCTGGGTGATGGGATCCATACCCCCATCCTCATCATCACAGAATATTCCCATGTAACAAACCTGCATATGTACCCTCTGTATCTGAAAGTTGAAATATTTTTAAAAAATTAAAATAATGTTGCTATGTTTGGATTGGTAAATTTTATTACAAATAGTTACTTCAAAAATTCCTCTTCAGATCAGAAAAAAATATATGTAATATTAGACACTGGATTATATTTTTGAAACATTTTTCTAGATTAATTTGAGAAGAGTTCATTGTAACTTTATTGAATTACCATGAAGTATCTTATTACAATCTCATTGCATAGAAGTCCAACTGACACTTATGAACATTAATACTACTTATTAAAGGGCTCACAGAAATGGAGAAAAGAAAATGATGTCGAGAAAAAACATTTTTACATTGTCTCTGGTGCCTCATTGATATTATGTCAACTGGTGAGTGTAAAAATTTATGGTAAGTGTTCTGGTCACTAATTAATGGGTAGGATAAGCTTTGAGCTTGCCCTGATGTATTTATGTCAAGCAATCTCTCCATAACAATTGTTCCTAAAAGGAAAGTTTAGGACATATAAGGAGTATAGAGTACTAGATGGAGTCATAATGAGATAAAAAATCCTGGTGAAACTCAATTATCCATTGTAAATGACACTCTAGCTAAAAGATATAAAAATTTCTTGAAATCAGGAAATAATATGGCAGAAACTTTAATTAGACAGAAATAAGCTATTCAAAACCTGAAAAATATTAACTGGATTTCCTGGATATTTTCAAATTTTTTCATTAGGTAATTTTTTGTAATTCAAGAACAGTAACTTTTATATTTAAGCACTCTGATTCTCTTATTCATCTTTCTTGACATCAATACTGGTGTTTTTTTTAAACAAAAGAACTCATTATTTTTAAGATAAACTCTGAATCCTTGTTTTGCAACAGTGGGAACAAAAATACAATATACTAACTAGTGATGGGAGAGTCCAAAACATAGTTTAGGTTTGAGAAGCAGAGGAAACCAGCAAAATAAATAATTAATAAGCGAGTAATATTTCCATAAACCAGTTAACCAGTTTGTTATTTGCAGAAAATCAGCAAAAAAAAAAAAAAAATCCCATGAAGTCGCTCAACTTATTGGTTAGAAAGAAGTAAGGAAAAATTGAACTTACATACAAGAAACTCGTTAATAGTAGAAAAATTTTAGTCTTGAACATAGCTTTGACTTCTACTTAACAATAGTTTATTCATGAAAATATTGTTCCTTCAATAATGACTAATAAAAACAGTTGAATAGAATATTTAAAATGACTGTTTTCAAAGGAGTAAAAAATAGGGAAAAATACATGGAAAATGCAAAATTCCCCACAGAAAAGATGTGCTGGGGAGCAGATAAATATTGTGACAATATATTTTCACCATGAATTAAAAAGAGTATTTGCTTCAATTAAACAAGAATGCCAGGCAAGAGCTCAGGGAAGATATGGCAAACCAGTTGAGAGAGATTTAAAAAGTGAGCTGTGAAAGTTCCATAAAAAAAGAAAGAAAACATGAAAACAGGCCAGGCACGGTGGCTTATGCCTGTAATGCCAACACTTTGGGAGGCCGAGGCGGGTAGATCAGGAGGTCAGGAGATCGAGACCATCCTGGCTAACATGGTGAAACCCCATCTCTACTAAAAATACAAAAAATTAGCCGGGCGTGGTGACAATCCAGGGTTGAAATCAATTTTTGTAGGTAAAGATTAATTTAGATCACAAAACATCAGACAAATTGAAGAAGGGTATTTTTATTGTTACAAATCACATTGCACAAATGAATATATATGTCCATCATGCTACAGCATCAGCAACCATAAAGCAGAGAGAACACATAGGGAGAAACAGATAAATACATTAGTCTTTTTATCTATGAAAAGGAAAAAGGAAAAAATAAGTAAGGACTTAGAAGACTTAAATAACATAACTAATAAACTTCGAATTATGTGTACCGAAGTCTGTATCTTGAAAGAGAACACAATGTGCTTTCTAGTATCCATGGATTATTTACAAAAATTGGTCATATTTTAGGTCACAAAGAAAAAAATCAGTAAATGCAAAAAATTCAAAAAATGCATCTTTCTATCACTCTGCAAATATCAATAACAACAAATAAAACCATCTGGAAATAAAAAATGAAATCTCTCTCCTTGAGTCATAGAAAAATCCTATTCATGACTGAAAAATATCAAGAAAAATAAAAATACAGAGAACCCAAAATATTTTTCTAGACACAATCCACAAATCACCTTCTGAGAATATGATCTTGTTTCACTTATTTACATTTGGTTAAATTTGAGGTCCAAGAGCCTGATAGCCACAGAGAAAATAAATAAAGGAGCTGAATCAACATTCCTGTTTGACTGACTCTAAATTTTTTCTTTCCACGTTAGTCATCAATGCCTTTCAGAGCATCAGAGCCATTTTTTCTTCATCTATAAAATGAGGAAGTTGAGTCACAAAACAACAACTAGTGTTTTCGTGTGGCTTACAGTAGGGCATGCAGTGTTTTGCATGTAATTCATGCTTTCCATGCATTCATGTTTAACCTTCATGTCAATTGTATGGGGTAAATACTAGTATCATGACTAATTTAAAAGAAAATACACTGAGGAATAGAGAATTTAAATAATATCTTCACGTTACATAGCTACTAACTAAATATTCAAGTAAAAATCTGAATTCAGAGAGTCTATTTGGCTGTAGACTTAGGCACATTTTAGAGATTGTCTGCCTCAAAGGTCCTCTCTAGCTCTGGAGTTCTGTTAAGACACATACCTCGGTATTCACGGAATGAATGTTTTAAATAATTAATCACAGAGCGAAGTATGGCTTTCAGTGAATGATAGGTGGATAAAAAGAATAACTATTCAGATGAGTTTTTCTCCAGGGTAAATAAAGAGTAAAATGCCAGCATCCAATCACACAAAACAACATACTCAATTGTTAATGAAACAAAAGAATTGTTTCAGTACTGTAGGCAGCACATGTCCCAAATAAGCTTTTTTAACCAACACAGATGGTGTAGGTTTGATCCAGAACTGTTACATAAACACTTAGCTTATAAACGAAATTGTCCAACCTCAGTGACAAATAGCTGTACATCTGCTTAATAATCATTCCTGTATCAATTTTAGGAGAGAGCACTGTAATTATTTTCCCTGATTACAAAGAATTTGGAAATGAATCACACAGATGCTTTGCTATGTACAGTTAGACAATTATTTTCCTCCCCTTCCTTACTACTCAATATTATTTCTTTATTATGTTGAACCTAAAAATTGAACTAGGAAAGGTAAATGTTAGCCAATATACCAAAGATAGTAATCTCCCAAATTGCTACTACTGGAAAAATAATTCTATCATATGGAGTCTATTCGATTGATTGTGAAATTGCTGTCCTCATTAAATGGTATGCATGACCTTAGTAGTATAACCACCATTTTCCTCTTTTAGAGACCCAATAATTTCATTGCCTCTCTTTCATCCTTGGAATACAAATCTTGTCTAATAATAAAATGTTCCATCTTATTCTTGGCCCATCTCATCTATTGCTGCTACACTCCCTTCAATTAGACTCCTCAAAAAAATTTTAATTATTTATTATGTGGCTATCAATCTAGTAGATACTATAGGGGATAAAAATAAGACATAATATTGGACAGTAAGTATTTATATCGCAGGTGCATATTGTTCTGTATTTGTAGAAGGAACTCATGCAACAATACCTTACACAGCTTAGGAGAATTGTTATAGAAGTTTTTCAGGGGTTCATATGAACAAGATAATTTGTTTGAGAGATTCAAAGAAGTGTAGAATCTGAGCTTTGTAAATTTTCTTCTGACATTGCTTTTAGAATTGCATTATTGAATAATAGATTCTTAGATGGCCAACAAATATATAAGGAGTACTTTCTATATGACTGATATGTGGCAAGGTCTTTAAGGCAGAGTTGTCCTTGTTATCTTGGAATCTTAGAGATGAAAGAGATATTAAACCACTCACTGATTAAGTATCTCAAATGAGAATTTAAAAGTAGATGAATGTCTGTATAAAAATACAGTACTGTAGCCCATATAGAAACCAATAGAAGTAACTGAGTTATGTTTATTAAAGAACAGTCATGTGCTTAATATCAGGATAAGCAGATTATATAGTAGAGTAAGTATTACTGAATTCTGCAAACATAAGTTTGAACCTTGCCCTACCACTCACAACCTGTGATCTGACAGCGATAAAGATCAACATTAAAAGAAGAAAAGCCTCCAGGTGTGGTGGCTCATGCCTGTAATCCCAGCACTTTGGGAGGCCGAGGTGGGCGGATCACCCGAGTTCAGGAGTTCAACATCAGCCTGGCCAACATGACAAAATTCCGTTTCTACTAAAAATACAAAAATTAGCCAGTCATGGTGATGCATGCCTGGAATCTCAGCTACTCTACTCAGGAGCCAGAAGCAGGAGAATGGCTTGAACCCGGGAGGCAGAGGTTGTGGTAAGCCGAGATCACGCCACCGCACTCCAGGCTGGGCAACAGAGCAAGGCTCTGTCAAAAAGAAAGAAGACAGAAAGAAAGAATGAAAGAAAGAGGCAGAGAGATGAAGGAAGGAAGGGAAGGAAGGGAAGGAAGGGAAGGAAGTGGGGAGAGAGAGAGAGAAAGGAAAGCAAGAAAGGTAAGTCATGTGTGGTCAGTCTTTGAAAACTCCTGTTCTAATACTCTACGACTGATGAGACCTACTCAAGATTCTCAGAGTGTATGTGCGTAAAATAAAGTAGGTTCCTATTTTGAACGTCGTTTTTTCCTATGATAATATGACATTTCACAAATGTTAAAAGTACAACTTCTTTATTTATTTATTTTTATTCTATATTAAGTTCTAGGGTACATGTGCCCTAGAAGTATAATAAAAGGTACAACTGTTTGTAAGAAAGTTAACCCTAAGCTTGCCTCCGAATTCCTGAGAATATCAAATCAATAATTGTATAAAACCATTAATATTTTATTGGACCAGTAAATAATTATAATACGTTATTAATTAACATAATTCTGACATGATACCTTCGGGTGAGTAAAAATTTAGGAATAGTCATAATCTTACTGGTATTCTGGCCATAAAGTCAAGAGTTTTTTGTTAACTAAGTGAGCTATGGTAAAAAAAAATTACGAAAGTTATTCACAGTGAACATAGTGTTCTATTGTTTTTGTTTGAATTGAACAGCAAACACACCATTATAAATAGTGCAAAACCAGTTCATTTCACCCATCGAAAATTGAGTTGGTGCATGAACCAACAGCAAATTCATCTATTACTTTAGAAAAGCAAAGTTATAAATGCCATTATTCATGAATAAAAACAACTTTCCTACTTTACATAAACAATTTAACACAGCTCATTTCATTCAGGTGTACATGATGAGAAACAATTTATATACAATATTTTTCTCTGTATCTGCTATGTCCTCATATTGCATTCATTTCCCAAGAGTAGTTGTTTAAAGAAAGCAACTGAAGAGCTTTACCTACAGCTAGATGATTTTCTATAAGAAAAACATTGCTAACGTAAAGTTTTGCCCTATATTATGAAAGAGCCAAGAGCCCTGATATTCTTCAACAGCACAGAAACCGGCACAGATTTTAGTTAAATGGTGCCCATTTTGTTAATACCATTACTGATGGCAGTACTAGAAGTGTTCATGATAATAGTAGCACTAATATTTGTACTTGACATCTCTTGAAGGAAATCATAAATTGCTAAGATTAGAAAAGATTCACATCTTTCAGAAACATATACAGTCTATATGTGGAAAAGTTAAGAGAAACAAGCAAAATAACTTCCCAGAAATGAATAAATGGAATATTTGCTTCTTTACTATATTCTTCTTGTGTGCCACATATCTGTCTGGGCCAAGTGTGATCCAATAATAACGGAGGTTCTGCCACAATCCTTGGTGTTTTTACTATGCTTCCTCATGTTAACACTTTTGAAGGGAAAGAATTTGAGAATCTCATTTCCATTATATGTTAATCAATCCTCCCTCATTTGGAGAAACAGTACATGACCTTTCCATACTAAGTATCAGAATAATATGAGGATAATTCTTTAGGGAGCTATTTTCAAAGTATGTATATGAATTTGGGTGTTAACAGATAACAGTTGGGCACATGGCTGCAAATTACTGATAAAGTTTGCTGAGCAGTGCTCCAAGTAGTATTTCATTTTGCCTACAGTTAAGACTGACCTTGTCTCTCTGTGTCGCTCTCTCAATTTGTGCCTGGTAGTCAGTAGAAAGTGAAGAATAATGTGGTCAGTTTTCTTACTCATCTATTTTTTTTTCTCTTTTCAAATTGGTGTCTTTTTTTAATTACACTTTAAGTTCTAGGGTACATGTGCACAACGTGCAGTTTGTTACATACGTATACATGTGCCGTGTTGGTGTGCTGCACCTGTTAACTCGTCACTTGCATTAGGTATATCTCCTAAAGCTATCCCTCCCCCTCCCCACATCCCACTACAGGCCCAGGTGTGTGACGTTCCCCTTCCTGCATCTAGTTTTATTGAAAGCAAAATGTTGCTCTTTCTTGCTGCTTTTTTTCCAGGTGTCAAATAAACCTTCCCTGGCCAGAGAAGATGCCAGTTCTCTCTTTTCCTGTGAAAGTGATTTATCAAATACATTTATGAAACTTATAAAACACATACGATAGCTTTTGTTTAAAATTCATTTGTGTCTTTTATATTCGACATCTGTCTCACCCACTAGAATGTAAGCTTCGGAAGAGCAGGGAACACAGAATTTGATTATATTAAATTCCAAAACTTCGCACAGTATTTATATTGGTTAAATGATGACTATTATGAAACTATAAGAGGAAAACAAAATACCTCAATTACAGAATCTAAAATTCTCCACATGAAGTAAGAACTGACGTGATATTGGAACAAAGTGCTTGGCCCTCAGAGGAGTTTACGTAAGCACAGAATATTAATCATTACTGATTGATTTTCATTACATACACAGAGACACTCTTGTTAAACTTGGTGTCTTATAATTTCTGTTGGAAATAGTAACTATAAACAATCTGTTAATCACTGTATAGGTTTTATTTGAGTTGAGTTAAATAGATTCTATATATTCTCAAATAGATTAAGGTCAGACTTAAAAAAGGCCAATTTAATCAGTTCCTTCAGCTTCACTGTTTGTGAAAATAGCCACAACAATGGATGAGAAAATAGTGTGGCAATATTATCATGACAAATGAAGCGATGAACAAGCAGATATTTTCCAGAAAGCATTTCACTCTACATGAAATGTGTTGTGACATCACATCTTACCTGTGGAGCTTCTTTATACGGTTTAGGAATTCATTCCAACACCATTAGCACCTACCTATATTTCTACTCTACATTAGAATTTTTTAAAAAGTGTTTTGGCTAATAGCCAATTATTATTAAACTTTATGATGAAGCTGTATCTGAAAGCAACATTTTAAAGTAATTCATTAGCTCATAATTTTTCATAATCTATTTCTTCAGTTTTTTGAATACTGGGATAAACTGCAGAGGCTTATAGAAGAAATCTACTAGCTAGAGTAATGTCTTGATGGCAAAAACTTAATATTGCAAGAAAAGCTTCTGCTTTTTAAGTTTTTACTCAAGTAAAAAAATATGCAGCTAAATTAAGGGTGAGGAAAGTGGCTGTGCTCACGTGTGCTCACACAAAGCTTGGTGGAAACTTCTGGCTGACAACAGTATAACACCTGCAAAAGTACTTTAAATAATTCATGGATATTGCTCAAATGTTTGTAGCATCAAATAAATTTAAGATAAAATGCCAACATATTATCTGTGAGTCCTTGACTCTGGTAATGGAAGGATTAATAGCTGAAAGACTGAAACACTGTAGAAACAGTGATGTTTAACATCTCCTACATAGCAAGACTTAAATTCTGTCACCAAAACTAGAGTAAACTTAGCAACTGAAAACATCTAGGTTCTCCTCCTGTCTCTAACCTTCTACATCTACACTAGCAAAATGTGGGCATTAATATCTCTGAAGTGCTTTGCTAATATTCAATGGAATTACATGCAGAAATGGTATAGCAGAGTGACTAGAACAGTTACATATGTTAATTTATTCTATGTCTGACTGAGGATTCCATTAAGAATATCCATAAGGAGAAGGGATGAAAAGAATACTTAATCGAAGCTCAAAAATAACAGCCAACATGCACGTAGTGCTTGCATTGCACCTGACACTTTTGTGGTATACATGTAATACAAGATCTACTCATTTAATCACAGACACTCTTTTGAGGCATTACATAATGGAATATAAGCACAGAGAGGTTGACAAACTTGTCCAAGATCATATACTAAATGAGGGGAAGAGTCAGGATTTTAACAAAAGCTGTCAGCTCTAGAGTCCATGCTAGACTACCTCTGTAAAATCTAGACTTGGTTCTAACAATACTGGTATGTTGAACTTTGATTAAACCCAGCTAATAGTGTTTTAATTTAATTGGGAGAGACATACATGATCTTTAAAATGTCTGCATTAAACTTGGTGAGTTTCCAACAAACATGAAGGCATTTGGGATGGCACAATTTGAAATCTATGTGGCATAGCACATTTGAAATCCAGTGTCAGTGTCCTTGGGGGAACCTCAAAGAGATTGGCTGTCATCATCTGTGGCTGCTGAAATTTAGGTACAGAAAGATGTCCATATGGCTAAATTAAAAGAAAAAAGAGCAGAAGTGTTGAATTTCATTTTGCCGCTTCTTATGGCTAATGCTCCAAAGAAACATTGAGAAAACAATTGATGTTTGTTTATGTAATTTTTTAAAAAAATTTCCTAGCAATGCTAGATATACTATTATTAATAATGTTCATGTGCATATTCACTTCGCTAAATACTTTACCTATGTGACTATACTTGTTCTCATAGTAATCATATGGAAGAATCTATTTTTAAATTAGTTTTACATAACAAGCAGCTTAGATGAGATGAAAGCATGGATTTCCCAACTCACACAGCTAGTAAACAGTAAAGCCTGAATTTGAATCCAAATCTTTACTTACAGATTCTATTTGAGGCACCTCCCATCGTGCTGAGGATGAAAATTTTCACATAATTAAAATGCTAGAAATTATTTAAAATCATAACTCATTGTATTATGCAAAGTGGATCTGATTGGATCATATCTGCTGTTGTCACATTAATTTTTTGATTTGAAATGGTGCCTATGGTGATGCAAAAAAGGGGAATTTGTTAGAAGTAGAAATGCTGATGTTGGGGGTTTGGGGTTAAATAGACTAAAACTGCCCCACTAATATCAGCTCTGAGAAGGTATCTTAGTTCAAACTTAGTGTTCTTTTCCTGGATCTCACAGTGATTTATGCAAAGTTGAGTTCTGACCATAAGAACATCTGTTAAAGATCTTGTTTGCTGCTATTGCAGGGAATTTTTTTTTTCAAATGGGACTCTTAAAAACTCTTGAACTATAAATCTGCTTGTAAGAACTACCGGCTAATAAAAATAGTATGTACAGATAACATTTAAGATTTCTAATATTACTATTTGTAGTAGCCCATCATTGTACAGTAGAGAAATCCAATTATCAGCTTCTAGTATGATGCTGTTCATAACGCAGGGGCAGAGAGTGTTTCACACGTGGTCAGTGCACACGGGCCATCCAGATTTGCTAATCAGTTCAGGAAAAGCAGTTCCAAAGATGTACACTGATTTCTGCCAGAGGTATGCTGTGTCAGTGTACCAGTTCCACAGAAGCATGCTTCACATTGAAAGAATAAGTTGTTTAAAATCCATTGAATGAAATCCCGGAACTATCCTAAATTATAACCTCACTTAACAGAGAGTCATCTTAATTAGCCACATGAAAGAAATGCCCATTCAAGAGCAATCTTGCCTTCTGAGTGCCCAGGACAATTTGCATTTAGTATTAGGCTGGTGCAAAAGTAGTTGCACTTCTTATCATTAAAAGTAATACTTCAGTATCTGCAGTAGCACTAACAAATGATCAGTATTTTGTAAAACCTGATACTGTCGGAGAAATTATTTTTCTGGGTTTTCAATAAACATGTCCTTTAGTAATCACAAACTAATTTGTGAGTTCTCAGGGTAATAAAGTGAAGAGTATGTGGGCTCCAAAGTCTGATGTATATGAATCTTAACTTCAGCTTGATCTCTTACTAGGTGGGTGATATTGGCAACATCACATAACCACTTTAATGTTCAATTTCTTCATCTTTAAAGATAATGATAATAATTATATCAGCGCCTTCTGTAAAGCACAAGAAATATTGCATATAAATAAATAATGCATATAAATAATATTCTGACATTCTAGCAGCCATTAAAATATTAGTGGATGTTGATGTTATTATGAATAATGTTTTTTTATTAATATTACTCCTTTATTGAGAGGTTGCAGCTAATGATCATAAGCTTGTGACTCTAGTCTTTCTTGGATAGAATCAATTTATTCCATTAGTGATACCCAAGAAATTAATTTCATGGAAAGCCATGAACACTTAAAGTTTAGATATTCACAAAGTACTTGGGCTCCAAGATAATTTCATCTGTGCTTTTGCTTGAATGTGTCTCCCAAAGTTCATGTGTTGGAAACTCAATTCCCAACGCGACCGTAATGAAAGGTGGGACTTTAAGAGGTGATTAGGTCATGAGGTATGTTGTTCCATTTTCTATTGCTATAAAGGAATACCTGAGACTAGATAATTTAAAAGGAAAGGAGCTTTATTTAGTTCATGATTCTTCAGGTTGTACCAGCATGGTACCAGCATCTGCTCGGCTCTGGTGAGGCCTCGGGAAGCTTTTACTTATGGCAGAAGCCAAAGGGGGAGCAGGTGTGTCACACGGCAAGAGAGGGGGAAGAAAGAGAGGAAGAGGTGCCAGTCTTTTTCTAAACACAGCTCTCACATGAAATAATAGAGTGAGAGCTCACTCCTTACCACAGGGAGTGCACCAAGCCATTTGTGAAGGATCCACACTCAAGACACAAACTCCTCCCACAAGGTCCCACCTCCAACATTGGGGGTTACATTTCAACAGGAGGTTTTGGAAGGGAAAACATCCAATCTATACTATGAGGGTTCTGGCCTTATAAGTGGATTAAATGCTTTATTATGAGAGTGGGGAAGCTACCACAGGTAAGAAGGATGAGTTTGGTTCTCTTCATCACTAAAATGATGGAAAATACAATTTTAAACTTCAAGTACTCCGATATTCCTATGACTCAATCTTAACATATTAATTCCTTTTTAGTTTCACTGTATGACATAATTTTGCAGATGAGATATTTGTAATGGGCTGTTACTCAAAGTCTGCTCACACATCTATTGCTTAAAGTCTCTCTGCAAAGTTTCCTGGGTCCTTTTAATGAAAGTGGTAAATGTACATGGACAAAGACCTCTGTCTTCAACAAAATCTCAGTACAATCAGCTTGATACTTTTTCTCAGTTTAATTTTAAATTAATACTCAGATTTTTATAGTAATTGAACTTATCTACCATTATTTTAGAAATAATTGGGAGGCCCATGTTTAGAATTTAGCTGCTTTGGGCCTCTGTTAATCTTTCCTACAACCTTTTCCTCACATCCATTTTTTAGATATAATGAATAATAATTACACAAGTCTTTAATGATTAATGTTGTTTTCATATCAAGAATAAACAAAATTTTTTATTTCTCATCTTCTTATCTCTCATTCTTTAAGTCTATAAATATAGCAACCTGGAAGACATATGGCACCAAATTTATTTGCAGAAATTATTCCACTAGTGATTAATAAAAGCTAATTGTCTCAACAGATTCATGCTGAACATATATTTATTCAACAGGAAATTTCCTCAATCAATCAATCACTGCCTATTGAAAATTTATTTTTAAAGTATTATATCATTTAGAAAAAGAACTCATTGACATTTTACAATTTTCAGTGATATTTAATGATTTTGCCTGCTAAATCAAAAATAGAACCATATAAATACTGCTTTATGAAATTATAGCATTTTCATTATAAAATTAGAAAAACATAGATGTGCAAAAATTATAAAATCTCAATCACATATTTTTATTATATTTAAAAATCATTTGAGAATTATCTCTTTTGCTTCTGGGATAAGAATAATCTCAGTTGAATTTTTCTAAGTAAAGGAGGGATCTGACCCCCAAAACATTGTCTACAGTGAAGATTTCTTCTGAAAGACAAATTACACTCTTAATCATAGTAAATTTAAATTTTATATCCACAGTTTCACTATAATTCAACAGATATAATTACCTACAGACAGAAAACAACATGGTAGGTGCTTTCTCACCAAACTAAAAATAAACAGATGAGTAAGCCTAAAAACCCAAGGATAACTGATAATATTATTCAGTTATAGGAGGTTCTACCAGATAGAAAAAGAAGGTAGGAGTAGAAAAAATATGCCTAGGTTATTTGTATTTCAATATAAGAACATTATGTGCATTCTGAAATTTTGACAAGATGCCCGTGATAATAATAGTACTATGTTTTACCAAACTCCTAAATCAAATAGAAAAAAATCACTTTGGAGTTCAAGATATACAATAGTCAAAAAATTTTTTCCAGCCCAATCTATGAAAAAAAAGGACTCCTAAGAGATAGGAAAATATCTGGAAAAAAGAGGAAATGCAGTTATATCTGTGGGGCTGTGATGAATATGGAAAGCAAAGGCAAAGAGAGCTAGAAATAATTCAGTTATGGTTGGATAGAAGCGGAGGCCACTGGTGGCTTATTAGCTCAGAGTAAAGTTGAAGAGTGGGATGAGGTTGAGTGGGGTTGGGAGTCTACTCTTCCAAAATGACTCAGGATGTAGATGTGTTCATTGTGGCTAATTATCTGTGCCCGTTCTGAGAAGTATGCAGATTTAGACATCTTAGGAAGCTCAATAGTCAGTGAGGACCTTCTATTTTTAATAGATCATTTATACATTATTTGATTTGATTAAAGAGAGAGAGAGTTGCTGCCCTCATGCAGCTTTGTAGCTTGTATCCAGCTGGGGAAGGCTCATCTCCCTGCCCTTTTGGGTGGAGGCAGGAAAGATAACAGCAGAGTAGAGTCTCATGGAGGGTCTCTTCAGGACAGCTGTATTTTGAATCATAATGAGAGAAGATGACTCAAATCTCCTGTGTTATGAAAACTACTACACAGTTTCAAAAGGGGCTTTTCCTGTGCAATCGTAATGGGCAGAAATAGAAAGCCCACAGATGGAGAAAATTCTGGCTCTGGCTGTCATGAAAACAAGAGTCTCCAGGAGTGTGAGACAATGCCACGCGTCTTCATTTCCTAGGGCTGCCCTCACAAAGTACCACATCCAGGTGGCTTAATATGGGAGAAATTTATTCTCCCATATTTCTGGAGGCCAGAAGCTCAATATCATTGTATCAACAAGGTAATGCTCCAGAGAGAGTCTGAGTAGAAAGAATCCTCCCTTACTCTTCCTAACTTCTGCTGGTAGCCATCAATGCTTGGTGTTTCTTAGCTGGCAGCTGCATCACTCTAATTTCTGCCTCTGTTCTCACATGGTGTCCCCCTGTGTGTCCCTGTGTCTTAACATGGTCCTCTGCCACCTGTCATGTTCTTCCTATGAATATAACGACACCAGTCATATTGAATAAGGGTCCCTCCTACTCCAGCATGATCTCATCTGAACTAATTCCATCCGCAAGACCATCTTTCCAAATACAGTAACATTTTAAGGTATTGGGGGTCAGGACTTCAACGTATCATTTTGGAAGACAAAATAAAACCATTAACACTAGGCAAGCCAAAATTTTGAAAAAATCAACAGTCTCCTTCTTTAGTTATAGTTTTCAGAGGTAGAGGAACTAGATTAAGATTGAAAAGAGAAAAAAATAAAGTTTTAATGTTTGCTAAAGTAGGGAAGATTTAAGCATAGTATTTTTATGATTAAGAGAACTTTCAAAGTAACAAAGATACCAGTTTTACAAACTAATTAATTGAACTTTTATTTCATTAAATAAATTAAATTTATTCTTCATTTCTTAATAACTTTATTTGTCTTAAGCATGTTACATTTTATTAGTACTATAAATGCCTTTTCCAACTATATTTTCAAAGTTTTTCTTTACCCTAATCCCACATTGCATAGGGATGTAAAAAGGGCTTTAGACTTTCAAGATTCCATAGGACTTAAATAGATAACCAATAACATTTATTTTATAAATGTTTTAACCTTTAACTCTAAAACATCAGTGCCGTTATTTTCCATCTTATATTTAACCTTTCAAATCCATTTTCATACACAGAATTTGCTATTCAAGTTTCATGTCAGGTCAACAAATATGTGCTAAACAATAATTAGGCCTCATGTGATTATTAAGAATATGGATTATAAAGCCAGAATGCATGGCTTCCTACCCTCCCTCACTGTTTCCTAGCTTGCTAATAGTGGTCATGTTACTTAACTTTCTATGCCTCCATTTTCTCATTACTAACAAGGATATAATAATAGTACTTACCTGGTAGGGTTATTCAGAGAATTACATAGATTAATATACTGAAAACCTTAAGAGGGTTTGCCATCATGCCTACTATGATGAAAGTGTTGTGTATGTATATAAGCTATTATTATCAACCTATAAACTGATACGGAAATACAACACCATACATATCTTTAGGAAGACTTCCCATATATCTAGTTTAAGACAGATGGAATGGGAAGCTTTTATATATATATTCATTCATATATAAATATATACACATACATATATATATATATATAACAATACTACTTAGTCATAAAAAAACAAAATCATTGTTTTTCAGCAACCTGGATGGAACTGGAGGCTATCATCTTAAGTGAAATAACTCAGAAACAGAAAGTGAAATACCACTTATTCCCATGAGTAAGTGGGAACTAAACAAAAGGCACACATAGACATATAGAGTAGAATAATAGACACAGTAGACTTCAAAAAATTGAAGGGTGGGAGAGGGATGAGGGATGAAAAATTGTCTACTGGGTACACTGTTTACTATTAGGGTGACTGGTACAATAAAAGCTCAAACTTCACCACTTCGCAATATATCCATGTGACAACACTGTATGTGTACCCTTTAAATCCATAAAAATAAAAAAATTCTGAAAAAATAAGTTACTGCACTCTCAATAGAAACTTGGGAAGAGTGCCAGAATAAAGAGCCAGTGGAAAAAGAAATGAAAAACACAGAAAGTAGGAGGCATAGTCAACACATTCTTAGCAAATGATTACAAGTGGAGTTAAGGAGGAAAAAGTGATGACTCCAAGGTGTCTGCAGAAGAAGTTCCTTAGGGTGATGCCTGCTTTACCATGCATATTTTATCTCACAAGTCACATATGGTATTATTAGTAGTAGTGGTACCTGACATCTTGTGTTTCTCTGCCCTTCTAAGTCTTCAAACCCATACTGCCATGAATTTAATTCTTTACTTTTTTTAAAAGGTATTATGGCCTCTAATTTTGTTCCTACCAATCAGTCATAGTTTTGTCTGCAAGTCAAAAGAAGCATTATAATGTAACTATGAAAAAAGAATTTTCATCTGGGAAAATGTAATTACAAAACTCATTTATGAAACCCTATCCATATGATAGTTTATTATATTATTCACTCTATTGTGCTTGTGAGTGTGACTATGAGTAGTATCAGAGAAACTTCTAGCAATAATTTCAATATTGTAGGTTATTTAAAAACCAGTACCAGCATTATGAAAGATTTTAGAGAACATTTTCTTCACATTAGATATTACTTACAAAAAAAGATACAGGAAGCACTTGAAAAACTTAGCATATACATGTAGTAAAAATTATTATCATATTACCTTATATAACTAAAATTAATACATTAATGGTAATTTTATAAAATTACATTTTAATTTAATAATTGATAAATTAATAACCAAAATCAATAAAATAGATATCTGTATGTAACCTCATTAGACTTCTATCCTATTTTAAAATCAAACTAATACTTAATCTAAAAATATAAATAAAAACAAAACTCTAACTCTCTAAGTTAAATTCTATCAACAGAATTTAGTAATACATAGTAATTTGTGTTCAATGAATTACTTATAAAAAACTATTTGTAATTATACTTATTTTTTAATATAGTAATGTCAGATATTATTCTCACATCTTCATTAACTATGAAGAATTGAGGAAAATTTGGGCTACTTTTAGACCTTACGTCCCACTTTTAATGGGAAAAGTATCCATAGTATAGATATAATTCAAAACAAAGATGCATAAAAAATTTGACAAAATCTTTATAGAATAAATTCTAGGACCTAAATAAAACAAAAAATAGTTGATATGAATATAAGAGTCACAGTGATGATATTCAATGTAATTTATTGGTGAGATTTGTTGATATGAATATAAGAGTTACAGTGATGATATTCAATGTGATTTATTGGTGAGATTTGTTGATATGAATATAAGAGTTACAGTGATGATATTCAATGTAATTTATTGGTGAGATTTGAATTCCAACTTTTCTATGCCATGAAATTAGAAATGATACTAAATAAGAACAACTAAACCAATCTTTCATTAAAAACTTTCAGAATTTATAAGATGAGCAAAAAGTTTAAAAATCACTAAAAATCTCAATGTCAAACTATCAGATCCTAAACTCATAAAGAGGAAGATGATTAGCACAGCAGTTCCGAACACAACCCAGTAGATGGCAGTAGGCTGTTACAAAGTCAGAAAGATTGAGAAATAAATTATACATTGCTAGTATTACACACGTAGATAGAGCATCTAATAAAAAGAGTATGCTATTCTTTCTAATATAATACAGGTACCACACCCTAAAATGCATTATAATTTATCCTGATTTTGTGGTAGTGACCTATACATTTCTGAACAGTACAAACAGCTAATACGCCTTCACATAAAATGGCAACAATTACTCATAACTCAATCTCAGTAAAATTCAATTATAATTAAGAAATTTAGAGTTGGTTTAATATGAGTAAAACAAATATTAGCTTTGAGTTTCTAATTCATTCATGTGGGAAAAATAAGAAAAATATAAAGAGGAAACATTTTGGAACAGAAACTGTTAGTGACCAGGTATCATAAAATAGGGATTTCAGATGTGATTTATGCACTTCAACTGTGTAATTTTGAGTATAATTGTGTAATTGTGTCATTGAACATGTTTGTACCTTAATTTCTTTATTTCCACAATAGTAATCACAAGCCTTTTCCAACACAACTCAAACTCTATACATAAAATAGCGTATGCAAAGGAAGGGAAAAATACTATGCAAATGTAACATTATTTTCAGCAACATGAAGTTAAAAAAAGGAGTTTTAAAAAGAGAATTTGTCCAAAGGCATCATGATTCAGAAAATAAACTGCTGAGAAAAGTCAGTGGATTTGGTGCTCTGAAAGTTGTTCTAGAGCATATCTTGAATAACGTGCTAAATATATTTTGACCTGGATGAAGTTCGCCTTCCCATTGGCCCTATGGTATGGTCTAGAGGTGACACACACAGGCTCCAAAGTTTGGACACCCAGGCTCATAATTAACTTTCCATTCACTTTACTATGTGACCTTGAGTAAATAACCTAAGTCTCTGTGCCTTAGCTTGTTCATATCTGTGATGGAGTAGTAACAATAACTACCTCAACTTGAACAAATACCTGCCAGTTTCTTCCTCTAAAATGGAGGTAACATCTTGTCATTGTATTGTGAGCTTCAAATGAGAATGTTTATGAAACGTATACAAATGTAATGCAGAAAGCTTTCCACTGACTAATATTTCAGCTTTATTTTTTACTAATTCCATTACCTATTTTGTATTACAATAATGAATATATACAGAGATATATCTACACCCACACGAAGAGGATATCTTACTGGATGATTTTCAGATACCACACTCAAGGATTGCTTTCAAATAGCATCAAGAGTACCCCTTGTGTTAGCAAACAAGGGAAGAATTATGCATGCAGCCTAGCAAGCCCCTGAACATTTTCCCTATTCATTAGCCAGAAAAGGGCTGTGGTATTACTCTTCCATTATAAATAAATCAAATATCATTACAAATAATTAATAACAGTGTTATTGTCCTATTATCCTTTTTCCAAAATGTAAATGCTCTTCTGTTTTCCCCAATTGCTTATGGAATTGTTTGGCTCACCTTGCCTTCTCTCATTCAATTCATAATTTGAAAATGGGTTTTCACGTTTAAAGTATTATTTGAGGCCATGGAAGAGAGTACATTTATCTGGTCTCTGAAGGTACATAGTCCATGGCTCAAAACCCTTCAACGACCCAAGAAAACCATGAGTGTCATGAAAATAGTGAGAAAGAGGAGGGCACCCAAGACGGCCGAACAGGAACAGCTCCGGTCTACAGCTCCCAGTGTGAGCGACGCAGAAGACGGGTGATTTCTGCATTACCATCTGAGGTACCAGGTTCATCTCACTAGGGAGTGCCAGACAGTGGGCGCAGGACAGTGGGTGCAGCACACCGTGTGCAAGCTGAAGCTGGGTGAGGCATCGCCTCACTCAGGAAGCACAAGGGGTCAGAGAGTTACCTTTCCTAGTCAAAGAAAGGGGTGACAGATGGCACCTGGAAAATCGGGTCACTCCCACCCTAATACTGCGCTTTTCCAACGGGCTTGAAAAACAGCGCACCAGGAGATTATATCCCACACCTGGCTCAGAGGGTCCTACGCCCATGGAGTCTCACCAATTGCTAGCACAGCAGTCTGAGATCAAACTGCAAGGCGGCAGCGAGGCTGGGGGAGGGGCGCCTGCCATTGCCCAGGCTGGCTTAGGTAAACAAAGCAACCTGGAAGCTCGAACTGGGTGGGGCCCACCACAGCTCAAGGAGGCCTGCCTGCCTCTGTAGGCTCCACCTCTGGGGGCAGGGCACAGACAAACAAAAAGACAGTAGTAACCTCTGCAGACTTAAACGTCCCTGTCTGACAGCTTTGAAGAGAGCATTGGTTCTCCCAGCACACAGCTGGATATCTTAGAACGGGCAGACTGCCTCCTCAAGTGGGTCCCTGACCCCTGGTCCCCGAGCAGCCTAACTGGGAGACACCCCCCAGTAGGGGCAAACTGACACCTCACATGGCCGGGTACTCCTCTGAGACAAAACTTTCAGAGAAACGATCAGACAGCAGCATTCGCGGTTCACAAAAATCCGCTGTTCTGCAGCCACCACTGCTGTTACCCAGGCAAACAGGGTCTGGAGTTGACCTCCAGCAAACTCCAACAGATCTGCAGCTGAGGGTCCTGTCTGGTAGAAGGAAAACTAACAAACAGAAAGGACATCCACATCAAAAACCGATCTGTACATCACCATCATCAAAGAACAAAAGCAGACAAAACCACAAAGATGGGGAAAAAACAGAGCAGAAAAACCAGAAACTCTAAAAAGCAGAGCACCTCTCTTCCTCCAAAGGAACACAGTTCCTCAACAGCAACAGAACAAAGCTGGACGGAGAATGACTTTGACGAGTTGAGAGAAGAAGGCTTCAGATGATCAAACTACTCCGAGCTACGGGAGGAAATTCAAACCAACGGCAAAGAAGTCGAAAACTTTGAAAAAAATTTAGACGAATGTATAACTAGAATAACCAATACAGAGAAGTGCTTAAAGGAGCTGAAGGAGCTGAAAGCCAAGGCTCGAGAACTACGTGAAGAATGCAGAAGCCTCAGGAGCCGATGCGATCAACTGGAAGAAAGGGTATCAGCCCTGGAAGAGGAAATGAATGAAATGAAGCGAGAAGGGAAGTTTAGAGAAAAAAGAATAAAAAGAAATGAACAAAGCCTCCAAGAAATATGGGACTATGTGAAAAGACAAAATCTACATCTGATTGGTGTACCCGAAAGTGATGAGGAGAATGGAACCAAATTGGAAAACACTCTGCAGGATATTATCCAGGAGAACTTCCCCAATCTAGCAAGGCAGACCAACATTCAGATTCAGGAAATACAGAGAACAGCACAAAGATACCCCTCGAGAAGAGCAACTCCAAGACACATAATTGTCAGATTCACCAAAGTTGAAATGAAAGAAAAAATGTTAAGGGCAGCCAGAGAGAAAGGTTGGGTTACCCACAAAGGGAAGCCCATCAGACTAACAGCGGATCTCTCAGCAAAAACTCTACAAGCCAGAAGAGGGTGGGGGCCAATATTCAACATTCTTAAAGAAAAGAATTTTCAACCCAGAATTTCATATCCAGCCAAACTAAGCTTCATAAGTGAAGGAGAAATAAAATACTTTACAGACATGCAAATGCTGAGAGATTTTCTCACCACCAGGCCTGCCTTACAAGAGCTCCTGAAGGAAGCACTAAACACGGAAAGGAACAACCGGTACCAGCCACTGCAAAATCATGCCAAATTGTAAAGACCACTGAGGCTAGGAAGAAACTGCATCAACTAATGAGCAAAATAACCAGCTAACATCATAATTACAGGATCAAATTCACACATAACAATATTAACTTTAAATGTAAATGGACTAAATGCTCCAATTAAAAGACACAGACTGGCCAATTGGATAAAGAGTCAAGACCCATCAGTGTGCTGTATTCAGGAAACCCATCTCACGTGCAGAGACACACATAGGCTCAAAGTAAAGGGATAGAGGAAGATCTACCAAGCAAATGGAAACCAAAGAAAGGCAGGGGTTGCAATCCTAGTCTCTGATAAAACAGACTTTAAACCAACAAAGATCAAAAGAGACAAAGAAGGCCATTATATAATGGTAAAGGGATCAATTCAACAAGAAGAGCTAACTATCCTAAATATATATGCACCCAATACAGGAGTACCCAGATTTATAAAACAAGTCCTGAGTGACCTACAAAGAGACTTAGACTCCCACACATTAATAATGGGAGACTTTAACACCCCACTGTCAACATTAGACAGATCAATGAGACAGAAAGTTAACAAGGATACCCAGGAATTGAACTCAGCTCTGCACCAAGCAGACCTAATAGACATCTACAGAACTCTCCACCTCAAATCAACAGAATATACATTTTTTTCAGCACCACACCACACCTACTCCAAAATTGACCACATACTTGGAAGTAAAGTTCTCCTCATCAAATGCAAAAGAACAGAAATTATAACAAACTGTCTCTCAGACCACAGTGCAATCAAACTAGAACTCAGGATTAAGAAACTCACTCAAAACCACTCAACTACATGGAAACTGAACAACCTGCTCCTGAATGACTACTGGGTACCTAACGAAATGAAGGCAGAAATAAAGATGTTCTTTGAAACCAACGAGAACCAAGACACAACATACCAGAATCTCTGGGACACATTCAAAGCAGTCTGTATAGGGAAATTTATAGCACTAAATGCCCACAAGAGAAAGCAGGAAAGATCCAAAATTCACACCCTAACATCACAATTAAAAGAACTAGAAAAGCAAGAGCAAACACATTCAAAAGCTAGCAGAAGGCAAGAAATAACTAAAATCAGAGCAGAACTGAAGGAAATAGAGACACAAAAAACCCTTCAAAAAATTAATGAATCCAGGAGCTGGTTTTTTGAAAGGATCAACAAAATTGATAGACTGCTAGCAAGAATAACAAAGAAGAAAAGAGAGAAGAATCAAATAGATGCAATGAAAAATGATAAAGGGGATATCACCACCGATCCCACAGAAATACAAACTACCATCAGAGAATACTACAAACACCTGTATGCAAATAAACTAGAAAATCTAGAAGAAATGGATAAATTCCTCGACACATACACTCTCCCAAGACTAAACCAGGAAGAAGTTGAATCTCTGAATACATCAATAACAGGCTCTGAAATTGTGGCAATAATCAATAGCTTATCAACCAAAAAGAGGCCAGGACCAGATGGATTCACAGCCAAATACTACCAGAGGTACAAGGAGGAACTGGTACCATTCCTTCTGAAACTATTCCAATCAATAGAAAAAGAGGGAATCCTCCCTAACTCATTTTATGAGGCCAGCATCATCCTGATACCAAAGCCTGGCAGAGACACAACCAAAAAAGAGAATTTTAGACCAATATCCTTGATGAACATTGATGCAAAAATCCTCAATAAAATACTGGCAAACTGAATCCAGCAGCACACCAAAAAGCTTACCCACCATGATGAAGTGGGCTTCATCCCTGGGATGCAAGGCTGGTTCAATATATGCAAATCAATCAATGTAATCCAGCATATAAACAGAACCAAAGACAAAAACCACATGATTATCTCAATAGATGCAGAAAAGGCCTTTGACAAAATTCAACAACGCTTCATGCTAAAAACTCTCAATAAATTAGGTATTGATGGGAAGTATCTCAAAATAATAAGAGCTATCTATGACAAACCCACAGCCAATATCATACTGAATGGGCAAAAACTGGAAGCATTCCCTTTGAAAACTGGCACAAGACAGGGATGCCCTCTCTCACCACTCTTATTCAACATAGTGTTGGAAGTTCTGGCCAGGGCAATCAGGCAGGAAAAGGAAATAAAGGGTATTCAATCAGGAAAAGAGGAAGTCAAATTGTCCCTGTTTGCAGATGACATGACTGTATATCTAGAAAACCCCATTGTCTCAGCCCAAAATCTCCTTAAGCTGATAAGCAACTTCAGCAAAGTCTCAGGATACAAAATCAATGTACAAAAATCACAAGCATTCTTATACACCAATAACAGACAAACAGAGGGCCAAATCATGAGTGAATTCCCATTCACAATTGCTTCAAAGAGAATAAAATACCTAGGAATCCAATTTACAAGGGACGTGAAGGACCTCTTCAAAGAGAACTACAAACAACTGCTCAAGGAAATAAAAGAGGATACAAAGAAATGGAAGAACACTCCATGCTCATGGGTAGGAAGAATCAATATTGTGAAAATGGCCATACTGCCCAAGGTAATTTATAGACTCAATGCCATCCCCATCAAGCTACCAATGACTTTCTTCACAGAATTGGAAAAAACTACTTTAAAGTTCATATGGAACCAAAAAAGAGCCCGCATCGCCAAGTCAATCCTAAGCCAGAAGAACAAAGCTGGAGGCATCACGCTACCTGACTTCAAACTATACTACAAGGCTACAGGAACCAAAACAGCATAGTACTGGTACCAAAACAGAGATATAGATCAATGGAACAGAATAGAGCCCTCAGAAATAATGCCACATGTCTACAACTATCTGATCTTTGACAAATCTGACAAAAACAAGCAATAGGGAAAGGATTCCCTATTTAATAAATGGTGCTGGGAAAACTGGCTAGCCATATGTAGAAAGCTGAAACTGGATCCCTTCCTTACACTGTATACAAAAATTAATTCAAGATGGATTAAAGACTTAAACATTAGACCTAAAACCATAAAAAACCTAGAAGAAAACCTAGGCATTACCATTCAGGACATAGGCATGGGCAAGGACTTCATGACTAAAACACCAAAAGCAATGGCAACAAAAGCCAAAATTGACAAATGGGATCTAATTAAACTAAAGAGCTTCTGCACAGCAAAGGAAACTACCATCAGAGTGAACAGGCAACCTACAAAATGGGAGAAAATTTTCGCAACCTACTCATCTGACAAAGGGCTAATATCCAGAATCTACAATGAACTCAAATGAATCTACAAGAAAAAAACAAACAACCCCATCAAAAAGTGGGTGAAGGACATGAACAGACATTTCTCCAAAGAAGACATTTATGCAGCCAAAAGACACATGAAAAAATGCTCACCATCACTGGCCATCAGAGAAATGCAAATCAAAACCACAATGAGATACCATCTCACACCAGTTAGAATGGCAGTCATTAAAAAGTCATGAAACAACAGGTGCCGGAGAGGATGTGGAGAAATAGGAACACTTTTACACTGCTGGTGGGATTGTAAACTAGTTCAACCATTGTGGAAATCAGTGTGGTGATTCCTCAGGGATCTAGAAGTGGAAATACCATTTGACCCAGCCATCCCATTACTGGGTATATACCCAAAGGATTATAAATCATGCTGCTATAAAGACACATGCACATGTATGTTTATTGCAGCACTACTCACAATAGCAAAGACTTGGAACCAACCCAAATGCCCACCAATGATAGACTGGATTAACAAAATGTGGCACATATACACCATGGAATACTATGCAGCCATAAAAAATGATGAGTTCATGTCATCATCCAGGGACATGGATGAAATTGGAAACCATCATTCTCAGCAAACTATTGCAAGGACAAAAAACCAAACACCGCATGTTCTCACTCCTAGGTGGGAATTGAACAATGAGAACACATGGACACAGGAAGGGGAACATCACACTCTGGGGACTGTTGTGGGGTGGGGGGAGGGGGGAGGGCTAGCATTAGGAGATATACCTAATGCTAAATGACGAGTTAATGGGTGCAGCACACCAGCATGGCACATGTATACATATGTAACTAACCTGCACATTGTGCACATGTACCCTAAAACTCAAAGGTAATAATAATAAAAGAAAAGAAAAAAAAAAAGAGGAAAAAAAAAAAGAAAATTGTGGGAAAGAGAAGACGTTCTATTCAAGTCCAAGCAAATATGTAAAGGTTATGTATGTAGTAATGCAAAATTTGGGACTATATATACATGTATATTTTCTTATTTTTGAATTAATGCACAGTGCGTTTATCAACCTATATGTGTATATATGTGTATATATGTTCTGACTTTGAAAGAATGTTCAAATATGTAATATCACGCAGATTGAGATTATTTTGCTTTTATGTTTGTTTAATTGCTTCTGTTGCAGGGAAAAAACATGCTTCACTCTGGGTTATCCTACTGGAACATTCAGCGCAGCCAGACAAAAATAAGCCACATATGACAGAATTTTCTCAGCTGCTCTACATGTTTGCCTTTTCCAACTCTATGTAAAAGAATATTGTCTCTACAAGTCAAACAGGGCCCACTTAGTTCACTAATCCCTAACATAACATTATCTCAAGAGATCATTTAACTTAGACATTTCTAAAAGTGGCACAGAATATTGAACCTCTAACCTGAAATGAAATGGTGTATACATTACTAGAACTGTAACAGATATAAATTTAATGTAATAACTAAAACCATTGTACAGTGGTATTATGAAACAACTTTTCCTTCCACCCTATTGGAAATAGGTGATAATCGTTGTTAATTATGAACAAAGGAATTCCCTGGTGTTACCTGTGTCTTTTTTTGGTTGCTGAAAATCTTTGATCCTTATTCCTTCTCCTTATTGGACTCAGCTGCCCTCACAGAGACACATTCTGGTTTGCTCTTACAAGCAATACCATTTTACTCCTCATGGGAAGGTCTGCAAGTGTTCTCTCCTTCTAATGAATGTGTAGGTTACTCTATTTCTACAGTTCAGAACTCATAAGTATATTGTTGCTGCACAATGACTCCTCACCCTGTAAGCCAAGTATCAAGATAACTGTATCTACCTGACTTCTTAGTCAACCTTTTCATTGGTTCTGAATTCAAGCAGGGAAAATGTTTTTATTAAGCCGTATCAAATTTCAACAATGAAGAAATATAAATATATCATCTAGGGATACAGATACATGTAGTAAAAGTATAGATATGCTTGAGAATAATATGCTACAAGCCTCAGGTTAAACAGAAGTCTTACTACAGTTCAACATGTTCCATTTCTTAAGCTGGATATTAGGTACACAAGAATTTGTTACATTATTCTTGAAAATATTTTTGTTATTTTCTTTATAGAAGGTGTGCAATTCTTGCTTAATTCTGTTTCCTCTGCTGTTGGCAGAGCGCTGTCAATTGGGATAATAGGGGGATTTATATCCAACAAATTTTTATAAAGAACAGAATAGTGGTTTTTTTTAAGTACAGGCTGAAAAAATTGATTTTTCATTGATTGGCAGCATGACATTTTTCCCATTAAAAGAAGCACAAGGGTGTTACCTGTGTAACCATTTGAAAGCTGATACTGAGAGCTTATGACCCACCTAAAGGCTAGGTCTCTTGCTTTTCCCTTTACCCTGGCAAACATATAAATAAATCACAGAGAATCAAAGTCCTCATTGTCTCCTTCAGTTTGGAAGGTGTTCTTGGGTAACTTATCAGCACTTACTTGGTCCTTGAAAAAGATTAATCTCTTTAAATCATTCCCATAGCACAGATTCAAACTGCAGCCAAATGTAATAAGCTAATTATGGGTAAGATTCAAGTGTCATTCCTTATTAAGTCACTGCTCTAAAACACTTCCTAAGTTTCCTAATCAGTAGACATGAACAATTAACATCTAATTAGCCCTCCATCATACTCACTAGAAATGTTTTAAAAGGAAATTTAAAGATTTCTCTCATAAAGATTTCACTGAAAATGTGTGATAGTGTCCTTTTCCACTTACATATTCATCATTTACTATTTAGTAGCCTACTTGCTAAGATGATATTTTAAGCATGAAAGATGTTGATTGGAATTCATTAGAAATTCCATCATTTTATGGCTATGAATGACATTATTGACAATTAATCCAACAACTAACTTTCCATAGGAGGAAATTGAGACCAAGGGAGGTTTAGCTTGACAAAGCCACAGTTGCTTATTTCAAGGGTATTTGAGGCCAAGTCTCAAGTCTGTATACTATCTACCACCCTCTTCTTTCCTTTGCAGTTTTAAAATAACATTTTAATGTATTCAGCCTACTTCCTAAGATCACTGGCTTTGCTATTCTTGGTGTTATTGGTGTTATGTAAGTAAAACAGCTTTCTGGCTTCAGTACTTTGACTCTAGATCTCTAGCTTATAATTACTAAGTTATTCAGATTTGCTAAAGCTAAAAGGTTTAAATCACTGTATGAAAGATTTAAGTGTTGTTTAAATGTTATCTTTTTAAAATGTGGTGTCTCTAGAAGTTGTATATTTTCTCCAGATTTGTTTTCTAGAAAATAATGAATACACTTGCCTATAAGCTAATGAGACCAGGGTTCAGAAAACACAGTTCTCTGGATGTTGTATATTCCTCTCATGTCTAAGGCCAGTAGAGAAGATACCTCATAGGGAAAGTGAAACACGCACCAAGGGAAGGGGAAAAATGAGAAAAGCCCAACCATCAAGTCCCTCTCAAACCTGAGGTGGTTTTTTATGTTCACTGGGGCTCATATGTCCTGGAAGTCAACTTCGGCATAAGCGCTGCGTCAACAGCAGCAGCCCCACCAGGAGAATGACAAAATGACTTTGCCCAGCCAGAGCCTGGAATAAAGTGATAATGGACATCAAGAAACCCAGTACAACACCTGCGTAGATTTGATGGGCTGCAAAGGAAACGTGGTTTGAGATTTGTTCACTTCTTTTTAAGTAACCTTTTCAAATGGACCTTTTTCGGGGCCCCTTCTCCTAAGCTTCCCAGCTCCCAGTATCCACAGGTGTCTGTTGTCCAATATGTACATGGACAGTCTGTAAACATAATCAGTATAAAAACATAATGATAATGGTCCTCTCCCCTTTCTTTGCCACTGAGCATTACGAAGAATAATTATAATCTCTTAATTAACAAACATTTCACACTTAAGAGCTGTGCATTGTGAGCAGAGTGTGCGTTGCAAACTTCAACTACATGTAACACCTCTGTTTTCTTCAGTTAGAAACCTATTTTGAAACTATACTAAGTACAGAGCGCTTCAGAGTAGGTGTCGAGGCAAAGAGAAAAAACAGCTCCTATCTTCTTTTCCTCATTATAATCTAATGATAAACATAGCAAGAAAGCACACAGTTATTTAAAATGTGGCAACTGCTCTGGTAGGAGGACTCCATTACTCTGCTTCCCAGAAACTATAAATCATTCATTACCTCGACTTTCTCCTGTACCTGGAAACTTCCCTTCTTTTCTGGATAACTCTCTTGGCTTTTAAACATGGTCAGGTCTGGCTGGGCGCGGTGGCTCAGGCCTCTAATCCCAGCACTTTGGGAGGCCGAGGCGGGCGGATCACGAGGTCAGGAGATCGAGACCATCCTGGCTAACACGGTGAAACCCCGTTTCTACTAAAAATACAAAAAAATTATCCAGGCGTGGTGGGCGCCTGTGGTCCCAACTACTCGGGAGGCTGAGGCAGGAGAAGGGTGTGAACCCGGGAGGTGGAGTTTCCAGTGAGCCGAGATCGCACCACCGCACTCCAGCCTGGGCGACAGAGCCAGACTCCGTCTCAAAAAAAAAAAAGTCAGGTCTCTTTGTATTAAAACACATTCCTTCATCTCATTTCCCCTTTATAGACAAATTGTAGAGATTTGTCTACACTCTTAATCTCCAAATATTGATGCTCAGTTCATTCATCAACATTGAAAAGCTGGTTTTCTCTCATCCCTTCTACCAAAATAAATGTTACTATCTTCAAAAGTATTCATACTCACTAAATCCAATGCACACTTTTCAATCTGTATCTTTCTTGACCTCTGAGAATTCCTTACTGTAGAACATTTTATCTTGAAACATACTCTTTTCATTACCTCCAAGTGAGTATGATTTTTCTTTTACTACTTTGACTACTCTTAAATAACGTTTTTTGCAGATAATCATTCTCTACCAAGCTGTTAAATACTGATTTTATCAAAGTTCAAGTACAGGTATTACATTTCTCACTATAACCCTGGTATCCAATAGAAGTATAGTCACAAATGTCCTGTGAAATTTTACATGTTCTAGTAGCTACATCAAAAATATAAAAAGAAACTAATAAGATTAATTTTAATAGTCCAGTATATCCAAAATGTTATCCCTCAAAATGCAACCAATATATGTATTACTGAGATGTTTTACATTCTTTGTTTCCACGCAAGTCTTCAAAATCTGATGTGATTTCAGATTCAAACTAGCCACATCTCAAGGGCTTAGTAGCCTCATGTGGTAGTGTTTCCTATATTAAACGATGCAGCTCCAGACTTAAAAGAACTACAGTGGGAACACTTGGACACAGGAAGGGGAACATCACACCCTGGGGCCTGTTGTGGGGTGGGGGGAGGGGGGAGGGATAGCATTAGGAGATATACCTAATGTAAATGACGAGTTACTGGGTGCAGCACACCAACATGGCACATGTATACGTATGTAACTAACCTGCACATTGTGCACATGTACCCTAGAACTTAAAGTAAAATAAAAAATAAAAAATAAATAACTACATAATCTCATCTGTCCTTATGGCTTCCGTTACCACTTTAAAATCATGACTCCAAAATGTATATCTCCAGCTTAGACCTCTCCTGAGTTCTGAGTACTTTATATTTGACAGGTCCTTTTTAGTGCTGCAAATTCGGTGTTTTTATATCTAAAAGTGTGATCGTCCCCTCCCAACTTGAACTTGCTCCATTGTCCCTTCTCATAAAGGTTGGCACTGCTGTCTGTACAGGGTTGCAAGAGGGAAACCTAGTTGTTATCTCGATATTTTTTTTCACAACTATGATGATAATATTGATTAACATTATACCTATATCCAATGTAATACTAAAACAATAATAACTCCTTTGAGAAGTCATCTCATCACATCTTTCCTCCATGGTAGCCCAAGTTAATATTAACTGTGTGACGATTACCAGCTTTCTGGACAGGACCTGTTTCCCTGTTGCACGTTTTCTTGCCTCTCTGTTCTTTTATACAAAGCACATACCTTGCTTCCTTGGCTCTCTGTTTTTTTTATACACGGCACTCTTTACAATTAAAATGTTTTCAATTATCTTGTTAATTTACTTATTTATTACCAAGTTGTAAATTCAGTGAGCCACGACCATGCCTGCTTTGCTCACAATTGTATCCTATATGCTTAACAGGTACTCAGTGCATCATAGGCACATAATAAATCCATGTTAAATGAGGAGAACTTAACCCAGTATTGAAGAGTCCAGGAAAATCAGAAAGTACGGTGTTCCTTACTGAGATAGAGTTACCATAAAGCAATTCGCTCTTATCTTTCTAAGTTACAAGTATGTTTGTCCTTCAATCCAAATACCTCTTCTAGAAAATTACGCCCTAGAAAGAGTCATGTTTGTATAGCATAGTAATGGCTTCAGTGCACATTTTATGCCAGGATCATCTTTTTCCTTTTATATTTTACTTAATCTCCCCCAATAACTCTATGAAATACATATTATTATCCTTCTTTTACAAATAAACAGAAATTAAGTTCAACTCTATTCAATATGATACTTTTTTTTTTATTATTATTATTATTATTATTATACTTTAGGTTTTATGGTACATGTGCGCAATGTGCAGGTAAGTTACATATGTATACATGTGCCATGCTGGTGCGCTGCACCCACCAACTCGTCATCTAGCATTAGGTATATCTCCCAATGCTATCCCTCCCCCCTCCCCCCACCCCACAACAGTCCCCAGAGTGTGATGTTCCCCTTCCTGTGTCCATGTGTTCTCACTGTTCAATTCCCACCTATGAGTGAGAATATGCGGTGTTTGGTTTTTTGTTCTTGCGATAGTTTACTGAGAATGATGATTTCCAATTTCATCCATGTCCCTACAAAGGACGTGAACTCATCATTTTTTATGGCTGCATAGTATTCCATGGTGTATATGTGCCACATTTTCTTAATCCAGTCTATCATTGTTGGACATTTGGGTTGGTTCCAAGTCTTTGCTATTGTGAATAATGCCGCAATAAACATACGTGTGCATGTGTCTTTATAGCAGCATGATTTATAGTCCTTTGGGTATATACCCAGTAATGGGATGGCTGGGTCGAATGGAATTTCTAGTTCTAGATCCCTGAGGAATCGCCACACTGACTTCCACAAGGGCTGAACTAGTTTACAGTCCCACCAACAGTGTAAAAGTGTTCCTGTTTCTCCACATCCTCTCCAGCACCTGTTGTTTCCTGACTTTTTAATGATTGCCATTCTAACTGGTGTGAGATGGTATCTCATTGTGGTTTTGATTTGCATTTCTCTGATGGCCAGTGATGGTGAGCATTTTTTCATGTGTTTTTTGGCTGCATAAATGTCTTCTTTTGAGAAGTGTCTGTTCATGTCCTTCGCCCACTTTTTGATGGGGTTGTTTGTTTTTTTCTTGTAAATTTGTTGGAGTTCATTGTAGATTCTGGATATTAGCCCTTTGTCAGATGAGTAGGTTGCGAAAATTTTCTCCCATTTTGTAGGTTGCCTGTTCACTCTGATGGTAGTTTCTTTTGCTGTGCAGAAGCTCTTGAGTTTAATTAGATCCCATTTGTCAATTTTGGCTTTTGTTGCCATTGCTTTTGGTGTTTTAGACATGAAGTCCTTGCCCATGCCTATGTCCTGAATGGTAATGCCTAGGTTTTCTTCTAGGGTTTTTATGGTTTTAGGTCTAACATTTAAGTCTTTAATCCATCTTGAATTGATTTTTGTATAAGGTGTAAGGAAGGGATCCAGTTTCAGCTTTCTACATATGGCTAGCCAGTTTTCCCAGCACCATTTATTAAATAGGGAATCCTTTCCCCATTTCTTGTTTTTGTCAGGTTTGTCAAAGATCAGATACTTGTAGATATGTGGCATTATTTCTGACGGCTCTGTTCTGTTCCATTGATCTATATCTCTGTTTTGGTACCAGTACCATGCTGTTTTGGTTACTGTAGCCTTGTAGTATTGTTTGAAGTCAGGTAGTGTGATGCCTCCAGCTTTGTTCTTTTGGCTTAGGATTGACTTGGCGATGCGGGCTTTTTTTTGGTTCCATATGAACTTTAAAGTAGTTTTTTCCAATTCTGTGAAGAAAGTCATTGGTAGCTTGATGGGGATGGCATTGAATCTGTAAATTACCTTGGGAAGGATGGCCATTTTCACGATATTGATTCTTCCTACCCATGAGCATGGAATGTTCTTCCATTTGTTTGTATCCTCTTTTATTTCCTTGAGCAGTGGTTTGTAGTTCTCCTTGAAGAGGTCTTTCACATCCCTTGTAAGTTGGATTCCTAGGTATTTTATTCTCTTTGTAGCAATTGTGAATGGGAGTTCACTCATGATTTGGCTCTCTGTTTGTCTGTTATTGATGTATAAGAATGCTTGTGATTTTTGCACATTGATTTTGTATCCTGAGACTTTGCTGAAGTTGCTTATCAGCTTAAGGAGATTTTGGGCTGAGACAATGGGGTTTTCTAGATATACTATCATGTCATCTGCAAACAGGGACAATTTGACTTCCTCTTTTCCTAATTGAATACCCTTGATTTCCTTCTCCTGCCTAATTGCCCTGGCCAGAACTTCCAACACTATGTTGAATAGAAGTGGTGAGAGAGGGCATCCCTGTCTTGTGCCAGTTTTCAAAGGGAATGCTTCCAGTTTTTGCCCATTCAGTATGATATTGGCTGTGGGTTTGTCATAAATAGCTCTTATTATTTTGAGATACGTCCCATCAATTCCTAATTTATTGAGAGTTTTTAGCATGAAGGGTTGTTGAATTTTGTCAAAGGCCTTTTCTGCATCTATTGAGATAATCATGTGGTTTTTGTCTTTCGTTCTGTTTATATGCTGGATTACATTTATTGATTTGCGTATATTGAACCAGCCTTGCATCCCAGGGATGAAGCCCACTTGATCATGGTGGATAAGCTTTTTGATGTGTTGCTGGATTCTGTTTGCCAGTATTTTATTGAGGATTTTTGCATCAATGTTCATCAAGGATATTGGTCTAAAATTCTCTTTTTTTGTTGTGTCTCTGCCAGGCTTTGGTATCAGGATGATGCTGGCCTCATAAAATGAGTTAGGGAGGATTCCCTCTTTTTCTATTGATTGGAATAGTTTCAGAAGGAATGGTACCAGCTCCTCCTTGTACCTCTGGTAGAATTCGGCTGTGAATCCATCTGGACCTGGACTTTTTTTGGTTGGTAAGCTATTGATTATTGCCACAATTTCAGCTCCTGTTATTGGTCTATTCAGAGATTCAACTTCTTCCTGGTTTAGTCTTGGGAGGGTGTATGTGTTGAGGAATTTATCCATTTCTTCTAGATTTTCTAGTTTATTTGCATAGAGGTGTTTGTAATATTCTCTGATGGTAGTTTGTATTTCTGTGGGATCGGTGGTGATATCCCCTTTATCATTTTTTATTGCATCTATTTGATTCTTCTCTCTTTTTTTCTTTATTAATCTTGCTAGCGGTCTATCAATTTTGTTGATCCTTTCAAAAAACCAGCTCCTGGATTCATTTATTTTTTGAAGGGTTTTTTGTGTCTCTATTTCCTTCAGTTCTGCTCTGATTTTAGTTATTTCTTGCCTTCTGCTAGCTTTTGAATGTGTTTGCTCTTGCTTTTCTAGTTCTTTTAATTGTGATGTTAGGGTGTCAATTTTGGATCTTTCCTGCTTTCTCTTGTGGGCATTTAGTGCTATAAATTTCCCTCTACACACTGCTTTGAATGCATCCCAGAGATTCTGGTATGTTGTGTCTTGGTTCTCGTTGGTTTCAAAGAACATCTTTATTTCTGCCTTCATTTCGTTATGTACCCAGTAGTCGTTCAGGAGCAGGTTGTTCAGTTTCCACGTAGTTGAGCGGTTTTGAGTGAGATTCTTAATCCTGAGTTCTAGCTTGATTGCACTGTGATCTGAGAGACAGTTTGTTACAATTTCTGTTCTTTTACATTTATTGAGGAGAGCTTTACTTCCAAGGATATGGTCAATTTTGGAATAGGTGTGGTGTGGTGCTGAAAAAAATGTATATTCTGTTGATTTGGGGTGGAGAGTTCTGTAGATGTCTACTAGGTCCGCTTGGTGCAGAGCTAAGTTCAATTCCTGGGTATCCTTGTTGACTTTCTGTCTCGTTGATCTGTCTAATGTTGATAGTGGGGTGTTAAAGTCTCCCATTATTAATGTGTGGGAGTCTAAGTCTCTTTGTAGGTCACTCAGGACTTGCTTTATGAATCTGGGTGCTCCTGTATTGGGTGCATATATATTTAGGATAGTTAGCTCTTCTTGTTGAATTAATCCCTTTACCATTATGTAATGGCCTTCTTTGTCTCTTTTGATCTTTGTTGGTTTAAAGTCTGTTTTATCAGAGACTAGGATTGCAACCCCTGCCTTTTTTTGTTTTCCATTTGCTTGGTAGATCTTCCTCCATCCTTTTATTTTGAGCCTATGTGTGTCTCTGCACGTGAGATGGGTTTCCTGAATGCAGCACACTGATGGGTCTTGAGTCTTAATCCAGTTTGCCAGTCTGTGTCTTTTAATTAGAGCATTTAGTCCATTTACATTTAAAGTTAATATTGTTATGTGTGAATTTGATCCTGTCATTATGATGTTAGCTGGATATTTTGCTCGTTAGTTGATGCAGTCTCTTCCTAGTCTCTTTACATTTCGGTATGATTTTGCAGTGGCTGGTACCGGTTGTGCCTTTCCATGTTTAGCGCTTCCTTTAGGAGCTCTTTTAGGGCAGGCCTGGTGGTGACAAAATCTCTCAGCATTTGCTTGCCTGTAAAGTATTTTATTTCTCCTTCACTTATGAAGCTTAGTTTGGCAGGATATGAAATTCTGGGTTGAAAATTCTTTTCTTTAAGAATGTTGAATATTGGCCCCCACTCTCTTCTGGCTTGTAGGGTTTCTGCCGAGAGATCCGCTGTGAGTCTGATGGGCTTCCCTTTGATGGTAACCCGACCTTTCTCTCTGGCTGCCCTTAACATTTTTTCCTTCATTTCAACTTTGGTGAATCTGACAATTATGTGTCTTGGAGTTGCTCTTCTCGAGGAGTATCTTTGTGGCATTCTCTGTATTTCCTGAATCTGAATGTTGGCCTGCCTTGCTAGATTGGGGAAGTTCTCCTGGATAATATCCTGCAGAGTGTTTTCCAACTTGTTTCCATTCTCCCCGTCACTTTCAGGTACACCAATCAGACGTAGATTTGGTCTTTTCACATAGTCCCACATTTCTTGGAGGCTTTGCTCATTTCTTTTTATTCTTTTTTCTCTAAACTTCCCTTCTCGCTTCATTTCATTCATTTCATCTTCCAGGGCTGATACCCTTTCTTCCATTTGATCGCATCGGCTCCTGAGGCTTCTGCATTCTTCACGTAGTTCTCGAGCCTTGGTTTTCAGCTCCATCAGCTCCTTTAAGCACTTCTCTGTATTGGTTATTCTAGTTATACATTCTTCTAAATTTTTTTCAAAGTTTTCAACTTCTTTGCCTTTGGTTTCAATATCCTCCCGTAGCTCGGAGTAATTTGATCGTCTGAAGCCTTCTTCTCTCAGCTCATCAAAGTCATTCTCCATCCAGCTTTGTTCCGTTGCTGGTGAGGAACTGCGTTCCTTTGGAGGAGGAGAGGTACTCTGCTTTTTAGAGTTTCCAGTTTTTCTGCTCTGTTTTTTCCCCATCTTTGTGGTTTTATCTACTTTTGGTCTTTGATGATGGTGATGTACAGATGGGTTTTTGGTGTGGATGTCCTTTCTGTTAGTTTTCCTTCTAACAGACAGAACCCTCAGCTGCAGGTCTGTTGGAGTACCTGGCCGGCCGTGTGAGGTGTCAGTCTGCCCCTGCTGTGGTGTGCCTCCCAGTTAGGCTGCTCGGGGGTCAGGGGTCAGGGACCCACTTGAGGAGGCAGTCAGCCCGTTCTCAGATCTCCAGCTGCGTGCTGGGAGAACCACTGCTTTCCTCACAGCTGTCAGACAGGGACATTTAAGTCTGCAGAGGTTACTGCTGTCTTTTTGTTTGTCTGTGTCCTGCCCCCAGAGGTGGAGCCTACAGAGGCAGGCAGGCCTCCTTGAGCTGTGGTGGGCTCCACCCAGTTCAAGCTTCCAGGCTGCTTTGTTTACCTAAGCGAGCCTGGGCAATGGCGGGCGCCCCTCCCCCAGCCTCGCTGCCGATTTGCTGTTTGATCTCAGACTGCTGTGCTAGCAATCAGCGAGACTCCGTGGGCATAGGACCCTCTGAGCCAGGTGCGGGCTATACTCTCCTGGGGCACCGTTTCCTAAGCCCGTCGGAAAAGCACAGTATTCGGGTGGGAGTGGCCCGATTTTCCAGGTGCCGTCTGTCACCCCTGGAAGGGGAACTCCCTGACCCCTTGTGCTTCCCGAGTGAGGCAATGCCTCGCCCCTGCTTCGGCTGGCGCACGGTGCGCTCATCCACTGACCTGCGCCCACTGTCTGGCACTCCCTAGTGAGATGAACACGGTACCTCAGATGGAAATGCAGAAATCACCCGTCTTCTGCGTCGCTCGCGCTGGGAGCTGTAGACCGGAGCTGTTCCTATTCGGCCATCTTGGCTCCTCCCCCCTCATTATGATACTTTTTAAGTAAAATTTACTATCTTTGTATGAACAAAAGATTTGCAAAGGACAGAAATTGGAATGGAAAGATACATACAATATTGCAAGAACATTTAGCTCTAGAGTCTGGAAGTTGCAGAGCGCAGACAAAGAGCAGTTTTCATGTTTAGTTCCACACAGACATTCGTTGGTTGGCTCTTTTATGGAAAAAATGTGTGTATTATTTATAAACAGCAAAAGATAATGTTTTTAAATGTGGTGATTCTATTGAGCTTGAAATCAATCACAATATTTTTCTTCCCAACTGGCATCCCTAAATAAATCAAGAAGCACAACACCATCAGTCAGTACCTGGACATTAAAACAAATAAAGCTGAAAGAATTGCCCAAGGATTCATGGGTTCCAAGGAATTGAATGATAAACAATTACAGAAATACGTTCTAGTCGATCTTCTTAATATGGATTCTGGTGGTTAAAAAACACACAGGACTATGCATGAGGCTATGAGTCCGATGCTGTTTGCAGATCCACGCTATCTAGAACCTCAGAAAACAGAATAAGAATCATCATCTATAATCCTCTCCCTTATCTACAGATGAAAGCTACTCTGAGAAGATTGCTGAAAATTTGGCCAATATATCAAGTGGAGAATCCATGGCAACATGACCAAAAGGCTACAGAAGCAAAGTAATTTCTGCACTTGCCATTAGCCAGCCCGAAGAGTCCTATCACACCTTCATTTCCTCCCTCCCTTCCTTCCTTCTTTCTCTTATGTTTTTGGTAAGCCATATTCCAAAACATTTTAATAAGTGCAATATTTGTTTAGAGAAAAAAATCAGAAATTTTGCAGATTTTTAACAATTAAAATGTACTTTTTTGGCACAAGTATAAAATTTACAGGATTCTATAATGTAGAGTTTATGAAAGTTAGGTTTTTTATTGTTAGTCATTTTCTTCAAGTATCCTAATATTTCAATTTCAACATAAAATATCCACTGCTTTTCAGTCAAAACCAGCTAATGGCAATTTGAAACATTTTCTATAATTTAGCTCATTCACATTTTAGAAAATCTCTCAAGAAATATATGCCTTAGAAAAAATGAACCTACAGTGATTTGGTAATTACATTTCTTTTCCAGCACAAAATGCAGATCTACACTTTCACTTAAAACATAATGGGTGTTTAGAAGTCGAGGAGTCCACGGAGACACTGCAAGGACTAAATATATTATCCTTAAATACTAATTCTGTCATTTATGATTCATAGCCAACTCCTTAAGTAAAGTTACAGATTTTCAAATTATCCCACTGAGAGAGATAGAAGAGGAGAAAAGGAACGGCTAAACTCACATCTGTCTTGGCTGCCAAGGAATTGCAGTAATAACTAACTTTCTCAGTGGCTTGCTAAGAACGCTATTTTCATCTGCGTTTCCTAAAAGAATCTCTTTTGAAGAAAATCCACTTATCATTTTACTTTACTGGATGCTGGATGAAAAACAGATGCCCCCTGTCACCTAGCTATATTGATTACGAGTGAAAATGTGATCATTCTGCATTGACTTGCCCCACAGCACTGATTTCCTTCAAAGCAGCAGAAGGAAATTAATGCTTTCATATCGTGTGTAAGAAAAATATGAAATGTTGTTCACTTTGCCCTCTAGACAAAGAGGTATATGCAATAGCTGAAAGGTAATAGCTTTCAGAACACGAACACGAGACTTTTATTAAAATCACTATTTTATGCACAAAAAATAATGAAGCCATGGCCATGGCACTTAAGACAGCCATTTGTAGTCATTACCTCTTACACCATAATGTTTACCTGTTAGGAGCCATTATTTCTTAAATTAAAACTATGCTTCTGTTTTATTTAGATTATATGTCTTAAATGATAATTTATTTTATATATATCAATCAAACAATATAAAAACTCTAAACTGATGACAGGAATTGTTATTTTTTCATATTTATTTATCTTTTACCAGAAAGACTAATAATCTTAATAGTATAGATCTATGTAAGTTGATTTGCATAATGATTTTATTTAGTATATTTCATCAGTAGTTACTATAATACAGACTTGGGCTTAAAACTCATGCAAACACAAAAATTGCAAGCTGTAATATCAAAAATAAAATTTATAACATGTAAAATCTAAAAACATAGTTACAGAGATATTTTGCATTCTGATGAATTTGTATTTTTGAAAATTTACATATCTCACCAATGATGTTTTCTATAGAAATGCACATTCTGTTTCTTAAGAATAGAATTTGAAATTCAGTTCAAATTCCTTACCACAGGAATTAAAGTTCAAATTGGCAAAACAGTTGCTTTAAAATTGCAGATTTTGTTTCTTCTTAACCCTGAATATTTATAAGGAACCAAATGTGATGATATTAACACGTACACCTACATGATGACACTGAAGGAGAGACAGGTATATGAAGAGAGTGAACCACACTCTTAAATATAAAAAGACCCTGAACTGATCCATGAGCTCACTATGACAAAAAAAAAAAAATGTGAATTTCAAGGGTGTCAAAAAATGCTGTTTTATTTACCAAGAGATGCTTTGATCTTGTGAAACTTTGATTTTATTAATCGTTGTTTTGATTTTCTAAGTGTCCTAGGGGAAATAAAGATAAGTCACGTTTTTCATATTCCTAAACCCAACTTGACCTTTTATTCATTCATTTTTTAAGCTACTACTCACCAAGAACTAGAATATATTCTGGAGAAAAAGTGGGGAAGCAAAACAGAATTCCAGCCCTCACAGAGATTACAGTTGCATGGATTTGTGTATGTGTATTCACTGCTTCCTATGTTCTGCACGTGTTTCTCACATTTTTTTAAAATGTCCCTGTCTCAGTGAGATCCTCCCTGACTACCCTGTTAATTTTTGTTTGTTTTAATTTCCACCACTAAACCTCCACTCCTTGACATTTTCTCTTTCTCTTTGCTAATCAGAAAACTTACCACCATCTGCCATGCACAATCTTGCCTGTCACAATACTCATTAGTCTCCTTAGATTTACCTAAACATTCAGAATTCTAAGACTACCACATAACACACTAGGAACTCATTTATGCAGAAGGATATTAAAGAACCACAGCTGGCCAGTAGGGAAGCATCAATAGCTCTTCTCAGCAGGAGCCCCTGCTGCAGTCCCTAGAATGGACCATGTAGCTCTCCAGGAGCAAGTTCAGGTGCTAGGCTATGAGATCTGCACTGGGAATCGGTTGGGGCCATCCTGACAAATAGGCTCATACTGTCATAGAAGCCAGTATTCCTTTTAACAACTCTGTGGCTGCAGCACATAGGGTTCGCACAAAGTACATGCTTCATTAACAAGATTCACCACATTCAGTAAAACCCCAAATGCGGCATTCCCACGATATATTGATAGTCTCTTTACATTTCCTACCAGTCCAGATGCAACTGGGGTCATTTTTTTAAATCATAAATAATGTTGCTGAGTAACGTAGCAGACAATCTTTGTTTACCAGGTTTCCAAGAGAACAGAACTAGAGAGTTAGCCAAAAGTCAGATTCTCATGTAGCAAAGACAGAGAGTTTTGTCAGTCACCTGCCCATAGCTAATTTTTCCAATGCATGTTTATCACTAGACTATAAGCATTACAAAGGCAGGGATATGTGTCTGTTTTGTTCATGGTGGATGTTCATTACCTCGGCTCTACAAGATTGTGGTTACATAGTTACAATGTTGTATAAATGATTATGTTTCAGTTTACTTTTCTATGAAATGAAGATAATAGCAACACCTATCCTGCTGGGTTGTAGTAAGGACTAAATGAGACAATACTGGTAAAATCAAGTGTTTACCAGTATTGGTAAAACCAAGTGTTTTGCATGATGCCTAGCATATTGTCAATATTCAGTAAATGCTTAATGTTGTTATTTGTATTATTAATTATCGTAATCTATAGAAATTCAAAGAGATAAATTCTAAAACAAATCAATAAATGACCTAACCACAAATACATAAAGAAATAAACACTCAAATGCATTGGGTTCTATTGTTGAATCATGCTGAAAATCCTTCTCTGTGTTACTTACCTTTGAATTGGAGGTAATTTAAACAAGAAAATGTGATCTTCTTCTGGGATAACAGCACAATTTCTCCATAAAATGTATCTCTTCTGGGGAGATTTCTTTTAAACATTAGTTTAACTTCTCTTATTTTTAAAGTGCTTTTCTTCTGAATATTCTTGTTACCCAAGTTATGATGTGGGCTATTTTATTATCTCAAAGTTATTTATTAGTCATTCAGCATGAAAATGTAGATCAGAAGGCTCTTCTTAAAATGTAATTGATCATAAAGGTGGCCCAAGTAAACTCGAGGTCTGTGATGGAAGACGGCCCAGAATCACAGGACTCTCAGAACATTAGAACTGCCTATGACATGCACTGCACACATGAGGAGATTATTGCTTACAAGGCCTGTCAATATGGGTTCTTTTTATCTCCTTAGAGATAAAGGTTATTTTGTTATGGTATACCTTATGAGAATATTCTTTAATACCTTTTAAAATTTCACTTAAGTACAGCACTTGATATTTGTTCAGCTCAGTGTTTGGTAAATTATTTTCTAGAAAATTATTAATGTCATCAATATCTTCAAATGTATTAGCTTAGTATTATGTATTTTTTCACATTTATGTCCTCGCAATTTCTATTTCTAATTTTGCTTTGTTTGTGAATTAGATTTCCATGTTATATTTACCAGATGATTATCTTGTGTGTGTGTGTGTCAAGCATACTATGTGTCTTGTATGTAATTCATAGTATATGTGCCATACATTGACAATATCATAGATAGCAATACAGTATTTTCTATGTGGTGTAGATTCTTATACTTATGAGGCTGACCAAGTCTATAAAAGAGACTTTTATTCTAAAAGTTGATAACACAGCAGTAGTATAAAATGTCACACATTTTCCTGTAAACTATCACTATCATTGACTCTACCATTTTTTCTATAAGGTGGCTTATTTCTCTGATATAAACATTTATAGATATGAAAAGTAATATTTATGGCTCATCCCTCTTTAACTGAAATAAGGAAACCATTTAGATATGAAGCTCAACTGCAAATTTTAGGATCTTAACTGAAAACAAACTCCATTTGAGTTCTTAAAAGGAATGAGGTTGGAGAACATTGATCTGTAAAAAAAAAAAATCATTCCAAGCAATTTATATAAATACACATAACTATAAAATGATAACACATATGAGAATATATTATGCATAATATATACATATAAATAAATTATTTTATATTATAATATCTTGCACATAATATATTATAAACTGTATTATTTTTCAAGCAGGCCTGTGTGACTGCTAGTAAATACTTGATCTGCCATATGCATTTTTGACAGAAAGAAAATTTTATGAATAAACAATGCCAAAATCTCTTCTTGTGTGGCAAAGATGATCTATTTTAGCATGCTATGTTAATGTCTACTTGTTATGGAAAAGAAAGAACACCCACTATACGGGGGAGGCAAGGACAAGATTGAACAAATGAGGAAGCAAGCTGATGGTGTTAATGTCAGGGACTTTCCACATATTAAATTTTGTCATGGGTAAAATGTATATCATTCACATAAAGACAATAGAAACACAATGATGATTATACCAGAAGACAAATATAAAGACTAGAAAATTCAAATCAACTTCCTTTGTTGAAACCAAAATTTACATCTCAAATGTATCCCAAAACAGACATAATCAACCACGTTTTACCCAACAGAAAAGGGAGAATAAGTTTTCTACATTTGGGCTATGATGTAAAATACCTTCATAACTGGCTTACTAAATAAAAAGTGATTTGATGAAGATGTTTTTATGAATGCAAAGTGAATGTCTTCAGTGATTTCTGTCAGGAAAATACTTGAAACTGTTCTTTTGTCAAGGTTGACTGAGTCACTGAATATGTTTGCATTTTTCTACTGATTATCAAAATAGTCATAGAAATCTTAATATCAGGTCCTTAGAAAACAGCTTCACAGATTAAATATGACCTGGCAACAATTCTTAAACAAAGGATGTGTCAGTGAGATAAAATTTTACAAAGTATGTAGCTGAAGAGGCTGGATCTACTAAGAGCAAAGAGAATGATCCTAACAGAAACAAGTTCAGAATTTATGAGTCTTGCTAGAATATCTGTTAACTGCGGGTACCCAGAGAGTAACAATGACCCAGTTCCTAGTAGAGAAGAGATGGATGTATTGAGAGGAAACAAATCACAGATTCTTAATTCTTTAACTTAGGGGATAGAAGTTATGCCATTAGCCATTACTGTTAATTTGAAACAATAGATCACACAGCTATTAAAGAGAAAATGACATATCAGACTCCTTGATGATTGGTTAGCTATTTAGAATCAAGAACAGACATATAAAGGAAGCATTGGATTTTTTATTTGATCACCTCCAGGGTCAAGCTAGCAATAAGATGAATTAATAGATAATCAAGTAAATTTTAACAATTTCAAGTATATGTGTATTTTTTAAATTAATAAACTTGACTTTTTAGAGGTGTTAGGCTTACAACCTAATTGAGTGGTAAGTACAAAAAGCCCTCATAAACTTTTTGTCCCCACACATTTGCAACATCCCACACTATCAACATCCCACATCAGGTACATTTGTCAGAGGTGATGAACTTATATTGACACATTGTTATCACTCAAAGTCCATAGTTTGTGTTACAGTTCACTCTAGAGGCTGTACATTCTATAGGTTTTGAGAAATGTATAATGTCATATATTCACCATTAGTGTATCATATAGAATAATTTCACTATCCTAAAAATCCTCTGTGCTCTGCCTAATCATCTCTCCCTATCCCATAATCTCTGGTAACTACTGATCTTTTTTACTATCTCCATAATTTTGCTTTATCCAGAAGATCATATAGTTGGAATTATACAGTATGCAGCCTTTTCATATTGGCTTATTTCACCTACTGTATTGAAGCTTTTTCCATGTTTTTCATAGCTTGATAGTTTATTTCTTTTCAAAATATTGAGTAATATTCCATTGCCTGGAAGTACCACACTTTATTTACACACTCAACTACCGAAGGAAATCTTAGTTGCTTCCAAATTTTGGCAATTATGAATGAAGCTGCCATAAACATTCATGTGCAGGTTTTTGTTCCAACATAAGTTTTCAGTTTATTTGGGTGGATATCTGAGAATGAAATTGCTAGATTATATGGTAAGAACCGGTTAGTTTTGTAAGAAACTGCAAAACGGTCTTCCAAAGTGGCCGTACCACTTTGTAGCCCCCAGCAGCAATGAATGAGAGGTCCTGTTGCTCCACATCCTCCTCAGCATTTGGTGGTGTCAGTGATTTGGATTTTGGCCATTCTAGCAGTGATTTCTCATTATTGTTTCAATTTGCAATTCCGTAATTATATATGTTGAATATATTTTCATATGCTTATTTTATGTTCCTTCTTTATATCTTCTTTAGTGAGGTGTCGGTTCATGCCTTTTGCTCATTTTTTAATTGAGTTATTTATTGTTGAGTTTTAAGAGTTCTTTGTGTATTTTAGATAGGAGTCCTGTATCAAATGTGTCTTTTGCAAATATTCATTCTCAGTCAGCAGCTTATCTTCTCCTCTTCATAGATCATGCCTTTGAAGCTGTTTCTAAAAAGCCATTGCGATACTCAAAGTCATAGATTTTCTCCTATGTTATCTTCTAGGAGCTTTGTATTTTTGTGTTTTAACATCTAGATTGATAGTCCATTTTGAATTAATCTGTGGGAGAGTTGTAAGGCCTATGTCCAAATTAACTTAATTTTTTTGCATGTGGGTGTCGAGTTGTTCCAGCACCATTTTCTGAAAAGACTGTATTTGCTCCACTGTATTGCCTTCACCCCTTCATCAAGATCAGTTAACTCCATTAATGTGGGTCTATTTCTGGGCTCTCTATTCTGTTATATTTGTCTATTCTTTCACCAACACCATACTATTTTGATTACAATAGCTTTATAGTAAGTCAAAGTTTGATAGCATCCCTCCTCCAATTTTATTCTTCTTTAATATTAAATTGGTGATTCTGATTCTTTTTCTTCTCTGTATAAACATTAGAATCAGTTTGTTGATATCTATAGAATAACCTGCTAAGATTATTTAGGATTGTGTTGAAACTATAGATCAAGTTTAGGAGAACTGATATCTTGACTACCTTGAGGTTTTTATACAAAAACATGAAATATATCCTCATTTATTTAGTTTTTGTTTTTGTTTTTGTTTTTTTTGACAGGATCTCACTCTGTTACCCAGGCTGGAGTGCGGTGGCATGATCTCCCGGATCTATTCTCAAGCTATTCTCCTGCCTTAGCCTCCCGAGCAGCTGGGATTACAGGCACCTGCCACTATTCTCAGTAGAGATGGAGTTTCACCATGTCAGCCAGGCTGGTCTCAAACTCCTGACCTCAGGTGATCTGCCCTCCTCAATCTCCCAAAGTGTTGGGACTACAAGCATGAGCCACTGCACCCAGCCTAGTTTTTTGATATCTTTCATGAGAGTTTTGTAGTGTTCCTTACATAGATTTTGTACATATTTTGTTAGATTTATACCTAAGTATATCATTTTGAGTGGTACTAATGTAAATGTTAGTGTGTTTGTAATTTCAAATTGTGCTTGTTCATTGCTAATATGTAGAAAAGCAATTGAGTTTTGTATAGTAACCTTATATTCTGATATCTTTCTATAATCACCAATATTCCAGGAGTTTTTCTGAGAATCTTTTGGATTTTTTTATGTCAACAATCATGTCATCTGCAAGCAAGGAAAGTTTTATTTATTCCTTTCCACTCTATATTTTAAAATTTTGTTTTCTTATTTGATTAGCTCAAACTTCCAGTATAATCTTGGAAAGACTGGTGAATTGAATCTTCTTGCATTGTTCCTGATCTTAATGAGGAAGCTTTGAGATTCTCACTGTTACATATGATATTAGCTGTAGATTTAGAGCTTTTTCCAGATATGCTTTATCAACTTGAGGAAGTTCTCTGTTCCTAGTTTACTGAGAATTTATCGTGAAAGGGTGTTTGATTTTGTCAAATGGTTTTTCTTCATATATTATCATGTAATTTTTCTTCTTCAGCCTGTTGATGTGATGGGTTACATTAATTCATTTTTAAATGTTAATCAGACTTGCATGCCTAGATAAATCTAATTTGGTTGTGGTGTATAATTCTTTTTATACATGTTCAATTTAATTTGCTAATATTTTGTTGAGTATTACTGCAGCTATTTTCCTGAGAGACACTGTTTTGTAGTTTGCTTTTCTTATAATAGCTTTGGGTTTTGTATTAGGGTAAAGCTGGCCTCAAATAATGAGTTTGAAAGTATTTCCTTTGTTTTTGTCTCCCAAAATAGACTGTGGAGAATTGGCATAATTTATTTATAAATGTTTGGTAAAATTCCTCCCTGAACTCAACTGGGTCTGGTGTTTTCTATTTTGGTAACTGATTAACTATTAAGTCAATTTCCTTAATGGATATACGCCTATTATAATTGTGTTTCTTTTAGTGTAAGATTTGACAGATTGTGTCTTTTAAGGAATTGGTCAATTTTATTTGGATTACCCTATTTGGAAGCATAGATTTGTTCATAATACTCTTTAACTATCCTTTTGATGCCCATAAATCTATAGTGATGTCCTCTCTTTCATTTCTGATATCGGTAATTTGTGTGCTCTCTCTCGTTCTCTCTCTCTTCCACTCTGATCTTTTCAAATAACCAGTTTTTTGTTTCATTGATTTTCTCTATTGATATCTGTCTTTAGTTTCATGGATTCCTCCACTAATTTTTATTACTTCTTTTCTCTGCCTACTTTGGATTTAATTTGTTCTATTTTTCTAGTTTCTTAATGTGAAGCTTATATTGTTGTTTGTTCTTTCTTCTTTTCTAACACATGCATTCAATGCTATAAGTTTCCCTCATCAATTGCTTTTGTTGCCTCCCACAAATTTTGATAAACTGTATTTTCTTTTAAATTCAGTTCAAAATATATTTTTAATTTCTCTTGAGATATTTTCTTTGACCCATGGGTAATTTAGAAGTGTGTTATTTAACCTCCAAGTATTTTGGGATTTTTCCAGCTATCTTTCTGTTATCGACCTAGTGTAATTCCATTATAGTCTGATAGCAGACAATGCATGGTTTCTATTTTTTTAATTTGTTAAGGTGTGTTTTATTGTTCAGATGTAATCTATCTTGGTGAATGTTCTATGTGAGCTTGGGAAGACTGTGTAATACGCTACTGTCAGATAAAGTAGTCTATAGATGTCAATTACATCCAAATGATTTGGTAATGCTGTACATCTATGTCCTTACCAATTTTCTGCCTGTTGGATTTGTCCATTTATGGTAGCAGGGTATTAATGTCTCTAATTATAAGAGTGGATTTATGTATTTTTCCTTGCAGTCCTATCAGTTTTTGCCTCACATGTTATAACACTCTGATGTTAGGTGCATACACATTAAGGATTTTTATGTGTTCTTGGAGTATTGACCCTTTATCATTATGTAATATTTTTCTTTATCCCTGATAACTTCCTTTGCTCTGAAGTCTGTTCTGTCTGAAATTGATATAGCTACTCCTGCTTTCTTTTGATTAGTGTTAGCATAGTATATCTCTCACCAACCTATTTTTTACTTTTAATCTATGAGTCTTTAGATTTAAAAGACTTTTTATAAATAACATATAATTGCTTATAGTTTCTTGATCCATTCTTACAATCTTTGTCTATAGTGTGTTAATATCATCCATATTAATTACAATTAAAATTACTTGCCCTACAGGTTGCAATATACCTTTACATCTAATCCAAATGCACTTTAAAACAATGCTTTACTGCCTCATGGGTAGTGTGTGAACTTTATAACACAATAATCCTAATTACTCACTCCTGTCTCTTATATCATTACTGTCACTCATTTTATTTACACATAGCCATATATATGAACAGAAGTATAAACAATCTAATTCATTATTGCTATTATTATTTTGAATAAACTGTTATTAGATAAATTAAAATAACAAAAATAAAAGGTTTCTCTTCACTTATTCCTTTTCTGATACTATTCACTTATTTATGTAGATATGACTTTGTAACCTGTATCATTTTCCTTCTTTCTACATAACTTTTCTTTTTAACATTTCTTGCAAGGTAGGTCTGCTGATAAAACATTCTCTCAATTCATGTTTGAGAATGTCTTTCTTTCTCTTTCAGTTTTGGGGGATAATTTTGCAAGGTACAAAATTCTAGCTTGGTGAGTTTTTTATTTCTATCAAGACATTAAATATTTAAACCCATTCTCTTCTTGCTTGCACGGCTTCTGAAGTCAGATATAATATTTTTCTTTGATCTTTTATAATTAAGATATTTTTAAAATCTGGCATCTTCTTAGATTTTTTCTTTGCCTTTCATTTTCTGAAGTTTGAGTATAATATGCCTATGTGCAGGTTTTCTGGCATTTATCCTCCTTGGTATTCTCTGTGCTTTCTGGTTCTGTGGTTTGGTGTCTGTCATTAATTTGGGAGAAATTCTGTTATTATTGCTTCAAATTATGCTTCTTTCTTTCTTCTTCTTGTATTCCCTTTATGCATAGTTTTTAGTTGTTTCACATTTCTTGGATATTATGTTCTGATTTATTTCATCATTTTTCTCTTCTCTTTTCTATTTTGGACATTTCTGTAGTCATATTCTCCAGCTCAGAGAGGCTTTTCTCATACACGTCTAGTCTGTTAATGAACCCATCAAAGGCAGTCACCATTTCTGTTAGTGTTTTTAAACTCTAACACTTCTTTTTGATTCTTTTTTATAATTTTCATCTGTTTACACTGTCTATGTGTTCTTCCAAGTTGTTTACTTTTTCCATTAAAGCATATTGATCATAGTTACTAAATAAAAAATTTCTTGTCTAATAATTCCAACTTTCTTGCCATATCTGACTCTGATTTTGATGATTGTTCTTTGTTTTCAAATTGTGCTTATTACATTTTAGTATGCCTTGTAATATTTTGTTGAAAGGAAAACATGATGTACTGGGTAAACAGAACTGCAGTAAATGGGCCTTTAATAGATTGGCAAGGTGTTGCAGTAGAGGAAGTTATTAGTATTTTGTTGAGCCTGTGACTTCGGACTATGAACTTCACCTGCTTCTCAGCCCCATCCGCAATCTCTGCCCATTGGGTGACATAGGATGACAAGAAGTGGCTGAAGTTGGGTGATATGGTTTGGCTGTGTCCCCGCCCAAATCTCATATTGAACTGTAGTTCCCATAATCCCCACGTGTCATAGGAGGGACCTAGTGGGAGGTGACTGAATCATGGGGGCAGTTACCTCCATGCCGTTCTCATGGTAGTGGGCAAGTTCTCCTGAGATCTGGTGGTTTTATAAGGGGCTTTTCCTCTGCTTCACTCTCACTTCTTGCTGCCACCACGTGAACAAGGATGTGTTTGCTTCCCCTTCCACCATGATTGTAAGTTTCCTGAGGCTTCTGCAGCCAGGCCGTACTGTGAGTCAATTAAACCCCTTTTCTTTAGAAATTACTCAGTCTCAAGTATGTCCTTATAGCTGCGTGAGAACAGACTAATACATAGGATATTTTCCTTCCTTCATGTCAGTTAGGCTTTGACAATACCCCAGACGGTTAGTCCCTGATAAAATAGTTTCTCTGGAAGAGAAGTCTTTAAGAAAAGGATGCCCTTTTGTATTTCAAATTGGTTCATTTATCCCTCTCCCTGCCAGAAGCTTGAGAGATTTTTATCCAATATTCACTGTGAGGACCTGGCAGAGTTCTTAGAGCTCAAATTCACAAAAGTGTGGGGGCCCTTTGTGATGGGCTCCCTTGGAGTTTTTAATTCTCAGAGTTGTCCACAGTGGGCCTCCAGCAATTCCTCAATTATGATCAGGTTTCCCTACTCTGGCACTGGTTCCCACAGGTGTTACTGCTGATGGGTTTCTGTGCAAGTAGGTTTTGAATCTCTGTATCCGCCTGTATGTCTCTCCAATTTCAGGGGCAACAGTTTGCTCTGTGATCTGACCTCTAGATGGATCTAAAAAGAACTGTTTTTCATTTGATAAGCTTTTAACTTGTTAGAATGAAGTGGTGACTGCTAAGCTCTTTACATGCTGTAATGAAAACTGCGAGTCTAATGTATATTTTTTATTTAAAAAAATACCTGCTAGATTTACTTCTATTTAAAAGATAGAGATATGCAGTGCTTGTGATTTTTTGTTTACCTTTTGAAAAGTAGAAATAAAAACTGGGAATCCTTGATATCTGATAAATTAGCTTTTGTAAATCAGGTCAAGGAAAGAACACAAACTTGCATAGCATTTCTATAATACTTCACAAAGGTAAGATAAGAATCAAACATTTGTTAAAGGTGTCTTTGAGAATGAATTGGTTTGTCAGTGATTATTAAGAACATTAGAAATCCACTTAATGATATGTTTATATATACATATACTCAATTTTCCATGCATATATATCATATATGTGTATGTCTGTGTGTGTGTGTGTGTGTGTGTGTATATATACATAAACTGGTGGGTTTGTGTTACACAAACTCTGAAGCAGATCATGGATAAGCTTTAAGCACAAGAATAGTCAGCATTTCCAAGCACACAGGTGTTACATGAGGTTTCATAAATTTTTTTTAAAAAGCCTAAATATTACCTAAGTAATGTAGTTGGGTACTAATTCAGACACATTCTGAATCTTTATGTGTTTCATTTTATTTTATTAATTTAATTAAGCTAGGTTTCTATATGTTTCACAGAATAAGATGTGGTCCAGGAGTGGATGAGTCCATAGAGAATATCCTAATTGCCTCTTGAGCAGCAAGGACCATTATTAATGTGATTTCATTCTGTAAGGTGGTAATTCTTCTGTCAGTGTATGTAGATAGGAAAGAAATGTAAACCCCATAATTTAAAAATCCATTTACAGACATGAGAAGATGGAGACAGGGCACTAGTATGAGATAGACTTTAGAGGAAACCTCATGCCAGATATTATAATGGAAATCCTAATATGTAGCCAAATTCGGGTCAGGACAGGTGGAATAATATTAAGGGATTTAGAATAAGTTAGGATTTAATTCCTGCATCTGTGCCTCAATTAACTGTGTAATTTTGAGTAAATTCCTCATCCTTTCTGTTCCTCAGCTTTCTTATCTGTAAAACAGTAGTAATAACTGCCTCATAGAATTGTGCTGAAAATTAAATGATATAATATAATGACATAATGTTCATAAAATATGTAGCACAATTAATAGCACATGATAAATGACTAATTAGGACTCCGGTGGCTGTGGAGAAGAAAAGACTAAGCAACTCCACCTTAAGTAAAGGCCATTTCTTACTTCATATGACTAAAAAGTCTACATGAGTCATATGAAGAGCTTACATAACTATTTTCTTTTTGTTTCTTTGTTTCTCAGATTTGCATTCTTCTACATATTTGGCTTCATACTTATGGTTTGCTTTTATGATTACAACATGGCAGCAGCTGTTTCTCATATTCCCTCACGGAAGAGCACAAAAGTGTCTGCTTTTGTCTAGGAATTCCATTAATTCTTACATATCATTGGTTCTGCATGGATTTTTTTCCCCAACACAATATCCAGCAGTCTCAGTTCCATTAAAAACAATAGACTGAGAGCGGGTAAGCGGCCGTTTCCCAGGTGTAAGTTGGAATAAGCTTACCAATGGATGGGTGGCTTTCCAATGCGTCCCTAATGAGCACGCAGTTGTGGTAACCATCATATTGCCATTATTGTTGAGATTGCCATAATGGAATTTTGGTGACCAATTTAGAGGAGAGAGAAAAGGGTGTGCACCTGAGAAAGTCTACATGCTATTCAATTATTTCTGCTTTGTAACATATAGAATAAAAGGAAAGACATTCAAATGGGAAATAAGTACATAGAACAAGCCATAGGAAGTGTAGACTTTTGGGACAGGAGGGAACATTTCAGATGCTGGTTCTATCAGGGAACTGGTGAAAGACAAAAAGTGCTCTATGAATCTAAACTCAGATGTTGACCTACATATTTTTGAAATCTAAAAGCTTAGTAAGTTTCTACACTTAAAGTGCAAAAATCACGAACTAGTCTAGCAAAAAGTGTATTTTTTTTCCTTCCCATGCTGTTGCTAAAAAACAAAACAAAAACAAAAACTTACCTAGTTCTCAGGATGGACAGTGGTCAGTCTCAAAGACTCCCAGTGCCACTTTGGAATAAGAGAATTTCTGTCATCCTTAACTCTCATTTTAAAAATATTATCATTTTATTTCCTCATCTTAATATTTTTCCAAATGCTCTAAACTTTGCAGTGTTTCTATTCTTATGCTCAGTATTCATATGACTTTTATACTTGTGTCTTCTACGGCTATCAATTTTTAATGATTTATATATCTCTACCTCAATCTCAGATCTTTCTCTTGGGCCCCAGGCCTGCAATTCCATTCCCTTTTGACTGATAGAGAACGGATGTCCAACACCTCTGATACCGAATTTATGATCTCCTTCCCAAAGGTGTTCATATTACATTTCATTTCAGTGAATGTCATCATAATTCATCCCATCTCCCACACTGTGAAGGAAGCACCTCCTCTTTTAATCTTTCCTCCCTCATTGCACATATTCCATCACCAAATACGTTTGGTTGATTTAATTTAGAAAAGCTTCTTAAGTCTGTAGTCTCTACTCTATGCCCGTGGTGATTGCCTTGGTCCGGGTCTTCATCAGCTCACATTTTGAAGAAAATCAGTGATTTATTCACAAAATATTTACTGAGTAGCTACTATGTCCCAGGCAATGTTCTGGTCACTGAGGCTATGGCAATCATCTCAAAAGATATAAAAAATGACATACTAGTAGGAAAATCATAACTATTCATGTAATGATTTTTTTAAAGAAAAAATAGGGAATAAGGAAAGGGAGTAGCAGCAGATGTTATTTAAAGAAGGTGATTCAAATCAATCTATGTAAAGTGGCAATATTTGAGCAGAGACTTGAAGGAGGTAAAGACAAAAGACTTGTCAGTCCCTCCAGTCTTACTGGCCTCTACTAACTTGTCACTCTCTCCTAAACAATCTTTTCCAGGGAACACAGGAGTTATTTTGTATACAGATTAGAGTCAGTTATGTAGCTCTTCTATTTAAGAAACTGTCAGTTTTTTTCCTCTTGTTCCTGCTTCTCATTTCCTACTCTGCATCCTATACTCTCATCATCTACCCTTCCCATTGATCTCTACATATAGCATAACTTTTTATGCCTTTACACACTTAGTTTAAAAAAAAATCTAAAAGGAACTTTCCTCTTCCCAATCCATTAAACTTCTGCTAAACCCTTAAGGACTCATCTTAAATGTCACTTTCTCTGTTGAGTCTTCCCTAATTTCTGGTAGTAACAGTAGTCACCTCCTCTCTTATACCTACTTTGTCATGGTATGTAACACAATGGATTGAAATTTCTTACCTTTTACATCAGTCTACCTTTAGGGCAGTGATTGACATTTATTTGGGCATATGGCTCAGTGACTGATGCTTGTAGATAGTAAATATGTTTGTTGAATGCATCAATTAGCTTGGAGTGAAGAAAGGAGATTAATGGTTAGGGGCTCAATTATCTTTGCCAGTCACAAAAATTTGTGACTTGATTCTAATTTCATTAGCAAAATAAAATTATATTTTATATGCATGTCTACACTTCTGCATTTGAGTATTTTGCTCTTGAGGTTTTCCTTTATCTTTTCTTTCAGTTTTTCTGATATGTGTGTGTGTGTGTGTGTGTGTGTGTGTGTGTGTGTGTGTTTGCATGTGCCATTTTGTATTCTATATAAAAGACAAAGGGATCTATATAAAGATTGTACAAACTTAAAACCATGATAGTTTAGCATACATACAGGCCTTTAAAGGACAGGTGTGGTATCCAGCTCGAGAGAAATGAGAACATCTATGAAAAGGAGATCTTAAGCTCCTTATCCAGCAGCCTCAGACATGGGTTGTTTTCTGATGGCAAATTTCTCTGCAGGAGCTGAGTGAAGTGAAACATATCTAAAGTGTTCAATTCATTTGTGCTTCTGTGACATAGGTGAATGTTTCATTCTCATCCAATTCTATGCTAGGTGTTGAAAGATAAGGAAGTATTCAAACAAGTTATTATTTTTATTATCGTTTATTGATTGCTTAACTATGTGAGGCTGAGCTAAACTCATATTATCAAATATTACTCTTTTCACTATTCCTTTGTTGAGGCATGATTTTCACCATTTACAGAGAAAATCAGTTCAGATAGGTTCAGTTACATGACTATTCATATATCTATTAGGAAGCAGAGCTGGGACACAATTCAAGTATCTACATCAGTCTACATAAATCTATGTTTTAGAACCATAGATTGTTAATTTCCATGTAGTAAGCATCTAAGTAATGCCTGCTTAAAAATGTAGTTTGTACAAGGAATAGAATATATATATACATATCTATGTATGTATATGTATGTATGTGTATATATATAAAATTTTGTAAAAAAAGTATAAAACTCTAATTTTCAATTATTCTCATGAATTTTCCCTTAAAGTAACTTGAAAGTGATTGCTAATGCCCTGATTTCTTGCCACAAAGCCCTTAGAGAGCTGTCTTTTTAAAAGAGGAGCTATAAATTTCATTTGGTTGAATTTTTTTCTGTTAACAAGCCAGTCTCTTTAGCATTAGAGAATATTTTTATAAAGGAATATTAATAGGACAAACAATTGTAAGATTGCATGTCATACTGGCAAAATCAAGGATTAAAAATAGTTTTAAGAATGCTTTAAATATGGTAATTCCAGTACCGCAAAGAAAAAGATGATCTATTTTCTCTTCTTTGTTTGCATAAAGAGTCATATATCTTACTGCATATCCTTGGCGTATTTAGATCTGTTGTAGATGGTTGGAAAAGAAATTTTAAAAGACAATTTGCCCCTGGAATAAGTGAAAATGATGAAAATAAAGACTGACATATAATTTTAAAATGCTTTCACTTATAAATGTGACAACTGAGTAGACAGTGAGCAGACATACATGATCAAAAAATTCTTTGTAAGCAACTCCTCAGATCAATTTAGTGGTTATTTGATTAAACAAATAGAGTGAATCTGAAACTTAACAATGGCAGAAATTAGTATCTTTTGCAGAAACGAAAAAGAATGTGTTATACTCCTACCATCAGGCTAAAATACTGTTTTTTACAACATCATCCAGGCTCCAGTTCTTTCCCCCTGAAGTCCTGCACAAGCTGGTCTTTTGAAACAGTAGAAAAAACAAGGTTGAATTTCACTTTAGGACTGAATTATAAACGTCTTCGTGGTCTCACTATGTTAAGATATTTGAGAGCAACCAGGACTATTAAGTGCCGAAGCCAAAAATAGAACTGATTTTTCTGGTGGTCATTGTGCACCGAGCCTGGGTCCGATAGCCAGGCAGGGGTGTCTTCGTCAGCATCCTGGCCGAGGCTTATAAGCTCTGATTAGAATTACTGGTCCTCACTAAATCACTGTAGGCCGAGAGCTGGGTCACTATTTGGCTAGATTTAATTTCGCCTTCGACATGAGAAATCAGTGTGTCATGTTTCTACACAAAAGGGAAAAGCATTTAAATATTGTATCTATGTGAAGGCCAATTATGTTATCTCATTCTTATGTATTCCTGCTATAAAATATTTGAGGGCAACAGTCAGGCATATCATTGGTTCTATTTTTCTTCTCTCATTTTCCAGATTACAAGATTTTTAGTAAATCCAATCCTTTAGGATTTTGTAGAAATTTCTTTCTTCCTTTCTTCTTTCTTTCTTTTTTCTTTGTTGTTGTTGTTGTTGTTAGTCCCTTGTTTGTAATTTCTGCCTACTTAGTCAGACTTTACTTCATTTAAAAACCTAAATTTTACCTAGCACTTTGGGAGGCCAAGGCGGGTGGATTGCCTGAGCTCAGGAGTTCGAGACCAGCCTGGGCAACATGGTGAAACCCCGTCTTTACTAAAATACAAAAGAAATTAGCCGGATGTGACAGCATGTGCCTATAATCCCAGCTACTCGGGAGGCTGAGGTAGGCGAATTGCTTGAGCCCGGGAGGCGGAGGTTGCAGTGAGCTGAGATCGCACCACTGCACTCCAGCTTGGGTGACAGAGCGAGACTCTGTCTCTACAAAAAAAAACAAAAAAACAAAAAACAAAAAACTAATAATAATAAATAAACAAATTTTCAATGTTTAATGATACATAATAATTGCACATATTTATGGGAGTACATGTGATATTTTGATACACACATCACATACAATGTTTAATGATCAAATGAGGGTTATTGGGATATTCATCACCTCAAGCATTTGTTATTTCATTGTGTTAGGAACATTCCAACTTCACTCTTCTAGTTATTTTGAAATACGCAATAAATTATTGTTACCTATGGTTACCTTATTGTGATAATCAACACTAGATTTTATTACTTTCATCTAACTGTATTTGTACTCATTAACCAACCCCTCTTAATACTTGTTTCTTCACTACCCTTCCCAGTTTATTATAACCATTGTTTTCCTATCTCTATAAGATCAATTTTTTTAGCTCCCATATATGAGTGAAAACATGAGATATTAGTCTTTCTGTGCCTAGCTCATTTCACTTAACATGATGTCTTCCAGTTCCGTCCATGTGCTCAACATCACTAATCATCAGAGAAATGCAAATCAAAATTACAATGAGCTATTATCTCACCCCAATTAAAATGGTTTTATCAAAAAATGAAACAGGCAACAATGAATGTTGATGAGAATGCGGAGAAAGGGGAACACTTGTACACTGTTAGTAGAAATGTAAATTAGTAAAACCATGGAGGTCCCTCAAAAAACTAAAAATTGAAATTATTTTATTATATATTATCTACTCCAATTACATATGGCAAGCTTTCTGTTTTTCTAATTTTTAAAATATTGTGTTACATTAGTTAAGATATTGAACAATTTGATATTGTTCTTTAAAAGCTTTTTACTGAGGCTGTGCATGGTGGCTCACACCTATAATCCTAGCACTTTAGCAGGCCAAGGAAGGGGGATCTCTTGAGTTCAGGAGTTTGAGACCAGCCTGGGCAACATAGGGACACCCTGTCTCTACAAAAGGATGAAAATTAGCTGGGCAAGGTGGTGTGCGTCTGTAGTCCTAGCTACTTGGGAAGCTGAGGCAGGAGGATTGCTTGAGCCTAGGAGGTCAAGGCTGCAGTGAACTATGATCACACTATTGCACTCCAGCCTGGGGATGACAGGACAAGACCCTGTCTTTAAAAATAAATAAATACATACATAAATACATAAATACATAAATAAATAAATCGCTTACTGCTAAATCCAACACTAGGATTGAGTTGTGCAAAAGATGATTCAGATTCAGATTATCCAAATACATCCGAATCTGTTTCTATGAAAAAATGTTATAGGTTAAGTCATGGAACAACTTAAGAATATTAACTCAGAAACATTAACAAAAAATATGACCTACCTCACAACCAATAATAGAAACACAGGTTGTTATGATCCTCTAGCTACCAAACTCTATCGTATGAATGTTGCATTGATTTTCCACTCTTTTCTAATTGCCACTAAAGGAAGAATATATTCCAGTATTGTGAAATTTTGAAAAATTAAGCAGTTCTCTGGAAAGAAGAGAGGGAGTGGAAAGCAGGGCTGTTAGCAGTAAATTTGCATTGCAGGTTCATTCTAAGAAATTAGGAAATTATGCTCTTCTGTTTTATTTTGGTGGCAAAAGGGGGAATGGTTATCAATGGAAGCTGGCAACTAGTGTTTGTCTTAGAATTTGAATAGACTCCTTAAATCAATGCTTTGATCTTCCAATTCACTTTGCTGATTATTTCCACTTTGTTCCTACTTTTCCGCTGCAACTCAAAATCTAATGTATTTTAATGTTTAATTATCCATTTTTGTCTTTACATCTAAAGTTTCTTAAAATTTTAATTTTTCATACCCACATGTGTTTCCTCCTTAGCCATTTGTATATTACTTCTTTTTTTAAATAATAGTAGGAAAAATGTTGCTCAAGTCAAGAAGAATCTTTATATTGAAAATTCATTATGATTTTATTATTATTATTATTGTTGTTATTATTATTTTGAGATGGAGTCTCGCTTTGTCACCCAGGTTGGAGTGCAGTGGCACGATCTTGGTTCACTGCAACCTCCGTCTCTGGAGTTCAAGCAATTCTCCTGCCTCAGCCTCCCGAGTACCTGGGACTACAGGTGCCTGCCACCACACACGGCTAATTTTTGTATTTTTAGTAGAGACGGGGTTTCACCATGTTGGCCAGGCTGGTCTCGAACTCCTGACCTCAAATGATCCACCCACCTCAGCCTCCCAAAGTGCTGAGATTACAGGCATGAGCCACCTCACCCAACCTCATTAAGATTTTAAAACACTATCAAATTTATATAAGATTTCCAAATTCCCCAATCCCTAGTTGCATGTTGTTTTGCTTTTCTACACATTACGGGAAACGTTTAAAATATAATCACTCTATTCATGGACTCAGTTAATTATTGAAGTTGCCATTCATACTGCATTTATTGTATACTATGGAAAATTATGTTTTTGGGGATAATCAACAACAACTAAAATAAAAACAAACAAAATTCACTTTGCACTACCAGGGAGTAAAATGTTGCAGTAGAGAAGTAAAGCCCAAATTAAACAGAAAAATACTGGCCAATACTCCAACTTCTGGATAAATCCAACCTAGATGTCTGAGCTTAAATAGAAGACCAAAACAGCAGCTATAATTTACCAGGGCTTGTTCGACAGCACAACAGTTAAAGTCACCCAAGTTGTAAAAAGACAATGTATGGCATCTCTTTAATTAGAGTTTAAACCTGCTCATCTTGATGCAGTAATAAACTGAGCAATGCCGGGTTATATGCTCTTTTGGAAGACAGCAATTCTGTATAACACACGTGGCAGTTTCCAATTCAACCCCTGATTCCTGGCTGCTGCTTCTGAAACACAACGTTTCATTTTAATGAAAAATATATTACTGAGGTAAGATAGGTCATCAGCTGTTAAGTGTAATGCAATTTCTGTAATAAAATTAATCTTATAGCTTGTATAAAAGACTTTACGCAGGTTAAATACTGTTAATTACTAGCTAAATTTTGTTCCTTAGAATGCATAAATGAAGCACCTCCACCCTCTATAAAAATAATGTCTATAGTATAAAATGTCCATAGGATTCTTTATGATTTCCATTTTTTATATCATGCTACAATGCCAGCCATAGCCATAGTGAGTTAATAGGGCCTTTCCTTGGTCACTGAAACAGAGGATATATTTGCTGGTGTCTTAAGACTAAAACAGTTGTGCTGGTGAAAGCCCAATGCAATTTTCTTCTGGGTTACTTATTTAGAGATGGCAATTCAGACCAAAAAAACTCTGATACATGGTTATAGATTTACATAACCTAAGTTAACCATCCAGCAAATGGATGCAATTGATCTCAAAGGGAGGTGCAGGAGAGTAAAGGACATTCAAACCCCATCTATAACCAACATTGGAAAAACATTTCAGTGTGAGTACAAGTACAGTCACATAAAAGGATAACATATTATTGGTCAAATGTACATGTGAGCATTAATGCAATAACCTTTTTGCTCTGTGAAAAGTTTTCATTGAGCTATTTGCTAAAAATAATGTCAAGTAATAAAAAATTTGGAATTAGTACAGAATGTGGAATTGGACAGCTCTGAATTTGAATCCAATCTTTTTCATCAGTTAGTTACTTAGAGCTAGGAAAGGTTACTTTATCTTCCTGATCATGTTCTATTATCTGCTCTGTAAGTAAGTACAAGACAATCGCCTCATAGTGTTATTACCATGCTTGAATATAATGATGGATAAAAATTTCCTGGCACTGAGGTGGCCTTTGTAGATGTTACTTTTCCTTCTGTTTTGCTCTTTCTATTGACTCATGGGAGCCATTCAGGAAGAGATGTGATCAGATTTTAGATGCTCATGTTTGTTTACATTATTGGGATACTATAGCGAATCACTGATTTGAATGGAGTGATACCTGGTTTAAAAAGGCATTACATTGTGTAAAATGCTACATTTAATTCAATCTAAGAAATTTTAAATTAGTTTTGCAAATAGCACATCTATGCTTTTTGATACTTGTTGTATGGAAAACAGGAAACCAAGCAAAAAAAAAAAATAGGAAAAGTCTTCAGGAGAACATTTTAAAAAATATCCCTCATTTAACTCCAGACAGGAGGCAAAGACAGATGAACAGCGTATAGAAACTCCTAGATGTGGAATGATGTCAGAGATTCTCCACTCTGCATTTTGTCACATTCAGGCTGTAGATATTACCAGTGTAGCTTGCTTTCCTGGTAATAAGGACGTAATCTTTCTTCCTCCCCTGGGCACTCTCAGCCTTGGAAGTTACTGGCTAGTGGACAGTGGATACTGGATGAGTCATCACAAGGTGGCCCTGCCACAGAAAGCATGGGTGACATGGCTCCACACAAGCAGAGGACAATTCAAACAGGCTATAAGAAGATCATGCAGGGAAGAAATGTCGTTTCAACAAAGAACTCAGCAGGATAAATACGATCAAGCTCATATCTCACAAATTATCACTTGTGTCTGAATGTCTTCCATTTCTGTTTGTATTCATTCCTAACGGGTTAGGTCTCATCCCCCAAGTATGTTTCTAGTGAATATGGAAAACCCTATTGACACATATTTCTTTCTTTATATACAACTACCATCATTTCATTAACTTTTGCTTAAAGGAACATTTTTTAAAAGTAATCTGACATGTTACTTTACCATTTTTTGATCAATTTGTTTTGTGTCTTCTTTACATATACTTTGAAGTCCCATATTTGAAACGGAACTTTCTTTTTTCATTAAAAAACTAGCATATGTGGGCTATCTGCCTTAATATTCATTTTATTGACTATTTTACTATCAACAGTCTTATATTTTACTTTATACTAATTCCTCTATATTAATGGCAAGTATTTAACCTAACATATTGATCCATCTCACTTAATATTAGTTTAACTTCATTTAACTCCTTCCTTTTTACTTATAATCAACTATTTTTGCTGATGAGAAATTAAGAAAGAAGATATGTTTTGGCACCTCTGTCCATCTCTTTACCCATTTCTTACTCCTCTAAGAAGGGAAGAAATTCTAATCTGATTACACGTTACCAATTAATTGGGCCACATTTACTTGTGGGCCGTCTGGTGGAATATTTTTAAATCATGAGTAAACCATGGTGCTCTTCTTCTCTCTTGCCCCTGCCTTAATGAAGTAAGGCATTTTCCTTGGCTTATTTCCTTTCTCATTGCAGCAGAGTTGAAATGTTGAGACTGGATGTAGCTTCTCCTAACCCCTGCCATATTATCTGATGAAACTGAAGCGTGAAAATGACCTTCATGGACCTGGAGCCTCAGCTTCACATTTCCACACAGGCCCCACAGAGACACCATGTTGGAGGGCAAGCTCAACGCAATGCCTTTATTAGAAATGTTTTTAAAAGGGAACCTGTATTCACATTTGTCAGGACACTGCTTATCTCTCTAGTTGAACCTGTATAACTTATTTTATAAGATGGTAAGATACAAAGACTCTTAATTTTCCATCTACCAGGACTCTTGACATAAATTCAAAGCTCACTTATAACAGCTCTAGCGTCCCAAGTGCCTTTGACTACACTCCAATTTAACTTATTGTTCAGTTTTTATATAACTCTCTTCCTCATATTGTGCCTTATTTTCTTATTAATTTAACATTTTAAGAAGAATACTCATTCTGAGCAGTTCACAAATCAGTTAGGCTTAAGTTTTTAAATAAATTAAATGTTTTAAAAATATTAAAGGCACACATATGAAATAATGATACTAGACAATTATGGAGAGCAGCCTCCCCTACGAATTTCAGCCACAATACAAGAGCAGTAAGCTGATCAGTCTACTCACCTTCATTCCAACATTTCAAATGACTGGGGAAAGAATAGGGACAAAATAAAATAAAACAAAATAAAGGTTGCTTGTGGAACACTGAAAAATTATTATGCGCCAAAGTGTAAGAATGCTTTATATCCATCACATCATTTGTCCTGGGAGGTACTTTCTATTATTGATTTCATTTGACAAATGAGGAAACAGAGGTCTGAATAGGTAGAGAAACAATTGTCAACTTTCTACTTCTTAGTACATCTTTACTGCCTCTGAGGCCTGCCTGCATTCCTGCACTGGGGTTTCAGGAACATTGCTTGAGGCCATTGGCCCTATGTCTGTCATCTTTTATGTTTCATTTATAAACACCCTCAGCTCTTGATCTGTGAGGGTCTTAATAAATATGATTGTATTAAATTGTTGTGCTTTAAAGAATAATATATGATATTAAGAAATACTATTTCTGATAACAGCTTAAGCCATAATATGAAGTGTGCTGATACAAGAGGAGTTTCCAGGTCTTAAAAAAACAAAACAAAAAAACTAAGCTTTAACTTAGTACAAGTTCTGACTTTTCTTCTAAAATTTATCTAGGAGTATATATAAAGAAAAGACCTTATTGAATAAACTGATAAATGCATCTCTCAAATTTTATTTTATATTCAACATAATATGAAGTAAAAATAAAATACAACTAAGAAATATAGCATTGACTACTTTTTGAAACATTTCTCCACAAAATAGGGGGTAAAATATGAAAAAGTTACGACACATGTTTTGAATCTCTATTTCTTTATATCCTAAAGGAAATAAGAATTTGATATGCCTCAAGGAAAAAAAAATCCAACAAAGATTTTTTTTTGCGGGGGAAAGAAAGTCTACTATCCAGCCTCAGAGATTAGATTTAAAAGCCAAGGAAAACTTCGTTAGATTGTAGTGTGACAGAGCAAACCAATCTTTAAATCTACCAAAACACTTCCAGAATGTTAGAACACAGTATATGTGAAAAAAATAACAAGTGTTTTGAGAAACATCATTTTTTTATGTCCTAAACCACTGACTTACAAAGTATGAAAAGATGTGGTATAACATGGATTTGAGAATATATACTGTAGAACAGCTATTAACAAGCTTTTTTTGGTATTGAAGTGTGTTCCACAAAACAGTTTTTACTGTTACGTGAAGAAGAGAGTAAACCAAAGTAAATTAAACTACCAGAAAGAGGTGTTAGCTTGACATTAAGAATCTACAAATCTACATTTGTTTCCATTCTTAAAAATCAGTTTTCAATTAATAATAATAAGATTATAATCATTAAAAAATATATATTTTTTAAGCATTTGTTTACTTTCCTTAACTTGTAAATCACTACTGGTGTTTTCCAACTCTCTTAGTGAATTTAAATGACAATATCATTCCTTAATTTTTCTATGACCTGAAAAAGTCAGATTAGAAAATGAGCAAATTGCTCACAATGCTGATAGAAATCAAAGTAAAAGCTTGTATTTAAAGAACATCAGTCTCTACTAAAACAAGAAATACCTAAAAATACGAATATATCCTAAATGTCACAAACCACATAAACCGGGTTGAAATAAAAATTTGAATGGGCAATTATGTAACATAAAGCCAGATAACCCAACCAGTTCATAATATTCTATACTTAATATAGGATATTATAAATTAGATAGTTACTGATGAGATAATAGCTTTTATAGTTAACTCTGTAGTAACTAAGTAGGATGGCAAGGCAGCAAAGAGGTCAAATTAATTTCTGAGTTCTTCCATTTATCTTTAGAAATGATGGGGAAAATTCTAACTCCAAAAGTGTTTTGTGGGAATCTAAAGAACAGTTTTGACAAAGAGGAGATCTCAAGAAAGCATTTATGATTAAGCAACCTGACATAAACTGTTATCACAAATTGTTAGAACCAGTTGATGTTTATCTAAATGGATAAATCATTCATCTGAATAATTATCAACCCAGACAAACTATAGGCTCTGAAATTGCAATTATGAAGGAGAACCAATCAAACGTTACGACCAAATGTAAAATTTTAGCAGTGGTAGAAATTATGAATCATAAAATGCTACCTTTGACTCAAGAAATGCAACCCTTGGTTAGACAGCATATTAAAAACTAGATGGCTAATGAGATATTTGTATGGTTTCTTTTTATACTTGTTTTTGTGACATTAAGACTCTCAAAGAATTGCAAATTCAAATAAAGCAATAGCCCTCTTCTCTCTGAGTTTAGCTTAGACTTTCCCTTAGCTAACATGTCTGAACGTGTTCTTTGATCTTGAGCAAGATTTCACCATTAAAACTTACACAGAAAGAACTTGTCAAGACTTTACTAAATACAGTTTAGGATGTCTCTAATTTTCATTAAAAAAATAGTGTAGGTATTTTTAATGAGATTACATAATTTCTAAGTCAGTTATTTAAGACCCACCATATTACAATAATTTTTTAAAATTATTATTATACTTTAAATTTTAGGGTACATGTGCACAATGTGCAGGTTAGTTACATACGTGCCACGCTGGTGTGCTGCACCCATTAACTCGTCATTTAGCATTAGGTATATCTCCTAATGCTATCCCTCCCTCCTCCTCCCACCTCACAACAGTCCCCAGAGTGTGATGTTCCCCTTCCTGTGTCCATGTGTTCTCATTATTCAATTTCCATCTATGAGTGAGAACATGTGGTGTTTGGTTTTTTGTCCTGGCGATAGTTTACTGAGAATGATGATTTCCAATTTCATCCATGTCCCTGGATGATGACATGAACTCATCATTTTTTATGGCTGCATAGTATTCCATGGTGTATATGTGCCACATTTTCTTAATCCAGTCTATCATTGTTGGACATTTGGGTTGGTTCCAAGTCTTTGCTATTGTGAATAGTGCCACAATAAACATACATGTGCATTTGTCTTTATAGCAGCATGATTCATAGTCCTTTGGGTACATACTCAGTAATGGGATGGCTGGGTCAAATGGTATTTCTAGTTCTAGATCCCTGAGGAATGGCCACACTGACTTCCACAATGGTTGAACTAGTTTACAGTCCCACCAACAGTGTAAAAGTGTTCCTATTTCTCCACATCCTCTCCAGCACCTGTTGTTTCCTGACTTTTTAATGATTGCCATTCTAACTGGTGTGAGATGGTATCTCATTGTGGTTTTGATTTGCATTTCTCTGATGGCCAGTGATGGTGAGCATTTTTTCATGTGTTTTTTGGCTGCATAAATATCTTCTTTTGAGATGTGTCTGTTCATCTCCTTCACCCACTTTTTGATGGGGTTGTTTTTTTCATATAAATTTGTTTGAGTTCATTGTAGATTCTGGATATTAGCCCTTTGTCAGATGAGTAGGTTGCGAAAATTTTCTCCCATTTTGTAGGTTGCCTGTTCACTCTGATGGTAGTTTCTTTTGCTGTGCAGAACCTCTTTAGTTTAATTAGATCCCATTTGTCAATTTTGGCTTTTGTTGCCACTGCTTTTGGTGTTTTAGACATGAAGTCCTTGCCCATGCCTATGTCCTGAATGGTAATGCCTAGGTTTTTTATGGTTTTAGGTCTAACATTTAAGTCTTTAATCCATCTTGAATTAATTTTTGTATAAGGTGTAAGGAAGGGATCCAGTTTCAGCTTTCTACATATGGCTAGCCAGTTTTCCCAGCACCATTTATTAAATAGGGAATCCTTTCCCCATTGCTTGTTTTTCTCAGGTTTGTCAAAGATCAGATAGTTGTAGATATGCGGCGTTATTTCTGAAGGCTCTGTTCTGTTCCATTGATCTATATCTCTGTTTTGGTACCAGTACCATGCTGTTTTGGTTACTGTAGCCTTGTAGTATAGTTTGAAGTCAGGTAGCATGATGCCTCCAGCTTTGTTCTTTTGGCTTAGGATTGACTTGGCGATGCTGGCTCTTTTTTGGTTCCGTATGAACTTTAAAGTAGAATGACTACTGGGTGCCTAACGAAATGAAGGCAGAAATAAATATGTTCTTTGAAACCAATGAGAACAAAGACACAACATACCAGAATCTCTGGGACACATTCAAAGCAGTGGGTAGAGGGAAATTTATAGCACTAAATGCCCACAAGAGAAAGCAGGAAAGATCCAAAATTCACACCCTAACATCACAATTAAAAGAACTAGAAAAGCAAGAGCAAACACATTCAAAAGCTAGCAGAAGGGAAGAAATAACTAAAAGCAGAGCAGAACTGAAGGAAATAGAGACACAAAAAACCCTTCAAAAAATTAATGAATCCAGGAGCTGGTTTTTTGAAAGGATCAACAAAATTGATAGACCACTAGCAAGACTAATAAAGAAGAAAAGAGAGAAGAATCAAATAGATGCAATGAAAAATGATAAAGGGGATATCACCACCGATCCCACAGAAATACAAACTACCATCAGAGAATACTACAAACACCTCTACGCAAATAAACTAGAAAATCTAGAAGAAATGGATAAATTCCTCGACACATACACTCTCCCAAGACTAAACCAGGAAGAAGTTGAATCTCTGAATACATCAATAACAGGCTCTGAAATTGTGGCAATAAGCAACAGCTTACCAACCACAAAGAGTCCAGGACCAGATGTATTCACAGCCGAATTCTACCAGAGGTAGAAGGAGGAACTGTTACCATTCCTTCTGAAACTATTCCAATCAATAGAAAAAGAGGGAATCCTCCCTAACTCATTTTATGAAGCCAGCATCATCCTGATACCAAAGCCGGGCAGAGACACAACTAAAAAAGAGAATTTTAGACCAATATCCTTGATGAATATTGATGCAAAAATCCTCAATAAAATACTGGCAAACAGAATCCAGCAGCACACCAAAAAGCTTATCCACCATGATCAAGTGGGCTTCATCCCTGGGATGCAAGGCTGGTTCAATATACGCAAATCAATCAATGTAATCCAGCATATAAACAGAACCAAAGACTAAAACCACATGATTATCTCAATATTTGCAGAAAAGGCCTTTGACAAAATTCAACAACACTTCATGCTAAAAACTCTCAATAAATTAGGTATTGATAGGATGTATCTCAAAATAAGAGCTATCTATGACAAACCCACAGCCAATATCATACTGAATAGGCAAAAACTGGAAGCATTCCCTTTGAAAACTGGCACAAGACAGGGATGCCCTCTCTCACCACTCCTATTCAACATAGTGTTGGAAGTTCTGGCCGGGGCAATGAGGCAGGAGAAGGAAATCAAGGGTATTCAATTAGGAAAAGAGTAAGTCAAATTGTCCCTGTTTGCAGACGACATGATTGTATATCTAGGAAACCCCATTGTTTCAGCCCAAAATCTCCTTAAGCTGATAAGCAACTTCAGCAAAATCTCAGGATACAAAATCAATGTACAAAAATCACAAGCATTCTTATACACCAATAACAGACAAACAGAGAGCCAAATCATGAGTGAATTCCCATTACAATAATTTATTTCTTTCAGGAAAAAAAAAAATTAGCAATAAGTCTGCTGTCTGGCTTCATCAGCTCTAGATGCAAATAGGAAAGTAAGGCAATATTCCATTGAGAGCTGATGGTGGATTATAGCAGTGTAGTGTCAGTGTAAATTACTTCAACAGGTATTCAATTTAAAAGTAGACTTGCAGGATTTCCTGATGGATTGAATCTGAGAAAAATAGAAATAACAGGTAAGGATAACTTCATAGAGTGTGGTTGAAATAATCGAAGAATAAAATTGTCATTTATTGAGCTGGCCAACTTGCAGGAGAACCAGGTTTAGGGAGAAAATCAGAGGGTCAATTTTGCAAACAATAACCTTGAGTTACTTACTAGATTTCAAGAAGTAATATCAACTAGGTGGCTCAATGTACAATTCCAGAGTTTTACAGCACAATGAAGGCTGGGAATTAAAAACTTGAAAATTGGCAGTATACGCATAGGAGTTAAAGCATGACACCATCTGAGATAAAAAGAAAATGCATTTAAATAAAGGAAATAAACGCCAGAATCATCCCTTCTGTGCTGTAATTGAGAATCAGGAAGATGGTGGTCAACAAAGGGACCTAGGAAGCAGAAGCAAATAAGGTAAATAGAATTGACAATATTGTGTCCTGGCACCCAAGTGACAAATATGTTTTAAGGAGAAGTCAACGATTACCTATGTCAAATTCTGTGAAAAGGACTAAAAGTTGAAGAATATGGAGATCAATGTTGTCCTTGGCAACAACAAATTTTGGAAAGCAGAAAAGGAGAAGGCAGATTGGGGTGGAATCTTTAAAAACCAAGATGAAAGGATTTGGGTACAATGGGTGCATGGAGTTTTGCTCTCAGGATCAGAGAAAGGAGGCAGTATCTTGAGAGAGTTGTAGAATATGGAAAGGTATTTTAAAATAAGAATAATTGTAGCATGTTTGCATATGAAGAATATTACTAATTAGCAAGAGGAAAATTGATGATGCAGAAGAAAGGGAAAAGTTGGGGAATAATGTTCCTGCATTAGTTAAGAGGCGACAGTGTCTGGCACACAGGCAGAAGGCTTAGCATTTCCTACGAACACACTGTGGCCTCTTAGGGCACCTTCTCCATAGCACCCACAGTGATATTTTCTCGTATTAAGCCAGATCATAAGGCATGGCTGGATAAAAAGTCTTCAGTGGCTTTCCATCTCATTCAAACTAAAAGACTGAGATGTTACAGAGGCCTACAAGGAACTATGTAATTGGGTTCCATTACACCACTGTCTCCTTCTGGTCTCACTGTCCTTTGGCTGACTACAGCCCAGTCAGACAGAACTCCTTACCCTCCCTCAAACACACCAGACACCGGCAGGCCTCTCGACCTGCAAAGTCTGTGCTCGTAGCAACTAGGCTATTCTGCATGGCTTGTCTTCTCTGTTCCTTTGTGTCTTTGCTCACATTTCACCTGCTTAATGAAGTCTTTCCTGATCTTGTAACCCTCCACCCTCCATGTGTATTTCTTCTCCTTAGCACTTACCAATACATGACATATTAAGAGTTTTAAATATTTTCTTTGATAATTATCTTACCCCTCTAAATAATAGATTTTAAGAGAACACAAATTTTTGCCCATTGTTCACTGGTATATATCCAGCAGCTAAATTACTATCTATCACATATTACATGCTCAGTAAGTTTGCCAGATAAATGAAGAAAATGATATTTTAGGGCTTAACCTCAAATTTTTACTGCTTTGCATAAAAATCCTAAAACAACATTAATGTTTAAACAATATGCAATCACGCATACTAGAGGGTATTGTAGTTTTCAATGAGATTTCTCATATGACAAGACTAGACGGCAAAAATAAATATTGGTAACTACAGCATTGGTGAAAGTTTACAAAAAAAATACATTTCCTACTTCGTAATTGGAAGAAACCAGGCCCTCTTGGAAATGTTTTTGATATGAGACCAAGTACAGATAAATGCTACAGGATAAGAATAATATAAAAAAGACATTATTTTTCTACTTAATTGTATGGAGCCTGATATATTTATGGCTCTTCAGGTAAACAATAGTTTTTTTTTTTTTTTAAACAATTCCAAGGATCTGGTATACTCTATTGCAAAGTAAAGCAGTGAATTTCAGGAATTCTGTAAACTATTTGACTAAATTTGGTTGCCAATCTCTGCCATGTTTTCCAAACATTTGTTCAAAAAGATTCTTCTTAGTCCCTGTTACTAGTATACACAATAGCTGTTATTTGATGATTATTATGCAGATATTGTCCTCCTTTGATCTTGTTATACAATAATTAATCATACAACAGATGTGAGCTGTGTTGTATTCTTTATTATCCCCATTTTTAACAGAAGGGAACTGGGGTTTAGAAAAATCAGATAACTGGCCTGTGATCACATTTCTGATTTGTGTCAAATCTGGGATTCAAACCAAAAAAGCCGACTCCAGAATTCATAGCCTGAACCACTTTGCTCAGCTATTGCCTTGGGCTTCCCAGGTCAGCCATACAACCTCAGGAACCCTACAGTCATTGAGCTGGAGACTCGTATTTGTCCATGGAAAGTGTCTTTGTTTCGAAAGAGCTAATAAAGAATTCACATTAAAGCAAAAAGACAATTGAAAAGAAATTGCTGCCTTCAAACTCACAGCCAAGAAGATAACAGCTGGATTCCAAAAGATTCTGATGCAATCTAAGCTAACTTGATTGATTATATCTATCAGTTTAATTATCTTTTAATATTTATATAAAATATTATTTCTTAAATTCTTAAAACTTAATAAACATGAAATTTTAAAGAGAACAGAAAAGAACTTATTATAAAGTACCACTAAGATAAATCTCTGAAAACCTAATTTCTAATTTCATTTCTTTGTCAGTCTAACTGATTGCATTCCTTAACATAGGTGAGCCTGTTTTTTCACATATAAAATTGGCAGACTACATCATATTTCTCTATTCCTTTCTTCTCTGTGGATTCTAATATCCTTAAAGTTTTCTCTTAAATTTATTCTTGCTAATTTGAAAAATGTTCAATAAACATCTCAGTTTTTGCGAAGTCTTATTAGTCTTATGTCTATTGTATTGTTAAGAAAATGGTTCATTATAAAAAATATTTGGTTTTGTAATTTAATATTTTGTACAACTAAAGAAGTTAACTTATAGAAAATATTAATTAGCAAATAATTAAATAATTTTGAGTATTCATTTGCATTATGTATTCTAAGTTATAAATTGGTGTAAGACTACAGATTTGATGAAGAGACTGGATGCTGACTAATCATTTTGATGCAAGCTTACAAAGAATAATTTCAACACTCTCCAAAATGGAGTGATTTATTAGCATGTCATGCTATTTATTGTGTGATATGATAAATATAATATGATTCATCATGACATTCTATAAATATTGCAAAGGATTATTAAAGCGATAAAATCCATTGGCAGAAATATAATGAGATCATGTCACATTTGTATAAAAGCTACATGATAAATTGTACTCTCTACAGAGGCTGTTGTAACCTTAGATGGATTTAAAGTGAGAATTCTTGGAACACAAAGCAAAAGAAAACAATCCTAAGTCATACTTAGGGTTCAATTAAGAGCAGCTGTTGAGAGCAGGGAATAATACAGGACTACAGAACGATTATCATCTGCACTGCCATGGGATGGACAATTTTTCAATATAGGGACTATTCTTTAAATAGTTAGTCAAAAATATTTCAGACAAAATTCGGAATAACCACTTCACTGAATCAACATGTCTAAGTAAAACTTCAAATGGCAGCATATATGTGTGTATATATATATATATGCATATATTTAGTTTAAAAATTGGTATGAATATGAAAACTCATATCAGGCTGTATTTTTATGCATTTAAAATTTTACTTTGTCAAATAATTTTTATTTCTTCCCTAACATACATATATGTTAACATACATATATGTTATAAAAATATACCCCTTTGGAGGAAAGGTTATTATAAGGGAAATTTTATTTTCTAAGTAGAGGCTTTTTAGGTTTCTGATGCTTTTACAGACAGAATTTGCCAAAGATTTTGTTTCTTATAGTGCAAAATATGGTTATTAGTGACCAACAATCTTTGGTACCGATTTGGAAGTAATTCTTCAACACAACACGATTGTTATGTCTTTACAAACGATTTTTGAATCATATACACAGTTTTTTAAAAGCCGCTTTGTAGTCATCTTCCTTGAGATTGTAAATTGTTCTCACACATTATTTAAAATATCCTGAGAATAAGCACTAATTACTACTTTACAATTAAGCAAAGATAAACATAGTCTATAATTCTAGGACAAGCAACCACAATGATTGTTTAAAGCATTTTTTGGGAGGAAGTCTAGTTAACTCTGACAATGGAGAGATATGGAGCCTGTGTCTATCACTACATTAATGAAATCTTTATGGGCTACAAATTTTTCAGTTTCTTACAACTATTTTTATGCTATTATATTTATTAACCACTTTTGCTTCATTTCTTTCTTAAAGTTGTTTCAACTTATCTATTTCCTTATATAAGGACTCAATATAATAACAATCTGGAATACAAATTGATTAATGCCTATACATATAATCTTTGTTATACTCCTGTGATAAAGATATAGAAGTCAAGCACAAACAAAGAAAGAAAACAAATCGTACCTTTGTTTTATGGCAGCATGGCACATTTGAAAGCAAATTGGAAAAGATAGCTACTATTAGGCACATATACCTTTTAAAATATTTAGATCTTTCTCTTTTTTATTTTTAAAAGGTTATTTCCAGGAGCATAGATTCGAGCTGCCCTGAACAGACACTTCCTAAAATATCTTAGCTCTATTGTGCTTTTGCATTGTATGTACTCTTTCAGGCCCCCAATTTTTATTTTGCATTAAAAGAAAATCAGTTTAAAATTAAAAGACCTGATTCAGATGTACCTATATTTGCTAAAGGAATACAATTATTAGAAAATCTTTCTTTCTTTTTAAGGATTGTTAGACAACTAATCATATCTTAGTATTCAGATAAATTTCAAATCACCAATAATGTGCCTTTAAATTTGGTCATCAGAGGACCAAACCGTAATTCTCTAATGAGAGTGGAACTACCTAGTAGCTTGGCCCAGAGGATGAGGGTTATGCTAGTTCCCTGGACTGGTTCACTGCTGACTCCTCGAATTCGAAGGCAACCATCTATGATGCGAGAGGCCAGAGGATTTGCAGCCGAGCTTCCTCAGCAAAATACTTTGCCCCTCATCAGCTGTGTAACCTTCATAATACGTGTCAGTTTCCTCTTGCTGCATAACAGATTACAACAAAATTAGAAGCGTAACACAACACACGTGCATTATTTCACATTTTCCATGGGTCAGGAATCTGAGTGTGACTCAACTGGATCCTCTGCTCTGGGTCTCACAAGGCTAAAATCAAGGTGTCAACCAGTCTACAATTCTCACATGAAACTTGGAGGTCTTTTTCCAGTCTCATTCGGATTGATGGCAGAATTCAGCTTCTTGCAGTTAGAGGACGGATGTCCCTGTTTCTCTGCTGGTTGTCAACGGGAGTTGCTTTCAACTCTTGGAGGCCACCTTCAGATCCTAGCCATATGGCCCTCTCAAAACACAGCAGCTTACTTCTCCAAAGCTAGAGGAAACTCTCCCGTCTGCTATAAAGGAGGCTTATGAAACAAGAAATAATCACAAGAGGATCACTCTTGTGGTATAATTTGCTTAGTAATATTCACGTATACCAATTCCACTTAAAGGTAGGGTATTAAACAAAGCACTTGTACACAGGAGACAAAACAGATGTACAGAGATTTTACTCTGCCATAAGTCTGCAGAATGACCTTCGTCAAGTTATAGCTCAGTATATGAATAAGCTTAGCACCTATCTCAAAAGTTTGGTAGAAAGAAAAGTTAACATAGGCTGGGTACAGTGGCTTATGCCTGTAATCCCAGCACTTTGGGAGGTCGAAATGGGAGGATAGCTTGAGGCCAGGAGTTCAAGACAAGCCAGGATCACAGAGTGAGGTCTCATCTCTACAAAAAAAAATCAAATTGGTCATGTGTGGTGGCAACATCCACATGTGTAGTCCCAGCTACCCAGGGGTCTGAGGTGGGAGGATTGCCTGAGCCCAAAGGGAATCAAGGCTGCAGTGAGCCATCGTTGCACCACTGACCTCCAGCCTGGGCAACAAAGTGAGACTCTATCTCAAAAAAAAAAAAAAACAAAAAAACCAAAAAGGGAGGAGGGCAGCATAAAGAAATTCTTAGAGCAACGCCTCTGCTCTGGACTCAGTGAATGACACCTATTTTTAGACTTCACCCAGTAACTCAAAAGGCCCCATGCCCTCTGCCACATTACATTTTGCTCATGATTAACCATGCAAAACTTTTGCATGGCTGCCAAATATGGTGACTCATTCCCTCTTTAAAGAATATAGTTAGGGTTACCTTGCATAAACATAGGTTAAGTATTTGAGTATCAGCTGTTTAAATGAGCTGATATGAGACGAAATGTAACCAGGCTTTTAGAATGAATGAATCTCATAAGCTTAATCAAGAACTTACAGTAACTGATTTCTAAATTATGAATAGAAAATCACTTAAATGAACTCTGGTTGTTAAAAATGACATAGACAAATATTAGTATCAGTAGCCATAATTTTCTCCTATATTAACTCCAACATATATGATTTTAACAATTTTGAAATCTCCCCAAATGCTTTCTCTGCTTTCTCACCATCCAAAGTCATGTTAATTGGTGATCTAGAAGGCATTATCTGGGGGAAAAATAAAACAGAGCTATGATTTGCTAGGGTCAAGCAACGATTATGTTCTGACAGCCCTGTAGCTAACATTGTTCATGCTTTTTGATCTGCACTTCTTTGAATACTGTGCCTGTGTCTGGGAAAATTTCACCTTATAAATTCTTCTCTAAGATGAAGGCACAAACCCAATTTCCCTTGCATCTAGAACACAGGCCTATAACCCTCATATAAGCATACGTTGCTAATCCCAAGTAAGAAGAAGAATGCCAGGTAAGATTGAGTATTGACTTCACTTCATATCAGTGAAGGAGGGAGAAACTTGGATTTGAAATTTCTCGTTTTATGACTGACAAAACCTGGTACAATGTTTTGCTAATGTTGTAAAACTATAGTGACTCTTACACCTGTAATTGTTTGGGGATAACATTACTGAAGTAGTCGGACAGCATATAACTCTGCTAGGATTTCTGATAAAAAATTATGTTTCAATTGAAATTTGTAAGTTAACTTTTTAAACAAATTACTTTAGATGTGGTTTTGATTTATCTTATTAATATTTAAATTTTACTATTGCACCCAAAAATCAGTTATGCCTTTCAAAGATTGTTTTAAAAGTTGGCTCCATTTTTGTGGTAGGCAGACCTAGGCCATATCCCCCAAGAATGTGTGCATTCTAATCTCTGTAAACCTGTGAATGTGTTAGGTTACATGGCACAGGGAAAGTTGAGGTTGCTAGCCAGTTGGCTTCAAAATAGGTAGATTATTCGGAGTTATCCTAGCAAGCCCAATGACATCAGAATGGTCCTTTAAAATGGGAAAGAGAAACTGAAGAGCTGGAGTCAGAGAGACATGTGATTATGGAAGAAAGAAACAGAGAGAACAACGTTGCTGGCTTTGAGGATGCAGTGGGACCACAGGCCAAAGAATGCGGGTGGCCCCTACTGGATAGAAAAAGAAAGGAAATGGACCCTCTAGAGCCTCCAGAAAGGAATTCAGTCCTGCTGATACCTCGATTTGAGCCCACTGAGACCCTTGTTGAATTTCTAAGCTACATAATTATAAGATAATGGATTTGTGGGGTTTTAGCCACCAAGCCATTAGAGGTAATCTGTTACAGCAGTTGCATAGAACTAATACAATTAATAAGTGTGACTTTACTTTGTCCAGGAGGGAAATTTCTGGTGCTTCCAGCTATAAATCAAAAAAGTATTTGGTAAACAGGTTCATCTAGATAAAATATGTTTTTTTCACAAATTTCAACAGAACATGTCTCTACTATCAAACAACTCTGTTAATAACTCCTGGTCAAATACAGAAAATACAGGCAAGCAATATTTTATATCTGTGTCCACCTTTAGTTACAGAGTAAACAATGACTACAGGTTCCCTTAAAAGTAAAAAATACGTCTTACCAAAAAAAGAAAATCCCAATCTGAATAATGAGACCATACTTAAACACAGAGAGCTCAAACAACTCAGCTGAAATGCAATGCATTTCCTAATTATTAACTTGGTTGCTGAGCATGAGATTCAGGATGCAGGTGTTCAAAGGAAGCATGCACTTTACCTGAATTTATTCAGTAAAACAATTCCAGCTTCTAAAATTGGTTTTAGGAATGATAACAACATTTTTCTTAAACTTTGACATAAAATGAACTTGTTGCTGAGAATTTGCACATGTGAATTCACCTTGACATTGATTTTTCACAATCTTTATAAAGAAGAATAACATAAAGAAACATGGCATTTTCCAGGTGGCTGCAAGTCATACCAGGGAAAACAAAATCCTCAAATCGAGTGGAGTTTTGCAATAATCGTGTCCTTGGGGTGAAACTGTAACAAGAACATGCTTCTAGAATGTCTAATATTGAAACACTGACCGCTGTCCAAGGTGGAAGAACATTAAATCAAATTCCACGGTGGGAACAGGGATGATCATGAGATGGCGAAGTCTGAGATTTCTTATTCTCCGTTATTTCTCTGCCCATAACAAATCAGTTTTCCAAGTTAAGAGTCACAGACAAGATCTATTATCTTCCACACAACAGTAAGAAGGAGATGTCTATTCCTGACTTGAAAAATTTCAAGAGTTGTAACATTGGTGTGACACCTTAAGCAAAAACCTTGGACTTATTATTTACAGTTGTAAAGGGACCCAAATTAGCCACAGCAGTCAGATTATATTTATACTTCCCATTGTTAGGGATGAAAATCCTCGGTGACAGTCACCAACCAGAAATCGCTGCCAGCCTTCAAAATGACCAACTTCTGTGGAAACCAACGTTTTCCCAGAAGACAAAAGATCTGGAGCCAAAATGTCCTATGCTGATTGAAATAATTCACCCTAGTATGATTTTATAAACCTTAGAGAGCTGCAACAGCAGATGAGTTTTATTATTTATTAAAAGGTAAGACATTTCTCAAGATTATGGTCACAGATATACTTATTCGTTCCTTTACCACATGTGATTATTAATACAATACCAATATTAGGTTTTTTCTATTTCTGATGTACACACAAATCAGGTCTCTGTGTGAAAATGCTTTTTAATTTATAGATGAATGAACATTCAGCATAGATGTGATTGTTAATAATTTTCCCACAGGTAGTTTTCAGGTTATAAGAGCATGGAAATGATTTATAGTTATGGTCAGTGATCATAATCAAATACTCAAATCATATTGTCTTTTTAAAAAAAATTTTTCTAGCCGATTCTGTTGGAAATCACACCAAAGTACCTTGATATGATAATGTCTTAAAAATACATGAAAGAGTTTCTGCTGTTTTGACGTGTGATAGTTCATGTGTAACGTTCATCAACAAGCGGAAATCGTCACTCTGCCTATTTCATCAATTAGGTCGCAATGAGTTTTATAATTACACACTAGGTGCTTCATGCAAAAGGCAATATTACATTTATAATATGAACTTATTAGAACTTTTAAATACATTCAGTAGTAATAACTATAGTATCTGTTTTCCTTTTAAAAATGTTCTTTACAGAAAACCAAACACCGCGTGTTCTCACTCCTAAGTGGGAGTTGAACAATTAGAACACATGGACACAGGGAGGGGAACATCACACACCTGGGCCTGTTGGGGGGTGGCAGCGTTATGGGAGGGATAGCATTAGGAGCAATACCTAACGTAGGTAACAGGTTGATGGGTGCAGCAAACCAACATGGCACATGTATACCTACGTAACAAACCTGCACATTCTGCACATGTGTCCCAGAACTGAAAGTATAGTTTAAAAAAAGGAAAAAAAAAAAACTCTTTATAATGATTACAATTCTGAACCTTATAACACTAACCTCCTAAAATAACATTATTGGATTTCTTTTTCTACGTCACTCATGTTCCATTTTTAATCATAACCCTTCACAAACACATGGTAAATGCAGTGATTTATTGAACTGGATTTTTAACTACCTATCTACATTTATGCTTTGCTGTTAAATCTGTCATTTCTGACAAACACAGCTAAACAAAAACATTTGTTTATGGTATGAGATTAGGAACAAAAATCAAGAAAAATGATTTAGAACAGAGAATGATCTGATTTTTCAGACAAAAGAAAACTAATTGAATTGTTACTTCAACAAGGAAAGACAAGACAAAGGACATTTGGTGAATATTTGCAAAAAGGAAAAAAAAAACTGGTCTTATCGGTCGGCGGCAGTGATCTACAGCTCTGTATAATACGGTTCCAGCTCTATAAATCTGTTCTACTCCACAATACTTTCCCGAGAAAGTGATATATTTCTAAAAAAGTTCCATCTACATGTCACCCTGAAAGCTTACTATGTTGAGGATAATTCCGAACACAGAAGTGTGCAGCACAACCCCTTTTTGTGACCCAAAACTGACTTATTTATCAACCAGGAACATGTTTATAAAGTAAATATAGAAATATTCTAGCATTTTAAGAAGAATGCTTGTCTCCTTTAAAGTATTTCTAACCTTCTGAAGCTTCTAAATGTTAACATCTCTAAGCATAAGAAGCTTTGTTCCTCCTCAGGTACTAAGGATCATACTTATTGAATTACTGAAGTCACAAACGTGTCGTATAAACCCAAGGATGGAGAGTCCAAATGACTTTAAGGAACTCCTGCAATGTCGTAGCCATTGCAGGCTGTGGGTGGCACACATTTGAATAAGCCCACATATGCCTAGTATCAGATTGAAGCACGTATAAATAAAAGGCCCTAGAAGGTGAGAGATGATGGTAACTTAAAATATTACACACAAAGGAAGGGAATCCAGATCCTCATGGTAAAATATTTTAAGATCTCATTTTGTTTCTAACTGGTCTTTAGAAAATTTGGGGAAATCCAAAGTTAAGTAGACAGAATATTCAAGTAAATAACATAGTTTAAATACATACACATGCATACACAACATAATTATTTTTTTAAAAAGCCCATAATTTTTAGCTGTTTTGTTTTGTTTTAATGAGGGATTGAAACTGTGTACTATTAATATATGTCCAAAAATTGCAATTTACTACATCTGACATTACACTTTCCTCTATTACAGGGTAGACTTTAGCAAATACATTTGCAGATTATAAAGTGCTACCAATCACCACTTCTGAATTCATAATCTACTGATGTATGTTTAAGATTTGTACCTCCTTAAATTACCATAAACATCTGCAACCCTCCCATCATAAATGTTTCTCAGAATGTTACAAGACTCAAATTTAAGTCTATGCTAAGTATTCTGAAGGCAATTGCTTCAGTGTAGTGATACCTGTAAGAACCTTTTTCTTTTCTTTTTTTCTTTTGTAACCTCCTCTATAAACAGGCAACAAAACTTCAGTATTTTACAAGTGAATGGGTTTTTTTTTTCAATTTTATTTTGGAGACCCTTTTAGAACATGTAGTTAAAATTAAATAAAACCAACATGATCATGCCTTTTAAAAAAACGCCATTTTTTTTTTTTAAAGAAAATAACTCGCAATTTAAAGGTTTTATAAGCAAGGCTAGTATTAGAACTATATTCTATGGGCTAATGATTTCTGTTGAAGAATATTTTGTTTCTGTCTGAATACAGTCATCCCTTGGCCCCTGTAGGGCACTGGTTCCAGGACCCTCCTCAGAATCTGCAGATACTCAAGTCCTTTACATAAAATGGTGTAATATGTGTATATAGTCTATGCACAGCCTCCCGTATACTTTAAATTATCTACAGAGTTGTTATAACAATACAATGTGAATGCTATGTAGTTGTTATACTGTATTGTTTTTCATTTGTGTTATTTTTCTTTTTTTGTTTTTCATTTTTTCAAATATTTTCAATCAGCACTTGGTTGAATCCATGGATGCAAAACCAGAGGATGTATTTTTAATCCCCAAAGTGTTGAATGAGTCACCAAAACTAGTAAAATTAGTCAATCAAGCTTGTTTTTAAAAGCTGGTGGTCCAGCTGGGCGTGGTGGTGCATGCCTGTAGTCCCAGCTACTTGGGAGGCTGAGGCAGGAGAATCACTTGAACCCAGGAGGCGGAGGTTGCAGTGAGCCGAGATTGCGCCACTGCACTCCAGCCTGGTGACAGAGCGAGATGCCATCTCAAAAAATAAAATAAAATAAAATAAAAGCTGGTGGTCAACAGTTGATTAGATTTTTTAAAAATGTATATATATACCATGGAATACCATACAGTCATAAAAATAATAAAATCATGACCTTTGCAGCAATGTGGATGGAGCTGGAGGCTATTATTCTAAGTGAACAAACCCAGAAGCAGGAAATCAAATATTTCACATTCTCACAAGTAGGAGCTAAATAATGGGGGCACATGGACATAAAGATGGAGATAATAGGCACTGAAAACTCCCAAAGGGGGAGGGCGACAGGGGAATGAGGGTTAATAAACTGCCTACTAAGTATAATGTTCACTGCTTGTGTGACAGGTGCACTAGAAGCGCATTTCCTACCATCACACATGGAATAGCCACGTAACAAATAATCTCTGCATCTAAAATTAGAAAATAAGATAAATACAATAAAAAGATGGTGGTGACAATTAATAACGTCTGCCTGATGTGGTTTGGCTTTGTGTCCCCACCCAAATCTCATCTTGAATTGTAGCTCCCATAATCCCCACAGGTTGTTGGAGGGACCCCGTGGGAGATATTGAATCATGGAGGCAGTTATTTTCCATGCTGTTCTCGCGATATTGAGTAAGTCTCATGAGATCTGATGGTTTTATAAAGCACATGCCCTCTTCCCTGCTGCCATGTAAGGTGTGACTTTGCTCCTCATTCGCCTTCAGCCATGATTGTGAGACCTCTCCAGCAATGCAGAACTGTGAGTCAATTAAACTTCTTTCCTTTATAAATGACCCAGTCTCAGGTATGTCTTTATTAGCAGCATGAGGACAGACTAGTACACTGCCCTTTCAAATTGATAATCAATCAGCTTAAGGATATGTCCAGAGATTCCTCACCTCCCCAAACTTCAGCTTAAGGGTTTAAGGGCTGACATGGGATGTGTCATTTTATACAAGCTAATGCATAAGCAAGCATACCAAGAGGACAGCTAGAAAATCTCTGCTCTTCTCTCCAACTTTCCCTGATAAAATATGCCAAAAATGCACTTCAAACTTCCATGTTTAAAATTATTTTTGAAATAATTATTATGGACCTCCACTGATAGGCACATAAGACTTAATTTGAATACTATAATACATAATCCAAATCCTGTGGGAATTCCCAGTGTCTATTATCTCTACGTTTATGTCCATGTGTCCCTACTGTTTAGCTCCTACTTATAAGTGACAACATGCAATAGGCATGTAAACAAGAAGGCAGTAAACTTGGAGGGAATAAAACCAGAAGTATTTTTGGCTGGATAGAAAAAAGCCACGATAACAGTGAACAACAGGGGTAGAGTTAACTTTAGTTGACCGTTTCTGAATTTCTGTCTAAACTCACTCTATGACTACTACTTTTAGAAGTTTATTCCTCAAGAGAAGTGACTTGACATGTCAGTAAGTAGATTTTCCAATTATTGGAGGTAGGGCTAGGCAGGAGAGGTTTTTCCATCTGAACTAAAGAACTAAATTCAGATAAAATATTTTATACAAATTACACAATATTGTATACAATTTATATAAACATAAACTAAGACATTTCACCTCACCAAATCAGGATTCATTCATGATAGAGTTTGCCTTATTATTGTAATTACATATAACATTTAAATATTCAAGTAAAAATATAACTATCAATTACAAAAAGGCAGGACTTAAAACATATTTCCATAAAGACATAAAATTTAAATTTCCATATCATATATGTTTGTTAATGTCTTTGGTCAATTTAGTTTCAAATAGATAAATTTCATTGTTAGACAATGGTAATAGGTATATAAAGTACAGATTATTGACTTTATATTTAGTATGCTTGCACGATATTTTTGGGAAATAGGCAAACGTTTATTAAACTATAAAAAGCTCTGAAAAGCTATTTTATGAGTAGTGCTGTATCTGCTAGTCCACTTAATCTACATCAACAAGAGTTCATACAAGAAGATATATCATCAGGAAGCCAGGATTTCAATCTGCCTTTTATCACAGTAATATGAAGTCAGTCTCCAAAATAAAAAAGATGGGTGGGAGAAGTTAATGAACCCATTTATCTTAATGTATGGTAAATCTAATGCCAAAAGCAGCACGTGATATTTTATTAACTATTTTCCTAGTGCATCCTACATTATAGAAGATAGTTATTTTATAGCATCCGATAACATTTCTTTTGACTTCCATTTATATGAAATAATAGTTTAAATATAAAGAAATGTTTTCATGTAGAATGTATCCAAATGCTACAATATACATACATGTTATTCGCACCATAGTTGTAACAAATCTTTGCTTATTAATGAACTACCTTTAAAGAATAGAACATTGTTTAGGTTTTGAAATGAAAGAAAAAGAACATCTACAATGCATTTTTAACTCTTTTTACAACTAGAAAATAGTCTCAGACTTAATTGTTTTATTTAAATTTAACTCTAGAAATAACATTGCACTTCTCAAAGCTCTATAAGTCTCAGTAACGTTGCATTAGATGTAAAATTTAAAGAACTAAGTCAACAGACTTGGCCCTCAGATATTTTATTTTAAAAACAAAAACTAAATGAATCATGTACTTTAACGTAAAAAGTAAAACTGACCCAGAACAAGTTCAGTGGATTACATCAATGCCAACATCTTTGTTATGATATTGTCCTATAGTTTGGCCAACATTACCACTGGGGGAAGCTAGGCAAGTGACAATAAAATATCTCTGTATTATTTCTTATAACTGCCTATGAACACATAATTATCTCAAAATTAAACCTTAATTCATAAAACTAGCTTCTTTCAAATATAAATAACCAAAGGTTATATTTCTTAAGGAAAAAATCCAGACTTGAACACTTTCAACCTTTAGAATTTCCCTAGTCACTTTAACATGTGATATGACCACTTAGCTATTTTGAAGGTGACGACTTTGTGTTCACTTGTCCTAAATACAGAATGAGCTTTACAAAATATCACTTACAAAGAGATTGTTCAGTTTATCACATCAGGTTTGAAGATATGAATGTTAGATTATGCAGGGAAAATTTCAATTTGGAACCACAAACAATAATTCCTGAGAAATCTGCTATAAAAAGACAACAACATAGTGAAGGATTACAAAGATATCTGGTTCTTATATTTTGTTTTATAAAGCAGCAAGAATATTTGCCAAAGTCGTTACAGAAACACTGAGAAATTTTACTTTAATCAGAAAATAAGGAGATACCCTAAGTTTTAAAAATGTTTCATGCAAAATGTGTATCATGCAGTTTTAACAAAAAAAAAAAATCTCAAGGCCAGCATCATGAAATAACTGGGGTATGAAATTCCATAAGCAAACATTACTAATTTAGATTAACCAAGCATTTCTTTGCTAGAAATTAAACCCATTATTTTATTTCACCAATTAACTTTATTATAGAACAGAAATCATCTATGTGTGCATGAGTCAGTCCTAGCATACATATTTGATGCTAGATGATAAATGTTGCAATTTCCAGGTTAAAGTTAGTATTTACATTACTCTATTGTCTCTGAATTTTAAACAGAATTGGCGCCTCTTCCTGGAAGACATCCTGTCCTTTCCTATGCCATTTCAAGTGTTGTTAATTTTTCTTACTGCTGTAGTTCTTAACATATCCTATGACATTGTTGTTTACATATAGGTTTTTAACATAGATTGAGAACTTTTAAATTTATGAAGTGTGTGTAAAAGAATGTATGATCATTCATATTCCCATTTCACAAAAAATTAAATCATATTTTGGACGTAAAAATTGTTAAAGGAAAGCTTTTCTATAAATATTTTCTTTTAATAGTACTTTTTATCATTGAAATTTAGATCATTCAATTATGGAGATTTCTTCATTGAAGAGAAAATATCTCTTCACAACTCTAAATAAGCTGAGCTTTATCAACTAAATTTATAGGAATACAGGCTTCAGAGGTATATAATTTATCTTACGATAATATTTCCCTTCTAAAATTTGTCATGTTTTGTCACAGGTTTAAAGTGCCAGGCAACTAATGATATGAAAGATAATGTGGTATCTGTAGTATAAGTGAACCTGATCTTTTCTCAAATATTTATTATTTTTATTTTATTTTCTTTGCTCTCAAGTAGAGTGGTAACAAATATGTATTATTTGTAAAGTCCTACAAAATTTGCATGAAAATAATTGTTGCATGAACTAGACATGATTTCTGTGATATTAATCTGCAATATTCTGCAAGCCACAAAAAAAAAAATCACACCCATTACAAGAAGCTTATTTCAGCATTTTACCTGTCAGAAGCCATGATTAATATACTTAAAAGTAATTTTTGCAAACATTGTTATAATATAGTCCATGTGTAATATACATGTGAAAACAAAGTCTGCAAAAAGTAGGATGTTAACCCTTCCTTGATTAGTTCAAATTATTTTATCAGCTAAATTCCTTTGAGATGTGTAAGATAAGGTGGTTCTTTAGAGGAACTTTGGACTGGAACTTATGACTATAGTGATATGAATACATATCAAAGTACTTCATTTTTAAAATATAGAAAACAGACATGAAGAAAATGTATTTTAGAGTTTCAAATAACTGAAACTGTCATTTTCTTCAAATGAGGCACTAAATAAGTGCATAAGTCAATTTTTTTTCAGCCCACGCAATATGGCATATATATAAGAACAAGTAAATATAACAAACAGTATAAGATTCATCTGGAGAAAAATAATTATATACATGATAAAATACAAAAGAACAGAAGAAAACTCAACCAATGATGTAAGATAAACTCATCACAGGATATCAATATGTCACCAAGGTTTGCACATTTAAAATATGGGCAGACAATAAGGAAGAGCTCTTCTGCAGGAATAGTTGCCTTTAATCTTCTATCTTCGCTGTTTAATGAAAATGGTAGGAATGTTAGTAATTTCAAAAAGCATCACAGCAATATTCAATAGAGAAGACTTCTGTGAATTCCCTTTCACCTGCTGAGCCCTGTTGGAAGGAATCAGCTGTAGGAGGGAAGAAGGCATTTATAAAGGCAAAGAAGATCTGGAAACAGCTCTGGCCATCAGGTATTGAGAGAGAAGAGGGAGAGCACAGCAAGCACACAGCTGTTGCAGAACTCGATGGAGAAATAAACACTGTAAGAGAGGCAGTAGCCACAAGAACCAGCCTGTGGGTGGTATTTATAACCTTAACTGTACCTCCTAGCTGGGTGTATTAGTCAGGGTTCTCTAGAGGGACAGGACTAATAGGATAGATGTATACATGAAAGGGATTTATTAGGAGAATTGACCCACATGATCATAAGGTGAAGCCCCCAATACGCCATCTGCAAGCTGAGGACCCAAGAAACCAGTCTGAGTCCCCAAACTGCAAAAGTAGGGAAGCCAGCAGTGTCCCCTTCAGTGTGTGGCTGAAGACCCGAGAGCCCCTGGCAAATCACTGGTGTAAGTCCAAGGGTCCAAAAGCTGAAGAACTTAGAGTCCGATGATCAAGGGCAGAAAGCATCCATCATGGGAGAAAGATGGAGACCTGAGGACTTAGCCAGTCTAGTCCTTCTGCGTTTTTCTGCCTGCTTTTATCTTAGCCACAATGGCAGCTGATTAGACAGTGCCCACCCAGAATGAGAGTGGGTCTGTGTCTCCTAGTCCACTAACTCAAATGTTAATGTCCTTTGGCAATAACCTCAAAGACACACTCAGGAACAGTTATTTGCATCTTTCAATCCAATCAAGTTAACACTCATTATTAACCATGACACTGGGGAAATAGCAAGCATCAGCTATCAATTACTGTCAGAAAACCAGTCTGTACTCATTTAATCAGAGCTTTGCTATGCTTGGGTTGTATTACAGCACGAAGAAGAGGCCTATCTTTTTATCATTTTTAATACACTGTGGCAGGAGGCAAAAATACAGAAGACTACGAATTGACCTGATTTCCAGAGAGGCATTATGCTCTACCAGGAGTGAAAAATTTGCAGCATGCCACCCAGTTTGCGGGGACACACACATATCTTCCTTGTTTGATGAAAAAGTGGCACAAATTAGAGAATGCTGGACGATAACTTTTATGAATTAAATTGAAAGAAGAATATGTGGAAAGAATTAATTAAGAGGAGGTGCTTCTGTAAAGAGTGTGATATAAATAATTTTACTTAGAAAATATTTAAGGCCTAAATATTTTCTCATTGTTTGTCCTTGTTGGAACATTTAATACATATACACTAAAGGAACGCTTGTGGCCAGGCTCCATGGCTCTTACCTGTAATCCCAGCATTTTGGGAGACTGAGGGAGACCGATCACTTGAGTCCAGGAGTTTGAGATCAGCCTAGGCAATATGGCAAAACTCTGTCTCTACAAAATATATATATATATATATACACCAAAATTAGCTAGGGGTGGTGGCATGCACCTGTGGTCTCAGCTACTCCAGAGGCTGATGTGAGAGGATTGCTTGAGCCCAAGAGGTCGTGGCTGCAGCAGTGAGCTGTGGTCACACCACTGCACTCCAGCCTGGGCAGCACAGTAAAACCCATCTCAAAAAAACAAAAAATGCTTGTGATAAATGTGAGACACTAAGATTAAACGGAAAAGGGGGCTCCTTACACACACCACCTAGCTACCCCGCTCAAAATAAGACATTGCCAAAACCCTTAGGGTCCCTCATCCTGAGAACTCTCTCCCCCAAAGAGATTACCATTATCCTGTATCTTGTGTGGTTTTTAATTCCTCTTTATTTTTATTAATAGTTGTACTATCATATGTGCCTCTAATATGTTGTCTAGTGTTGCATGCTTTGAACTTTATTCAAGTATACTCAAGAAGTATGTAACTTTCTGTGGTGTGCTATTTTCATTCAACATTGTGTTCCTTAGATTAATCTTGTTAACATTTACGGTTCCGTTCCCTCATTCACAATGCTGTGTAGTATTCCATTTGTAAACATGCTATGATTTGTTAACTTACCCTCCTGTCAATCTTCAGTGCCCCGTTACCGTAGACATAGCTGCCATGGATGCTCTTGTGTGTCCTGATGCACATGTATCTGAGCTTCCTTGCTAGCTTTTTAGGGGTCAAATGGATGGATCATAGGTTGTGAGCACCTTAAAATATATTGTATAATTCCATATTGTTTTTTCAACTAGTGTAACAATCCATAATCTCATCTGCAATGCATAAGGGCTGCAATATTCCCATGTTCAAATTATCATTCATATGATCAAAAACATTGACTAATCATTTACTGCTTACTATATTAAGTAAAAATATTTGCAGTTTATGTACAAACTCATTTTTCTGGCTTATCACTATCTGTTTCCTACTCTAAAACATAAACCTGAGTGCCAATCATGATGTGTGTCTCCCTGTCATTGCAGGAAAAATTCACAATTTTCAAGTTGCACAAATACAAGTTTAATTTTAATTTTGTTTATCTAAAATGGTATGATTTCAATCAGAATTGCTCTATCACTAGCAGAAGATAGAGCTTTGCCAAACCCCACTGTGCAAAGGAAGTGTGCATATAGGTTAAGAGATGTGAATGCAACCATTTTCTTTTTTTTTTTTTAGCATAAAAAACCTGCCCACCTACGGGAATGCAAACAATTTACTCCACTTTTCATTCACAAAGTGTTGACAATACATTCCATAAAATGTTTTACAATGACTAAATGAGATAATATATGAAAAGCCTCTAATACGATGCTCAGTATCAAGCAGACATTCAATAAAGCTATTGTTATTCAGCAGCAATGCATTGATAAATCACCAACTTTGAGGGCTACTCTAATAACAAACAGGTATAATATAACCTTATTCATTAAAAATATAATTTCTCCAAAGTTGTCACTTCAATAATATTAATATTCCAGGTAAGATAACCTTACTGATATTTTAAAAGCCCAGGAGTTCTTTATTGTAATAAAAATGTAGTAATCTGCAGATTAGATTATTAGATCAGAGACTAACACACTTCTTAGTAGAAATGAACTGGGGTCGAAGAAGGTACATGCTTTCCAGACATACATCATGCACACAGGCATACTGTCTGTGGTCTCAGGACTGGATTCAAGGCTAGCCTATTGGAACATCTACATCTTATTAAATTATGTTTACACTAAGTTAAAAGCATTTTAATATAATTATCGCTGAGGCTTGTCATCACACACAAATCCCAGAAGGATTGTGTTGCATGACAAAGCAGACCAGAGATCCAGATCCTAAGTAGTAAACAAGACTCGTTCTCACCTCCACACAGTGTTGTCAGTCTGCACTGATGGCAATCTCTGTATCACTAACATCTATTAATGTCACACACATGTTGAGTGCAGGCTAGGTCTTTTCATAGAGCGAGACGGACCGAGAGAAATGGACAATGAATATTAGCTTTAATGAATGGATGCAGAGGATCAAATATTATCCTTAAAAGAATATTTTTGGTTCTTTTCATCTCCTCTCTCCCTATTTAGCTTTATTTTTCATGAGGAATATTAATGCATTATAAGTTCAACCTTTGTGCACTGAGAAATAGGATTAGCATGGCTTATGAAATTTATCTGGGGGGAGGTTTCACCTCTTGAGGAATTATAGGGTGTATTAATTCTTACTTTTTTAGGTTACAGACTGTTCAGCCAGGAATTATGTACTTATAATTAAGTACAGCATCGATAGAGATCCTATGGTTGTTACTTGTATATCACTTCTGTTCCAAATGCATTTAAGTTGCTTGCAAATGCATACAATATAGCAATATAAAATATTTAAAATCTTTAGAAAGAACCTTTAGGAAATACAAAAACAGGGAAGCAAGATGGTGTCAGAAATGTGGTCATGAACAGATGGATACTTTGACGAATCATGCACTGAGTCAGGGCAGAGCACAAATTCGACTTTGAGTTTTCTAATTAACATGCAGAATGGAGAAAATATAACCAGTAACAAGACCATACACGATATATTCTAGTTATTTGGGAGAAACACCAATATGAAATAAGAGAAAATATTTCCTATGGCCCCTCATAAACAGAAGGTTTTATGATGGCTAAAGCAGTTCAGTAAGAAGCAATTGTGTTCAGCCCAGTATGATGTGATCCAGTCAGGCATTTTTTTTTCTTCTTATTTTTTGAGGCAGAGTCTCGCCCTGTCCCTCAGGCTGGAGCGCGTGGCGCCATCTTGGCTCCCTGCAAGCTCCGCCTCCCTGGTTCCCGCCATTCTCCTGCCTCAGCCTACCAAGTAGCCGGAACTACAGGCGCCGCCATCACGCCCGGATAATTTTTTGTATTTTTAGTAGAGACGGGGTTTCACTGTGTTAGCCAGGATGGTCTCGATCTCCTGAACTTGTGATCCGCCCACCTCGGCCTCCCAAAGTGCTGGGATGACAGGCGTGAGCCACCGCGCCCGGCCAGTGAGGTATTTTTGGATGTTTTCACTTTATCTTCAAATAGATTTTAGATTACATGGCAGAATGGATGGCTTCGTTTCCTCCAGGCCATCTTCCATGAATATTATTTATCTTATCCATGTGTCTGAAAACTATGGAGCTGCAGTGAATTTGTGATTATAGTCCCTGACAAGGACCAGGAAAGCTGTAATTCTATGTTTTCATTTACAAACAAAGCTTTACACTCCAAAAGTCAACAAAATTGCATGTAGCACAAACATCCTCCTATGAAAAGCAGGAGCTGGATAAAGATGGGCCTGAACAGCCCACTCAATTTCTGACTAGAAAGGTATACAAGCAGTGCTGGCAATCAAAGTGAAGAGTTCCTCGGAAAACAATTTTGGGACTATTTTAATGCAAAGAAAAGCAGGAAATAAAGTTCAACAGCTGCATTCTATAAAGCATACTGGCAGTAATTTGTCAAAAATAAATAAATAAAAATAAAATTAAAAATTAAACTCTTCTGGTGAAAAATGGCTCAAGCCTTAGGAAAGAAGAAGGAAGAGAGAAGAAGGGAGAGGACGAAAGAAACCACCACCAGCTACAGAGTGCTTGGTTTTGAGCAACAAAGATTCCAGAAATACTTTCCAAAATAAACCTGTGGCCAAATGTTGAACTTGGAAACAGAAATAGACAACTTGATGCACAAAATAAACAGGTCTAAAATAGTCAAAATATACAAAAGGATACAGAGCATTTATGGTGTTGACTGAGAAATTAACCATGTACATTTACTAAAAGTAGAAATCTGGGGACAGAGACTGAAAAATATAATGGTCCCTCAGGCTATTTATTTTGGCATTACTTATTTATAAAGTAAATACATAAAATTGAAAGTCTTTCTCTATAACCTGTGTCTCCAAATCTCCCAGAGTCTTTTATTGTTTCAGATCTGGTCTGGCTTCACTCATTTTTGTACTCAATCTGCTTGGCTCCTGAGGCCACTGGAGTCTGTGCTCCCAGCTCATGTCCGTTCCACAGTGGAATGTGAGAAAGTAGTAAAACACAACAATAAAAATAAATAAAGTTCTATGTTTGAGTCTGAGTGAGAGCAGCTAGAGGTGACTTAGATTAACTGAAAAGGTGTAAAAGAATTTTGCTAAAATCATGCCTCAAAGATTGTACAGTATCAATCATGTAATACAGCACTATGCCACACGGGGGCACTATATGGTCAGCTTTCTCAGATGAAAACAAAATGTAAAAGGAGTTTATAAAAACAAGATTTGATGAAAATAAAATTACATTCTCTCCCAGGTAATAAAATCAAAATTCTGGAACATTTAAAGACCCTGTGTGTGGTTTGTAATAAAATAGAAATAGCTTGACTTGCTCTCACATCCGTTTGACCTGCAACTTGGCCCCTATCAGTTTTTCAAACAGCTTAGGAATTTTTCAACTTAAAGGCCTTTTCACATTCTATTTATCTCTGCCTAGGACACTCTCTGACCTCACTGTAATCTTTTAGGTCCCAGTTGAAATGCAATTTCCTCAGAGACAGCTAACCTAGACACCTTACCTAACGCAAGTCTCTCTTACACAACATGCAACTATATGTCAGCCCTCTGTGTATTTTAGTCATGGCACTAATCCCGAAGTATTTTATTTATGCACATTGCACATTCCTATGTGAGTTTTGTCTGTTCCCTTCGATATGCTTTAAGCTCCATGAGGCTAAACACCTGTCAGTTTTGGTCACTGTTTAATCCCCAGAGCCTAGGACAGTGGGACATAATAGAAACAAAAACTATGTGTTGAATGAATGAATGAATGAACGAATGAATCTCTGTGACTGTGGCGTATTTCTCCCTACAAAGTTTGCCTGAGCCTCACACTCTCACAGACATCTTTACAATAATAACAAAAAAAGTAGCGAATGTCACCATGTGTTTTCTGACCAATAAACCTGAAAACTTGTCTGGAGGTTATATGAATTATGGAGAGTTCTCATATACTCTTTATCAACGTTGCTTCTCTTCTATTTAAAAACCTGCCCTTCTTTGGAAAGGGTGAAGTGGGACAAGCTGAAGAACACAGATGTTTGAGGGAAGAATGCTTACATTCACCCACTTCGTGATAACTTGGTTCCAGCTTTGGTCCTTGTTCTCTGACCCCACATCTTCCTTTGCTGCTATTTTCTGTATCTACCCTTGTTAAAACAGAAATACAGAAAAGAGGTTACAGAGGAGTTTAACGCTGCCCTTTCTGAGCATGAGAACAATACAATTCTCTTTTCTTTGTCTCCCAACTTTACAGGTACTTACTGTGGCGTATAAAATGGTCACTTACAAATTAGCACCAACAAAAGGGTATTAAAAGTATTTGTTTATGGGACATTGGGGTGTAAAACACCACCACTCAACATCGTGATGTAACTTTACAAAACAATAGGGAAGGAGACAGAAAAGACAAAATGCATGGGGTGGAGGGGGACCACAGCAGGGCAAAGTGATCCGAAGACAATCTTCATATAGTTCCAAGATGTGGATTCCAAAAGGCCAGAGGCCATTTGCTCATTGATATTAACTCCATGCTTAGCATGATACTACAATATAATTGTGGATTAAGTAGATAAGTGCTTCTGGAAGGCTTAAACCAAAACTATGGTTGGTCATAAAGAGGTGGCAGTGTTTTTTGTTTTGGTTTGGTTTGGTTTTTTGGTTTTTTTTTTTTTTTTTTTGGCCTATGAAGAATTGGTTAGGGTGTAAGGTCTGCATTTCAGGCTTCCATCATCAAAGATTGAAAAATCCAAGCGAGCTGGAGTGAATATTAGGTCTTCCCCAGCCATGGTCTTTACAGAGTAGAGGATCAGACCTCAGTAGGACTAAGGGAAATTCAGTAACCTTGTTACTCATAGGTCAGTAGCTTTGGGGTTGTGCTTTCTTCCTTTTTCAACCTGTAGTCGACTCAGCAAAAAGGCCCAGAACTGGCGAAGGAATAAAGCAGCAAAAAGTGAGGCTCAATAAAAGCTTTAGGCTCAAGAAGACCCCTTACAAATGAAAAGGGAGAGACTATTCCAGGGGACAGTAGGTGAAAAGAGGAGATAACTAAAAGCACAGTGGCAAAATTTTCTTACACGTAAGGGATGTTTGTTAATGGACAAATATTCATGGCACTATGATCTGTTAGGACAAATGTGGAATCATCTGTATGCTTTAAATACCTTGTGTGTAAGATTTTAACTGTTTATTAGAAGTCAAAGAACCCCGTTTAAGATATTTGGATATTCCCTCCCTTTCCTTTCCAAGATTCAGAAACTATTAAGGGTGTAGCAGGACGAGCCGCAGACAAAACCCCTCAGACACCGAGTTGTAGAAGGAAGGGCTTTATTCAGCGGGGAGCATCAGCAAGCTACTGCCTTAAAATCTGAGCTCCCTCAGTGCACAATTTCTGTCCCTTTTAAGGGCTCACAACACTGAAGATTTCACAAGAAAGGGTCATGATTGATTTGAGCAAGCAAGGGATACGTGACAGGGGCTGCATGCACCAGTGGTCAGAGTGAAACAGAACAGAGCACGGAGTTTCACAATGTTCTTCCATACAATGCCTGAAATCTATGGGTAACATCGGGTTCTAAGTCATGAGTTGATTTTTAACTACTAGGTCTAGGCCAGGGAGGCTCAGGCCTGGATTTGGGTCTGGTTTTGGGCCTGGCGCCAGGCTGCCTGTCTTTGATTTCACTTCCTTGTTTTTTTCTTAAAACAGGTACTGAGTATAAAACAATATAAAACAATATGAGAGGGTCTCTCTTCCCTCACGGGTAAAAATAAGATTGCAACAAATCTAAATTTTATGGAAGTCAAATAAAAAACACTTAAACATATGTAAATAATTGCATACATAAAATACTGCATTAAAATGCCTCCTAAGTGTCACATAGTCTTTAAACAAATACATTTTCAATGATAGCACAGCTTTTTGGTTCAGTTTCTATTTTAATCTCTGATATTCGCACATACCTGTTCACACCTGGAAACATTTATTACTGTTTCAAAAAGACAACTATTAGCAAAGTTCTTATATACACCTGCACATCATGCATTGAAATCAAGTACTTTATTCACTTCATTTCTTCAAAATTATGTTAATGTACTAATCAGGTATTCCATCCTTTCTACAATATGATCTTCCTAGAATAAGCTACCCAACTTTCTCAAAGATGCAAAATGACCATATTTAAAGTTTGGATGAAATTTAATTCATCTTTAATTTGTTTCTGTCACTTTACTATGTTCTGGGGTGTTTTTTCTAATCTCTCTCTCTCGCTCTCCCTCTCTCTTTCACTGTCTGACACACACATACAAATACACACGGCTGGTGCTCTCAGCTCTGAGATTTCTGATGATCAAGATAAACAGGACAACTTAAACTTGAAGTACATTCACATGTCAATGAATGGCAATGTGTTTGCGCCATTACAGACAAAATCACAGCAGTCTTTATTTCCAAAAGCCAAAAATGTAGGGATCAATCAACATAAAATGTCATAAGCAATAATTAAATAAATGCCAATAGAATGACCTTATAATTTTCAAACCCAAGTCAGATAAAGCTATAAGAGATATCCCAATGCCAATACATATGATATTAATATCTGTAAGTGTTTTGTGGTATTAAGCACATGAAAAAATAGAAAATTCTATTAAGTTCAAAGTTCTTTAAAGTTAGATAGAAAAGGCATTCATTGGTATTCTAATGAAGTTTTAAGATTTAGTTGGAAAATACATATATGTTTCTTAAGAGCTAAAATAATGCATTCGACATACAGGCAAAGGACCAATGTAGGTGGGAGGGCAGAGTTCTGTGATTAGACAGGAGAATTAGAAAATCTGTTCCAAGTAACTCCAGGGAATGAGTTGTGTAACTTCCTCCTTGAGGTCTGAGGGTCTCCGACACAAAAGCTGTATGCAAGTTTTTATTAGTAGCTCAGAAAAAAATAGAATCTAAAAAGATCAGTCAAAATCCTGGCAAATATTTCTGGTTATAATAAATCATAGTCATGTAGGATGACATTATCTTCCTCAGCAGTAAGATTTAGAATTAAGTATTTGGTGTTGTGAGTATCTTCAGTTACCAGATAGTCATTGCTTTCATAATGTGTACACGTCTCCTTAGCCTCAGCAGGATTTCCGATTAAGCATAGAAATATTTTAAAAATTTGAAATCCTAGTAAAGATAGTTTGGCATTGGAAAGGAACCAATCTGTGTTGGAAGTCTACATACTTGTAATACTTAAGAGAACTTCGCTTATGAGAGAAAGTTTCATTTTGTTTTTTGAGATAGAGTCTCACTCTGTTGCCCAGGCTGGAGAGCAGTGGTGGGATCTCAGCTCACTGCAACCTCCCCCTCCCAGTTCAAGCAATTCTCCTGCCTCAGCCTCCTGAGTAACTGGGGCTACAGATGCACCCCACCACGCCCCGCTAATTTTTGTATTTTTAGTAGAGACAATGTTTCTCCATGTTGACCAGGCTGGTCTTGAACTCCTGACCTCAGGTGATCCATCCTCCTTGGCCTCCCAAAGTGCTGGGATTACAGGCATGAGCCCCCATGCCCAGCAGAGAGTGGGTTTTAAAGGTACAATATCAAATGTGCAGTTGAGTACTTGAAACAGATATTTGATTTTAAATTTCTTACTAATATAAACAGTATTGAAACATTTGGCAAAGCTTTTGGATTCACCATATTGATTGTTCTTACAAAAATAAAATTATCAGGGAAATTTTGTTTGTGTATGCAGACACTAAAGAACTTAAGTGAAATAAAATATATTACATTTGGAATTCCTAGTGAATTGGAATCACGGTTTCATAATTTCAAACTTAAAATACATAATTATTTGCTTGATTTAGGCAAGGTATTTTAAATTGATATTTTAGTATTTATATATTATTTTGGAACAACTAGATGCATTTTAGGGTCCCTATTTTTATTAATTAGATTTATAAAAGTTATTTAGATATGCAGAAAAAATTTACTGTCCTAAATTTGAAGCACTCAAAAAATAAGTTATAAAGGTTTATAAATAAATTTAAAAATATTTGAAGATGTTTTACATTTGTAAACAAGATTAAAAAAATTCATAAGCCCTTAAAATAATTGCTACAATGTCTCATTTTAAAAATAAAATAATCTCAGTAATTAAAGAGATCTAGAGAGGAACTAGGCTTATAAATCTGTAAATTGAATAGCAAATGTTAAAAATGAGCTTCAGAAGTTTTCTCTGCACAAAAAAGACAAAAGAAGTCATTAAAAACCTACATTCATTTTTAATTACAAGTTGGATATTATTTAACAGAGCAATAATATGTCCCCTTTCATGTAATGTCCAGAATTCAAAGGAACCACAGGATGTCATGTCGTTTATTCTCCCAAGTGGAATGCAATCAGTTCTGCAGATAATACTGATTAATTTGAGCCAGACTTCCACCTACATCCCCTATGCAAATAAACTTTACAAAGCCTTTCATTACATTATATACAAATATTTCTTCTCTTCATCAGTCATATACTAATTATAGAGGCTCAACAAGGTAAGTTTAGACTGACAAATATCTATGCTTATTATTATATATTCACAAAGAGCTCCTTCTTCCTTATTAGTCAGATAATGTTCTTTCGTTTTACCCTATAGACAAAGGATGCGATTCATTAGGAAGTATTCTCCAACAGAGAAAATGTTTATGTAAGCTTATTCATGTCTTCTTTTCAAACGCAAGGTAATTTAAATTTTCTTTAAATGGTTTTTTTCTTAAGAGAGTAGAAAAAAAGGAAACAGATGTTTTCATCACAAACACCATTTACCAACCAACCCAAAATGCATGGCCATTTATATTAAACAAGAAAACAAGTAGAATATGTGATTGCCTACATTTATGCCCGCATAAATCCATTGTCATTACTCTCGACTGAACTCCTGATGCTGCCTAAAAAAAGAGACCATGTTTATTTTATCAATTCAACCCATCACCCTTCAAAATGACTATTTTAATCTTTTACCACAAACACAACTCTGTATTTCCCTCTTGTATCCTTACTCTTTGTCTCTTTCTTCCCTGAAACAAACAAAAGCCAAGACAGGAAACCGTACTGCATCCTTCTCTAGTCAACCTAATGCCAGTCTTTACCATGGCCACTTCCCCCACCTGTGGAGGAACATTGCAAAGTCAATGTAATTTCTTCTACCTAAAACAAATTTTACATGCGCTACCATTTTCCTGATTTTGTGTTTCCTTCTAAACTCTTCAGTAAGATTGTCCACATTACCGATCCTAAGTCTCCATCTCTTATTCCTCTACACAGTCCAACTCCATTGCTGCTTGCATGACTTGACCAATTTAGCTGCATTCATTACTGAAACAAAACAGCTAATCACTGCTTTGTTCCTATTGCAGACATTATTTATTGACTGTGTAAGATTACTAGACACGATCTAGCACACTTTCTTTAAAACACACACACACAGATACACACACACAGACACACACACATACACACACACACATACATACACACACGCAGTTTTCCGTGTGCTACCAGCTGTGTTCCCAGGGAAGGAGAATGTCAGATGGATACTAACAAGAAGGATGTCTGTTATGGAATTCTCTTGGGATCAACAGCTAGGAAAGTAGAGAGAAGCATGGTAGGACAAGGAGAGAAAGGGGGCTGGATGCAGCTTCAGCCCATGGGGACACTGGTGTTAAAATAACACTTCAGAGTTGTATAAAGGCCAAGTTCTAGTTGGAATGGGTAGACTGTGCCTTCCTATCCCTATATTGATCAGTCATTGGTTGCAGGCAGTTGAGGCCACCCTTAAAGAGGGCTGTAATCACAGCACCCATCATACAATGTAATCTCATTCTGAGGATGTTCCTTACACCTCTATAATTCTTGCTTCTAGATTGTTCATTACCAGATCCTACTTTTCTACTTAATTTTAAAGTGTTGAAGTTCCTCATAATTTCTTTTCCCCACTCTTCTTGCAATAAACACTCAATGCAGTCTCACCTACTCCCGTTCTTTCCTTTAATAATGACAGACTGAAGTAACCCAAGTTTATATCTGTACTAGATATTTCTTCTAGCTCTAGACATTATATTTGCAAAACCTACTTGTAGAATTCTCCTCATGATCTTACCCCACTTCCTGCTGTTTCCCGAACAATCTTTCTTTTTTCTTGCTCCAGAAACAGAAACTAGAATGATTTCTTCAAAAATACAAATGAGGTCAATTACCCTTCCGCTGAAACTTTTCGGTATCTTCCCAGTACCCTTCAGATAAGGTAAGAACATTCTTCGAATGACTCTTTCAAAGCTCTGCACGTTCTGATCTACATTTCTTCCTTAAGTTCCTCTCTAGGTTAATTTTACTTATTCAGACTTCCTCCTTGACGCCTGTCATTCAGCGAATCTTTATTTTTAAAGTATGAGCTTAAATGGCATTTCTTTAAAAACTCTTATTCATTGTCCAAGGGTAGTTAAGGATTTTGTTCTATAATATCACTCTATCTTTGTGTTTATTCAAATCACAATATTGTTTACTTTATTCTTTTGTTTCATATATTTTTCTCCTGTTTGACTGTGAGTTTCAAGTTTCCTGTTTTTAGTCTATCCCCAGTGCCTAGAATAAGGCTTGATACCCAGAAAACATTTTATGTATGTACATGCTGAGTAAAGTGGTATGATTGAAGAATGCATAAACAGTGATTGGAAAATGAACATGCGAATCCCAGCACTTTGGGAGTCCGAGGAGGGCAGATCACGAGGTCAGGAGTTTGAGACCAGCCCAGCCAACAAGTGAAACCCCGTCTCTAGTAAAAATACAAAAATTAGCCAGGCATGGTGGTGGGCACCTGTAATCCCAGCTACTTGGGAGGCTGAGGCAGCAGAATCGCTTGAAGCCAGGAGGTGGAGGTTGCAGTGAGCTGAGATCGTGCCACTGCACTCCACCCTGGGCAACAGAGTGATACTCTGCCTTAAAAAAAAAAAAAAAGTACATGCATTTTTAATTTAGCATGTGTTTCTACCACTGAACACAGTGTGGGTAACATAGGAATATATATCAGGATGATGCAGATGAGTAAATAATTCTGAATTATTTAATAGTCAGGATTTACAGCTAGGATTATTTTCAAAGGCCTATTGATATACAATGGAGATGGATGAGCATATATTACTTGAAGGCAGAAGAAAATCTCAATGAAAAATAGGGAGTAAAAATCAGAAGACAACAAAGAGGATGGCAAGATAATTGCTTTTCCAAAGTAATATAAATGAACACACTGAAAAACATGCATGGGTAAGTTCACTATGGTAAAATGTCCAAATATATACTGGGAAGTAAATGGAAAGGTTTATCTTGACTTTCGAGGTGAATAGAGATCTACAGGGATAAATAATATTTTATAGCTGAGAAAACACATGTGAAAAAGGGGAGAAATGGCTGGGCATGGTGGCTCATGCCTGTAATCCCAGCACTTTGGGAGGCCGAGGCGGGCGGATCACCTGAGGTCGGGAGTTCGAGACCAGCCTCGCCAACATGGAGAAACCCCATCTCCACTAAAAAGACAAAATTAGCTGGGCATGGTGGCGAATGCCTGTAATCCCAGCTACTAGGGAAGCTGAGGCAGTAAAATCGCTTGAACCTGGGAGGCAGAGGTTGTGGTGAGCCAAGATCGCGCCATTGAACTCCAGCCTGGGCAACAAGAGTGAAACTCCATTTCAAAAAAAAGAAAAACAGGAGAAACTTGCCCCAAATCATTTGGTTAAAAAGTAGCATATTTAAAATGTGAACCAGCTGGGCATGTTGGCTCACACCTGTAATCCCAGCACTTTGGGAGGCCGAGGCAGGAAAATCACCTGAGGTCAGGAGTTTGAGACCAGCCTGGCCAACATGGTGAAACCCCGTCTCTACTAAAAATACAAAAATTAACTGGGCGTGGTGGCAGGTGCCTGTAATCCCAGCTACTTGGGAGGCTGAGGCAGGAGAATCACTTGAACCCGGGAGGCGGTGATTGCAGTGAGCCAAGATCACACCACTGCACTCCAGCCTGGGCGGCAGAGTGAGACCCTGTCTCAAAAAAAAAAAAAAGTGAACCAATTTCTTTCTAACCTCCAAATGCACAATATTCCACGACACCAACCCTACAGCAAAGAAATGTGTAGAAGTTTATAGAAATGGTTATTAACTGATTTTTTTCCAGCACCAGAATCAACTATCCTGACTCTAGCTTTAGAAATGTAAGTTAAAAAAAGAGGAAAATAACTCTGAAGGAAGTAATTCTTTGAAAGCTGTTAGGACAATACAATGATTTAAGGGTCTTGTGTTTTTCCATGAACAGGAGGAGCTAAGTCTGTTTTAGAGGGTGAAGGAGACACAGAAGTTAAAATGTGCCAACACCGTGGCCCTTGGAAATAACTTGTAAGATCAAATGAAAATTGCAATCAAGACTGTCACTTTTTGATGAGATTGTTTTCAATCGATAATGAGTGCAGGCCCCCAAATGTGTATGGGAATCATGTGGCATATCAAGGTACATTTCTGCAAAACATCCTCCGTGCAATATGGCTTGTGGATTCAACATTCCTTTATATAATTGCAGTCAACTAATGTATGCGTTGGAAAGCAAGCACATCAAACAATATGTCTTAACAGACTTCTGAAAGATAAATTGGAGTTTGCTGGTGGCTCTTAAACAGTCTGCTGGTTCTTTTATGGCACAGAGGAGAAAATCTACCCTGGAGAAAATCTAGCCTAGCACATCTTCATACTGACCACATTCACCCTCTAATCATGCTTCCAGTCTCAATTAAAAAAAAAAAAAAAAAAAACAGAGAATCATATATAAGTAATCTGTTCTGAATCATACTGGGATAATCCATGCTGAGATAATACTTATGCATCTGTCTTAGAACATGTTTAGAATACTTGTTACTAGGAAGACTCAATATCAAAAGGGATTTTGGCATATGTGCATTAATTCAGCAAGCCTCATTTCTTAAATACCAAACGTGCCAGACATTGTCCTAGGAAGAGAGGATTTAGAAAAAAAAAAAAGATATATTTACATGTAGTCCAGCCATAGAAAAAGATAAGTAAGTAATTAAATGCAGGAGTATACTATAGCTTCAAAGATAAAACATACGAAGGTCTAGAAATTAGCACACATGGGATAAAACAGTCACTTCTACATAAGAGGAGGCGATTATAAAGAAGATTCACATAAGATTCAGTATTGAGCTAAGGTTAAAGAGAGAAGCACTGTTCTTGGACCAAGTTTTCTGGGAGGTGGGAGAGTAAAAGAAGTCAGGGACCAAAGGAAGATACAACAGAGAGCACTGAACTAGCAGCCTTGCAGGTCTCACCCAGACTGTAATCTGAGAAAATTACAGGCAGTTTGATTGGCTGGGGCACAGGCTGTGAGGTGGTGCATGATGAATGACAGCTGGAACCAGGCAAGGCTCATAAATGTCACACTAAGGAATTTTCACTGTTTTCTACCAGCCACTGGAAGAAATTGAAGAGCTTAAAGCAAGATAATGGCACATCACAAAAAACATGGATTTGAGGTGATAAGATAAAAAGAAGTTACTGTAGCAGAAGCATTAGGAAGTAGAATTGTATAATTTAACTGCAAAATAAATATTTTTCCTACCCCCACAAAAACATTCCAACACACAGAACTAATGCGGGTTATTAATTATTTCACATTGTTCCCTACTGAAACAACATACTTTCAACTTTGTTCTTTCAGTTCTGAGTGTGCTTATCTGCAAGGATACATAACCTAGTCTCCACATCTTATCACAGAAAACTAGTACAAGTGACTTCTCTATTTCAAACGGTGATAAAAATATAATAGAAATAGATGCATTTAGTCCTTCTGAATTAACCAGCTAAGCTACTTAAGGAGAAGGAGATTATATCAAAATTTTAAACTTTTAAAACTAATTTAACATTATAACCACAAACGAGCAGATATATATATTTTTTCATTCAGGAAATAATTTAGAGAAAAACTTAAAATCCATGCTCCTGCCTTATTCAAAGCAAAATGATATTGGATGCAGCTGTTCATTTCAAAGGCCACTGCAAATCACCCATGAAAGCAGTGTGCTAGAGTGATGAGAACCACCCACCAGTGATCATGCCTATGCCCCTTTTCTAAGGCGTTTGCACCCTCCTGTGAAGAGGTGAAGTCTATTTCTTTAACTCCTGAATCTAGGTTGCCCATGTGGCTTGCTTTGATCGATGAAATGTCACAGAAGTTATGTTCCAGGACTTTTGAGCTCAGGTATTCAGCTTCTACTTTCCCTTTCGGAACTCAGCTCCACATAAAGAATTCCAGGATCTCCTATTAAGGAGGGTAACCACACAGAGAGACGGGAGGGTGACAGGCCACAGGTAGAAACACAATCTACATGGAAGAGACCCATGGCGTTCCAGTCAACAGCAAGTACCCACGCCCCACGTGCGAATGAGGCCAATGGGTTCCACTAGCCCCAGGTGAGCTGTCCCAGCCAAAACCATGTCAATCATGGACGAGTTATCTCTTCTTCATCCTGCCCATATTGCTGTCTCAGGGCATCGTACCCAATAAAATGGCTGTGATTTGAAGTCATTAAGCTTTGGGGTGGTTTATTACATAGCAACATACAAATAATAATGAGTAGTAAAATGCTTATTGCTAACTTTTCAGTGTAAAATTCCAGTGGCAGACCATGATGCCATGTAGAAAATATCTGGCTCAATTCATACAAAAATGGCACAGCATGTGGGACTCAGAGGAAACACCGCAGTAGCAGGCCCTATATGCACAGCAGGACACACAGGAAGCCAGTGTCCAAAGAGCTGAAGGTGACCCTATGGCCTTTTAGTATTCACACTAAGAAGTAAAAGCAATAGCACAGCATATCCTGGTCGGTGATGTGCGTGTGTGTGTGTGTGTGTGTATATGTGTCACAGCTACATTAGACCAGTCTACATGGTAATACTGTCTAAAGAAAGAAATAGAAAATACATAGAAAGCTCCAAACTTGTTTTTCTTTAGAAGTTATGTCCCAACCATGATAAAAGTGCCATTTTTCCCCCCTTGAGGAAACAAAGAAAAAACAACAATAACATTTCTCCCCATTTTTTTTTGCTGTTATATCTGTTTTATGATGTTTTAGAAGTACTATTTATTCTTACTTTTAAAACCCGTCAGAATGTGTTTGGGTTTCTCTTATTTCTGTCTTTTTAAAGCTTCAACATAAAAGTTCTTTAGTATATCACACATTGCAATATTAAAAGAAACACTATCTTGCCTAAATAAGCAGTATCATATAATATCCAATTGAAACTAAGTTCAGTGTGTGTGATATGAATATTGCTTTTTGAAAAATTTATGGTCTGTTTGGACCACTCGATATGTAATTTTGAAACTAGCATGCCACAGTGTTTAGACAGATTTTACATTAGAAATGTAAGAAGTGCTACTCATCAGCAAATGTAAAAGAACAGAAATCACAACAAACTATCTCTCAGACCACAGTGCAATCAAATTAGAACTCAGGATTAAGAAACTCATTCAAAACTGCACAACTACATGGAAACTGAACAACCTGCTCCTGAATGACTACTGGAAAAATAACAAAATGAAGGCAGAAATAAAGATGTTCTTTGAAACCAATGAGAACAAAGACACAACATGCCAGAATTTCTGGGACACACTTAAAGCAGTGGGTAGAGGGAAATTTATACCACTAAATGTCCACAAGGGAAAGCAGGAAAGATCTAAAATTGACACCCTAACATCACAATTAAAAGAACTAGAGACGCAAGAGCAAACACATTCAAAAGCTAGCAGAAAGCAAGAAATAACTAAGATCAGAGCAGAACTGAAGGAGATAGACACACAAAAAACCCTTCAAAAAATCAATGAATCCAAGAGCTGGTTTTTTTGAAAGATCAACAAAGTAGATAGACCACTAGCAAGACTAATAAAGAAGAAAAGAGAGAAGAATCAAATAGATGCAATAAAAAATGATAAAGGGGATATCACCACCGATTCCACAGAAATACAAACTACCATCAGAGAATACTATAAACACCTCTATGCAAATAAATTAAAAAATCTAGAAGAAATGGATAAATTCCTGGACACATACGCCCTCCCAAGACTAAACCAGGAAGAAGCTGAATCTCTGAATAGACCAATAACAGGCTCTGAAATTGAGGCAATAATTAATAGCTTACCAACCAAAAAGAGTCCAGGATTCACAGCTTAATTCTACCAGAGGTACAAAGAGGAGCTGGTACCATTCCTTCTGAAACTATTCCAATCAATAGGAAAAAAAGGAATCCTCCCTAACTCATTTTATGAGGCCAGTATCATCCTGATACCAAAGCCTGGCAGAGACACAACAACAAGAAAGAGAATTTTAGACCAATACCCCTGATGAACATCGATGCAAAAATCCTCAATAAAATACTGGCAAGCAGAATCCAGCAGCACATCAAAAAGCTTATCCACCATGATCGAGTTGGCTTCATCCCTGGGATGCAAGGCTGGTTCAACATATGCAAATCAATAAATGTAATCCATCACATAAACAGAAACAAAGACAAAAACTACATGATTATCTCAATAGATTCAGAAAAGGCCTCTGACAAAATTCAACAGCCCTGCATGCTAAAAACTCTCAATAAATTCGGTATTGATGGGATGTATCGCAAAATAATAAGAGCTATTTATGACACACCCTCAGCCAGTATCTTACTGACTGGGCAAAAACTGTAGGCATTCCCTTTGGAAACTGGCACAAGACATGGATGCCTTCTCTCACCACTCCTATTCAACATAGTGTTGGAAGTTCTGGCCAGGGCAATCAGGCAAGAGAAAGAAATAAAGGGTATTCAATTAGGAAAAGAGGAATTCAAATTGTCCCTGTTTGAATATGACATGATTTATATTTAGAAAACCTGATTGTCTCAGCGCCAAATCTCCTTAAGCTGATAAGTAACTTTACCAAAGTTTCAGGATACAAAATCAAAGAGCAAAAATCACAAGCATTCCTATATACCAATAACAGACAAACAGAGAGCCAAATCATGAGTGAACTCCCATTCACAATTGCTACAAAGAGAATAAAATACCTAAGAATCCAATTCACAAGGGATGTGAAGGACCTCTTCAGAGAGAACTGCAAACCACTGTTCAACAAAATAAAAGAGGACACAAACAAACGGAAGAACATTCCATGCTCACAGATAGGAAGAATCAATATTGTGAAAATGGCCATACTCCCCAAGGTAATTTATAGATTCAATGCCATCCCCATCAAGCTACCAATGACTTTCTTCACAGAATTGGAAAAAACTACTTTAAAGTTCATATGGAACCAAAAAAGAGCCCACATCGCCAAGTCAATCCTAGCAAAAACAACAAAGCTGGAGGCATCACGTTACCTGACTTCAAACTATACTACAAGGCTACAGTAACCAAAACAGCATGGTACTGGTACCAAAACAGATACATAGACCAATGGAACAGAACAGAGGCCTCAGAAATAACATCACACATCTACAACCATCTGATCTTTGACAAACCTGACAAATACAAGAAATGGGGAAAGGATTCCCTATTTAATAAATGGTAAAAATAGAGGATTTCTACTTATATTTCAATTTCATGTAAAAAACAAATAACTCTTTAGTATAAGAGCATCTTAAATACTTAGTGGCTTATCTGAAGTTCAAATTTAAATGGGTGTCCTGTAAGTTACCAGGCAATCCTGTCCTAATGGAATAATATTTAAGTCTCTCTTTAGCTTTTCCTCCAAATGTTGATTAAAAATTTTCTGAGAAAATCATTAGTTTTATCTCCGGAAGCAAGACACTGTTGTCAGAAAAGGATGGGTTTCATTTTATATTATTTTCATGTACTTGATTATTTATGATATTAGAACTGGGATCTCAGGAGTGGCCTTGCGTAGCAACCAACGGTGGCTGACCATTGGTTGCTCTTTAGGAAAGAGGGTCATAAGCCCCCTTTTCCTCACTTCCCTGCCCCTTGAAATTAACGTATTAATTTAAATTAAAAGCATTGCATGCCTACTCTACGATGAATATTGTGATGTCAAGGATCCCAACAAGCAGCAAGCAGCGAGCAGCAAGATTCTGTCCACCAGAAATGTTAAGCCCATAGGGGGCGGGGGACTGGGAGGTACAAGACTATGCTCTTTGTATTGATTTTAGTACCTGAACCTATGTGCTTTAATTGAGTTATACTTACCTATAAACTGATGTTCCCGTCATTGAAAACAGCTTATGCTGTTACAGAATACATTGTGTAAGTGTATGGATTTCTTTACAGTCAAGAAAAGGGTAAATGTGACATGAAGAAGAAAAAATACGCTAACTAAATGAAAATTGGGAGTCACAAAAATATTTTCATAGAACTATAGAAATGATCTAAATCTCTTTTGGTGGGCTTTCTTTGCGTCAGTACTACAAATGTTGGATTGTCCCAGCTCCGTCCTCAGACATCTCTGTAATCAGTATCTTGTCAGAGATCCTTGAAGAGGGGTTCTGGAGAGCCCTGGAAGGATCTTGAGACCTCTCGAGGCAATCCAAAATGTCTTCCCCAAATGACTTGGCCCTTCATTTCACTCAGATATCTATATAAAGTCTCCCCTTAGACAGATCTTCTCTGACAACCCATTAGAAAATAGCAGCCTCTGTTACTTCATCACCTTTCCTACTTCACATTTTGTATAGTTCTGTTGCAACCTGAAATAAAGTAAGTTAAATCAAAATTTAATAGCACATTTGTTTATATTGTGTTTCCCACACAAGCTCAAAGAATGTAAGAACATGTACTTTTGTTTATTACTTTATCCCCAACACATTCCATAGTATATACCATATTGCATGTCTACAGAAATCATTCATAATTTTTTTGTACAATGAATGTATTTTATCTGATAGTTTTTCTTGGCAGTGAAAATATGCCTTTTCCTTTCAGCTGCTCTTATTGAAGGACATTCCTCTTAAGTGAGTTTCCTCACTCCAGTAATTCAAGAAGAAAAAGTATATATAGAGAAAAAGCATTAATAGTATTTTACAACTTATTCCTAAAAAAGAGTTGATTAAATTTGTATCATTAGTGCAGCAATGAAATTTCTTTCAAACTCTGAAAATGAGGGCACATTCAGTCCCTTATATTTTCAATGCCTTGTGTAGACCAAAAATAGATAAAAACAAGAATCAGTAGGACAGTAATATTGTACAAACCAATCTCTAATAGAGTCAAAATAAAACAAATTAATGTTTGAAATTATCACCATTAGGTCAAATCTATGTCTTGAGCTTCAAAATACTTCATTCATTCAATGGTTAATCGGTCACTGACTACAGTAGGCTAGGTACTGGGGAGCCAAAAGAGAAATTAATCATGGTCATCAATTTAAAAACCAAAAACTCTGTCAGCCAAGTGTATGCAACAGTTTTGCAAAATAAACACAGTGAGTTCGGTTTAAGACAAAGAGAAATTTAAGTTTCCAGAATATTGGGGAGAAAATGTCTAATAGGATGGTAAAGTTCATGTAGAAATTCTGGACTGGAAAAATGGATTTGGCCATCATTAACACACGACTAGATGCCACTGAAGTGGCAGAGATCACTTAGAATAAATGGCAAACAAAAAAGAGGCCTTACTTCCCTGAGATTCTTGTGACTAGGAGCCAGACATTACAGAGCATGGAAGATATTTTGTAAGGTGGAATTACTGAAGATGGCCTTTTTCTCTGAGATATGCTGACATGCCTAATGTGGGCTTTCTTTACAACAATGTGATCATTCCAACAACTACTAGTTACATGATGTTTTTAGAGTTTACAAATGTATTACTATAGTGAGTTTTATTGCATTTGAGCCTCATGAGATACTTATGATTATTCCTATTTTATGCAAAACTTCAGAAAGTTTAAATGAAAGGTCACAAATAGATTATTGATATCTAATCCACAGCTCTTGGATGATCTATAGTGTCAATGTTTTCAATAAAGAGAAGGTGATTTTCACCCTGCCCTTCACTTCTAGTTTTTCCTAATTGTTCTATATGACTTTACTGAAAGCTTCACTTCAAAATCAATCTCTCCCCTTCTCAAGCTGTCTTTCCCAATAAGGATAATTGTTAGGAAGTTCCCATAGCTACCTAACACCCTCTAATTCCCAAGACCTTGTGAATGTTTCTATTAATTTTGAAGACATCCCAGAAATAGAGTTTCAGTTTGATTATAAAGAACAATAACATCTTGGATATGACTATATTTAAATATTTAGAATTATTTAAAATTGATTTTCTGAAAAAATTCTTGGAGGGAAATGAGAACAAGAACTTATTTAAGAAGTAGTATTTTATTTTTTTCTACAGATCGACTTACTAACACTATAGTTCTCCATAGAAAAAAATAAAATTCACATATATACAAAACTGTAGAGAATATTAAATATGCCAAATAATGAATTCCTTTAAGCATATATATGCACACACATATATATGCATATATATATACACACATATATATGCATATATATACACACATATATATGCATATATATACACACATATATACATATATATACACACATATATACATATATATACACACATATATATGCATATATATATACACACATATATATGCATATATATATATACACACACATATATATGCATATATATATATACACGCACACATATACTTTTATGCCTGCCCAGAAAGGTAAGTTTGTCACTGCTTACAGATTGCTGAAAGCAAAATGAAAGAGTTCCATCAAGTGGTCATATCAAGACATAGCAGTTGGTATTTCACCAATACAAAGAGGAAAACAATTTCTCTGAAATCTAGTTCAGACATACATTTCCAACCAAGCTATCAAAATTTTATGCCTTGCAACATTAAAAAACACAATTAAATGCATTTTAAACATTATTACTAATTCATTTTTCCAATTCATTTTTAAACTGCAAAGAAAATAGAATCTATGTAATTTTTATTTGTCTTTTTTATATCAAATACTCTCTCCATATAATTTGCAGTTGAAAATGCGTGGTTATAATCTTAATTTGCATGTTACAGTCATCTTTTTAAATTAGCAGGTAAATCACAGGTAATACTAAACTAAGTATTTGGATTGCATCGAAAATTCAGAAACTAACTACTTGCAAATGTTCTACACATTTTAAAATAGTACAAAATAAATACAAAGAAAACTCAAGGTTGTTTTAAAAAATAAGTTATAAAACATAAACATGAGTTAGCTTGCTTCTTTTAATAACCTAAATTAAAGTTTTTGCCTTGCCAAATTTCATCTCCTTCATAAAGATAGACAAAACAGGCATCTTTCCTTTTAAAGTATAATAGATTTAAGGGGTCATATTCTCATTATTTTGGAAAAACAGTCATGGCTTATTTTAATGTTATAAATGCTACTTCTAAATATATATTACAGATTAAGATTTGTTTCTTGCTTAATAAAGCAGTAGTTCATTTAAGCAACCATTGTTTAATTAAAGAAAACTTTCTGAATATAGTATATATATTACTAATGAGATGATGTTAAATAGATTTTTATATAAAACCTATGAAATATATATTATCTAGACATAAAATTGGAAGCAATGTATTTAATGATTAAGATCATGGGTTTTGGCATCAGAGACATTTGATTTGAGTCTAATCTCTTCCACCTTTTTCTCTGTAACCTGGAGCAATGACAAGCGTACCTTGTTTTATTGCACTTTTCTTGTAGATATTGTGTTTTTTACAAATTGAAGGTTTGTGGCCAGCCTGCCTTGAGCAATTCTATCCACACCATTTTTTCCAACGGCATGTGCTCACTTTTGGTTTCTGTGTGATATTCCAGTAATTCTCACAATATTTCAGATTTTTTCATTGTCATTATATTAGTTATGGTTATCTGTGATCAACGATCTTTTATGTCACTATTGTAATTGTTTGTGGGGCACCATACACTCTGCACATATAAGACAGTGAACTTAATTAATATCATGTGTGTTCTCACTTCTTCAGCAACTAGCTGTTTTTCCATCTCTCTTCTTCTCCTCAAGCCTCACTATTCCCTGAGACACAACAATATTAAAATTAGACCAATTAATAACCCTACAATGGCCTGTAAGTGTTCAAGTGAGAAGAAAAGCATCATACATCTCTCACTTTAGGTCGAAAGCTGGAAATGATTAAACTTAATGAAGAAGTCATGTTGAAAGCTGAGAGAGGATAAAAGCTAGGTCTCTTATAACAAACAGCCAACTTATGAACGCAAAGGAAAAGTTCTTGAAAGTAATTGAAAGTACCACTACAGTGAACAAGTGAACGATAAAGAATGTAAAACAGACTTGTTGCTGATATGAAGAACGTTTTATTAGTCTGGATAGAAAATCAAACCAACTACAACAAGGCCCAAATTATCTTCAATTCTTTTCAGGCTGAGAGAGATGAAGAAGAAAAGTTGGAAGCTAGAAAAGCTGGTTAATAATGTTTAAGGAAAGAAGCCATCTCCAAGATTAAAAAAAGTGCAAGGTGAAGTAGCACATTCTGATGTAGAAGCTTTAGCACATAATCCAGTAAATCTAGCTAAGATAATAGATGAAAGTGGCTACGCTAAACAAGAGATTTTCAGTGTAGATGAAACAGACTTATATTGAAATAAGACACTGTCTAGGACGTTCATGGCTAGAAAATAAGTCAATGCCTGGCTTTAAAGCTTCAAAGGACAGGGTGACACTCTTGGTAGGGGCTAACGCAGCTGGTAAATTGAAGTTGAAGCCAATATTGATTTACCATTCTGAAAATAGTAAAAAGTATGCTAAATCTACTGTGCCTGTACTCTATAAATGGAGCAAAGTCTGAATGACAGAATATCTGTTAACAGTACGGTCTACTGGATATTTTTATACCACTCTTGAGACCTACTGCTCAGAAAAAAAAGAGTCCTTTCAAAATATTGCTATTCATTGACAATGTACCTGAACACCCAAGAGTTCTGATGGAGATGAACAAGGATATTAATGTTTTTATGTTCATTAACACAACATCCATTCTGTAGCCTCTGAATCAAGCAGTAATTTCCACTTCAAGTTTTATTATATAAGAACTAAATATGGTAAGGTTATTGCTGCCATAATGACTCCTCTGATGAATCTGGGTAAAGTAAATTGAAAATCTTTGGAAAGGATTCACCACTCTAGATGACACTAAGGACATTTGTGATTGTTGGGAGGAGTCCTAAATATCAGCAATAACAGGGGTTTAGAAGAAGTTGAGTCCAACTCTCATAGATGACTTTGAGGGGTTTAACTCTTTAGTGGAAGTAAATGCAGATGTGGTGGAAACAGCATGACAACTACAATTAGAAGTGGAGCCTGAAGATGTGACTGAGTTGCTGCAGTTTCATGATACAATTTTAATGCATTAGGAGTTGTTTCTTACAGATGAGCAAAGAAAGTGGTTCCTTGAGATAGAATCTACTCCTGGTGATGATGCTGTGAACATTCTTGAAATAACAACAAAGAATTTAGAATATTACAGAAACTTAGTTGATAAAGCAGTGGCAGAATTTGGGTTTGAAAGAAGTTCTACTGTGGGGAAAAAGCTATCAAACAGCATCACATGCTTAAAAAAAAAGAAAAATAAACTTTCACGAAAGAAAAAGTCAACCAATGTGGCAAACTTCATTGCTGCCTTGTTATAAGAAATTGCCACAGCCACATTAACCTTCAGAAACCACCACCCTGATTGGTCAGCTGCCATCAACATTGGGACCAAACCCTTTACCTGTGAAATATCACAACTTGATGAAGGAACAGATAATCATTAGCATTTTAGCAATAAAGTATTTTAAAATTAAAGTATGTGCATTGTTTTTTAGACATACTTCTATTGAACACTCAACTGGTTATATTGTAATGTAAACATGACTTTTTTATGCATTGGAAAACCAACAAATTTGTATGACTCACTTTATTGCAATGTTTGCTTTATTGCAGAGGTTTAGAACTGAATCTGCAATATCTCCAAGATATGCCTGTATATCTTCATGTATAATAGGGAAGTAATTCCACTGATACAGGTATGGTAGAGCTTAGATAATGTCTCTTATATCAAGCATCTAGATTAGTAGCCGACTATCATCAAAATGAAAACACGTTTGGGAAATAATATTTCCATTGTTTTATCTTGTTATTGGTAGGTTAGAGTGGTGGTGAACTTTCACCTCAAATTGTTTGATTTAAATAGTTGAAAAAATATAAACAATAACGAGACAAAAGACAAATGTATTGCTTCTATGATAGCAATATGATCATATTTTTTCCAAATGCTCTATGACCTTCCTCCAATCTAGGCAATATTTTGGACTCATATTTCCATTTCTACTAGAAGTCATAGAGAGATTCACACTGTTACCCTTCTTTCTCTCTTTTGGAAATTTGCTGTGATAATAAGCTGATTTAAAGTCCTTACTTAATAGCAAGAACAATTCTTCCTCTCAACATGGTAATAAAATGAACACTGAGGATGAAGAAGGAGAGAGAGAGAATGATAAAGTGCATTCAGTAAAACATAAGTAAAGGATGTGGGTGCAAGTTATATAGGAATTATTAATATTTGTACTCCTCTCACATATTTTGTCATGTTTGAAATAATTCAAAAGTAAGATGTAAGTTTTTCTTTTATGTAAGTAACATAAAAGAAAAACTAAAACTCCCATTAAGAAACCTAAAAGTGAATAGATTCACACTTTAACAAACTTTTGACGATATGTCAGCAAGATGGAAAATAGCCACAAAAGGAAAGTTCGAGCTACAAGAAGAAATGTTGAGTGAAGAACGTGGAAAGCATGCAGATAAACCACAGAGTCTGTGTGAAATAACAAAAATATTAAATTTGGGAATAAAGAAAGGATACAATTAAAATATGGGACAGTAAGTAAGACTAAATAGCAGGTGATTTGATTTTTATAATTCTAACTTCCCTATGTTATATAAAGAGGGAATAGAGAAAATGATTAATGTAGACCTTAAGTTAAAAAATATGTTAAAATTTCATGGTAACTATTAGAAGAATAAAGAGGGAAATAGAATTTAAATAAAAACTTAAAGGGTGCAGAAAAAGTGATAAAAAGTAAAAGCGATGAAGCAAAAGAGGAACATACAAAACAAGAAATAAGATAGTAATGAATCCAAATATAACGGCCATCGTAATAAATGTAAAAAAAATTAACTTTCTAGTTAAAGGTTAAATTCAATAAAAAATAAGATCCAGGATTATACTATCGAGGAATCACACATTAAAATAAAAACATGGGAAAACTTATACACAAAGGATAAAAAATTAGGCAGCTTAAATATTAGTCAAAGGAAAGCTGGTGCGTCTATATTAATATTATAGAGCAAAGTCTTTAAGGCACAAAGCATCATATAGAATGGAAAACATCATAAAAAATGATAATTATACACTCATTTCAACTTTGATGCCTCTAACAACTTGTCTCAAAACATATAAAGAAGTCAACAAACCCATCATACCAAGGAATACACAGTATTCTCAGATACGCACAGAACTTCAGAGAAAACCAAACCATGTGGGGAGGCCATAATGCAAATATTAGCCAATTCCAAAGAATACACAGTATTCTCAGATACACATGGAAATTCAGAGAAAACCAAACCATGTGGGGAGGCCATAATGCAAATATTAGCCAATTCCAAGGAAAACACAGTATTCTCAGATACACATGGAACTTCAGAGAAAACCGAACCACGTGGGAAGGCCATAATGCAAATATTAGCCTATTCCAAGGAATTATCAGACAGATATATTTCTCTAACCACAATGCAATTAAGTTTGAAGTCAGAAAACAACAATTTTTTAAAAAAAAATTTGTAGATTTGGAAATAGGAAAGCATATTTAAAACATACAAGAAAGCAATAAAGTCTGAAAACAGATAGATTCAACAGTTAACTTAAGATATTAGGGAAAAAATAAGAAACCCAAGCAGAAGAAATGCAATTATAAAAACCAACAATAATAATGAATGAAATAGTAAATAGAGATACAGCAGATTAAAACAAAAAGATTAACAAATCCAAAGGCTAATTCTTATATACTTAATATGTGTGTGTCTAATCTACTCTCAACATTAAACTATTAATCCTTTCATTCCTAAATATATATCAATAATGATTGTTATATTTTTCTGTTTTTATATTTACACAGAGAAATGTGACATTCACCATGTTTTACTGTTTTTTCACTCAATATCATTTTTGAGGCCAATTTTGAGACCGATGTATATAGAGAGATACTTTATTCCTTTTAACTATTGCCCAGTAATATATAGATTAAATTTTGTCCATCTATCCCCCATTTGCTATCTACTAATAGTATTTCAAAGCATATCCCTGAATTTTCCTATGCATCTCTGTTATACGTTACCCTAAAGAGAAATCACAAGCTTTTTAGAGAAGGGACATACTCAATTTCCCTAAATGTTGGCAAATTAATTATTTAAATGGCATTTATCAGAAAATCTAACAAAACATTTTTCTTCACATTAAAAAGGAAATCCTTAAATTGCTTCTTAGTTTCTATAAAAATGGAAGAGTGGAGAAGTATTCAGGGCTTTATGTTTTATTCAATTGGATCAATATGCTGTTATAATCCTGTGAATCATCTTTTTAAAAAATTTGTAAAACTTAAGACAATATTTTATAGTTTTGCTCCACATTATTTGAAACTTAGAAACTTGTATTTCTAATTAGATTGCTATGACATTGAGTGTGTGTTTGTGTGTGTGTGTGTGTGTGTGTGATTGGTATGTATGGCCTCCCCACATGGTTCGGTTTTCTCTGAATTTCCATGTGTAACTGAGAATACACCTGCCAGATATAAAAACATGACAAAGTGTTTGGACCTTAGCCTTAGAAAACAATATCTCAATAACTGTGAGGTGGCTGAGATGATGTTCAGGTATCATCTCATGTTTGCTTACATTTCAAAGTTTATTTCTATGTTGCTAAGTTTATAACTATAACATGGCCATTTCTTGCATAGGAGAGAGATGCGCTTTAGGTACACTCATCATAAAACTAGTTTAACAATCAGGACACATTGAAAATAAAATGAGCCTCAAGAATAAAACAGGACCAATCCTTGAACAACCTATATATTCAATGTATACTCCATTGGCTTCAATAGTGAAAATATACTGTGAGCTGTCACAAAGTTGGGAGGTGCCGATCCCCAGCGGGTATTGTCCTGTCTTTTGCGTAACTAGAGGGATTGTCAGTCTTCTTTGCACACATCACGATTGTTAATAAAGTGACATTTGTCAAAATGAGTAAGCACCTGTTGCCATGGAAGGTGCCATAAGCAAGATCAGAAAACAAATTGTTGTAGTTGGCTAGGAACCAGAAGGAAGATGAAAACCAGAAGAAAAGACATTCTTTCCTTATTTCCTCATGCCCATTTTACAATACATTGCATACAGTTGTTTATGCAGAACACAGGCTGCTTTCTTTTTTTCTGAAACCTCATGTAACTGATGGTGTTTTAAATGAGCTCTAATACAAAGTGCCTCACACACTGCTATCCTATGCCTCATTTAATCCATTATATGGGTTCCCTCTTGAAACATTTAGTCTTCGTTTGTCTATTTTTCCTGGTAAATTATTTTTAGGAATAGAAAAATCATGTCCTGAGAAGCACAGTCTTCTGGCACATATTTAAAATACCTGAGGGGACTCAGGTAACATCGAGATCCTACTAGGTGCAGACGGGTCCCCACCAATATCTTGGCATTTCAATTATTTACTATCTTTCAATATGGCCCACAGCATGAAGATTTTGCATATACCAGTTTATTGTTTTTTTATTGAAAATTGAAATAATACCAATACTCATAAAAAATAATCCATTCAATTATATTCAATAAACAGTCTTCCTCTTCATGCCAGTAGATATCCATAACTCTTCCCCCAGGTTCCTTATTTAAAATATCTTTACCAAAAAAAGCATACAGGCTTCAAATAACTGTCTGATATTGGAGAATGACAATCGTTTTTCTTGTGAATTAGCATCCTAGCTAGGCACTGGTATGAGATATACTGACATAGCTTTCATGTCAAATCTCATTCTTGTATTGTTCATGAACAGATTCATTATTTTAGTATAAAGACTTTAAATATCAAGTTTAATTGAGCTTTGATAACACACTTCTCCAGAATTTTTTACTGAAGGATAAAGTTGTTCCTCTAAAAAGCACAGCCTGTCCCGAGCAGATGCATGCCATTAAAAAAAAAAATCCCATAAATGTCTTCTTTTGGTTCTATCACAGCCTAACATATGAATCCATGCTTATTGTGGTAATCATTCAAACTAGTAAAATGGGGTATAATTTTTGTGTTATAATTGCAATGCTGCTTATTTCTAGGTACCCCATATTGGCTATTCTCATGTTTTATGTGAATCACACGGTGTATTTACTAGCTCTGTGATCTTGGAAAAAATCACTAACTGCAAAAAGTTCTCTCATTTTTTCTGCCAATCCCATTCTGTGAAGAGGAAAATATAAGACTATGTGTGCAAAAATTCTAAAACACTGAGAGTCCAAAGAAAATAGAGAATAGATTTTTAAGCTTGAGAACAGAAAGCATTTGTGATTATTAAGAGTGAATTCTTGTGACTTTTACTAAGAATGGCTTGTTTTAGCTGGAAGTTATCTTCTAGATCTTTATTATCTGATTATATGCAATTTGGAAATGTCCTACATAAAAACTGCTGCCTAACTTGTCACCTGGTTTTCTTCCAATGCACAGAAAGAACTAGAAGCCCTGCAACAAATGGATTGTGTGCGCCATCTTGCCATTTTGTGTCGCATACCAAATTTTAAACTAAAAATGCCTTTCTTCTTCCCATACCAGAACATAAGAAATTTGCTATCTTTTCTGGCCTGATGTATAACTTAATTTAGTTGTTAATATAAGTTGTTGATGGCTAAAATTGTGTAAAATGTAGTTATACATAATTTTTAGTTTAAAAGTTAAAAATTCTGTCACTTTATTATGGAGGAATTGCAAATATCTCTAGGGTATAAACTCAGCCTGATTTCTGGATATCTGTTTTTTTCTATTTGCAGCTTCATATATGTGTGTAACACCATTGCGAACTCTCAATTTTGTTAGGTATCTTTTAAGTATACATGACAAATTAACATATGCATATTTTATATAATTTTTACATATAAGCGCATATGAGTTCCTCTGAACTTTGAGAAACTAAACTTTCCAGAAAGGTATGTTTTTATACGTAGCCATTTGTAATTTGTTAACCACAGAAAATGTAAATCTGAAAATACTATAAAACAGTTAAGGATAAGTATATAGTGTGATTCTTATCCTTATCTAATATAAACTTTTAAAGCCACAGGAAAAGGAGCCGAAGACTGGACTGTAACAGGTTTGGAGGCTACGAATACATAGAATGATACCAATTTATGGAAATACAGATTGATATTAGCTCAAGTTATTGAGGGCCTACTCTTTGCATTTATTTTTTATGTATGTATGTATGTATGTCTTTATTTATTTATATATTTATTTATTTTTAGAGACAGGGTCTCACTCTGTGGTTCGGACTGGAGTGCAGCAGCGTGATCACAGCTCCCTGCAACCTCAACCTCCCCGGCCTAAGCAATCCTTCTGCCACAGCCTCCCAAGTAGCTGGGACTACACGCACGTGCCACTGCACCCAGCTCACTTTTAAAGTATTTTGTAGAAACTGCTCTTTCCCTGTTGCCCAGGCTGATCTTGAACTCCTGGGCTGAAGTGATCGTCCCACCTGGGCCTCCCAAAGTGCTGGGATTACACACATAAGCCACCGTGCCCAGTTGCCAATTGCTTTATACATATTACCTCATTTAAATATGCATTTTTCCAATGGAAGGAACTGGAGCTTAAATTCTATACCTCTCAAAATAACACCATGTGGATTTTTAAAAAAATCTTTAAGCATTTATTTACCTACTTATTTATTTGGCTAATGGAAAAAAAAAAGCTTCCAGTCACAAACATCCCCAGTCACAAACCTCTCGATCCATGATGACAGAGCAAAATAAAATATGCTAAAAATTAGCCAAATGTATTGCATACAGTAGGTCATCAATACACGCTTACTGAATTAATTAAAATCCAACTTGAAAAGGAAATTGACCCTGTCAAATATTTGTATATTTTATCTCATCAAATTTAGTTGTGCATGAGCCAAAGAAAACATATAAAAAGTGTTTTATTTTGCAGGGACACATGCATAAAATATTGTCTAATTTTAATATACTAAAGGCATAGTTACAGTTTTCCTTTAAATATCATTTTGATCTAAATGATATGGCTTACTATTTTACTCTACAAAAATAGTATACTTAATTATAATTGCTGGAACATGCCACTTTCTAGAATTACGGCAAATAATTCATTACACATAAAGGCTTTATTTTAGAATGAATAAATGAATGTTGGCTGTCATCCTAATTTGTGCCTCCCAAAAGATTGGTTTTCTACCTCTAGATACAGATAAAACAAATTTAATCTTTAAGAATTCACATTTCCTGTTTGGCAAGAGTTTGTATTGCTACTAATTAGCTAAAATAGAAATTAAAGAATCTTGGCTACTTCGAACAACTGGGCTTTGAATCTGTCTAAAACCGTTTCCTCAGAAGAGAACTGGTGATGTGATTGCATGGAGTCACTGGGCGATATTGCTGAAAGGGAGATGACTGGAAACAATATTGCATCCTTAAAATTTCCATTGAGGAGCACAATGTCTCCATATACACTATTATCAGTTTCCCTTTAGAATTTTCTCTATGTTTGCTTTTAATTACCCCAAATTCATTTATCCCCAATATTTAAGTTCCCCCTCCCTCTTCTCCTATATTTCCCCTTGAACCTATCTTTTATCTTTTCTGTGTCCATTGCAGAGAGATCACTTCGTTGTAACTGAATACAGATCTGAATACTTACCACTTGCAGAGTCCAATTCACAAGAGTGAGGTCTGGTAGAAAGAAAGCGATTTTACTAACCAAAACTAGTAAAGGGGATGTGGCCAGATTCCCATCCAAACCAACCACTTCAATGTTGGGGGTGAGGTCAGGGGTTTAAAAGTGGAAAAATTGACAAGGAAGGCATGCAAGAATTGTGCTAAGTACAATGTCGGTGTATCTTGCTCTGCTGGCTATTTTGGGTCTCAGTCCACCTGAATCACAGGCTGGCAGCATCTCAACAGTGGCGGGGTTGTTGACCAGCCAGCCACCTTGAAGTAATCTCGGGAATTTTGCAGCTGAGTCTCCAAGCTTCCTTTGTCAGACTCAAGATTAGCCCCTGCAACTTCTAAGAAGGCACATAGATGATAGCATACAATTAGATAAATGTGAAGCGAGTATACATGGTAGGAAAGGGAGGGATATGGAGTCTATTTTATGGCCAAGAGAAAAGGCTACTGCAGTTTTCTTCAAGGTTATATCTTGAAACCCAAGATTAAAAAAAAATAAAATGCATTTTGAAATTAAGCTATCTGGTTACTTAATGATTTGTAGCTCTGGGGGTCTTCTCTTTTCTAAATATCCCCAAGCCCTAGGATATATTTTGGGCAATATTTTGTACTAAATATGTGAGTTCAAAATGAGATATTTGTTTACCTTGTACTTTATGTTGCAAATTTTGTAAAACTGTAATTTTAACAATCTACACGTTTATATTTATATGATGGTTTTCTTAATTTCATTTCAACACTGTTCTCCAACAAGTGGATTTATACAAAACTGACAATGTGAAGCTTCTTCAGCATCCCCCTTCAACATCTTAATAGGATAAAATTAATCATAATTTTAAACTACATTTCTTAATTTAAAGAAAAAAATTATGTGGACATATTCACATTCAAGGTGAGCATCCAGCAAACAGTAAATCAGGCAGGTGGTTATGTTTAGAAATGGTAGCAAAACATTTACAATTGATGCCATACGGCTTTCAGCCTAGTAGGGCCAACTAGCTGTGTTCAATGACTCTGGGGAAATTAGGCTGTTTGAAGGTCATAAATGCTAATTCTAAACCTCTGGGACAGTGACAGGATCTTGGCAGCAATATGCAGGGAAATCATACCACCAAATGAGTGGATAAGCCTCCTTCATAAGTGGACCGAGGATTGTGCATGTTGAGCCTGTGCTCTGATTTGGAGACAAAGAACCAGGTATAACCACTATTGCTGCATATACACAGCAGGCAGTAACGTATATTCTGGTCCCGTCATTGTCTCTCTTAAACTGACCAGGAGTCCTTATCATAATTATAAAGTTCAAATCCCTTTCTATTATCTTCCTGTTTGAGCTTACCTGATACCACTGTCCTCTGGACCAAGCCCCAGGCACATTAAGTTTCTAAGTTGACATTTTTATTAAGTTTTAAAGGCATATTTGGAGAATTTTTTAATGCACAAGTATCTACAGATGTCCAACTTAAATAATGCCACTTTTAATATGCTTTCCAGGGTTTCTTGAATGCCATTGAGAAATTACAATACATATAAAGAAAACAGAAAAGAAACAGTAATCACTGAATCACTGATTAGCAAAAAAAAAAAAAAAAAAAATAGCAAAAGCTAAAGCTTTTCAGCCATTAAGTTCACCAATTTTCAACAAATAACTCAAGTGAAAAAAATTAATTTATCTAACTGAAAATGGCTAATGCAGAGTCAAAGATTAAAATGTTGGAAACAAATTTTCTTCTTACATGCCAACCTTTAAGGAAAATATTATTGAACTTTTCTGGAACACAAAATCTTTGCAACCAGCATTATTATGTATCTTACCCACTTACATTAAACTAAAACTATATATGCATGAGGGAATGTTTCTTCAAATATTAACCATAAATAGGAATTAGAAAAATGTATAAAATTAGGTTGTATATTTCATTCCTAAGATTTTCTAGACTGGGTTTTCTGAAAGATGCAACACCATTCTCTTGATATTCTACAAATAAAAACATGCTACCCCAGAGCATTGGGTTTAGAACATGCTACCCCAGAATATGGCACCTTGGCATTTGAGAAAATCACAGAGGACAAAGGTCTCTGATCTTCTCCGATCCTTCTTCTCTGAAGCAAGCTGTAAAAGAATCTGATCTTCAGCCAGGCGCGGTGGCTCACGCCTGTTATCCCAGCACTTTGGGAGGCCGGGGCGGGCGGATCACGAGGTCAGAAGATGGAGACCATCCTCACTAACACGGTGAAACCTCGTCTCTACTAAAAATACAAAAAATTATCCAGGCGTGGTGGTGGCGCCTGTGGTCCCAGCTACTCGGGAGGCTGAGGCAGGAGAATGGCGGGAACCCGGGAGGTGGAGCTTGCAGTTAGCTGAGATCGCGCCACCGCACTCCAGCCTGGGCGACAGAGCAAGACTCCATCAAAAAAAAAAAAAAAAAAAAAACAAGAACGGATGAACAATACAAATGCCTTTAATTCCATTCAGACTTCACAGTTCTCAGAGACACCAAAGAAACTATTTCCAAAAGTTTTTTTGCAGAGATATATTTAAAGGTATAATTATATTTTTAAGAGCTTCCCAGATTGTAACAAATATAAGTAACTTCAACTAGCAAATAAGAAATTCAAAAATGTGGCTAGCTGCTCAGCATTGCTGATTTGATATCACTTGATATCTTCGAACTGTACCAACATTTAATGAGGATATCATTGAGTGAATCCTGCAACAGAAACATTAACATATGTGCTAAATGAGTTATAATGGATATATACATTTCCAATGCCATTTAGAGCAAATACTTATACTAATCAGGCTGAATTATATGATTCCTACATTGAATCTTTGAACAATTGAGTTACAGTGGCAAATAATAGACAAATAAAGAAATGACATAATTAGATCACAAATTGATTTAGTAGTCTTACTTATATAATTTTTAAGTAGAGCCTGAAGGAAGAGTGCTGATCATGAAATAGTATCCTAAAAGAATGCAGCTATTACTTAATAATACAAGGATCATGCAGCATAGTGAATAGTGATGACTTACATATATCAGAATAGATGATTTACATATATCAGAATAGATGATTTACATATATCAGAATTGATGATTTACATATATCAGAATTGATGATTTACATATATCAGAATTGATGATTTACATATATCAGAATAGATATTCATTACTTTTGGAGGGAAAAGTAAATTATTAAGAAATATTTGTACAGTGTACACTATTAGGGAATAAAGTTATAATCAAGTAATTACAAATCTTATGCATCTTATGATGTAGATACGGAAAGTCCTAAATTAATGGATTTATGAGGATGTCTTAGTCACTAAGGTCTATTATTAGTTAATTCACACATTGCTAGAAGGAAGTAACCAAGCCTGGGCAATTTATAAATGAAAGAGGTTTAACTGACTCACAGTTCCACATGGCTGGGGAGGCCTCAGGAATCTTACAATCATGGAGGAAGTCACCTCTTCACAGGGCAGCAGGAGAGAGAATGAGTGCCAGGAGGGGAAACGCCAGACGCTTATGAAACCATGAGAGCTCATCAGAACTCACTCACTGTCATGAGAACAGCATGAGGGAAACCACCCACACTATTCAATTACCTCCCACTAGGTCCCTCCCATGACATGTAGAGATTACAGGAATTAAAATTCAAGATGAGATTTAGATGGGCAGACAAACCATATCATTCTGCCCCTGTCTTCTCCAAAATCTGATGTCCTTATGTTTCAAAACAAACCATGCCTTCCCAACAGTCCCCCGAAGTCTTAACTCCTTCCAGAATTAACCTAAAAGTCCAAGTCCAAAGTCTTACCTGAGACAAGGCAATTCCCTTCCACCTAGAAGCTTGTAACATCAAATCAAGTTAGTTGCTTCCATGATACAAAGTGGGTATAAGCATTGGGTAAATGTACCCATTCCAAAAGGGAGAAATTGGCCAAAACAAAAGGGATACAGGCCCATGCGAGTCCAAAATCCAGTGAGGTAGTAATTAAATCTTAAAGCTCCAGAATAATCTCCTTCAACTCCATGTCTCACTTCCAGGACACACTGATGCAAGAAGTGGGCTTCCACAGCCTTGGCAACTCTGCCCATGAGGCTCTTCAGGGTACAACCGCTCTCCCAACTGCTTTCGTGGGCTGGCTGTCAGTGTCTGCAGCTTTTCCTGGTGCACAGCACAAGCTATCGGTGGATCTACCATTCTGGGGTCTGGAGGATTTTAGACCTCTTCTCACAGCTCCACTAGGCAGTGCACCAGTAGGGACTCTCTGTGGGGGCTCCAACTCCACATTTCCCTTCTGCACATCCCTAGCAGAAGTTCCCCATGAGAGCTCCACCCCTGCAGCAGACTTCTGCCTAGACATTCTGGTGTTTCCATACATCTTCCAAAATCTAGGCAGAGGTTCCCAAAACTCAGTTTTTAACTTCTGTGTATCCATGGGCCCAACATCACATGTAAGTTGCCAAGGCTTGGGGCTTGCACCCTCTGAAGCAATGGCCTGAGATTTATATTGGCCCATTTTAGCTACAGCTGGGATGCAGAGCACCAAGCCCTGAGACTGCACACAGCAGCAAGGTCCCGGACCTGGCCCTGGAAACCATTTTTTCCTTCTAGACTTCCAGGCCTGTGATGGGAGGGGCTGCTGTGAAGACCTCTGACACACCCTGGAGACATTTTCCCTACTGTCTTGGTGATTAGCATTTAGCTCCTCATTACTTATGCAAATTTCTGCAGCTGGCTTTAATTTCTCCCCAGAAAATGTTTTTCTTGTCTATCACATTGTCAGGCTGCAAATTTTCCAAACTTTTATGCTTTGTCACCTCTTGAATGCTTAGAAATTTCTTCTGCCAGATACCTGAAATCATCTCTCTCTAGTTCAAAGTTCCATAGATATCTAGGGCAGGGGCAAAATGCTGCCAGTCTCTTTGCTAAAGCTTTCCATTTCCCAACAAGTTCCTCATCTCCATCTGATAGCACCTCAGCCTAGACTTCATTGTCCATATTGCTATCAACATTTTGGACAAAGCCATTCAACAAGTCTCTAGGAAGTTCCAAGCTATCTCATATCTTCCTGTCTTCTGAGCACTCCAAACTGTACCAACTTCTGCCTATTACTCAGTTCCAAAGCTGCTTCCACATTTTCTGGTATCCTTATAACAGTACACGACTCCTGGTGCCAATTTACTGTATTAGTCCATTTCTACATTGCTATAAGGAAATACCTGACACTGGATAATTTGTAAAGAAAAGATGTTGCATTAACTATACATGGCTGAGGAAGCCTCAGGAAACTTACAATCATGGTGGAAGCCACTTCCTCAAAGGGTGAAGACAGAAAACGAGTGCCAGCAGGGGAAATGCCAAATGCTTATAAAATCATCAGATCTTGTGAGAACTCACTCACTACCATGAGAACAGCATGGTGGAAAACCACCCTCCTGATTCAATTACCTCCCACTGGGTCCCTCCCATGACATGGGATTATGGGAATTAAAATTCAAGTTGACATTTGGGTGGGGCCACAGCCAAACCATATCAATTTTTTTGTGTAAGTGTTGAAAAAGTCTGCAGAGTGATGACAATTTTGAAATTATAAGAATGAAATAAGTCACCTTCAAAGGTGGAGTTTGAATAAATGAAGCAAAAAGCAGCCCATCTCAGGAAAAAGCTGCTCTGATGAAACTCCAGATTAAATTTGGTGTGGACCCCTAAAGTTAATTGGATCACCTTTATGAACATGTAACCTGTATCGTCCCACAGAGCCCTATATTTAGAAAGTTCCTGCATTGGTTTTGTGCTTGGCTGTCCCTTTCTTTATATTCTTAATATTTTTTAAAAGGGCTCTAGATAGTCCCACAGCTGGCCCTGTGCTTTAAAAGGAATAGAATGAAAAAAGCAACCTGTAAATAAAGTAAATAGTTTTGATAAACAAAACTGCATACATGTTCCTAATGTAACTTTGTTGGAGGGGTTGGGACTGGGAGTAGTTTGAGAACAAGAGCAAGAACATATGAGAAAGAGAATAGCTGGTAAATCAACAGGCCTCTGGAAGCCTGTGTGTTTTTGGATATCATGACCACCAGTCATTTCTTCTCATTGTCATGAGGTGGTTCAATGTATTAAGTCAAGAGGTCAGAAATCTGCATTGCCACACCTTCTCTGCCTACCACCACTGCTTAATGACAAGAAACTCTACAGGAAGCGAAAAGGTATAGTTAACAAGCAAGCTGGTACAGTTTCCACCTAAAATTGCAGAATTAAAAAAACTGAAAGGGGCTTAGATAGCTAAGGGACTAGTCCTAGAAATTAATTAACTGCTGTATTAGTCCATTTTCTTGCTCCTAATAAAGACATACCTAAGACTGGGAAGAAAAAGAGGTTTAATGGACTTACAGGTCCACATGGCTGGGGAGGCCTCACATTCATGGCAGAAGGAAAACAGGAGTAAGTCACATCTTACAATCATGGCAGCAGGCACAAAGAGAGAGAGGACTTGTGCAGGGAAACTCTTCTTTTTAAAACCATCAGATCTCATGAGACTTATTCACTATTATGAGAACAGCACAAGAAAGATCCACCCCCATGATTCAATTACTTCCCACTGGGCACCCAGCCAAACTATATAATTTCACCCCAGACCCTCCCAAATCTCATGTCCTCACATTTCAAAACCCATCATGCCTTCCCAACAGTCCCCCAAAGTCTTAAGTCATTTCAGCATTAACCCAAAAGTCCACAGTCCAAAGTTTCATCTGAGACAAGGCAGGTCACTTTTGCCTATGAGGTTGTAAAATCAAAATCAAGCTAGTTACTTCCTAGATACAATGGGGTACAGGTATTGTGTAAATACAGCTGTTTCAAATGGGAGAAACTGGCCAAAACGAAGTGGCTAAAGGCTCCATGCAAGTCCAAAATCCAGCAGGGCAGTTAAAACTTAAAGCTCCAAAATGATCTCCTTTGACTTCATGTCTCACATCCATGTCATGCTGATGGAAGACGTGGATTAGCATGGTCTTGGGCAGCTCTGCCCCTGTGGCTTTGCAGGGTTTAACCCATTACCCTGGCTGCATTCACAGGCTGGCACTGAGTGCCTGTGGCTTTTCCAGGTGCATGCTGCAAGCTTTCAGTGGATCTACCATTCTGAGTTCTGGAGGATGGTGGCCCTCTTCTCACAGCTCCACTAGGTGGTGTTCCAGTAGGGACTCTCTGTGGGGGCTCCAACTCCACATTTCCCTTCTGGACTTTCCTAGCAGAGATTCTTCCTGAGGGCCCCACCTATGCAGCAAACTTCTGCCTGGGCATACAGATGGTTCCATACATCCTCTGAAATCTAGATGGAGGTTCCCCCACCTCAACTCTTGACTTCTGTGCACCCTCAGGCTCAACACCATGTGGGAGATGCCAAGGCTTGGGGGCTCTACCCTCGGAAGCAATGGGCTGAGCTATACCTTGGCCTCTGTTAGTCATGGCTGGCGTGACTGAGATACAGGGCACCATGTCCCTAGACTGCACACAGGAGAGGGACCCTGAGCTCCACCCATGAAACCATTTTTTTCTCCTAAACCTCTGGGCCTGTGATGGGAAGGGCTACCACAAAGACCTTTCATATGCCCTAGAGACATTTTCCCCATCGTCTTAGTGATTAACATTCAGCTCCTGGTTTCTTATGCAAATTTCTGCAGCTGGCTTGAATTTCTCCTCAGAATGTGGGATTTTCTTTTCTATCTCATTGACAGGCTGCAAATTTTCCAAACTGTTATGCTCTGTGTCTCTTTTAAAACTGACTTCCTTTAACAGCACCTGTCGCTTCTTGAATACTGTGCTGCTTAGAAATTTCTTCCACCAGATACTCTAAATCATTTCTCTGAAGTTCAAAGTTCCACAAATCTCTAGGACAGGGGCAAAATGTCACCAGTCTCTTTGCTAAAGCATAACAAGAATAACCTTTTTCCGAACAAGTCTAGTTCCTCATCTCCATCTGAGACCTCCCCCACCTGGATATTATTTTCCATATCATTATCAGCATTTTAGTCAAAGCCATTCAACAAGTCTCTAGGGAGTTCCAAACTTTCCCACATTGTCCTGATTTTTGAGCCCTCCCAACTCTTCCAACCTCTGCTTGTTACCCAATTCCAAAATTGATTCCACATTTTGGGGTATATTTTCAGCAACACTCCACTTTACTGGTACCAATTTACTGTATTAGTTTGCTTTCATGCTGCTCATAAAGACATACCTGAGACTAGGAAGAAAAATATTTTTAATAGACTTACTGTTCCACTTGCCTGGGGAGGCCTCACAATCATGATGGAAGGCAAGGAGGAGAAGATCACTTCTTACATGGATGGCAACAGGCAAAGAGAGAGCTTGTGCAGGGAACTTGTGTTTTATAACCATCAGATCTTGTGAGACTTATTCACTATCACCAGAACAGTGTGGGAAAGACCTGACTCCATAATTCAATTACCTCTCACTGGATTCCTCCCACGACACATGTGAATTGTAGGAGTTACAATTCAAGATGAGATTTGGGTGGTTACACAGCCAAACCATATCAACTGTCATCTTGTATCTTTTCCTTATTATAATCACTGTACTAGTCAGGATTCTTTAGAGAAATTGACCAATAACAAATAGATACATACATACATACACACATAGATGAGGAGATTTATTATAGGACTTGGCTCACAACGCTAGGAAGACCAACCAGTCCCACCATCTGATGTCTGAAAGCTAGGAACCAGGAAAGCAGGTACTATAATTCAGGCTCAGTTTGAAGGTCAAAGAACCAGGAGTGCCAATGTTTAAAGTCATCATGGATGAATGTCCCAGTTAGAGCAAATTCACACTTAGTCTACCTTTTAGTTCTATTTAGGACCTCAGTGGATTAGAAGATGCCTGTTCACATTTATGAGGGCAGATCTTCTTCACTCCATTTACTGATTCAAGTACTCATCTCTTATGGAAAGACCCTCACAGACACACTCATAAATAATGTCTTACCAGCATCCTGGGTATTCCTTAGGTCAATAAAGTTAATGCAAAAAATTAAATATTTCATGAAAAAGACAAGGAGTAGACAAAGAACAAAAAGATGAATGCATATTTTATTTTTAGCTTAAAGCATAAATACAACTCTTACCTTACCTTCCAATGTTGGTAATTCTAGCTGAGTGTTATTCTTAAAGCTCACAATTAAATTACTTATTTCCATTTTAGCAATGGACTACAAAAGGTTAGTCTATCTTTCAGTAATTTTTTAGGAAAAAAATCACCATTTTATTATTGAGCCCTTGGCAAAATTAAATTGAGCATTAATGCACTCCACCTCAATTTATCCTGGAGTAAAATATAAGTCACTTTCAGAGGCCAACTCTATAAATGTCTTTCACAAAAGCCTAGTCACCCCTAAGTTTCCCCTTATTGTTCCAGAGCCAGTCCCCAACAAATGTGTGCACAAAACTCAAAGACAGGTGACCCAAAACAAATTCTTTCCCCTATGAAGTCTAACATCTATAATTCTGTTAGCCCTTAAGTGGAGTTTTCAGTAAATCAAGTGATTGAGAGATAAACCAAAGTATTAAAAACGTACCTTATAAGCTTGTTTAATTTTTAAAAGGATTTTAATTATAGCTTTTAGAAAAGTTAAAGGTTAGTAATTCTGTAATAAATACAGTTGAGACATACTTTATACCTTGAGAATGTTAAGTATGTTTCTAGAAACCTACTTCATAAGCTTATTTAATTTTTAAAGGGATTTTAGCAATGGTTTTTAGAAAAGTTACAGTTTAGAAATTCTGTAATGAATACAATTGAGAGATTTTTTATACCTTGAGAAATCAATTATTAATTTGAAGAAAAAAAAACACACATGCCAATTAAGAGGAAATTCCTAGCTGTGATCAGTAACAGTGTGGCAGAAACATCGCCAAAAATGAGCCTGCAATCGCTGACATGCAAAACTGCCACCAATCACAGAATGTGTGTTATGCATCCTTAGCACATACTTCTACAACTTCTCATCAGTTCATCTGTTTCTCTGTCCGCAGCCCCTCTGATATCTCTATGAATTTTGTAGGTCAGCTTCAAATTTTATTTTGTATTGACATCATTCTTATATTAACATGGTTCCAGCAAAGCTGAAGTGAGAACAGACAAACGTGTGAAACAAATCTTTTTTTGGTAATCTTCATACTTTTCTTTAATGTGTTCTTTTAAAACCTGCAACTCCTAAGAAGTTATTTACTTCTGTTTTTTTCTTGTTGTAAATTATAAAATAGTTTAATATCCAACAGGTATTATTGGAAAACCGTCATTTTTAAGCTGTGTTTGAGAAGCAAGATCACTTTGTTGGCTTAACCAATTTTAAATGCTCCTAAAACATAGAGCCCCTTTAAGAATATTTGGCCGCACGCAGTGGCTCTTGCCTGTAATCCCAGCACTTTGGGAGGCTGAGGAGGGTGGATCATGATGTCAAGAGTTCGAGACCAGCCTGGCCAACATGGTGAAACCTCGTCTCTAGTAAATGTACAAAAATTATCCAGGCATGGTCGCGCGCTCCTGTAGTCCCAGCTACTCGGGAGGCTGAGGCAGGAGAATTGCTTGAACCTGGGAGGTGGAGGTTGCAGTGAGCCAGATCGCACCATTGCACTCCAGCCTGGTCAACAGAGCAAGACTCCATCTCAAAAACAAACAAACAAAACAACAACAACAACAAAACAAATATTTAATAATGCAATACTTCATGGAAAAATAGAGTAGCGAAAACACATTTTTAAAATTAACATATATATTAATGTGAAGTATCTTTATAAAACAAATCCAAGAAAAATCAGTCTTACACATTTGATTTATAAAAAATCCAATATAAGATTTTAAATTTATATTAATGGTAATGTTTTATAATATTTAAGTTAAAATAGAACTGACATAATAAATTATATATGATCAGATTTTAATATATAAACATCGTACAAAATATATTCTCCACCCACCACAGGATGAAGTTAGAAATCAGTAACAGAGGGAGAATTGGAAAATTTCAATTTTTGAAAATTAAAAACACTCTCTAAACAACTAATGGATCATTACAGAAATACAAAAAGAAATTAGAAAATATTTAGAGATGAATAAAAACAAAAACAAAACAAAAATTATGGGACATAGTAAAATAAGTGCTAAGGAGAAAAGTTATCGTTAAAAAGCTTCCATTTAAACAGAATGCAGATCTTAAATCAAGAACCCATTTGTACAACTTATGGAACTAGAAAAAGAAGAACAAAGAAAACCCAAAGGCAGCAGATGTAGAGAATTTAAAATGTAGAGAAAAATCAATGAAACCAAAAGTTGATTCTTCAAAAAAAATCAATGTGAAAAACCTTTAGCTAGATTGACTTAAAAAGAATGAAGGCTTAAATCACCAAAATCACAAATGAAAGTGAGAACATTATTACTTACTCTGCATAAATAAAAAGTATTATAAGAGTACTATGAACAATTATATGTCAAAAATTGAATGAACCAGGTGAAATTGACAAATTCCTAGAAATATGTAACATACAAAGAATAAATCGTGAAAAAATAGAAAATCTGAATAGATCTATAATTAGTTAGGATTATGGATCTGTAATAAAAAATCTAGCAAAAAAGAAAATTCCTGGACCTGACAGCTTTACTGCTGAATTATATTAAACATTTAAAGAAGAACTATAATAATGCCAGTCCTTCATAAACATTTCCAAAAACTTAAAGAGGAGGAATACTTCATATGAGGCCAGCATTACCCTACTACCCAAACCAGACAAAGATATTGCAAAAAACAAGAAAACACAACAGACCAATATCTATTATGAACATCAATGCAAAAATCCTCCACAAAATACTAGCAAACCAAATTCAGCAGCATATTAGAATGACCAAGTGGGATTTATTCCTGGAATCCAAGCATGGTTCAACACACGAAAATTGATCAATGTAATACCCCAAATTAACAGAAGGGAAAAAATAAGCATAATTGTCTCAATTACGCATTTGGTAAAATTCAACATCTTTCATATCAAAAACACTCAACAAACTAGGAACTGAAGAAAACTATCTTAACATAATGAAATCCATATATAAATATTCAATAGCCAACATCACACTCACTGTTAAAAGACTGAAAGTTTTACCTCTAAGATCAGGAACAAGACAATGAGGCATACATTGCCACTTGTATTCAACAAAATACTGAAAGTCCTAACCAGCGAAATCAGGCAAGGAAAAGACATAAAAGGCATCCAAATTGGAAAGGAAGAAGTACAATTATCTCTGTTTGTACACAGCACAATATTTTAGGGAGAAAACTCTAAAGATCACACACACACGCACACACACATAGATAAAACTAATAAACAAATTTAGGAAAGCAGTAGGATACAAAAGCAACACATAAACATTAGTTGCATTTTTACTTACTAACAATGAACAATCATAAAAGAAAATTAACAAAATAATTCCATTGATTATAGCATCAAAAAGAATGAAATACTTAGTAATTAACTTAGCCAGGGATATGAAAGACTTGTAAAATGAAAACTATGGAAGACATAAATAAACGGAAAGATATTCCATGTTCATGTGTTGGAAGACTTAATATTTTTAAGACGTGAATACTACCCAAAGCAATCTTAACATTGAATACTATGCCTTTCAAAACTTCAGCAATTTTTATAGAAAGAAATAATCTATTCTAAAATGTATATGGAAAAATCAAGGGACACCAAATAGCCAAAACAATCTTGAAAAAGAACAAAGCTGGAGAACTCACACTTCCTGGTTTCAAAATTTATTACAAAGCTTCAGTAACGAAAACAGGGTGCCACAGGCATAAAGACAGACTTATAGGCCAATGAAGTAAAATCGAGATCCCAGAAATGAATCTTCACATATATGGTGAAGTGATTTTTGACCATAGGTCCAAGTCCAATGTGGGAAAGAACAATCTTAAAAAAAAAAAAAAGAGAGAGATGGTGGGATGGAGGTGGAACAACTGAAGAATCACATATAAAATAATGAAGTTGGACCCTTGTATAACACGATGCAGAAAAATTGACTCAAAATTAATCGAAGACCTAAATGTAATACAAAAAATACTATAAAACTCTGAGAAGAAATAATAGAACAAAAGCTTCACAACATTAGCGTTGGCAATGATTTCTGAGATGTGACATCAAAGGCACAGGCAACAAAAGAAAAAAATTTAAAAATTGTGCTTGATAAACTTTTTTTAAAAAACTGCATTCAAAAAACACTATCATCAGAATAAAACGGCAACCCAGAGAATGAAAAAAAATTTGCAAATGATATTTGACAAGGGACTGAGATCCAGAATAGATAGGGAATTTTTAAAAACTCATCAACAAAATAAAACAAATACCCTTATTCAAAAATGGGCAAAGAACTTTTCTCCAAAGACATTTCTCCAAAGAATTAATAGAAATGGTCAATAAGCACATCATAGGAGCCCCAACATAATTAATCATTAGAGAAATGCAAATCAACACTACAAGAACACACCTCATACCCATTATGATAGTTACTATTAAAAAAAAACAGAAAATAACAACTGTTGGCAAGAATGTGGGAAACTGTAACACTTGTGCACTGTTGGTGAGGATGTAAAATGATACAGCCACTGTAGAAAGCAGTACATCAGTTCTTTAAAAGACTAAAAATATAAGTACATATAATCCAGCAACCCAAATCCAGGTATACACCCAAGAGAATTTAAAGCAAGGTCTTGAAGTGATATTTGTACACACATGTTCACAGCAATATTATTCACAATAGCTAAAATGGAAGCAATCCAAATGTCTGTCAGTGGATTAATGGATAAGCAAAATGTGGTGTATACAAACAAAAGAATATTATTCAGCCTTAAAAATGAATACAATTCTGACATATTCTACAATAGGATGAAATTGACGTCATTTTGCTAAATTAAATAAGCCAATAACAAAAGACAAATGCTGTATGATTTCATTTATATGAGGTTCTTAGAATAGTCAAAATCACAGACAAAAAGAATGGTAGTTTCTAGAGATATATATTGCTTAATGGGTCGAAAGCTTCAGTTTCACAAGACTAAAGAGCTCTGGAGATGGATGGTGATGATTATTGCACAACAATATAAATGTACTTAGTATCACTGACCTATATATAGCCACACACCACATAATGATGTTTCTGTCAACAACAGACCACTTACAGGTCATTGTTGCCGTAAGATTGTTCTGTAGCTGAAAAATTCCTATTGACTAGTGAAATTGAAGCTATCATGTCATAGTACAATGCATCAATGCATTGCCTTTTCTGTGTTTAGATACACAGATATTTAACATTGTCTTACAATTGTCTATAATATTCAGTACAGCAACATGCTTTACAAGTTTGTAACCTATGGACAGAATGTATTACTGTGTTTTAAGTGATGCATGGTCTACTTTAAAATAATGAAGATAATAAATTTCACATTAAATGTATTTTATTTTGCAAAGTTACCATCTCTGTCTTCACTTACGGATATTGGCCAAAGTCTGAAGCAGGTGAGAACCACGATAATACAATGAGTAGGAAAGTTTGTTAGGAGGAGCAGTGAGAGTTTGATAGAATTTACTGTCAAGATACAATGCATAAGAATGGACATTCATTATCACATGAATAATAACAATTTTTAGAAGAGTATATGCAACATTATTCTATTTAGATAAATCTAATAAAAATGACATATGTGTGTATTTTATATGATTAGAATAAAGATCTCCAAGGCAACATGCAGATACTAATAGGGATTAGAAAGTTTTGGTAGAATTGATGTCCATTTAAATAGGAGTGTTACCCTTATGTTCCAAGTGTCTATCATGCTTGTAAAATAAACCAATACATTATACAAAATATGCTACTATTCAATTGAAACCAATTCTTCTAATTATCTAAGAAAGGCAGAATTAGGTAATGATCAGAAATAGACCCCTAAGCCAGATTTTCTAGGTTAGATTTTCAGGTCTTCTATCACTTACCATTAGTGTGATTAACCATTAGCGTTAACTTCTCCATTCCTCATACATTTCTGTCAAGAATTAAGTGTGCGAATACATGTACTTATAGATGTATACATGTACATAGCATGCAGAAAAATACTGACTATTTTTAATTTTTATTGTTATTATCCTATTGGGCTATTTATGTTCATTCCAGTTAATGACTATAGTATAAAAATTTAAATTTATGCTACAAATTTATTTTAAATATTTATGCTTATCTCATAGTACACAGTATTCAAATGCTTTCAGTTCTTTCTATCAAATGCTAATTACTGGTTTAACCAGAGATCCTAATCTGTGTCATAGTCATTTTCCAAGCTTGCTATTGAAAACTCAAAGAATAAATATTACTCTGTGTTTTCTACAGATAAAAAACAAGGGAAATAAACTACCATCACAGGCATTTTACTCTTACCATACTGGTTATTTCAAAAACGAAAGTGAAAGGTAAATCAACTTAGTAATTAGTCTAATAACTCTTTAAAGCAGTGAGTTTTTAGGTGGTACATATGTGGCTGCTCAACAATGTACTCTGTTCTTCTTCTAAGTATACATCTTTGAATAACACATTGGACCTGTTCAGTAATATTAAAGTTTTACAGTGGCCTTTATGAAAACGTGGGAGTGTTCCAACTTCCACTTGCAGTGGTGTGTTGTAATGACGTTTCAGTCACTTCCAGATGGAAATATTTAGGTATCCCCCTACTAGAAAGGTTTAAAGATTGCTATTATTTCTAAAAGAGCACATTAGATAAACTGAATTAGTGAGCAAAGGATCGGGCAAGTGATTGTGTGTAATCAGCTTAGCCATGCCGAAAATAAGACAAAACTAATTGTTCATAAGTAATTCAATGTCTGTGTTTTCCAGACTTTTGACAAGTGAGTTTAAATAGTTTTCAGATAATGTGATGCCAACTCTATCGATGTGCATAAAGGAATGAAATAAGCTATCTAAATTAGCAGACTTCAAAATGCCTACCCTGTGATGACTGGAGTTGATATCAAACATTCAGTTAGGAAATCTAGGGTGTGGGTTAGTGAGACTGGTCAGGGTCTCAGTAGAACAAGGAAACAGTCAATATTCAATTATTATACACAGTTTATTATTTATCCTGAAACTGGCAATGTAAGGGGCACAATTCAGTTTTTTAGAACACAATGTCAAATGTTAGATACCATCAAATCAATTCTAATTTCAACAGGACTTGACTGTACAGTTAGTCCCTGTTACTATCTTTACCTTAGAGAGAAACATACACCACACAAGTTTAACATAACTTTACTTTAAAACTAAAGAATATTTTAAATCTATTTTGGGAATGGTTTTACACATTTCATTGTGCCAGTCTATAATGTATACTTCCCTTTCAGAAAATGTGCTTTCAGTACACTGCCAACTAGTAGAAATTACCATCTGGTTATGTTAAAAGCAGTTCTTCCTCCTTTTTCATTTCAGCTTACCCTCAATCCACTCAGAATCCAATTCTTCACATACTTCTAAAGCTTTTGACTCAAGGTCAGAATGAAGTAAAATATTGTACTTTTTTTCTAAGGAAAAAGAGCTGAGTCAAATATACTCTATCCTACTGTACACTTAAGCTTTCTTGTTAAATTAAAATTGGGATCTAAAACATCTAGGGCAACCTCTTCCTGATTACTGATGACAAATGATTTTGTTTGACTCAACTGCATTTCTATTGCATTAGAAATGCACAGCATATAAACTCCCTCACATTGTGGGTGCTAGTAGAGTATCTGATTTAAAGTTGGAAAACATTTCCATCAAATTGCAGCTTAAATGAAGCTAATTTTATCATTTCCAGAGTAACCATTCAATACCACTTATGAAGGTCACAAGATCTGCTTTCTTTCCTAATCTTAAATTCTGAGGACTTGCATAGGTACATTAAAATGCTCTTAAGCTGATTGGATTTGCTGGCAAGGTTGAAGGGTGACTAGCAGACAACTGCCAGAGTCAAGCATCAAAAGTGTTACCAAACTTTTGCATTCATCCTAGGAAGAAGACAACAGCAGTGATTTATCAGGTAAAACAAAGATGTGATTGAAATCACAAATGTAAGACAGAAGTCTGGGACTTATTTTCTTCTACTGAAAAATCGGGGCTTTAAAAATTTAAATATATTATTAAAAGAACACATTAAGAATAGCAAACAAGCCTATGAAAAGATGTTCAACATCACTGATCATCAGAGAAATGCAAACCAAAGCTACAATAGATATTATCTTACCCCAGTTAAAATGGCTTTTATCCAAAAGACAGGCAATAACAAATGCTGAGAAGGATGTGGAAAAAAGGAAACATTTGTACACTGTTTGCAAGAATGTAAATTTGTACAACCACTATGGAGAACAGTTTGGCAGTTCCTCAAAAAACTAAAAATTGAGCTACCACATGATCCAGCAATCCCACTGCTGAGTATATACCAAAGAGAAAAAAATGAGTAAATCAAAGAGATAACTGCACTCCTTTGTTTATTGCAGTACTGTCTACAATAGCTAAGATTTGGAAGAAAGCTAAGTGTCCACCAACAGAAGAATGGATAAAGAAAATGTGGTTCATATACACAATGGAGTACTATGCAGCCATAAAAAAGAATGAGATTCAGTCATTTGCAACAATGTGGATGGAACTGGAGATCATTAAGTTCCTGGAAATAAGCCAGGCACAGAAAGACAAACATCACATGTTCTCAATTATTTGTGGGATCTAAAAATCGAAACAGTTGAATTCACGGACATAGAAAGCAGAAGGGTGGTTACCAGAGGCTGGAAGGGTAGTGGGTTTTTGGGAGGGGGCGGAGGGTGGAGATTGTTAATAGGTACAAATAATAGAATGAATGAGACCTACTACTTGATAGCACAATAGGGTGACTATAGTCAATAATAACTTAATTGTATATTTTAAATTCACTTAAAGAGTGTAACTGGATTGTTTGTAACTCAAAGGATAAATGCTTAGGGAATGGATGCCCCATTCTCCATGATGTACTTATTTCACATTGCACGCTTGTATCAAAATATCTCATGTACCCCATAAATATACACACCTACTATGTACCCACAAAAAATTTAAAAATAATAAAAATAAAAAGAAATTTAAATAAAGATATGTTATATTACAGTTTTACAGTACTTGTGTAATATCAATACAAATATTAATATTTAATAATTAATAAAATATTTATATAAACTGCAACCCACATCTCTCACACGTAGTAGACATTCAACATAGAGTCACATCAGTTATTTTTCGTGAATAATAATAATCAAAAACTAATATTTAATACATACTATATAATTAACACTGTCTTTCAAGATATACATACATCACACTTTATTCCTCACAACAACCCTATGATATAGATATAGGCTATAGGACATAGATAATTCCTTTGTACAAATGGAAAACTTGGGAAACTGAATAGTTAAATAATTAGTTCCAGCAATTAAGTGGCAGAACAAGGAATAAAATATAAGGTTGTGTAATTATTTTGCCCAATTTCTTCACCACGGTGAAAGCTGACGTTCTAAAATATTGCTGAAAAATCACATGGGCCCTTGTCTTCACTGATCTTACATAATACAGAAAATGATGTTACATTACGGCAAATATAATCTGTTCATTCATTTCTCATATTAAAATAGAAATGCTTGGCTAATATTTGAGCTAGTTGTAATGTTATCATATAAAAAGTATTAACCATCTTGTTTCTATTGCACAAAATAATACTTTATTTGAATGCTTCACATGGTAAAAATAGTTGCAAAAATATTTTCTACATAGAAGTGTAAATATTATTTAATATATTTTAACATCAATGTGTAACTTATAATACATGTTTATTATTCCCTATCTTATTAATAATGTTTGTTCCTGCACTTAACAGTGTATTCTTCAGAAAATAGTGAGAGAAGTGGTGGGGAGAGGTTACTGGCCGAGAATCAAGGAAAGCCAACATAAACATCTATATGGTACTCAGACTTTTTGTCAGAGATATATGTGTTCAGGCAGATCCTCTTCAGATTTAAGTGAATAGCAATGGTTTGAGTCTTCTAAATTATCACTTTTTAGATGCTTTATGTAATTTATACCAATAATTAGGTGCAGCCCAGCTTTGTATATTTTGACTACAGAAACTCGACATATTTCATGCGAAAATAAACTACTGTTTCCTCCACAGCCATGGGTGCTGATGCATGAAAAGATTTGAAGTAACTTACCTGCTTTTGTTTGTTTCACAACAGTTTTTTATAATTTCAAGAGTAAGTGTGACAATGAATACTAAGCAGAAAAAAAAAGCCATATACATTTGGCTCAGACTGAAAGTCAAATTCAAACATCATCAGAAATGCTTCTATAAAAGATTAATGGAATAAGTGATTGCTGGATCAGGAACCCCTAAAGACACGTGTTTTCCGTTTTCAAGCACTGACATCGTTCTGAAGGCAGAAGGCAGAGAGGGAGGCTCATGTTCCACATACTCTAAAGTTTACACATTCTAGGAGTTCAGAGGATTCATTTAACAAGAGAAACATAAGCACTTTCTTTATGGAATCTGAAGTCCATGACGGCAAAATACTTTGTCCTATATCATCTGGAAATTTGGACAGTGAGGACTTCAACTGGTATTACTACTCATCCAGCTCATAGTAACACAAAAACACCTACTACAAATGTAAGACAAGTTTACATAACTTGAAAAATGTCACTTGCTCATTTTTAATTTTGTATTATGCATATAATTTACCATTTTTATCCTTATCCAAGGCTCCTATGGGTATTTTTTAGGAAATGGAATTTCTTGAAAAAACAGTGTGAGAAAATAAACTAAGCAACTTACATAAAATTAAATGGCATACTTCCTAAATATTGGATTAAAGGATATCAACATTATCTCTACAAAATTTATACTTTGGAAGAAATTAAGAATTTAACTAAAATAATGTGCAGCTTTCAGGCTTAGAAGAAATAAAGGTCGTGTTTTAATGGTCATTATCTGAATTTCAGAATGCTAAGGCTCTTAAGAAGTTTATATAGACATTGAAGGGACACAAGAAACACATAAAGCGCCCAACTTACTTTGGACACCCAGTAGACAAGGCATTTTAATGCATGTTATGTCCTAAATCTCCATTAACAACTCTAAAAATTATGTGCCAGAAGAGAATTTCCATGTGCTCCCAATAGGTTAGAGTGTGAAAAAAACCTGTCCTCGGAACCATTTTTCCAATGTAATCACTTACTAGATAAACTTATCCATTCTTGTGGGTTTCAACACTATCCACTTGGGCTGATCCTATTCTCTCCTCCCTATTCAAGAAATTTTACAGCACTTCCCCTGCCTGTCTTGGATAATTAGTACACAATTAAATAAGCAAGTCTGTTATTATCTCTCTCTCTATGTGTGTGTATATTCCCTTACTTTAAAAATATAAGGCTCACTCATCCCTTTATCCCTCACCAGTTACTGTCCCACATATCTTTATCACGCCATCCTAGTATGATAGAGTATCTGTTAGTTATCACTGCCATAACTTTTTATAACATACCACCTCCAAATTTAATGGCTTAAAACAATCATTTATTATTTTTCCCTCCTTTCTACTTTGTAAAAGTGGAATTATACAGTATGGACCTTCTGTGTCTAGATTTCTTTACTCAACACTGTATTTTGGAGAGTCATTTAACTAGAGCCCACAGTTGTAGTTCAATCTTATTGCTTAATAGTATCACATTGCATGAATGTGCAATAATTAATTTATCTCTTCTACATTTTCTGGGCATTTGAGTGATCTCCAGTGTGTGGCTATTTTGAATACTGCTAACACAAACATTTCAGTACAGTTTTTTAAACACATGTACACATTTTTATTGAGTTTCTGGGTCATAGTATATGCATAGTCACATGTAAATTTTTGGTAGAGTTTCTTTTTAATTAAGTTTTATAACTTGTGCCTCTGCTGTTCCCATTTGCATGGATATTGACACTATTCTCTCCTCTCCAATGAAGGCTCATAGGCACAAGCCAAAGACCTCCATCACCTGGCAATGGGACTTCTGCTTCATGTACCTTGAAAGTTGCTATTCAATGATTTTCAGAATTGCATGGCAGTGACTGGAGTTCTAGGGCCCCAAATCCTTCAGATGGGAATAGAACAGTCTCCAACTTAGGCTCAACCAATAAAAAGCCCCCCGGTCCTGTAGAAATCAGATTAATACTACTTCCTGTCTTCTATTAGTGAGTATCTCTCCCAATTATAGCCAGATGGGATTTTGTTGTTTAGTTATTTTATGCTAATAAATTACAGATCACAGACACACACATAATCTTGGATTTAATTCTCACACACTATTTCTATATAGTCATGTTAGCATCTCCTATTTACTGAGAAGTAATCAGAGCAGGTAATTTTCTTAAGGCTTCTATCAACCACAATGTTGATTGAATGTCATAATTGTTGATATCAAGGATCATATTACTTGAAAAAATAAACATTGGTAACTAGTGATAGCAAAATAATGGGAAAAAAAGAGTTGTCTGAAAACTTGAGAAATGCTAATAAAAATCATTTCAAAATGATCTAAACAGAGACTACTGAAATATATTAGTATATATAAATAAAGAGTAGATGAAATTGATCTAAACCAAGGCTACCGAAATATATTAGTACATATAAATAAAGGGTAGACAAAATTGCTCTTCAAATATTCAAATATCTTAGTCATTTATAAACATTATTCATTTTTATATAAATAATTTGATAAAGAATTTGGCCTTGCAGAAGTACCTATAAAGAGGCCAACAAACTATTAAATTGGTACAAATATGTTTAAATTTGTATCTGTGGCAGACCTTATTTACCCAATTTTCCAATATTCATGTATTGTACCCAATTACAAAATAAACCAATCTATGACAGTGATAATTGTCTAGATATCTGCCAACTATTTTATATCTAGCCAATTCTAATCCCAAAGTATGTATCTTCTTCCAAATTTTAAGCATACTTTATGAATCTTAAAAATAATTCAATTTTTTTCAGCCATTGTGAAAAAGATTATTAGAGTTCATTTTACTTGTTATTATTTATATTTTGAGGACAGGTTAAAAATATGTTATAGCCCGACAAAAATAAAATAAAGGTCATCAATTTATCAAAAATACTATCTGTATAAACACACATCTCTGTATGTTTTACATGGAATCAACAAACTATTTTCCTATTGCTATCGAATAAATATAATGTGACTTAAGTCTAAAAAGTTGTGAAAGTAAATGTATCTACATATTTTAGACTCTCAAAACTGCCTCTTATTGTACAATATGGAAATTTACAACACACTAAACTTTTCAATAAATCTCTTGTAAAATTAAACTCAAATATTTGAAAACATTATAAATGTTTACCTAACATTAGAGAATAACTGCTAACAGTAAAATCTGAAACATTGTTTAGCCAAATATACATTTGAAGTAGCACAGAGAATTACAAGACAAGCCATAATTCATAAAGTTAAATTGTCTGTTGATACCAACAGTACTTTGACAAATTTTTGATAAATTTTACTTAATGAATGGATTTTAACCCCCAAAACATTCCCATGATAGTTACTTTGAAGTATAGCTACTCTCAACTGTTCAAATGCACCTATCTTTCAAAATACGGGGTGCATAATATTTCCTCCTATTATGCTGATAATAATTGCAACAGCAAACATAATTTCTTTGGTAACTGAGTGCCTCTGAACAAAAAATTAATACTTATCTGAATTTATCTCTGCTTCTATGCACTGCTATACATTTTTTGTCTACTATATTTTACATTTACCAAATGCCTGAACCTATTCTTTCTTGTGTTTAAATGTTTTTATACATTGCTTCTTTCACCCTCTACATTTTGTATTCACCAAACGCACTATATTTAGCAATCATAATGACCTCACAATGGTCAATCCCAATGTCCCTTCAGTTTCAGCAAACTATAAGCTGTCTGCAGTATTTGGTCCTCACCATTACCTATTGCTGTTTTCCTTCACTTTCTTCTTTAAAATAATTACACCTTCCTTCTATATTATTCTCATGTTCTATAACCACATTTCCATGGTTTTTCTCCTCCCTCATCCCTACCTTAACTACTCATGAGCCCTATCCCACCATCTTTACTGGCTTCTTTTTTACGATTTTTTTCTAACCCTGGGTAATTAATTTTAATCTTCTGCCTTCAAATTTTCTCTTTTCTTCTACCTCTGAAATCTCAACTATTATTTTTATTTGATGAATCAGAAGCCACTCCATCTAAAACTCCATATCACCCATTCCCTCTGCTACTCAGCTCCTTTCATTTCCATGGCCTGCTGTCATTTCAGTAATCCAAAATCAAACTTAACATTCTTTCCAGAAAATTAGTTTCCTTTTCTTACTCTCCTGTTTTTTCAAAATTTCTATTATTCCAGACAAAATTTTGACTGTTGCTCTTCCTTTATGTTCATATTCAGGTAACAGAGTCCATCTATACTTTTTGTTGTTGTTGTTTTAAGTTTTATTTTTGGTACAAGGTCTCACATCTCTCCCTCTTGCTCCTTCCATCACTTAGTTCCTTTTGCCTTTTCAGTTCCTGGTTCTTTAGTTCTTGGCTTAGATTTCTATTCCCTTAAGATGATTGTTTAACTGTATTATTGTGTCAATGGCCATATTTTTAAATTCGTGATAAATTCTGCCAAACTGAGCCTAGAAAGTTTGTACTGAAGCACTCTTCCAATAATGAAGATAAACCACTGTGAAGGAATCTTACAATATTTGTTCATTTGATAACTAAATTTTTGTCATTTTCATAATTTCTAGTGTTGCAGAACAGATTTGTAGTTATTCATCTTATAATCTTTCTAATATGATCTACCTACCTGGCTATGCTTTGCCTATGTAAATGACATTCTGATAATAGTTTTATTTATTTCTTGTTAACTAACCACTAACTAGTAATTGATTGCCTGGTCCTTTGACTCTATGTCTTCCTAATTCAGAAAAATGTTGTTATTTAGAATAGCTTAAATTTGAGTGAAGTACCTTCTAGTCAGAAGACTGAAAATAGATTTTTTCATGGATTATGGTTTAAATACAAAATTGTACCCTATCATTTGTTATCTTTTCATCTGCCACTAAACTTTAATAGACAGAGTGAACGAGGGATGGTCCTGCAGGAGCTACACTTAATGGGCTACCACAGTTAGTGCCAGACTGCCTTAGAGGGACTTAGGTTGTTTGCCCACATCAGTGGTTTTCAAACTCCACTATGCAATGGAGTTACCCAGAGGACATGTTGCAAAAGAGACTGCTGAGATCTCCTGAGTTTCTGCTTCAATAGATCTGGGGTCCAAGAATTTATGTCTCAATGTAACTCTAATGTTGTTGGTTCAAAGACCACTCTTTGAGAATCAATGATCTACATGATTTGAATTCAAGAAAATTATGCCCTGAATTTCTCCAAAATCCAAGTCTCTGTCCAGGCAATCCCTAACATAATCAAATTTGGTTTCATTTATTTAGAAGTTGCTTATAAAAGAGTAATAAGTCAAGCTGGTACACAAACATAATGTTTCTCTCAAGAGGCCATCCATTTTCCAGAATTTGTCTTTGGTCTTTACTATTTGTTCAACATGATGTCCAGTGTCCCTGCCCCACTACTCCCTTCTTGCTTCCTTCATTGAAACAAGGTCCTGGTCAAAGGCCAAAAAGTACTTTCCAGAACTTCACATTCACCTTAGAATACTTTCTTCACTTTGCACTCCCATAACAATCAAGTATACTATTTCGTGGTATTTCACACATTTTGATTTTATTGATCATTTCTATGCATATTTCATAACTCTCTTAAAAATGCTTGTGTCTTAGTAATATTGCTTCTAAATTATATTGCTCAAAATAGTTTTTTGATAAGCATTTGTTCAATAATCATTTATTGGACCCTCAGGAGAAGGGAAAAAAAGAACAAATAACTGACTTAGCAACATTTTCCATTTCCATGAAGATGGTAAATTATCTAAACTTGGGTCTGAAATGTCACTTTTCTAAGCACAGAACAGAATAATTTATTTGATTTACTTTGCAATAAGCTTCGATTTCACAAATAACCAATAAAAATAACAAATACTTATTTCAGGATGCTGTATTTTATTATGTACTTTGGACAGGTGGAACTCTGATTATATGTTTTCCAATTAATGGAAGAGGCTGAAGGATATATTTTTGAATTTGTAGCAACCCTTTTTGTGAATAAGCTTCTGTAAAACTTAAGAATCTCTCAAATGTTACAAGAAAAATTTTATATATATTGGTGTATACATGCTGTATTGCCCTCTGATTTAGCCATGTAGCCTGAAGTTTTCCAAACTTGAAAAATTTTTTCAAAGTTATAGAATTTATTAGAATTTGTACTTCAAAAAATAGCTAATTTTTAAATGAATTTTTAATAATCTAGATGGTTAAAAAATTCTATGCTACCACAAAATTTCAAAGTTACGCAGCTTTCTCACAGAGAGTTTGACAAAGTAGGAAGAATTGAATTTTTCCATCTTTATAGGTGAAGAAAATGAGAAATCAGAGGTTAATCATTCGACCAACGTTTTGCCACAACAAGACAACTAAGAATTTGGACCTAATTTTTAAGCTATTATTCTGCTTTAATCTTATTTTGTTCCAAGTTTTTGATGCCTTCATCACTCAAATATTACTTAAAAGAAACATGTTCAGGTTTTATGACATTGTTCAGAGATCTCTGAGAGAGAAGATACCTCATTATTATATTTTGATATATAACATGATGATTTTTATTCTTTTCTTTCATGGTACAAAGAACATGATTTAACCATAAAATTCTAACAAGTGTTTTACTTTTAAAGCCTGAAATCTAAAAATGTATATTGTTCTTAGTTATTCAGTGGTCATAATCACATCTAATTGTTTATGTCCTAAACATTAGAAATATAGGGATACATAACTTTGATGAAGAAAAAAAGTAAAACTTTTTTTTTATTTTAAGAAGACCTTTCAAATATTCTCCATTAAAAGTTTTGAATTTATTGTCAACATTTCTCAAAGAACAAATAAGAGGATTAAAAATGTTTTGGCCAAAGATACTTAATTAGCATGAAATAAGATTTCAAAAATAAATTATTTATTGAGGTTAATTTCATATTCATGAGAATAGTTTCAAAAAGCATATTTCCTGAAAACACGCAACTAGATATAAGACAGGCTTTTGGTCTTTAAATGCTACAAGAATAATAAAAAGTAAAAACGGCCTTCAGTTTCATATATTATTAGATACGTTTTCCTCCAGAACTGGCATTTCAGCTGAAGAGAATGTGTGCTTCAAACTTGGAAATAAATAATGCATTTACTTATTTGATTAAAGATTGCACAGTGAATTTAATAAAGACATTATAGTCTTGTAACATAATATAAACTCAATCTTCTACTTACAAACAACTTTAAGACAGAATTTAGGAGGAATGTTCTTTGGAAAATTATCTTTCCTTCCCCCACAGATGATTCAAATAAACAATACATACTGTTTAGAACATTTCATTTTATCTGGAATTAACCCTTTGTTGGCATGTCTTCTTCATCACTGAAAATGTAAGAAAGCACAGCCTCCATGAAAATGCTGGGTATCCACATCTCACACAACTTAAAAATCATAATGAGTTGCAGGTTTTATTGTCAAGAATTACCCTGTGCTTCAAAAATGTGCTTGCTCCTTATGAAGCAATATAAACCTTGTTTTTAATCTTGCAAACTGTATATTCTATTGGATATGTCTATTAAAGATAGAATTATGAGTGAACAATAAATGTCTTTCCAGAGAAAGGTGCATTTTCTGTTGCACTTAGACCTGAAGGAGGTGTAGAAGATACTTGGCCAAAATTGGAACAAAGAGGGGTTCCTGTGGAGAAGCAACAGTGAGAGTCTGGTTATCTACATATAAAAGAATAAAACTGGACCCTTATCTCAGACTGTACACAAAACCAACTCAAGGTGGATTAAAGGCCTACGTGTAAGACCTGAAACTATAAAACTCCCAGAAGAAAACACAGAGAAAACAACTCCTTGATATTGGCCTTGACAATGGTTTTTTGGCTATCACACCAAAAGCTCAGGCAACAAAAGCAAAAATAAACAAGTGAGACTGCATCAAACTAAAAAGCTTCTGCACAGCAAACACTCAACAAAATGAAAAGGCAGCCTGCAGAGTGGGAGAGAATATTTACAAACCATATGTCAGATAGGGGTTGATACGTGAAATAAAAATCTCACACAACTCAATGTCAAAAAACAATCCGACTGATAAATGGCCGAAGTATCTGAATAGACGTTATTTAAAAAAGACATACGAAGGGCAAGAAGTATATGAAAAGGTGTTCAACATCATTAATCAGAAAAATGTTAATCAAAACAACTATATCACTTCACAACTGTTAGGATGGTTATTATATAAAAAAGACATAAGTGTGATGAGGGTGTGGAAAAAGGAAACTCATGTTCACTGTTGGTGGGAATGTAAACTGATACAGCCATTTTGGGAAATGGTATGAAGGTTCCTCAAAAATTTAAAATAGAGCTACTGTATGACTCCACAATCCCCCTGCTGGGTATATACCCAAAGGAACTGAAATCAGTATATGAAAGATATATCTGTATTCCCATGTTTACTGCTGTATAAATAACCAATAGCCAAGCTATGAAAACAATTGGATAAAGAAATTATGATATATAGTTATAATATATTATATATCATAATCTTATAATATAAACTGTAATAATAATATAAATATTATATATATAGAATTCAATCTTAAAAAAAGATTAAAATTGCCATTTTTGATGATATGGATGAACCTGGATGGCATTATGCTAAGTGAAATAAGCCAGACATGGAAAGAAAAATACTTGATGATCTCACTTGTATGTGCTATCTAAAAATAAGCCAAGTATATAGAAACAGTAGGATGGTGGCCATCAGGGATAAGGATTAAGAGGAAATGAAAAAAAGCAGATCAAAGGGTACAAACTGGCAGTCACGTAGGATGAGTAAGTTGTATCTAACGTATAGTATGATACCAATAGTTAATAATATTGTATTCTATACTGAAAATTTTCTAAAAGTATATTTTTTAGGTGCTCTTGCCAATCACATAAAAATATAACTATGAAAGGTGATGGATATGTTAATTGGCTTGATTGTAGTAATAATTTCATGGCATATGTGTATGTCTTAAATATGTACCATGAAATTAAGTAAATAAACTAAAATGTAGGTTATCAAAACTTAACAATTTATACATTAAAAATTTCAAAACTTGAAAAAATAATCCAATGGGAGAGATTTACAATTACTTCAATACTATTAGAACAGCAATGATGGAAGATATGTAGAGGAAGGAGACAACCTGATAAGTGTAGACTCATCAGCAAAGCCTGAGGGGACAGTCATAATATCCATAGTGTTGACAGCCGAACCATCAAAAACTGTGGTGGAAATATATTATTTTTGCAACATATGAAACACAAACAGAACAGCAAATCTTGATTCAGGCATCTATCATCCTAATTAACTGCTTCTCTGATCATGGGTGCATGTGTCACCTTAATCGCAACCATTTCCAAAAATAACGAAACAAAAATAAACTATTGTAAATTGAAAAAATGAATTATCAGGTGAAGTTTATATTTGAAGTTATTTTTCAAGATTATACTTATCCTGTGGCCTTTACATCTTTTTAAAATTGTTCACTCTGTAGTTGAGCATTTGCTGTATGTCAGGAAAACTTCTGGACACTGAAGATACTTACAGTCAATATTACTTCAAGGCAGTTACGGCACCCTAATTACTGCTTTTAGTAATATCTGCTTCCAAATACTCTTAGAAATGGGCAACTTGATACAGTGATTCCTGAAAATCTCTGCCATGTTGATTGTGTTCACTGTTTATTTAAAGAGGCTAAAAATAAGGTTGGTTTTTAATTCATGGTAACTATGCATTAAAAACAAAAATTATAGATGAAAAATGAAATTATATATAAAATTATAATGAAAAATGCAAGATTACTCCATGTCTTCTAACAGTATTATTTCTACTTGGGTACTTTTTGCCATCAGAACAAATTATTAGGATAAATAAATGTGTAAGGGCCATACATACCTACTAAATCTGAGTGCCATGAATTTGTTTCTAATTTTATATGTTATTTTAATTATTGTAGTTATTGTAGTATGTGGTTATAACCCTTTTTGCGTTCATATATAGTAATCCTAGAGACACCTAGAATTATTTTAAAAGTTGAGTCAGTTGTCTCCAGTTATAGAAAATTGACTTATATACTTTTAGTAGTGAAGTCCATATATCTGAACTGAGTTCACTTCTGCACAAAGGAAAATTCTGCAAGTAACTGAAATGTTCTCAACATTGGCATATAGACAATTCTAAAAAAAGTCCTGGGATATGAACTATCTCAAATTGGCAGTATATACTGGCATGTGCCTCATCCTGCTGACAGTCATTTCAGCTTGAGACACTTACAAAAAAGAGAAAAAAGATAGCTTAATAGTTCCAAGTCTAAATAGTTATATTGGTATACTCCTTAAAAGAAAAATCAGCACATTATCTTGGAGTAAAAATGTAACTTATGATTTCTTCACTTTTCTCCCATCAACTCAACAGCCAGAAAATAAAACATATTAATAAATACGCATGCACACACACACATTGTGGAAATCAAATACCTGAGTCTATATGTAGCAGTGTGTTGATAAACTATCTGTAGAGACCGAAGGTCAAATTAATTGTATATATGAAAATTATATAACTCTAGAGACTCAAGAAGATATACAGGTAAAAGTTACTACATAAGAAAATAGAGATTTCTCTATTTTTCCACAACAGAAATTATAGAGTGGAATAGCGATTTTAAATACAGCTTCTGTTATCATTTGGGGAAATAGAAAAGTGAGGGCAACAGAGATCAGAATATAGGAACTAATATTTGAATGCCTGTTATGTGTAGCTATTGTGCTTTGACAATTTTACATAATTGTCTTATTTAACCAACACACAACATTATAACATTGATATTTCTATGACTATTTTTCTGTATGAGAAAACCCAGGTTCTGACTTGACGTCACTCATGCCATATTGGGTGGCTGAGGCAGGATTCAAATGCAAACATGGCAGCACCACAGTCTATATTTTATTAATCATACAATGACTATATCCAACTAATTATAAAGTCTGTATGGAAGCCCAGAAAAATAGGCCAGCATTAAATTGAAAAAAGCGTTAAAGAGAAAACTGTTGATCTAAAAACATTTAGTTTTACAACTTTTAATTTACCATAATTGTGGTTGCTACTGTGACTATTTTATAGGGAAACCATGCACGAACTAATTCATGATACATTCATGTTCTTTTTGCATATGTCGCTTTAAAAAAAGTTATTTAGGCAAAGTGCTAAAGAGAAGTTATTTCACCTTGCTGACTTTGTGTCTTATAGTTTTACCCAACCAATTTGAGTCATTACTTCTTTATCTTAACAATATTACTTAATTGCCTAGTCACGGAATGAATGATTTGGCTACTTCTATAGATGTATTAATAAAGCCTTATTTGTACAATAGTCAAGTTAAGATGAACATGCTTGTGACCTCTTGCAGAAATAATGAAGATTCTGCAATTTAAAGAACAATAAAATGTAAAGATGTAATTACCAACTCTTCATTATCTTACGGAATTTCAAGATAAACTCACTTTATTTCAACGTCAAAAGATAGAGCATTAAAGTCCTTTCCAAAATATCATTTAATTGGATAGATTAAGATACTTTAATATATTAATTTCTTTCCTTGTTACTGTATATTTCATGATAAGAATGCAGGGATATATATTAGAGTTCTGGGAAATTGAAACTCGTGTAACTTACCAGTTAATTCTAAAATCTATTAATCATATGCTTTGGTTATCTTTCTTCCTTGGTAAAATATGGATGTTCTAAGATATTTTCATGTTGTCTAAAGCATCTGCATCTCATATACAAATATACAAAATATATAAAATATTAACAGAATTATACCAAATATATACAAAATAAAAATATACAAAATATTAATTTAGCAGAAAAAAACTGTTGCATGAAGATAAAGTACAGGATGATTAGCTTAGTTTGGAATGACCAAGAGACTCACAAACAGGATGGGTATACACAATTATACTAATCACAAAGGACAAAGATCCCTGTGCACATGTACATCACACATATCTGAATAGCTCATATACGATACTGATTGCACATTTAACAATTCAATGAATGGTAGCTATAGAACAAGACAAATACATCCATTCATAAAGAAACAGTGATCAATCACTAAAGTGCAAAATACAATATATAAACTTGTAGCATTAGCCTCTTCATATCCATATCTGCAACACAGAGTTAGAAATGTTTGGGTTTAAACAGTAGTGAAAATATTACTACATTTCAGAAAGGTATGACCTTAACGGTATGGAGTTTGAATTTTAGAAAAATATATTTCTAACTTGGTTAAAGCTTGGGTGAAAATTTCAATTGCTTAAGATAAGCAAGAATTAGGGAGTGCTGATGAGGTAAGTATAGATGAAAAATAAATTAGCAGGCTAGTCCAAATGTAGTGGTGTTCAAAACTAATTAATCACAACCAGTTACAGATTCCTTTTTTTTCTTTTCCACTCGCACTTAGCCTTAAAAATAAACAGAAAAAATAAATAAATAAAATAAATAAATAAATAAATCAACAGTTGGATAATAGTACGACTTCCTAGAACCACTATTCTGGGAAACATATAATGGGAATACTTAGGAATATTTGTCATGAAAAAATCATGCATAAATGGTGGCAAAATATAAATTTTGAGATCATGTGTACAATATAAATAAACGTAACAATATGCAACAAAATGGTGTTTTCTGTATATTTCATGATAAGAATGCAGGGATATATATTAGAGTTCTGGGAAATTGAAACTCGTGTAACTTACCAATTAATTCTCAAATCTATTAAATCAAGTGCTTTGGTTATCTTTCTTCCTTGGTAAAATAGGGATGTTCAAAGATATTTTCATGTTGTCTAAAGCATCTGTATCTCATATACAAATATACAAAATATATAAAATATTAACAGAATTATACCAAATATATACAAAATAAAAATATACAAAATATTAATTTAGCAGAAAAAAACTGTTGCATGAAGATAAAGTACAAGATGGTACTTTATCTTATGGTTTTTTTGTGAACCATAGTCAGAAAAATCAGGGGATCCAAAATAATAAAACAAAATAGACCCATTGCCTTAAGGAAATAGGTAAATAAGATAATTATATTTTTAAAGGAACTATATAAAAGCTTTATGTAAAAACCATAACCATATTTCTTGTTCCTGCACATTCCAATCAATTCATTAGATTGTCTTACACATTCTCCAAAAATATTCTAATGCAGGCAGAGAATTTGAAATGTTAAAAATTATCATACTGTCTCCTATATTTAGAGCTCAGCTATGTCTCTTATATGTTAAAATGCTACTTCTGTTTGACACACACTCTTACACCTACTGAGGAAAAAAATTGCTTCATATTAACAAAGTGAATTATCTCTTTTGAGTAACATGAGTAACCTGGTCAATAGTTACTTACCGTGTGTTAGTTATGGGCTGAACTGTGCTCCCCTCTCCCCAAATTCATATGGTGAAATTCTAAAGCCTAGTATTTCTGAAAGTAACCATATTCGGATGTTTTAAATAAGAATTCAGTTAAAATGAGGCCCTCGGGTTGGGTCCTAATCCAATAAAAATGGTGTCCATATAAAATAAAATTTGGAAAGGTGTAAAAATCAGCTACATGTGTGCACAGAAGTACAACTGCGTGAAGACAGAGCTGTGAGAAGGCAGCCACCTACAAGCCAAGAAGGGAGGCCTAAAACAGATCCTTCCATCATGGTCCTCAGAGGAGCACTTTGACCTTGCATTTACAGCCTCTAGAACTGTGAGAAAATAAATGTCTGTTGTTTAAGCCACCCAGTCTGTGCATGTGTGCATGTGTTTAAGTGCCACCTTAGAAAACTAACATAACTGGTAAAGGACATAATGGACTTTTTAAAGCCAGCACCCAACTATGTTAGCATCATTTTCAGATGTTTGTTTTAGTTTGTTTATTTCATCAAGTATTATAATGACAATTGAAAAAAAAAAAAGTTTCATGAGGTGGTTCACACTTTTAAACCCAGCACTTTGGGAGGCAAAGGTGGGAAGATCACTTGAGGCTGGAAGTTCAAGACCAGCCAGAGCAACATAATGAAAGCTAATGTCTACAAATTTTTTTCTTTAATAAAAAATAAAGCTGGGTGTGGCAGCACACACCTGTAGTTCTAGCTACTTGGGAGCTGAGTTGGGAGGATTGCTTGAGCCCACAAGATCAAGAGTACAGTGAGCCATAATTGCACCACTGCACTCCACCCTGGGTGACAGAGTGAAACTCTGTCTGCAAAAAATAAATAAATAAATAAAAATAGACAAAAACAATTTCAAAATTTAAGACTAAAAGAAACTCAGAAAACTGTCAATTACATTTTGTTCTGATTTTTCTCTTTTATGTAGTATGATGAAATGTTACATCAACTCGCCATTTTTAAAAGTAAAAATCAGATGGATTTAGCTGGGCACAATACCAATTTTATTGAGAATTTCTAATGCCACTCAGATGAAAGACTTGAAGGAAAGGTGGTAGACTTAGAAGGAAAAGGAGACAGATTTAGAAGGAATGATGGTTAATGAGATCAGTCATTCAAATAATCTACCTACCAGTAAAGTTGGACAAACAAACAAACAGCAACAACAACAACAAAACCCTACCCATCACCTGTAAAGAAAAATCATAGTCTCCCACTTGAAATAACACATCTGTCTGGCAGCTTAAATAAAAGGACGCATATTTTCACATAGCACAAAAGAATTATTTTTATATTTGGAACACAATTGCTACAGAATTATGAAAAGAAAAAAATACAGACTGTAGAGAACAAAATAAGACAAGCTTCCATCAAAAAGGAAACATAAAATAGACTAACTTGAAATAACAGATATACACAATATTTGGTGCTAAAGCTTTTTAGTGTTGACTCCAGCCCAGTTATATCAGAGGCAAAGAAAACTTGAAATAACAGATGTACACAATATTTGGAGTCCAAGCTTTTAGTGTTGACTCCAGCCCAGTTATATCGGAGGCAAAGATAACTTGAAATAACAGATATACACAATATTTGGAGTTCAAGCTTTCAGTGTTGACTCCAGCCCAGTTATATCAGAGGCAAAGAAACAAAGATTTGCAAAGGATTCATGAATTATCCAGTTAAACATGTTATATCTAACCAAGCCAGATCTAGAACACATTATTTGTCATATTCTTTCCATTGACTATGTCTAATTCCTCTTAAAGTTTTTTCCCTTTATGTATAAATCCTACACGTATTACAACTTTGGTGACATAAACAGAACAAAACACTTATTCTTTCTTTCAGCACTTTGGATGTGTGATCCCATTGTGTTCTGACCGTCATTGTTTCTGATGAAAAGTCAGGTGTTAATCATAAAGTCGTTTCCTTGTATGGATGAGTTATTTTTTCTTTTGCTTTCAAATTAACTCCCTTCACATTTTGTTTAGCCCAGAATTATTAGAAACTTCTCTAATTTTGAGACTCAAAGTCACTCATCAGATCACCACAAAATTTCAAAATATACATTCTAAATACTTGTAAAATATCAATATACTACTTTAATGTCTTCTTTTATTAATACAAGGTCATTGTTTGGAATATTTGGGAAAGGAATATAAGTCAGAGCAAAAGCATCCTAGATTAGTGATTGCTACATATTAATCAATCAACTATTGTTTTTGTGTCAACAAAAGAATAAATTACTTCTAGTATTTTTGCTGACATATTTCTTTCCCTACTTTCAAGATTCACATAGAAATATACCTTAAATAATATAGTTTGATTCTCTTGAAAAAAATTTTCTATCTTTCTCCCCAATCTAACTTTCTCAATATTTTAATACAATATTTTTTGTTTCTATATCCATCAAAAAGTTTCAGTTTGATTAGATAGCATAAAAAAATCTATTTAGAGGATCAGTTTGGAAGTAGGATGTGCAAAATGTTTCTTATCTGCTCTGTTCTCTTCTCATTACCTTCTCCCTGACCCAACCCCAAACATTATAAAGAATTTTATCAGAATCGATATTAAAATTCAGTGAGCTATTTATTACTTAGAAGTAATTCTCAAACTTTAACCTGTAATCTCATGTATTTACAGTGGAGCATAGTATTTAGAAGAAACCTGACTCAATTATAGGTCAATTACTCCTTAGCAACGTATCAGAGTTGGACAAGTTACTCAACCTCTGCTAATAACAATCTCTTAATCTGTAAAAATAAATATAAATATATCCATGAAGTATTCTTAAGGTTAAATGAAATAACTTATATAAAAGTAAATCACTTAGTTTAATGTTGAATATATAATATGTTCTAGCTTGAATTACTACTACTACTAATGAAAAACTACATTTTGAAATTTTTGAAACTGAAATCAATAAAAAAATAGTGTCATTCTCCAACTTTTTCTAGGTAGTTTGCTACAAATACTAAAACAAAATAGACTAGGGCCCAGTTTCTGGATTTAAGGATCAGAAATCATCTGCTGTGTTTATTATGAACCCTTTATATCCCTTCAGTTCTTCCTGTAAATTTGTACAAATAACTTACTGAATAAAGAGTTAAAACACCTCAAATTAACAAAATCTTGTCTACTATGTCTCCATTATTTCAAAAAAGAAAAGAATAATAATTTTGTCAATGATAGTTAAGTATATGTTACTCACTAACACTATGGCAGGTACCTTCATATTCATATTTCTAATATTTCCAATATCTTCACATTTATATTTCTAATTCATATTTGATCCCAGCTCTGTAATTTAGGAAGTTCTTTTTTCTTTTAGAAATTAAGGCATAAAGTGTCAGGTGACTTGCACAAGATTGCACCACTAGTAAATTTAAAAATATAGTTTACTTGCCTACTGTCTTAGTGATATAGTTTACTTGTCTACTGTTTTAGTGAGTTATTGATCATGCACAATTCTTTTTGAAAACAGAAATTCATTTAGCATACCACATTTCAAGATCCATTGGTAAAAGCCACCTTATTAGCTTAATCAACAAAAATGTCTAGAAAATTTGAGCTTTTATTAACCGATAAAATATTAGAAGTTTTATATATATATATATATATATAAAATGAAACCACCCCTATAATCTTTATAAAATTCTTTGGGAAAGGAGGGAGGGGATGAAATAAAAATAAGCTTCCAGCACATCCAGCCTTAAACATTAAGTTGACTTGCTGTCTGTCCTGCTTCCTCACAATTGTTTACTAGGTATGGCCCCACAATCATTTATATCCTGTTACAAGATTGTAGTTAAACTTAACTACTCATAGATAACAATTTGAGCATTGTGAAATGTTAAGTTTTCTCTTTGAGGTATTCTTTCAGATCCTACATACCAGTGAAACTGCTGACATCAGCTGCTCTGAAGGACTCCAGGAGAAGCTGACTCACTAAAGGGCGAAGTTTCTACATCCTGGTGATTTAATCCCCCTTACCCAAACCAGTCAGTGACCCCAATTTTCCAGCCCCCGGCCCTCTACAATCCCTTCACCCCAGCCAAGTAGTCTCTGGAAAGACAGATTTGAGGGTGCTCGCATCTCCTCACTCAGCTGCCCTGCAATCATTACACTCTTTCTCTACTGCAAACTCTGTTTATCAATTTAACAGACTGTGACTGCACAGCAGGCATACAAACATGTGAGTCCTGTATCATTTATAAATATTTAACTTTTATATATATTTAACTGCTATACACATAATTGACCATTTTGTGTATTAATATTAGTAGGTAATAATAATATTCATATTTCCTCCATAGGTAGCTTCTGGGGCATTTCTGCCTGGTAAATTTTATTCTTTAATGACAAAGACTAAAGTAAGTAACTTTAAAATATTATTGAGAATTTTTTTTCTATTGATGGGACACTGAATTTGTAGGTAGAAATAAAAACCTAGCTTTTTACTAAACTTAATTTTATATTTAAACACAATTCAAAATGTAAATACAAAATTAAGAATTTCCAAAATTAAATTTAGTTTTAGAAACTCACACAAGCCAGTTTAATACTGACGAGCAAAGAAACTGTGGTCTACAAAAAAAATTATAAGTAATTCATGAAATCTAAGGGCTAATTTGTGAAGTAAATTTGGAAGACATTTTATGCTGTAGCTCCATCCTAGAGATCGAGAGTACTGCATTAGGAAAACCTGCTAAACCCTTTTTTAACCAGAAATTCTTTCTTTCTCCAGAAATCCTTTGCAGGTAATGCCTAATAATATCTCATTGAACATGTATTAGAAGTTGTAGTTTAATTTATAATTAAATAATTCAGTGAAAATATATTAATTGTGAAGATAAATTTTAACACATACGGGAATACTAGACTTACGGTGGTCATCAACCCAAAATGCTATAAAATTACATAGAATGGTTAGTTTGGCAAAAATAAATATCACCACTACCACCAAAAACCTAGGTTTCAAAAAGAAATAAAAGAAGCATTCCAAAATGTTAAAAATATTTCATTTGTCTACTTTCTAAATGCTCTTTAAAATACTTATGTCATCATAATTTTGAAGTTTAAAAGTAAAGAAATAGTTCTCCTAGTTAATATACTGCCTTAAAGTTACTCTGGCTCACAAATAGAATAAAGCAAAGCATGACTTGACAGCCGTCAAATTATAGGAAATTGAAGCTAAATGAAATTGGATGCCTCACCTCATCTAAACTCCTTACTTTATAAGAAGGAAAAGCATCACAAAATGTTGAGGCCATCTAACTTAAAGTCATCTGGTGAGTTAGAGATAACTTGAGAACACTGCTTTTTTTCTCTTTGTTACTATTCTCTTATGAAGTTTTGCCTGAAAACAGGTCTACTAAAGATATAAGAATTTGTAATGAAGATGAACTTTTATAATTGCTTTTCTGTTTAGGATTGTTCAATATTTTCCCATTAATAATATATAAAATCCTACCTCCTCTCCCACCATTTCCTTGCTCTCTATATCCTAGAACTTCATTCTTGACTCCAAAGCTGCACCCTCCTGCATCAGTTTCTTCTGTTTGAAATCCTCAGCCCTTCATAAATTTCACCCAGCAAACTTCTATTTATCCTTTAACTCCCTATTATTTTTTCTTACAGTGCCACTTTTTCCTTCATTAGCACATATCCAATTTAAAATTATATAGTTTGAGTTTTAGCTTGACTTTCTGTTTCTCCACTAAAGCATAAGCTCCACAAAAGCAAGTATCATGTCTGATTTAACAGGGTATATTCTATTCTTATAAGAGTGCTGCCACATAAGTGTCAATGAATGTTTGTGAAATAAATGAAGGACTATAGGAGTGATTGAACAAATAAAAATAAGTTCTCTGTGCATATTGTATGTGTGAATAAGATCTTGAGTTTGGCCAAGGCAGTTAATAACATATTAACAACTCATTAGATACATAAGGTTTGTAACAATGAGGTACAAAATTGGTTTGACACCGAATTCTAAGATGAAACAAGGTGTATGTTCAGAAATATGGTGTCACTTTTTCTAATATCAGTTGCCTTCTAACTATCAGCATGACACATGCAAACCATTGATATGTGTTTTTCTGTTTTTTTGTATTGAAGTTTCCACATGAAGGAAAATTATTATATTTCTAACAGGAAGTCCTCTTCTAAACGACAACAAATCTAAGGGTGAACACATCAGTTAAAAAGAGGGAGATTAAAAAGTTAAGATGAGATTCTGTTTGTACAGTATATAACTGAACAAAGCTATATCTAGCAATTTGACAAGAAAGGTAAAAAGAATATTAACCTCAGCACACAAGTTTAGCTAATGATCTGGAATGGGGAGTTGTGGTTAGAGAGGAGGACAAAGATGAAAGACAACCATTTATCCCAAGTTACTTTCCAAAGATGGAAAAAAACCCTCTTAGTAATGTTTTTCAAAGTCTAACTACTTTCAAGAACACATCAATAAGATATAGAGAGATAACAATTAAGTTGGACATTAACTTAAAAGTCAGATGACTTTTTAAGCATAAGTAACTTAGAACTGTAAAGTAAAAAACACTAAATGTCATTGACTTTAAAGTGGATACTGAAGTAAAAAAAAAAAACCTTCTATTAAAAACTAAACTATATGCAGGAACTTATGTAGAAAGCTTAGAACAAATATTTATACAAAATTGCCCTACCATATTTTATTAAAATATTACATTATAAATTAAGAGAAAATCATTTTTAAAATGAGTTATATTTTAGGCCTTTTTTCTCAAAATGAGTTTCATAAATTGATATGGTTATTAGCGTAGGAATTTCAATAATAGGAACAAAGAAACCAAATGAAAACCTAATGTGTGTGTGTGTGTGTGTGTGTGTATACAATTACCTGGAATTCCAAATTCAACATGTTTAAAAATATTTCAGTAAAAAACATTATATTTATTTTAAGGCAGTTTGTAAGATATTTATTAGGTTTATTTGTAGGCTTTGCACACTAAGTTAAGCAACACTATCATAAAATAAATTATTCATTAATGAAAGAGAAATTCAAAGCTTCATATTATAATTAAATAAACTCTAAAGTATCTAATAATTTCAATTGTATGCCCTAAAATAAGATCAGGACTACAATATCTATCAACTTGCCCACAGAAAAAGCAACAATGAAAGAAAGAAAGAGATATCTATTTTTTCATAGAAGATCAAAACACTTTGTCCAACTTTTTTGTCCAACTGCTATAAAGTGGGCCAATGCTAATGGCAAATAAAAGAGCTGCCATTCAACATGCATTCTAGTAGTGAATATTAACTGACTACTATGTGAAGGCAGTGTTCATTGAACAAATAAAAGAATCCTTGCCTATATGATGCTTATATTTTGGTCGCTTTACATTTTACTGGAGGAAACGTGAAGAATAGAATACCAGCGATATTAACAACAACATTATCCCACTAGAAGGGCTCCAGTGATTGATATTTCCAGACTCATCTCAATGACCCTATATAATCTTTATATTCCAAGGAACATGCCAATGGATTTTAACATTTCCAAATTAAAAGGTAATGGTAAAATAATGATAATCAACATAAAAAGGAAATGAAAGCAACTCATTTCAAATGGCTTTGGAATGCCATTAGGACAGCACCTTTTTATTTGTAATGCATAAGTCTCACAATCCACAGAGCAGGTCTTGTGAATTTTGATGAGAGGTAAGGCATTACAGAAAGACCCAAAAGTCACGCTCCAGATCCCAGCAATATAGCTAGTAGGACAGACACAGAGTACATAGTTTTACTACTGATCACAGTGATTTAGAGATTGGAACCCATAGTTCTGTGAGCTCAGGCATCATTTCAAGATAAAATTTACATTTTTAATAAATGCAAACTTTGGCTCAGCTAAACAAGGTAACTTGGGCTATATTCTTTCCTGTAGATAGATAGATTTGACATAATTAACCCTTGTGCAGTCTAAACATATCATGTGCCAACAATGATGTAAAGCACTGAATATGTGAGATAAAGTATGATGAATTCTATTGACAAATACAGGCAATGGCTTCCATTTAATTGAGAAGAAACCATATACCTAGCACAAGTCTTTTTCTGTGCATTAACATTTTGTAATACAACTATATGAAGTTATAGCCTATTTTATATATAAATAAAAGCGTTTCCAAAGATTAAGGGCACAGTGAGAGTGAGAAGCACAGTCTGGGTAAGTAGGACAATCTAGTTGTCTATCTGTGCTTTAAACTCCTGTAAACATCATCTCCCACACCACGGCATCTAACTCAGAGTCACATTTGAATTGCCAGCAAATGGAAGCCCCATAAACCCAAAATGTGAACGGCAATGAAGTGTATAGAGCACACTTTGAGTGCACAGAGTAACTTTGCAAACATTATTCCCATATCAAAAAGTAGGAAATGAAAGCCTGGAAAGTAGTTATATCAACATTAAACTGCTCTCAAACCCAAGTGCACAAATGATTTTTCTTGCAAAGAAATTTATATTCTACACAAAGTTCTATTTCAAAATGAATTCTGGAATTCAATTAAACATTCATCTTGAAAACAAGAGCTTAAGTGAAAATTCCTCACTGGTATTCAAGCAAATAAATTAAATAATGATACAAAACATACATCTAATCTCTTATTATTACATATTGAAAGTTTGCTATATAGCTACCACTAAGTTATACATTTCCATTGACACAAACCTTAAAATGAATTTGTTTCTATTGGTACTAGCAAAAAAAAAAAAAAACTACATAGACAGTAAAAAGGTCAATCTACTAATTTATCTTCTAATAACTTTCCCCCCGTAGCATTCGTCCCTCTCATTAGACGGTTGTTCCATGCTTCTTTAATTTTTTGACATTCTAATTGCCTCACCTGAACCAAAAAAAGAATGTGGATCTAGGATCAATACCTTTTGAAAAGTCATTTATTTCATTATATTAATTTTTCATATATCTGCATTATTGCATAGAATACCTGATTGGTCTTATGCTAAGTTTTTCATGTAACATTACCTCTGCAAGATGTTAATAAGTATCCTTCCAAAAATGTTTGAAAAATCTTGGGTAAAACATATTAAGTAAGTTCCTGTTTTATAGTTTTCCAAGAGTTTTACTATCCTTGGCAAAAGATGAAATTCAAAGCAGAGATACAGTACACAACTTTTGTAAAACTTACCTATTTTTCTTATAAGACTGTGGCTTTGTTTCATTTTGTTTTGAACTTCTTTTCTGTGATGTGACTGACGTAAGACTGTGTTTTGAGTTAGGGGTGGGGACATACATTACCAGAGGTTTAGGAACTGCTTTGCTAAAGCAAGTTTGAGGGGAAAACGGGGAGACTAATACAAGATTTTCCTTGAAGCAGTGGGAGTTGAAGGGGTAGGTGGTTTTTGGAGAAAGAAGAGACCCATTCGCCGCACAGGCTTCTTTGAGTTTCTGCTCTGTGTGATACATAATGAAGATACAGACATTCACTTCCTCTATTTCCCACCCCTGGCCGGGGGTAACCCAAAGGGACCTGATGAAGACAGCCTTATCAAGTGTCCTTGAGAGTGGTAGGACTGGAGAGGCCTGAGGAATAAAAAAATATACATGCATTAAATGGAACAAATACAGAGAAGAAGAAAACTCAGACATGGTAAATTAATTTTGTACCTTTCCTTACAACCTAGCATATCACAGGGTACATGATTTACTTTTGACCTGCTTCCTTTATGTCGACTGCATGAACAGGGAAGGGGGTTGGGGTACACATGGGAGATAATTGTATTTATTATGTACCTGATATTGATACATCTATAGAGACAATTGGAATGACCATACTGGAGAAACAGCAAGGGAAGAACTGAAAAAGCTAAAATAAATACTTGGTTCTATAAAAAATACTACAAAAAGATTTCTCATGTCTGACAAATTACATTTTAGTGTAATAGCAATAAGTAGACCAAAACTAAGGTGATTTGATAAATATCATAAGGTATTTATTGTGAAATTGATATCTATATGTATTGCTTGTAAAGCTCAGTAATCTGTTCTTGAATTGAGAAATTACTGAGACAACAGCAAAAGCTGTCATTTTTGTTTCTATGTTGTTGTTGTTATTGTTTGTGAGGTGAGAGGTTCTAAAATTTATGACTGTTTGAAAGGGGCCTATATACACTTTGCCTGAATATTAAGTCATGTGAAATAATAAAAAGCTTTCTGATTTATTGGGTTAGAAAAAGAAAAAATTGAGAAATTGAGCATCATTAAAATTAAAGACTTTTGTTATTCAAACTGTGCTTAGAATGAAAAGAAAAGCCACAGGTTGGGAGAAGATCTTTTCAAAACACATGTCAGATAAATTAGTGGTATTTAAAGTATACAAAGAACTCTAAAATAAGAAAGAAAACAACTCATTTAAAAAATAGGCCAAAGGTCTCAATATAGCTGTCAAATATGGATATTGAAAAGTTACCAGTCATATATCATTAGGGAACTGCAAGTCACAGCAACAGTGAGATATTATTACATGACTATTAAAATGACCAATATCCAAAAGTCTGATAATACAAAATGCTGGCAAATGTGAGGAGAAAGAGGAACTTTTATTCATTGCTGGTGAGAATGCCAAATAGTACAGCTACTTTGGGGGTCAGTTTGGCAGTTTCTTACAAAACTAAACATACTCTTACCACACAACCCAGCAATTCCATTCCCTGGTATTTACTTAAAGGATTTGAAAACTTACATGCACACAAAAACCTTCCTCCCGTGAATGTTACAGGAGCCTCATTCATGATCACTAAAATCAAAATGTCCTTCAGGAAGCGAATGGAAAAATAAACTGTAGTATATCCAGGCAACACAATATTACTCTGTCAAGCCACAGAAGACACACAGGAACCTTTAAATGCATATTGCCAAGTGAAAGAAGCCAGTCTGAAAAGTTGACATGCCGTGTGATTCTAGCTCCACGACCTTCTGGAAAAAGCAAAACCACGGACACAGTAAAGAGATCAGTGGCTATGAGGGATTTGGAGGAGAGAGAGGGAACGGTGAACAGATGGAACAAGGAAGAATTTTAGGAAAGTGAATCCACTATTCTGTATGACACTGTAGTGAGGATTATTTGTCATTACACGTTTGACAAAACCTATAGAATTCATAAGACAAGGAGTAAACTCTAATATAAACTACAGACTTCAGTCAATAATAATGTACCAATATTGACTCATCAACTGTAACAAATGTACCACACTATCGCAAGATGTTAAAAATTGGGGAAATTGGGGTAGAGGCTGAGGATGACATGTGAATGCTTATTCACTTCTTTCTGCAAACCTAAAATTGCTTTTAAAAAGTCAATTATTAAAAATTAAAACAAGACAGGGTTTTCATGCAATGGAAAAAAACACACAGTTTTAGTAAGTGACTGATAATTATGCTTATGCCACTCTGCTAGATTACATTTCATTGATAAATATAGTTTCATTCTTTATGTTATAAAGCAGAATAAAATCAGATATCTAGAGAAATTGATTTTAATGATTAGAGTAAAAGCATTTTCACCTCCAAAGTCAGAGTGAGCTCTTTAGAATCAGTCCATTTTATAGTTAAATCATCATAGTTTGATTTAAAAAAAACACTGAGAAAAACATTAACTTCACTTTTTCCACCAAACTCAATGTCATGACAGCATTGTGAGTCATTTCAATTTAGGATTAAAACCTATTTCTGGACCCAGTGGACTTACTGTGATAGATTCTGAAAATGTAAGACATTAAAGTCCAGTCTTTGTTTGATCTGCTGTCCTTCTGCAGTTATCAAAAGGTCAATTTAGCCTGCTTCTTTTTTCTCTTTTTCATATATCTTGCACTTCAGCTTAATATTAGTATTAAGCTAAACTTCTTATTTTATTTTGATTGATAAAGGAAAACAGAGATTGTTTCAATACAGTTACTGAGAATAAGCAGCAAAATGTACTTATAAAGTACACAAGAGAGCTATCAGATAAAACTTTGTTCAAAAAAAGATTTGGAAATTTTTATTGCATGAATGTTCAAATGGAAAGGAAAACTTTCTGGATTTTTTTTCCACCACACATGAGTAGCAGCACTAAGGTAGTGAATAATGCCCCTTCAATTAGTAGTTTTCATATATTTCTGATATCAGAAATTGATTGTTAGTAACTTGCTTTAAAAGCAGAACATTTTTGTGCATGGCATTCCCCTGAATTCCAAAGCTCATACTTAACTTAGGCTAATTTCTCTCTGCTGGCAGCACCATTAATTTCTCATAAATAACATTTCATATATATATATGGCATTCTGATGATGTAAAGGAGTTCACATATTATGGGCCTACAAGCCAAATTTAATCAATGGCTTGTTTCATATGGCTGAGAGCTAAAAATTGTTTTGGCATTTTTGAAGTGTTTAAAGAAGGAGAAGGAAGAGGAGAAGAAGAATGAGTAGATGAAGGAGAGACAGACACTGCATATGGCCAGCAAAGCCTATAATATTTACTGTCCAGTTCTTTACAGAAAGAAGTTTTCCACTCTCGAACAAAACACACACATTTTTGTTATACCAAAAAAGGAGTACAATAAGTCTTCATTTAATATCATTGATAGGTTCTTGAAAACTGGTAATAGGTATATATATTTATGGTCACATGTGATGTTTTGATACATCCATACAGGGGGGATAAATTGGGGGTGGTTAATTGGTGCAAAAATACAGTAAGCGAAACCCATTTTGCCATAGATTGACATAAAAAAGAGTTAAGCTTCTATGGCTTTTGGTAACAAAAACATCAATGAACTTGTAAATAAAGATCAAAACACTTCTAATATTAAATGCTGAAATGAATTTGAGCTATTCATTTATTTAAGATTAATAAAAACTAGTAAAATCATTATTTACCTACTTATTTCAGTTTAGGGTTGCAGTTGACCACAGCCTATCCTGTCAGCTCAGGACGCAATGTGGGAACCAGCCCTGGACAGGACGCCATCGTATTGCAGGTGCACTCACACATACCCACAGTTACTCAGACTGGGACCACACAGACATGTCAATCAACCTCACATGCACAGCCTTGGGAAGTGAGAGGAAACTGGAGCATCCAGAGACTATCCATGCAGACACGGGGAGAATACATAAGCTCTACACAGACAGTGAACCCCAACTGGCATCAATTTGTTTTTTCTCATCAACATTATAATGAAATGACATTGAATGAAACGTCGTTATTCGAAGACCTGCTGTACTCAGTTCTAAACATTTCAGAATTAAGAGATCTACACACATCCTCTTGTATATAATGGAGTGGGTCTCTTAAAATTTCCTGGCAACATACCCTTAGCCTGCCTAGAAAACACTTTAGAATAGAACTGAATTATAATAAATTTTCATATTGTATTTATATCTTCATATTTCTCCCTCTACTTATTAAGGTATAATCTTGTATATGTAATCCTTCAGTTCCTCAACAAGGTGAACATATGATCTCATGATGCGTGTTTTAATTTCTTAACTTTGTTGAGATTCGGGAACATGAGGAGGATGGAAAGGAAAGAAAGGAACTCAGCAGCTATAAAAGAAATCTGACCTTTAATTTTTTTATTGAATTTGTTTCTTATTTTTCCTTCCTTTGCACAAATGAGAGCTTCTAGTTTTACAAAGGGTACTACCAATTTTAGGACAAAAATTTGTATTTGTGAGATAACACAAGTTGGAGACACAATGATTTAGAGACTGCATATCAATTTTATCAAATAAATATGATGAAAGTAGGTGATATGCACACTCACACACACACACACACGCATATGTAGTGATAAAACCATTGGCACAGATTCCCAGATGGCACTTAATGTACTTTCAGTCTTAAATTCTTTCTCAAGGACAAGCCATTTGTTTGCAGATGATTTAGCATACAAAAATGATTAAACACGAGAAAAAATGCATTGCACATAAAGTTCAGATTACAAATGAATTAGTCATACTAATATAACTATAATTTATGACAAATTCAAATAGCTTTCAGAAGGGTCATCTGTGGAATGTAAAGAGCAATCTGAATTTATTTTTCTGGTAACTGGTCACAGCAATGTTTTCTAGACTACTGAGAGAGTGCTCATACAGCACCATGTGTGTTCAACAACACACAAAGTTGGATGACAAAATCTACTTTAGTGAGAAGGCAGCTATTTCCAGGGGCACCAATACTAATATCAGTTTTGAGTTTTTGGTTTGCTTTTGTTTGTTTACAAGGCATTGTAATGTTTAAGGAAAAAAAAAATCCTACCAGTCCATGTTGAGTGAACATTTCAATCCGTGTAAAGGCAAAAGTCAGCTGCCACCATGCCATGCAAACCTTATAGTACGTGACATGTTAAATTAGTAACCTCAAAAGGGACTTCTGAGAAGCTATGAGTAAAAGGCACACACAAAATGCCTCTGAGATAAATTCACAAATGAAATGGAAAAGGATATCTGTGCATATCCGAGAAGAATAGTAATTATTAGAAAACAAGAAAACTTCTAAATTGAAAGAATTCCTAAAGTAAAAGTAGACCAAAGAAAAAGAAATAAAGATTAGAGTGAGATGAGGCAGAAATGGTGAGTGACTAGGAGACATACTGAGAAAAAAAGTAGCTAAAGATAGTGTGTTATTATTTCAGCAAAATTCAGTATATCAATACTGAGAAATATGACTTGAAATAGATTCAGTACCTCAAGCAGAAACATAAACAAATAACATCTGGCTTTTTCTTTTGATAACCAGTATTTTAAATACAAAAATCTAAAAATATTATCTTTGTGTAAGAGTTACACATTTATCATTCCAATCCTCAGGGTGCATTATTTCAAACTAAACAGTAATCATTTCAATAACAAAAATGCGCTATAAATACTGTATGGAAATAAATGTCCTAACAGAAGTTAACCAGACATTAGTCTTCACTGGTAAGGATTAGATTTGAAGGTGTTTGCAGATAATTAAAACTTGTTTTTATAACATAACTTAGCAGCTAAGTAGTATAATGAAAAAGGGGTATTCAAATTATAAGATATAAAATATTAAAGACAGAAGAACATGTTTATTTTTTCAATATAAATATTGTTACAGCTCAGAGAAACAGTATGAAATCTCAGGGCTCACGAAAGGCCACACTCTAGAGATAGTGATTGACAGGTATGGCAATTCCCCTGCAGCATGGTGCCTGTCATCATGGAGTAGCACATCTCTTACAGGGCACTACCAGAGGCTCAAGTAGGAAGAGCCAATAGTCCATGGGAGAAACCACGGAAGGCTAAAGATAGAAGGAAATACTTGGGCCACGTTGAAGAACAAGTTCACCAGGTGAATTGGCATGTGGCTCGGGTATGACTTCCCATACATACATAAATAATGAAGCAGCAAAAAAATTAAGTTATCAGAGAAGAATTTTATTATTATTAGAGTCATGATTAGCATTCTTCTCATCAGGAGAGTTTCATGTTTTTCTCTAGCCCTACTCTATACTTTTTAAACACAGCCTCCAATTTTGAAAATAAAAGTTTCTTATTTTTAATTCAAATCTCAATTAAAATAAAACAAAAACCAAAAATGTAGAAGTTCTTTATTTTGACCATCTATATATCATATACAACAAAAAGACTGATAAAATTCCACTAAACACAACAGCTAGATCCTTATTCCTGTTAACGCTTAAGCCCATTCCAATAAGGATTTTGTACCAAATCTGTCCTTGCCAAGGCTACCTGGGGCCTTCATTTTATTATTTGCAATGGACAATTTTAACTTCACATCCATGTTGGCTTCCTTACATCCTAGATGCACATACAGCCAGATTGATTTTTTCCACCAGATGTGATTTGATCTTCTAACTTCAGAATGCCTTGAGGACTTCCTCTTTACCTAAAGATCACTTAAAAAGCCTGAAGTATTTGGCTGTCCCCTAAATCTCTGGCCAGACACAATGTCATCCTCCCATTGGCTTTCTTTGTCCAAACTACATTAGCCTTATCTCAGATCTTCAAACAAGTTGTATTTCCTGCCTAAGATCTTTGTGTGAGGGAGTGAATGGTCTGATGAAGATAGTTCCTTTTTGCCCCCAAAGGTTTTATTGATCATGCTGATAATGAATTTATTGTTATTTTAATCTCTTACTATTATACTCAGGCTTAAATTCTCTACCCTACACACTTCGGTTGACATAATTTTAATTTCCACTATGATGCTTCTCTCTTTTCTATCAACACTCTCTCCCCACAGGGTTTAATCTAGATGAGGAGTCAGCAACATTTTTGACAAAGAGCCAGACAGTAAATATTGCAGGCTTTGTATTGCCAAGAGGCAAATTTATGGAACTTTCCTTGCTGAAAAATTTCCCTATATTTTACATTTTAGACTTATAAATGTAACACGTACTTATAACTCATGAGTCATACAAAAACAGGCAGCAGACCAGATCTGGCTCATGGGCTATAATAGTTTGCCAACCCCTCGCCTAGATTCATGACTTTAGGCATGATCTATAGGCTGTGATTATCTAACTCACATCTCTAGCCAAGTCAACTTGTCAGTGCCTACTTGATATCTCCACTTGGATTCTAACTAGCGTCTTAATTTAAGATTAAAAAATGTAAAATCAATCACACATATGCACCTACCCACACCTCTGTCACTTGCAAACTGCCTCATGTCATCAAGACTTTGCCATATCACTAAAAGTGACCATAATCCCCCATGTCCCTAAATCCAAATACCTTGGTATAATTCTTGCTCAGTAAATTCAATCATCTTCAAATCAACTTCCAATCTCAACTGATTTTCTCCAACTTTATTTCTACAATCATAATCCCAACCACCAACATCCTTCAACTGGACAGGTGCAATAGTTAGCAAAATGAACCCCCTTCCTTCACTACTGTACCCTTCCACAAGAGTACACCCTCCTAAGAGCTAACCTCATCATATCACATATCTATCATACACTTTTCAATGTAGTTAATTTATATTCACACTTTGATATAAGATCTAAATTTGGTCCCTGAGAGCACTCATGTAATACCTCTCCATACTCTTCCATCATGGACATTCCAGCCAAACCGGCCTTCTTTGTAAGAAACTATCAAGCTCTCTTTTTAAATTACAGAATTTTTATATCTGCCCTTCTTTCTGCTCAGAGCACCCCAGATCTTCAAAGTACCTCCCTATTTGTCCTCACTCAACTCTCAAATGAAATATTACCTCCTCAGAGAGAAAAATTCTCTGAAATACCTATAGCTAGATCAGTGCCTTCCTACTTGTCAGTTTTACTCAACCATGGTATCACATGTAATCTTCTTCATAGTAGTGTACCTTATAGCCCTTCACACCATTGTTTTGTTAGGTATTTGTATGTCTTCTTCCTCTTTCCCTCCTCACTACAGTATAGCCAATTGTCTTTGCCTTCTTCACTGCTATATCCCCTAGTGCCTGGTAGGCTTTCTATAAATAGCCATTTATTGACTTATCGACTACATGTATATGCTAATCCTTTTTACTAATTTTTGTTATACTATATATTTCTCTTCTCCCTCTCTTTGCTTCCCTCTCTTCTCATGTCTCTTGATGCTTCCTACCCAATATTAACATGTACATCATTTTGTGTCTTCAGCATTTCTCTTTTCATTATATTATGATAGGTTAATTTTCCTAAGAAAACACTATTTTGACAAAAGCAAAGCATTAAAGTAAAGCAGCACAGGATCAATTTTTTCCTGGTAGAAGGAAACAACGTCTTTCCAAGAAGACAATTCCACCAGGAAACAAAACAAACCAAAATATTTCCGGTTAAGTCCTAGTTCCCAAGACTTGAAGCCAGTATGTTTTTCCACTTTCAAGTATCTTTGACCGTAGAGATAAAAGGTATCCACTTAGAGATATTAACTCATTACCACTGCCTAAATTTGAGTTCCAGAAACACAACTTAATGTGACATCAATGGATGTGATAATCATTTGAAAGTAGCTTTATCAAAATCATCCAACAGAACAAGTTACTTTTCTAATTAGCATCTTCAGTTAAATACCTAAATCTGATGAATAATAAGTTACGCATTATGCTAAATTGCATTGGCTCACTATTCTAGAATGCTTTCAAATTAATTAAAAATGAGATATTCAGTATGAGAAATATAAAAAGATAAAAACCTACTTCAATCAGTTTAAATTAGAATTTAACATTTCTTTAATACACTAGTTTATAGTCAATTGCAAGAGAATAAAGCAAAATTATTGAGTCTTTAATAGTGACCATTCAAAATTCATAAGGAATTATTAAAAAGAAAACTAAGGTCCCTACCAACTTTCCACCTCACTTCAAACCATAGCCAAGGTCATTACAACAGCAAGTAAGACTCTACACAATTCCCACTTCTTCACCTCTATTCTGTTACTTCTGGAATCTTCTACTACTCCAAATTGTGTGCTTTGCTCCGGACACAGCAGTTCTCACTACCTTGTTCTTCCAATTGCTGTCTTCTCCCTGTGGCCTTTCTTGGCTATCCAATTAAAAATTACCCTATCAAAATCATCTGATCCCCATCCAGGATTACTTTTCACCATCTAACTTATGATACTTTGCATATCTATGTGGCTCATTGTCTGTTATCTGTCTCCCTATGTTAGAATGCTTCACAATGGCAAAGTTTTGGTCAATTTCCTTCACTCAATAATTCCTGACCCAAAGTAAACACTTCATAAGTAATTTCTGAATATAGAAATATATAGTTTGAATTATCAAGGGGCTTATAAATAAGTAAAGACACAAACCAGCATTATAGTGCAGTTTGAGAAATATCAATAGTGTGGTATAGGAGTAGGTATGTAAACTATGAAAAGCAACAGTTAAATAAGAAGCAATCCAGAAAGACACACAGTGTGGGTGATATCTGAGTTAAAGGACAGAATGTAAGAAGATAACCAGATGGAGAAAAGAGAGGAAGATCTTACAAACAAGCATCAGAAGTTACCATAAGAAAAACAAGTAGAAAATAATCATAAGAAAAACAATTGCATCCCAGTTATTATGACAAACATAATTAACTATGAAAACCCAAAACAGTTCATGCTTTGATAATGCTAAAGTTGATAAGTAGATTAAGGTGTGATATAACAATCTGTAAATCTTAGTGCTTCCTAACTTTTGAGAAAACACTTTTAGGCAAGATGTGATGATTTAAGGAAGAAAAGTTGCTGATGGATGAGGCATGTCCCTTAAAGACAAACACTATGAACACTGTGTACAGCCTTTATAATGGAAAGGTGCCAGGTTTTTTTTTTTTAAGTCCTTGGAATCTCAGCTGGCAACTTCGAAATTCATGTGTAATTCATGAGTTTTTTAAAAGAAATGTAAGAAATAACACAAGTGATTCCAGAGCTTGTCTTTAGGCTGAGGTAGATATTGGCATTATAAGTTGAAGTGTTAGAAAGGAACAATAAGAATTAAGAATAAGCAGTAATTTCTGCCAAGATCTGTGGCACCCAGTCTCACACATAAGGCCTTTTGGAATCTCTTGGTTTCCAAGGTTCAGGCTCTCGTACTTAGTTTGTACATGAAGGACTTAAGTTATTCTTAAAGCACAGTAGCACTTCACACCAGGAGATGGTTATGAGACTGATCACAGGATAAAGTGAAATAGGATGTGTGCCTGCTTGTAGAAGGAACCTCTTTCCTTCTGCCATTCTATTCCTACTTTTCTGGCAGGAAAGTCCTAGAAAAAATTTCATATACAGATTAATTTTAAACAATTTACATTATATTTTACTATTATTAGCTTCTAAGATATCTTAGCTTAGGCTGGCCCTGGTGGCTCACACTTGAAATCCCAGCCCTTTGGGAGACTGAAGTGGGCGGATCACCTGAAGTCAGGAGTTTGAGACTAGCCTAGCCAACATGGTAAAACCTAGTCTCTACTAAAAATCCAAAAATTAGCTGGGTGCGGTGATGTGTATCTGTAATCCCAGCTACTTGGGAGGCTGAGGCAGGAGAACCATTGAGCCCGGGAGGTGGAGGCTGCAGTGAGCCAAGACTGTGTCACAGCACTCCAGCCTGGGCAACAGAGCAAGACTCTGTCTCAAAAAAACAAAAAACAAACAAACAAACAAAAAAAGAATATCTTAGCTTATATATTTCTCACATCTGATCCTACCACTTTACTTCTTTTTTCCTATTTATACCAATTATTTCTATTCCTCTTTACATATAGCAGAGAGATAAGACTAAAATGTGTCATAGACAATGACATCTAGTAAATTTACCTATTCTTCATGTTGAATTCCACAACAGATTTCAAATACAACCAAAATCTCCAAATGAAACCTTAATTCTAAATTGAGTGCTTGTACAGTCTTCAGATATGTTCAAATAGAACATCAAAGCTCAATAAAAATAGTTATATCACTTGGGATAATGTTTAAAATACTTTTTCCTAAATAAATTCAGCTTCAGAGGATGCGAAAACCTTCATTAGGAGATGTACCTTAAAGAACAAATTAAGTTAAACAAATGTGAAAGAAATCATACTTTATTATGTTGAATAGTAAGATTTTTTTTGTTACTATTGCGAATTAATGCCATCCAAATATTGATTGATGTAACTCAATTTAGTAAAAGAAAAAAGTCTAAATTATCAACTTCTTTCCTTATAAAAATGAAATATGCTATAACTTGCATTTCTTCCATGGCAATGACCCTGATGATCAGAAAGAGAGGTTAAAACATAAAAACATTTAAAATCATCTAATCTAAATTATAAAAAATAAATCCCTTTCTTCAGAAAAAATAATTTTTTAAGGAAGCACTCAAAAACAAATCTCTACTAGTAGACATATAGCATACATGTCTCTTACTATCTCCCATGCAGACTGCATAAAAAGGCTTGCTGACTACTTCCAAGAAAACAACATTCAGATGTCTGGAAAGTATCTGAAATGCATGATTAATTTACACAGATAATTTTCTCAAGAAACCAAATTTTGAAGACAAGTAATTCAAAAGTATATTGTCTGTAAAGTAAATCCGCCGGTATTCTTAAACTGCTGTAATACTTTCTCTGTTTACCTTATAGTGTGAACCTCTCAAGCTATGGGAATGCATGTAATCTCTAAGAATAGCTGACTTCTTTTGTAGGAAAAAGCTGTTAGAAATGACTGCTAGGATTTCAAATGTTTGGGAGTGTGTATTCATGTGGGTTTTATGTGTTGAATATTTGCATTTATAATTTTAAGACGCTTAAATCAAAAACTAAAATGACCTAGGTAACATAATTCTGCCATAGGATAAATTAAATCCAATTAAATTTTTCCATACAAATTATTATCTACCACAATGTAAAAATATTTATATATCATAAAGACGTAAGAAACACTGACTTCTATTATACAGCAGGGTTCAATTTCACTGCTACTTAGCTTGATGATATTTTAAGGTCATGTCTCTTGGAATACACATTCAATATTCATTGCCAAATGTCTGAGCTCACCTCTCTTGAAGCAATATTCAATGATCAAATGAAAGTAATTTACCAAGCAACCTCACAAAACACAAACTCTAGGTAGCATCAAGGTTTTTCAAAGTGATTATTTCTTACTGGTAGTGATCCTAAGATATTAAAACTCATAGATCACATGATCTGAGATTTTCTAATTGAAAAGCTGTAGCTGTAAACCTTTAATTCAAAGTCGGATACTACCTTCAGCTGTCAAAAGAATTATACAATCACTTAAATTTCTGGAATGAAAGAGAAGATGAATGGAACAATAAAAGTAACTTTGAAATACACTGGGAAATGATTACAAGGAACTGAATGAAGGCAAAGACAGAGAGAGAGAGAGGGCTGTTTATCTAACCTTCCCTTCTTGAGTAGGTTTTCTCCGATATCTCTAGAGAAAAATTGGATGTGTAACAGTGAAATACAAAATACAAGATATTGTCTTTGTACAATTACTTGTAATGATTCCAAGATGGCATAATTTGAGAACTTGCTAAACAGGACAACAAAGTGATCTGCTTTTCCAAAATTTTGCCCCTTAACTTAAATATTATTTCATGGTGAAGATCAATAAAACTGAAAATTGGAATTGCCAGATATTATCAGATTTTATTTTTTGAATGCTTAATAGCTGACCCAAAATCTGGTCATAAAAATGGAAGTTAAATTAAATTGTCCTCAAAACTTAAGTTTGCTACATTTGTAAGTGCCACTTGCTTCTTCAAAATTTCAAACTTTCTCATATCTAGCAGCAAATTGAAATTAGGAATTTAAGCATGTAAATTCATTGTGGAAACCAAATTGATTAAAATTTTCTGTGTATTCATGATAATGTTTAAAATTTTTGCTACATTTAAACCCTAAGTTAGTTACAAAAACTCTAAAATTATGCTTGTTTAAAAACTTGGGCTAACTTGCTTTTGAAAACATACTGCCATATTCATTCCATTCTTCTTATAATTATTTTTGTGTCACTCCAAAACAGCACACCATTGTATATGTCCCCAAAATGGCACTTCTTTGTTAAAGTCATTGAGACAGAAATATTTTTGAGCCAGATGCAATGGCTCATGCCTGTAATCCCAGCACTTTGGAAGGCTGAGGCTTGTGGATCACCTGAGGTCTGGAGTTCGAGACCAGCCTGACCAACATGGTGAAACCCCATCTCTACTAAAAATACAAAAATTAGCTGGGCGTTGTGTTGTGTGCCTGTAATCCCAGCTACTCAGGAGGCGGAGGCAGGAGAATCACCTGAACCCGGGAGTCGGAGGTTGTGTGACCCAAGACCATGACATTGCACTCCAGCCTGGGCAACGAGAGCGAAACTCCATCCCAAAAAAAAAGGTGGAAAGGACTTAAAAGACTTTTGAAAATGAGATTTGTCAAATATTTCTTATTAGAGATGAAGAAAATAAGTGTGGACCCACACGTACCCTGTCTGAGTTCTCAGAGGTAGTTATGCTGCAGCAGGCTCATTGGTTTTCCTCTATGACATGCATTATTATTGTTTTTGATCATTTCAAGAGGTTTCTAGTCGATAGTGGGACAAAATTTCTAATTTGGGAAGCTAATTTTCTCTGCAAATCTTCTTTACATCTCTAGCTTATTAATACACCTCAGAAGTGTTACTGGAATTAGTGAGCATGATTTTGAAGAATATTTTGAGGTATGCCGGGAAAAATCATGTGAAGTATCAATTATTAGAAACTAAACAATCAATACTAGATATTGTAAAATTATATTTAAACTTCCATATGCCATAAATAAGTTATTATAATGTACAATCATTGTACTTTGTAAACTTGCATATATTTGAAAAAATAACATTTCAATATATAAAATGTAAATGTACAAAGGTAAGGAATGGAAAAAATAGGTGAAAATAATCAGGCTAAAAAAACAGTACAGTGTCATCCTCAGAAGACTATAAAAGGATTCTCAACCTCAAGAAACAGAAGAACTTGAACATGGAAATTACCTTCTTCTAGCTATACTGATTATGGTACATAATTTTAAAAGGCTTTAGAGAGAAGGGAAATGTTTTATTATGCATTCAGCAAAGTGTTATGGTGATGTTGCTTAACTATCAGCTATTTTTAAAATTCCTATAATCCTTCTATAGATGACAAAGTTACATAAATATGAAGGAAAAGAACAGGCCCTGCAAAGGTGATAATACAATTCTCTTTTCAGTGTAACATATTTCTAAGCACGCATCTGCTAATCATATTGATGCGCATTTAATGTTCTTTTACCTACACCTGTCAAAGTGGCTAAAGTAATCCTTCATAAGGAGATAATTTTTTTCTTGTAGGTGATTTTTTTCCACATAATACTCTAACATTTCTAATTCCATTTTTCTCAAAAAAGTTTACATGATATACATATACAGTTACTAAAACTTTGGCTGCATAAATAATTTAAATGGACTTTACTTCAAAGATAATATTTACTTTGAAAGTTGTAAACCTTTGAATCATCAATTAATTAGAATTATCATATATTCTTTATAAATAAAGTTTTTTGTCCCTACATATTTATGATTTGGAAATTTTCACCTGAAAAATTTCATTTTCATTTGGATGCCTTGTCTTTAGTATAAAATTCCATATTTCAATTTCAATATAATTTTTGATTGATTTTTACCTGAAATTATGATAAAATAAGAAAAGTGAAAAATACAGATAAACTTTAAATACAATGTTATTTGTGCTTAATAATAAAATCAAGAAAATAAGATATCTAAAATAATTATAACTATTTAAATAAAGTATCACATAATGGGCAAAATATTCTTCTGGCTAGTCAGATGATTTTGACAGGTTGTTTACAGGTTCTGAAGTTCAGTTTGCTCATCTCTAACATTAGGTTGAACTAGGTATGGCTTGTTTGGCTGAACTCTGTAAAGCTGGTCAAAAAAGTTGCATTTGGATTCTTCTTCCTGTTACGGTATACAATAGAATCCTTCCTGTTTCTACCATAAGATTCAGAACACAGTCTCTGACCTTTCTGAATAATTTCCAAGTCTCCTTGTTCTCCTGAAGCCTTCTATAAATGGCTCTACCATGCACCCTGTTTGTCAACACCAAACTCAAAGTATACCTAATGTCATCCCTTCCTTTACCATCTTCCTATCTGTATACAATCTGTCACTCAACCATTTCAAACTTGAGAAATCTCTCTATTGCATCCATTCTGCTCATTCTCTATAATAACCACACTAGGTCAAACCACAGCCAAACCCATCAGTTCAATATTTTGATGGGTCCCTAATGTGTCTGCATATTTCCACTTCCCCCTTCTACCATCTGTTCTCTAGAAAGCAAAGACAGTAATCACCAAAAAAAGAAAAAGAAAAACAGGATTGGAATTACATCAGGTCACTGCCCTAGATAAATCTTCCAGAAGCTTCCCAATACTTGTGCAAGAAAGCTCACACCCCATATTCTGACCCCCTAACTCTAAATGTGTGTATAACCTCATGTCATGCATCCCTCACTTACTATGCTCCAGCCACCATGGACTTCTATTACGCATACACACTGAACATTCTCCTGCGAGAAGGCCTTGTTGTGTGTTCTTTTGGTTGCCTGGAATTCTCTTGTCATCTTCTCCTCTTTCAGGCCTGAGCTTAATTTCCTCAAAGTGGCCTTTCTTGATCCCACCTTTTCTCACTTCATCTTCAACCTCTTTTAAAAATCCTCAATCTGATTTTTCTTCATAACATTTATTATAATATGTCAATATCTTGTCTAGTTATGTGATTACTAACTTATACTGAGGAGAGCCTTTTGAAGAATATCTCAATAGGCCAAGTTTCTACTCCTTTGTCCTCATCCCTCAGTTCCCAGCACTTGGCATGGGATCGAGTACAACAAACACTTACTAACTGGATAATGAACTGCATATAAGATAAAATCAAATAAACCTTGGGGAATTGCAGGCATGTTCCCTTACTCTTGTACTCTTACGCATAAAGTGAAAATATATTCATGTTATATAATAAAAATATGTCCAGCTATATTAGTACAAAAAAGGGTTATTTTTTATTCCTTATCCCATGTTGGTTTGGGTTTTCCAATAACCTAAAATGCAAATTTATATGCTGAAAGTTTATTAAGAAATACCCTTGGGATTAAAAGGAAGCAATATTGGGCAGAAGAAGGTTAGCTGTGATGCAATCTCAACACATTCTTCAACCAAACTTATAGCGTTCTTCAGAGGTGTCTGAATTGGGACATGGAGGGTGGGCTTCTGTACCTCACACATCAGTCAGTCACTGTGTAAAGGCTTCCCTGTAAAGGAACATGACCACGGGAATTTCTACAACCAAGAAATTTCCCATAGAAGGCTGACAGCTAAGGGCTCTCTGCCACAGTTCTCCCACCAGCTAGGAAAATCAGTCCTTCATTCATAAAGGATGTACAAGAAATATATCACAGAGGCCAATGTAATCAGGCTGCAATTATCTTCAAGTCATAATTGAAACAGAGTGGCTGTTTTCTTCTGCCAGCCATATTAGCTCACAAATAAAGAACAATATAAAGTGATAGACAAAAATCTGGGGCGATAATGGGAAAACTTTGTTATATTCCTGGGGTTGCTGTTAAATATTTAGGTAATAGATGTAATACATAGATAAACGTTTAGACCATGGGCCCATCTAAAAAATTAAAATGCTCAGATTAGCTGAATTTAATCCAATGAAGTACTATTTTTAAGACTCTTGATGCAGACAGATCTATTTTGTCTGTAATTAGCTTAATTAAATTGTTATATCCTTTTTATTATTTTATTGTATTTGTAGCTAGCAATCTATTATTAAAGGAGAAGATACAACTCTTGAGAATGTGGTGGTATTTCCTATGTACAGATTATCCTCCCCTGAGTGGCAACAAAATGAACTAAAATATTCGCCAAATCAAGAAAACAACTTTACTAAGAAACAAGGAAATAAAATAGTCTCATATAAACTCCAAAAATAATGACCAAATACTATTCACTTGGACACATGAGAAAGCAAAGGTTGGATGTGGAAACTTTTGTTAGTGACCTCATGCTTCTCCCTATATGTTTTTAAGATTCTCTCTTAAACTTTGATGCTTAATAAATTTCCTAAAATTTGTCAGAGTAATTGTTTATTAGGCTTCATTTCAGAATACTTGATGTCAAAAGACAAATGAAAAGATGTTGACAAAGCCTTAATATGAGAACAAAATATTCTATGCCAAGTGCAGTTGACATTTATATATGCCCAGATCATGGAAAAACATTGCTTAATAAAAATAAAATTCTGGAAGTCTATTAACCATGTATCCCTCTCCCTCAAAGTGTCCACTAGAAGATGACTTTATTTTGATAGAGCAAAATAAATAACTCACAATAAATGTGTTAGGATGAACGTACTGATGTTAATACTGTATTGGTAAATAGAATTAAGTCCCTTTTAAAAGAAAAATTATACTTAGAGGTATAAAACAGGATATAAGTTGACAGGCTCAATAATCTGTGGTCAAGACTTCAGTACGTATTTATACCCAATTAAGAGGCAAAGAAGAGGTATGTGTATAAGCTTCCTTCACTTTACAAATAATGATCATTCGTATGATGAAACTGAGAAATATGCATTTAAACATATGATTGAAAAGTGTAAAACTATTAAAATTATTTTTAAAATCCTATAATCTTTTAAAATTACTGGGAAATAGAAAAAAAATGACATATCAATAAAACAATATGACAAATATGGAGTCATATAAAATAGAAAGAAACTATTAAAAATAGGGGAAAAAACATTCATACATCAGAAATGGAAAAAATACCTATTACAAACAATAATTGGGGGAAAATATGAAAAACAGATCATTAAAGTGTGTTATGAAAAACACAAAAGCACACACAAAGCACAGCAAGTATATACTATAGACCCAGTAAGAGTGCCTAAAGCAGAAAGTAAAATGATAGCAAAAAATACACCCTGGGAAAGAAACAAGAGAAGAAACTAGGAATTGAAATTGTGGTATCAGAGTTAGGAAACCTTAATATTGAAAGATATAGTTTACAATAAATATATAATATTTAGAAATCTTTATGTCCCAAATAAGATACTGTAGAAATACATAAAACTTGGACAAATTCAAGAAGTACAAAGTGAAATAAGCATGACCGTACAGAGACTTGAAATCGCCTCTGACAAAGTAAAAAGTCCCGTAAATAAAGTAGAAATGATCCTGTAATAATAACATCAGTAAGAATGACCAAGCAACTATATAGTAAAATCTATACTTTATAGGATCTATGTTTCCTAAGTATTCATAGCATAATTATGAAAACTACCACTGTGTTAGGCCACAAAAACGACAATAATTTCCCGAATAAGTAAGAACATTTGTAGAACATACAGGATTATGATGTATTCAGTAAGAGCACATGTCTGTTTGTGCCCACAAATTTACATAAGGAGGAGATGGCCACCCGGGCTCACGACGTGTTATGTCTTTATGGGTTACAGTTACTATAACTTAGCTGATGACACAGGCTATGATACTTGACCAAGCCCAAATGGCAGCAAAGGAAAATAAGGTGTCTTAGGGAACCGATTGTAGGAATTAGAAAAGAATAAATTTGTTCATGAATTCTCTGCCACAAAAGCTGGATGGAGAAGAAATTTTAGTTTGATATATGCAAAACAACTGACACCACAATCCCTTCTAATCCAACCATCCTACTGGCAGGGTGTGTACTGGGGAAATTAACAACGCCAAGTGAATTCAAAGAATTTGACTAAATTAACACTGGGAGTTCATCTGCAACATGGAGCCCTCTTAATTAAACGGAACACCAGAAGAAGGAAAATTTCTCCTCTTCTAGACACCATTGTGGCACAGCAGAAACTCTGGATAAAAGTACGTAGAGTTACAAGACACTGTTATTGTTTGTGACTCAGGTTGGCCCATCTATTCTGCCTAAAATAGTCTTCAGAGGAGGTGACATCGAGACTTTTTTTGTGGCAATTATAGCAAGTTCTGAAATTTTGAATGATAAACTTATGTGGAAAAAAATTTTTGAACTGGGCTTATTACTGGGAAAATTAAATCTTATTTTATTAAATTACACAACACAAGAAAATCATTAGTGATCAGTATTTCACATTTTATGAAAAGGCATTAGCAGAAACTAAAAAGTTAATTTTTATTGGAATTAAGAAGAAATGAAACCTAATACCTTAGCCATTAATCAAGAATAAATTGAGAGAGTCCAAAAGTGTTTCTCTGACTTTTTATTTCAATCGCAGTGGCTTTGAATATTTACTTTCAATGAAGACAAGCTAGTTCATGGATATAAAATGAGTTTATTAAACAAGTATCACTTTAATTTGTTCCTGGAATATATTATGTGAGCTTCTGGTGGCTGATTCATCCTGCTTATTATGTTTTATTCATGCTAAAATTAAGATGAGTTTCATTTTATACAGCACAAAAGGTTGGTAGTTGGGGGAACTGTTAATGCATAGCAGGTGGCAGGGAAAGCTAGTGAGAATTAAGAAAGAGTGTACCAAAGAGGCACTTAATGTTTAATGAAAGCCAAACTGTTGATAATTATAAAAGGACTCAGTCATATTTAAAAATGTATATTTCACTTAAAAACATTTCCTCAATTAATCTATTATGACCTTTAAACTTTGGTTCCAGGTTAAATGATCAGCTCTCACCTGGGTACACTTAGCATAACCTCTGTACTTGATGAGTAAAATGCTCCTATTAAAGGCCATTCTTACTCTATAAACATCTTTTGAAATACTTCTTTATTCATATAACTCTCCACCCATCAACTCTTAAGAATGTCTTATTCATCTTCCTATCTACAGTGTCTAAATAAAAATATGTAAAGAATGAATGATCTAAGCTATTTTTATTTATATTTCTCCCACCGTAAATATGCAAAGACTGTATACGCAAACAGTAACTTAAAAGTCTACAGTTCAGAGTTGTACTTTGTAACTTCATGTATTGCCACATAGAACTCAATTTTTAATATGCTCATCAGTTTTGCCTCCTCACTGTTAGAATTCAGAATTTATTATTTTGTAAATAGCAAAGTGTGTCCTGGCTCTAACAACCTTGAAATTTTTGAACTATATTGAGAGGTACCTGGAGCAGAAACAACTATTTAACAGCCATATATTATTTCAGTTTAGCAAGAGGTGGACACAAATTCAAATGTAAGAAATAGCATTCCTTGGTTTTATGAAAAGTGCAAAAAATCAATCATTTCTTTACACATATGTGAAGCAAATATGACCCATTATCTTGAGAGAAACTAGAATATCCTGATTGCAGATACTTTAATGCAAAAATCCAGCTGTGAAGGAAATTCAAATTGCTGTTCAATCGTTTTAAAAGAGTTATGGTTCTATAGATATTGCAGCTTCTTTAGGGAAAGTGTTTGTGTTCTCGTGTGGTAGTAGATATGATGAACTGTGGGTGGTTCTCAAGTACTTGTGAACTAGAGTCATTAGTCAGAAATAAGGAATGAGGAGAAAGAGCACTGGAGACAAGACGTAGAGCATTGATCTTCCTTCTCAGGTAGAGAGATTATGAGAAAATGAACCCCAGCATGGCAAAGTTCCACCAGGTTTGGATGCTTGATGTACTAGATGTGGTTTCATTAAATGAGTATGATTTCACAGGTTTGTGGCCTTGCCAGTTGGGATATGGTTGTAGTGTGTAGAGTAAGATTTATCTTAAAGACAGATCATATTTTCTTCTTTAAATCTTCTTAAGAAAAGACTGATCCCCAGAAAGGAGATGAGAATCAGGGAGGAAGGACTTTGACGAGCAGAAAAACAGGTTTTCAACTTTGTTTGGCCTCAAATGGTGGTGCCCCAAGAATTTCAAAGCCTTTAATTAGTAAAGTTAATCTCAACCCTGCCAGACGAAGCAGTATTTTAATTCAGCATTGCAACTTCTTAGTAAACATCCACTCACTTCATTTACTGAGTAAAATGGTCCTATTAAATACACTCTTACAGCAATATGTACCTGGATTCTAAGCTTTGTTCTCAACTAAGTTCAAATGATTGCTTAGTATCTAGGTCCCCAATTAGACTGTAGATATTTTTCAAAGAAAAAACTAAAACCAGAAATACTTTTTAAAAATAGCCGTAGCTACTTAATTAATGTGTTAATCTCTGTTAGTTTGTTTGATGGATTATATTTGCAAGTAGTACTTGTAATTAGCAAAAGGTCTTCAGAAGACATCTGTTAACTGCATATTTCTGTAACAGAATTGTGTCTTTTAAGAATTTTCCTCTACAGTCCAAATGTTTTTTAATAATGTTTTGCCCATATCTTTATAGAAAAATTTCCCCCTATGAAATCTTATAAACCTAAGGTAATCCATTATGAAATGAAATCAATATGAGATTGGGTCATGATAAATCTGAGATGAAGGGGCAGGTTTCTGTCAGTTAAGTGCTTAACCTTTCTAGCCTCCATGACTCCCTGGAGCTATTTTTCACTTAAAAGCATCATTAACCTAATAGTTAAGCAATGATAATATAAGATGTAGTGAACTACTTGTAGAGGCTTTCAATCTTTTGTCGTTGCTTATCTGATTTTTAATATTACAGAAACATCAACAAAAAAGTCTTCAACAAACACGTTAACATCATTTCTTTAAAGATGGCAATATTTTAATGATAATATTAATAAGAGACATTACTACAAACAGCATTCTAACTTCCAAAACATTAAAAATGTTTCCTGTGTCTTACCATTTTTAACCTTGCAGCACTTCTGGGAGATTTGGAAGACCCTATTCTTGCTGTGCAGTAACTTCAAGTTCAGTTAGAAGAAATGGCTCAATAATGCTGATTCATTCTGCATCTCTATTCTATACTTTCTAGTTTAAGGCATTATCAAAAAGTATTAAGTATTCACTTAAATAAAATATTTTACTGGTTTGAAGTAACGAAAGGAATAAATATCTGTCACTCTCATCTTACAATAAATAGAGCAGGAAAAAGCAAATATGATCATGAAAGATTATTGCATGCTTCTTTGAAAGTATCAAGCAATCTGCTAGAACATTCCTCAAAGAACTCTAAGGTTAACACGAACTGGTTAAGTCATTCATTCATGCATTCATCTTTTCAAGAATTATGTTTAAGTATCCACTAAAAAGAGTCAGACATCAGACTAATTAAAATATGAACTCAGCAACTGCCCCTTCTTTCAGACTATGTTATGCAAAACTGCTTTTTCATTGAAATGATGGGATGTTAATTTGAATCATGTTTGACAATATCTAGAATATTGAGCTTGAGAAACATTAAAATAACCACTTAGGAAGACCGTTTCTTTTTTTAGTTTTTATAAACATGACTGGAAAAACTCAATAACATTTTAAAAATAGACTTCAGTCATGAGTAATTGCAACCTTGCCACTTAAAAGTGGAATGCTCTCAGGAAAGTTGCTTAACTTCTTTGAAGTTCAATTTTCCATGTGTAAGCAGATTAAAAATACCCGTCTCTTAGGTTGTGGTAAAGATTAAATGAAGTATATGTAAGATTCTAAATACACAGATTTAGTATATAAAACTACCTTGATAATTAGTTTTTTGTTTCCTGGTTATCTATTGATGTATATTAGCCACCTTAAAATTTGTGGCATAAAATAGCAAACATTTTAGGATGCTCATAGTTCTGAGGGTCAGGTGTGTAGATGGGGTACAGAGAGGAAGGCTAATCTGCCCACAAACTCTGGGGCCTCAGCTGGGAGTAGGTGGAATTGTCTAGAGTTGTCTTCATTAACTTGCCTGGACCCTAGGTTGGAATTACTCAAAGACTAGAACTATAAACAGGAACACTTATACGTATTCTCTTTGTGTGGCTTGGGCTTCCTACAGCATGACGGTTGTCTCCCAGTAGCACACACCCAAGACAAACCATTCCGGGAGCAAACATTCCAGGATAACCAGTTGGCTAAGTCATAAAAGGCTTATGACTTAGCCTCAGATGACAGGCTGTGTCACTTTCTTCTCAGCCAGCTCAAGTCTGCTGAGATTTCCACGGGTAGGCAACATAGACTATTGATAAAATGAAAAAAGTTCTAAAAAGTTTGTGGAGGCTATTTTATAAAAATCACCAAAGTTCCCATTCTCCACCATAAATTAAACATGCTGACTATTGGCAGTACTTGCTGAACTAGGGAGTATTCTGCAACTATGTGAGGACATCTTCATTGTAAGAAGTTGGATCAAGACATCCTAGGTAATGTGATTCCTGATTTTGAGCTACTGAGGAGTGATTTCAAGCTGCTTTAAAAGGGAAGTTGTTTGCTCTTTAGATGGAGATGTTTTGCATTTTATTTTCAGTAAGTTTTTTCCATTGGAATTTTGGGTAGTAAAAATTAATTTTGTTTATATTATGTAACTGTACATGGGGTCTTTCTTAGCATCCACCACACGTACTTCTATAAATAATTTGTAAGAAAGTAAGTTCTGCTCTGTGAATGTCACTATCAATTTCTGTAATGTTCACCATGTTAGAATGCCAAATATTGTGCTAAAACATAAAAATACATTTTCAAATCCTAACAATTCAGTTAGCACAATAAAATTATGCATTCCATGTAACACATGTCAACTTTTTATTTCTTAAGAAAAAAATATGAAACTTTCATATTTAAAAATATTTACCTAAAGTATCATTGAATAAAAATCCTTGCTATACATTTTTAAGTATAATTTGAAAATTACTTATATCAATCTCATCATCTTTTAATTATTTTATGCTTGTATCATGGTGAACTAGTTGACTTCCTTCTGAAAGGCACATTTGGTGTGATTGGCTAGTTCCATTCCGTCCTACACTCCAGTGATAGGAAAAGGCTCAAATGATGAGCATATGGTGCAAGTGTCACCAACTGCTGAAGAGAACTTTTGGATGTCTTAGACTTTTCTACTTGGAATGCAAAGCTGCTACTACATGATACAAAGTAGTAGCTAAATAATCCCTTTCTTCTCATTATTTTACTCTTGCTCCTTTTCTTCATCTCCCTTTATCTGTTTTGTGCTGTTTGGATTTGTTTTGATTCTATCTGAAATAGTGGTAAACAGCTGTCATCTTTTTCAAGGACTGTCACTTTCTGACAATTTGGTAATGTAAGAAAGTATGAGACTGATGAAATTTTTTAACCTGACATGACTAATCATGGCTTTCCTCTGATCATTAGCTTCTAAAAGCAACAGGACTTCTTGTTTGGATTAATTAGAATGTCATATTAATATGCTGAAATGCCCAGCAGCAGATCACTTTGATGTTGACCATTGTTGTTAAAGGTGAGTGGGGACAGCAGTGGAGAGTGGTGAGGGATGCCTAGACCTTAATGCTTTACTAAAGATATTAAAGCCAGAAAAAAAGTTTCCTTAAATTATTCATTTATTCTGACTCAACCTGCTGTTTGAAAATGGCATTTGATCTGCTGCTTTATTCCCTAGGTTTTCCCAGACAAACGACACAGGAATTGCTCCTGTTCAGGCTGTTTCTTCTCTTTTGTTCACAATTCTGAGTTTGCTTATTTGAAAAGTGTGGGTTACAGCTTATATGAGAATTAAGATTATACATATCTTTTTCTAAAGCCTAACATCCTACAAAAGAACCATTTTTAAATATGCATTAAATTTCTTAGAATTTGACTAAACACAGTTTACACACACAGTAAACAACACGGTTTACATCAGAGTGCTATGTGATCATGAAGCTTACCAACAGCAATATTCAGTAGGTGCCACTTTGCTAGAGGCTGGCTGGTTGAGTGTGTACTTCCAGGGGGTGGGTTCATTCAAAACTGAGCGATACACAGCTCCTGCCCTCTAGCGCAGTCAGGTGGGAGAGAGTGGAGATACAGCAAGTTATCAGTTACACCTAAAACTGTAGATAGAAGCTAATACTGTACATCTTGAAAAAACTTTAAGTTTTTTAAGAGTAAGAGAGACACAATATTTGATCTGAAAGCTAGAAAGATTATTCCAGAAGCATGATGTGGTATGCACTGATGTAAATTTGGGACATGGGGAGGGAACTGATTAAATGGTTCCTGGGTTAGACCTGGAGTGGAGAATATAAATTATAATCAAGTGTACAGAAGTAGAAATAAAAGTCTGAAATAAAACTTGTTAAAGTCATTGATGGCATATGGGGACTGATTATAGAAGTTGACTTTCTAACATACGGCATAAAAGGAACTAAAGTTTGCCTAAAATGATGGAGTGGAATGGATGTTGACTCTGAAGAACTGAAAACCCTAGCATCCTATGTGATCAAATATGTGATCTTGAAAAGACAGTTTGAGGGCTTTAATTCTTTCCTGTCAAAAATATCAGTGAATAAATATTTTTAAATAAAATTTTCAGAATATAGAGTTTGGGAGAAGATTTGAAAGATACTGAAGTTACACTAAGCACACAGCCATGTACAGTGGTCCTTAGGGTTTCAGATTAAAGTTTGTGGGAGAGAAGAGATTTCCAGATGGAGGAAGTGCATGGCCCTGGGGCAGGGATCCAGTAAGATGTGAGGCTGGGATGTGTCATCACTGTGATAAACAGAGTTGCCTTTACCCTCGTAGTAATGAATGATGTGAGGCTGGGATGCCTCGTCACTGTGATAAACAGAGTTGCCTTTACCCTCATAGTAATGAATGCCTTTGAAGAATTTTTAAACAGCTGTCACTTTAGAGAACAAACAGGTTAAAAGAGGAAGCAGGGAGATCCAAGAAGCTATGACAACAGTGCCACTGAGAGTAAAATAATAAGTTTTTAAAAAAGTAGGTAAAGAACAGTCACTCTCCACAAACAAAAAAGGTTTGTAAAATTCATCTTTAAAATTACTTATCCATTGTCAGAAATGGTGAATATCATTAGAGTTACAGTGAAAAAAAGTTCAATGTTCATGTTTTGAAAATGTCCAACTCTAATGTTATACTAATAACAACAATTACAATAACAATTACAACTTCGATTTATTGAGTACAAACTGTGTTCCAAGACTTACCTAAGTACTCTTCATTTATGTCTTGTACCAACACAATGAGAATTTTATTAGCTAAGTTTTATATCTGAGAGGAGTTGAGCTCAGAGAGGTTTAGAAACTCGACCAGTGTCACCCAGCTAGAAAGTTGTCAGCTAGACCCCTCTGAATTGCAGGCTTAACTCTGAACGTTGGTACTAACATCTGCACTATTTTCTTTCTCCTTTGACTTAATGACATTATTCCCTAATTCATTTTAACCCATTTATAGAGCAGATGTCAATTTTCAGAATTTACAAATAAGTTTACATCTCATTGATTGCTTTTTATGTTGCCTATTACCTGGGGACTCTGGGGGAGATCTCTTAATTTATTGATAACATATTAAATGATACTTTATAACGAGTATTTACTCATGAGATGTTTCCCTAAGGTAAACAAATTCCATCCCAAGTGGTAGATCCTTAGAGACTTAAGATAAAAAGCTGACTGAGTTGAGCATGCTCGTGCCTTCATGTATTTTTCCTCACATATAGATTTTTTTAGATCATAGAATCAATCTACTTCTGGGCCTATAGAAGTCTACCCATTAAGGACAAATTCTATACTCTACTATGATAATCAATCTGGTTAGTTCATGCATCATGATGCATACTTAGAAAGAAAAAATAAAAATAAATTTAGCTATAATGGCTTTTTGTTATTATTGAAATCTAGCTTGCTTCGAAATGATCTCAAATGACTAATGAGTCATTCACTTTAAAAGCATAGCCTAGATAAACAATAAACAAGAGTATCCTAAACTTACTTCATTAAAAAAAAAATCGGATGACTGCAAGATAACCATTTTGAAAATAAAGATGAGTGATGAAATGCCATGTTAGAGTTCTCTTTTTGTTTATCTTAACAGTTAAATAAACTTTAGCAGGTAGTAATCAAAATTTATTGGGACTGGATTTTTAAAATTATTTTGAGGGTTAAGTTTTTAATCTGAAAAAACAGAATTTTTTCAGCAAAAAGCAATTAAAAAAATTAGAGGTAGCTTCTGCTGACATCATGTTTAGCAGCAATTTTCTGTTATATATCAGTTTGGGGTCAGCAAAAATATAAATATAGTCCTTCTTTTAGTTGCTTGGGCCATAGTTCATGTTGGCTAGCACAAAGCAGGATTTTTTTTCAATTCATCTGTATTCAGAGCTCCCACATGGTTATTTACAAATCCCTACATATCTATTACAGTGTGTACAGTCCCAATACTCATCCGTACCCATACATACTTCCAATCATATCTCTGTGGGTGAAATTCATTGCTAGAAAAGGGGAAATGTTACATAAAATATTTATAGTATGCTTTTTAAAGTAGGCATCTAGAAAGTTTTAATTATACAAAGTTTTCAGAATTACTTCATAGGTTCACAAGGCAAACACCCTCACAAAGTGTACTGTATAAGAAAAGTAGCTATACTTAAAGTAGACAATTATGTTTTATGAAATTTATGTAAGATGATACCCATGAATTCGTTATTTCTGGCATAAGGAATGAATTCATAATAATATTTTCCTAAGAAGCAGTGTTTTAAAAATGAATGAAAACAATCATTGAAATCCAAAATAAATTCACATATATTACTTTTGTTACTCCTTCATTTCTATAAATGTATGAAATACTTGTATAATTTTGTTACAGGGATATATTGCACAGTGTGACATCAGGGCTTTTAGGGTATTCAGCACTTGAGTCATGTACGTTGTCTGAGTAGTTTCTCATCATTGGCTTCTAGCACCACTTCACCCACCTGAGTCTCCAGTGTCTATTATTCCACACTCTACGTTCATGTGGACACATTATTTGGCTCCCATTTATAACTGAGAACATGTGGTATTTGTCTCTGTTTCTGACCTCTTTCACTTAAGATAATGGCCTCCAATTCAATCCATGTTGCTACAAAAGACAAGATTCCATGTTTTATCATTGAGTAATGACATGGTTTGGCTGTGTCCCCACACAAATCTCATCTTGAATTCCCATGTGTTGTGGGAGGGACCTGGTAGAAGGTAATTGAATCATGGGGGCGGGTCTTTCCCATGCTGTTCTCGTGATCACTAATAAATCTCATGAGATCTGATGGTTTTAAAAAGGGGAGTTTCCATACACAATCTCTCTTATCTGTCACCATGTGAGATGTGTCTTTCACCTTCCACTATGATTGTGAGGCCTCTCCAGCCATGTGGAACTGTAAGTCCAATAAACCCCTTTCTCTTGTAAATTGCCCAGTCTCAGGTATGTCTTTATCAGCAGTGTGAAAATGGACTAATATAAGTAATATTTCATTGTGTAAATATACCACATTTTCTTTATCCAATCATCCATTAATGGATACAGGTTGATTTTAGATTTTTGCTATTGTGCAAAGTGCTATAATAAACATACAAGTACAGGTGTATTTTTGGTATAATGATTTCTTTTCCTTTGAGGATATACTCAGTATTGGGGTTGCTGGATGAAATTAAAAGATATATTTTAAATAATATGTGTTAGTGTGTGTATGATATTTTAAATCTAGAAAGTTAGATGTATTGTCTCATCTTAAAATCTGCCAAAAGAGCCAAGCTTTAATTTGAGAAAAAAATATAATACATCACATTCTATATTGCTTACTATATCCTGGCACTGGTCAAAATGTTTTACATATATATCAACTTATTTAACCGAACCAGGATCATAATCTTTCAACAACAGCTAAATAATTTTAACAACCAAGCAGCTGATATAGAAATAACTGTTTATAGATGGAACTACTGAGTTTACTCACAGAAGTAGATGTTTGCCAAATATTGGTTTGGTGAAAGCATAGCTGTGATATGACACGTGTGAAGGAATAAAAGGTACTTGCATTTGGAAATCAATGTAAGGATACTGAAGCGTCATTGAGATTTTCACTGGCATTATAATTTTTTTCAAGTATCTGATCATAATACTATGCATGCTTCTTTTTATGAGCTCTCTTCTCACTATACCACTATAATGTTAGCAGAAGGAGTGTGGGTGAATCTATCTCCTGCTACTAAATCAACTGAAAGAGTTACATCTGGCTACCTACCGCAAATTAGAAATTCAGTAGAAAGAAGCTTAATCTGATGGCTCCACCATGAAAATTAACAGGTTAAGAAGGTGTATGTACATCTGTGTATCTGTCATAAATAATGACAAAATGCTTTGAAATATCTACCAAAGGAAAATAGAATTAATTTATGATTGGGATACTTTATTTATATTAATTAATATGATAATTATTTTAAGCAGCATTATTTGATGCAAATCAATTATAAATAGAAATCAAAAAGTAAAATAAAATATTCCTATGAGGAAAATAAAATATAATTAGATTTCTTTACAGAAACTGCACTTCATACATAGCCCATTTTTAATCATAATAAGGATGTAGGTTTAGTCAAAACTTTAACCATGTTAAAAGTTAATTCTACCAACTGATTTGTGAGATATTGAGCATAAGACTGCCTCAGTGTGTACATATTCCCAACCATTCCACTTTCATCAGTCCTCATTTTTACTCATAAAATCATGAGGATTACTGTAACATTTTCAACCTAAAAGGCATAAACCTCAAAATAATAACCCATTTATTTAAAAAATTTTAATTGCAAAATAAGTTTAATTTAAAGTATAATAGAGATAAAAGATATCATCAAATATTGAGCCTACAGATTATGAAATATTGATGCACTGTCCTTAGAATAGTATTATAAAGAGATCACCGTGACTAGCAGGCATGCATTCTGTGCTCAATCCTTGGCATCACATACCAGCTTTAGTTGCTGAACAAGAGTTAGCTGTGACACACCCAACAGACAATCAATACTCTTTAATAGCAACCATTATAGGTTCCATGTCTTAAACTAAATCATCCACAAATATGTTCGCTAGAGAGGCTTTTAAAAATCCAAACCATTGACTGCTAAAAGTCATTTGCCAGGTCTTGCAAAGGCTATACAATATGGTGACTAAGGAGCTGTACACTAGTTTGAATTTATCCCTACAGTCTGTTTAAATTACATCATCTTTCTATTTCTCTTTTTTTAATTATTATTATTATACTTTAAGATTTAGGGTACATGTGCACAATGTGCAGGTTAGTTACATATGTATACATGTGCCATGCTGGTGTGCTGCATCCACTAACTAGTCATCTAGCATTAGGTATATCTCCCAATGCTATCCCTCCCCCTGCCCCCAACCCCACAACAGTCCCCAGGGTGTGATGTTCCCCTACTTGTGTCCATGTGTTCTCATTGTTCAATTCCCACCTATGAGTGAGAATATGTGGTGTTTGGTTTTTTGTTCTTGCGATAGTTTACTGAGAATGATGATTTCCAATTTCATCCATGTCCCTACAAAGGACATGAACTCATCATTTTTTATGGCTGCATAGTATTCCTTGGTGTATATGTGCCACATTTTCTTCATCCAGTCTATCATTGTTGGACATTTGGGTTGGTTCCAAGTCTTTGCTATTGTGAATAGTGTCGCAATAAACATACGTGTGCATGTGTCTTCATAGCAGCATGATTTATAGTCCTTTGGATATATACCCAGTAATGGGATGGCTGGGTCAAATGGTATTTCTAGTTCTAGATCCCTGAGGAATCGCCACACCGACTTCCACAATAGTTGAATTAGTTTACAGTCCCACCAACAGTGTAAAAGTGTTCCTATTTCTCCACATCCTCTCCAGCACCTGTTGTTTCCTGACTTTTTAATGATTGCCATTCTAACTGGTGTGAGATGGTAACTCATTGTGGTTTTGATTTGCATTTCTCTGATGACCAGTGATGGCGAGCATTTTTTCATGTGTTTTTTGGCTGCATAAATGTCTTCTTTTGAGAAGTGTCTGTTCATGTCCTTCACCCACTTGTTGATGGGGTTGTTTGTTTTTTTCTTGTAAATTTGTTGGAGTTCATTGTAGATTCTGGATATTAGCCCTTTGTCAGATGAGTAGGTTGCGAAAATTTTCTCCCATTTTGTAGGTTGCCTGTTCACTCTGATGGTAGTTTCTTTTGCTGTGCAAAAGCTCTTTAGTTTAATTAGATCCCATTTGTCAACTTTGGCTTTTGTTGCCATTGCTTTTGGTGTTTTAGACATGAAGTCCTTGCCCATGCCTATGTCCTGAACGGTAATGCCTAGGTTTTCTTCTAGGGTTTTTATGGTTTTAGGTCTAATGTTTAAGTCTTTAATCCATCTTGAATTGATTTTTGTATAAGGTGTAAGGAAGGGATCCAGTTTCAGCTTTCTACATATGGCTAGCCAGTTTTCCCAGCACCATTTATTAAATAGGGAATCCTTTCTCCATTTCTTGCTTTTCTCAGGTTTGTCAAAGATCAGATAGTTGTAGATATGCAGCATTATTTCTGAGGGCTCTGTTCTGTTCCATTGATCTATATCTCTGTTTTGGTACCAGTACCATGCTGTTTTGGTTACTCTAGCCTTGCAGTATAGTTTGAAGTCAGGTAGTGTGATGCCTCCAGCTTTGTTCTTTTGGTTTAGGATTGACTTGGTGATGCGGGCTCTTTTTTGGTTCCATATGAACTTTAAAGTAGTTCTTTGAAACCAATGAGAACAAAAACACAACATACCAGAATCTCTGGGACACATTCAAAGCAGTGTGTAGAGGGAAATTTATAGCACTAAATGCCCACAAGAGAAAGCAGGAAAGATGCAAAATTCACACCCTAACATCACAATTAAAAGAACTAGAAAAGCAAGAGCAAACATATTCAAAAGCTAGCAGAAGGCAAGAAATAACTAAAATCAGAGCAGAACTGAAGGAAATAGAGACACAAAAAACCCTTCAAAAAAATCAATGAATCCAGGAGCTGGTTTTTTGAAAGGATCAACAAAATTGATAGACCGCTAGCAAGACTAATAAAGAAAAAAAGAGAGAAGAATCAAATAGACGCAATAGAAAATGATCAAAGGGATATCACCACTGATCCCACGGAAATACAAACTAACAACGGAGTATACTACAAACACCTCTACGCAAATAAACTAGAAAATCTAGAAGAAATGGATAAATTCCTCAACACATACACTCTCCCAAGACTAAACCAGGAAGAAGTTGAATCTCTGAATAGACCAATAACAGGAGCTGAAATTGTGGCAATAATCAATAGCTTACCAACCAAAAAGAGTCCAGGACCAGATGGATTCACAGCCAAATTCTACCAGAGGTACAAGGAGGAACTGGTACCATTCCTTCTGAAACTATTCCAATCAATAGAAAAAGAGGGAATCCTCCCTAACTCATTTTATGAGGCCAGCATCATCCTGATACCAAAGCCGGGCAGAGACAAAACCAAAAAAGAGAATTTTAGACCAATATCCTTGATGAACATTGATGCAAAAATCCTCAATAAAATACTGGCAAACCAAATCCAGCAGCACATCAAAAAGCTTATCCACCATGATCAAGTGGGCTTCATCCCTGGGATGCAAGGCTGGTTCAATATATGAAAATCAATAAATGTAATCCAGCATATAAACAGAACCAAAGACAAAAACCACATGATTATCTCAATAGATGCAGAAAAGGCCTTTGACAAAATTCAACAACCCTTCATGCTAAAAACTCTCAATAAATTAGGTATTGATGGGACGTATCTCAAAATAATAAGAGCTATCTATGACAAACCCGCAGCCAATATCATACTGAATGGGCAAAAACTGGAAGCATTCCCTTTGAAAACTGGCACAAGACAGGGATGCCCTCTCTCACCACTCCTATTCAACATAGTGTTGGAAGTTCTGGCCAGGGCAATCAGGCAGGAGAAGGAAATAAAGGGTATTCAATTAGGAAAAGAGGAAGTCAAATTGTCCCTGTTTGCAGATGACATTATTGTATATCTACAAAACCCCATTGTCTCAGCCCAAAATCTCCTTATTCTGATAAGCGACTTCAGCAAAGTCTCAGGATATAAAATCAATGTGCAAAAGTCACAAGCATTCTTATACACCAATAACAGACAAACAGAGAGCCAAGTCATGAGTGAACTCCCATTCACAATTGCTTCAAAGAGAATAAAATACCTAGGAATCCAACTTACAAGGGAGAGGAAGGACCTCTTCAAGGAGAACTACAAACCACTGCTCAATGAAATAAAAGAGGATACAAACAAATGGAAGAACATTCCATGCTCATTCAATACCGTGAAAATGGCCATACTGACCAAGGTAATTTGTAGATTCAATGCCATCCCCATCAAGCTACCAATGACTATTTCTCTACTTCTCCATCAGTAAAATGGGCATAATCCCAGTACCTATCTCTCTGAAAAATCATGATATTACATTGAGTTAAAAATGCAGGAATTTTAAAATACTACTACTTTGTTAGCTGTTAATGATAGCTAAAATGATAGCTCAATTTTGAGTGGTGGTAGTATTCCCTCAAACTAATTCATTCTATTAGAAAAATAAACATCCACGTAAAGCAAAACCAGACTTGGAAGAAATATTGAATGCAGGTAGCTGATTGCTTAACTCGAATGCCTGAACACCCTTATCCCAATGCCTAAATTCAAGTCAAACTGTAGGATACATTTTTCTTTCTACCTGTGCTTCCTATCTCCCTTCCATCTTTCCCCATTCATGTATGACATATGTCCCCATTTTGATGAAGTAAACATTTTGTGCCTCAATTTCTCATTACAAAAACCGAGAAATTTTTAACTTTTTGTATAAAATTTAATGTAGAGTTGAAGGTGGGCTAGTAACAACAATATTAGGGGATTATTTTCTATTATCTCATCTTTCACTTTTTAAACGAGGGTCCAGAACTAATCAGGCTCTAAGAAACTGGCACTTCTAAAAATATATACAAATTTGGGAAAGATAACTTAGTTAAAAGGTTGTTGATTTGCATTGAGAAACAACCACCATAAGATCCAAAATGCCTGAGCATTCTGTCCCCTGCCAAATTGTAATCTCTTAGCTTTGGCCGCCATAATTGTCAAAGCACAAGGAATTGTAGTCTCTGTTTCTAAAAATGTCCAAGGTACCCACCTTTTCAAAAAAAAAAAAAAGTCTGAGCTCCTACTGTTGATTTAAATTCTTTTATAAATCTCTATCAAACTTTTCATGTTTACAGTTCTTATGCAATTATAAAACAAATCCAATACATGTATAACCACACAATCAATAAATTAAAATTAACAATTTATATCAAATGATAAATAATGTACTTTTGTGGGAATTAATTTGACAATGTTTGATTCAGTTACAAACAGAGATATAACAAAATGTGTTTAAAATATTAAAAGATGAATTGCTAACAATTGTTTTGAATTTTAAACTAAAAATCAATAGTTACTATAAAATTATTATTAAATGTTCTAATAATTGTACAGAATCCAGAGCAACTCTTTTCCGAGTTTACCGTATAGTAATGTGTGCTTATATCAGTGTTATATTAGATAGCATGCTGTAGGAAAGACATGATGGGCATTCATTAAACTAGCTCTGATTTAATTTGTCCTCTGTCATTTTGTGAATATAATCCAGGGACTACCTACTCCTTAACTTCTCAAATCTGTTTTCTCACCTATAAATAATAATTGCTACCTGAAAAAAATTGTGGGGCATATGAGATTTAATTAACACATGTTAATCATAGCACATGTCATAGTATTTAGTAGATATTTAGTAATTATTAGTCAAAGCCAATTTATTTTCCTTTGGATTAATAAAGATTTAAATATTTGCCATAGGTTGCATTATGCAATTATATTTACCCAAAATTTTGAGGAAATATAATTTTTTTACAACTTTCCCATATTTCTAGAAAAAGAAAAGGTAGCTTTTCAGAAATGGCACTAACATAATTGGTAGTTTTTCTTGATGAATATTTCTGAGACAGATTACAGAAGTTATATATTAAAAATAAATAACTTTAAGTAAAAGCCATGATCTGCGTTGCAGTGATCAAATAAGTTCTTTCATATATTCACAATGATTTATTTTCTCATGACAGAACTTTATAATGAAACTATCTTACTCTTGGAGATTTTAATAGTTTTTCAGCCTTAGAACTGTGGACATTGATTAATAACAGCAAAAGGATATTGAGTAAATAGTAATGCAAAAAGCATTGTACTTTCAGTATCATAAGAATCAGAAAGCTTATCCAATGTTAAGTTTTACTAATTATTCAAAGGAAACAATTAATCACGAGACAAAGAACAAACAAAAATGGGTTCAAGATGACGAACATAATTCTCTAGGCCTTTTCTTATGATATGAGGATACACCTGGCACAGATTAAAATATGAAGTTCTCCAGAACACATATGAAGTCACATCACATACACAGGAGGAGTAATTTTTGGTATAAAGTATAGTCATTTGTCTTCGGATAATCATGCCTCATAAATCTTTGAAATGCATGGCTGTTTGCTATTGACAATGCTAGAAAATCAGGCATATCTTGCCAAAAGTGTTTCCAAAATAAGAACTCTCCCACCAGCAAATATCATCAATTTGTTTGCCAGGATGACAGTCACTATTTTAGTCTCCAGGTACCAAATTCTGATTAAAGGAGAAAATGTATTGTATGCTTGCTGTTTAATTCTTTACTTTCTAGGATTATAAGATAAAAACAAAATTTGGCAAATAGTGGGCCCATTACCTGAATGAAGAGCGAAGTGTGAGGCTGTTGATAAATTGTGACCACTTGAATAGAGCAGAGTCAGGACAAATAACAGAGCAGAGATGAAGATACACCTGCACACAAGGCAAGCAGGCAACCAGGAATTGACATCATGCCAGAAATAGAAGTTGAGACAAAGAAGTGTATCTAAGCAGGCAGTAAATAAGAAAAACTAGAAGAACATAGGCATAGAGAGGAAAAAAAAAATCAAAGGATTTGAAGGAGTCAGACTGCAGGTCTAGATAGAGTCAGAAATCATTCAAGCCATCAGGGCATCGACGGCACCATAAGCAGCCATCTGTCGCTCTATATTCTCCAAGAGCAGAGGCCAGTATCAAGCAGGTGGGAGCAGATGTGCAATCATTGCAGCCTGGGAAGGAAGCTGTCTATGTAAAAACTGTACCTTTATGCCAAACCTTTCAACCAAATATTACACAATCAATAACCAAAAGGCTATACGATATACTGACAATAACCAATTAAAGTGAGCTTGAGGAGCTAAAAACAAAATATTCCTGGGTTCCTTCCTCCTGCTACTTGTTCCTTGCTCTTTATTTTATGCCTATATTTAACTCCCCACCTACTTTTTTGGTAAGATTTTAATGTCCTTCATAGAACTTTACTCATTATTTGATGTTGGTAGTAGATCCAACTTCTCTACCCTTCATTTTCTTTTTTTATATGGATTTTATTTCTCACTTTTAAGTTTAAGGTTACATGTGCAGATGTGCAGGTTTATTACATAGGTACATGTGTGTCATGGGGGTTTGCTGCACAGATCATCCCATCACCGAGGTTTTAAGCTCAGCAGTCATTAGCTATTTTTCCTGATGCTTTCCCTCCTCCTGCACCCCACTAACAGATCCTAGTGTGTGTTGTTCCTCACCCCATGTGTCCATGTGTTCTCATCATTTAGCTCCCACTTATAAGTGAGAACATGTGGTGTTTGGTTTTCTGTTGCTGCATTAGTTTGATAAAGATAATGGCCTCCAACTTTATCCATGTCCTTACAAAGGACATGATCTGGTTTGTTTTTACAGCTGCATAATATTTCATGGTGTATATGTATGATATTTTCTTCATCCAGTCTATCATTGATGGGCATTTAAGGTAATACTGGGCCTTTGTTATTGTGAATAGTGCTGCAATGATATACTTGTGCATGTATCTTTATAATAGAATAATTTTTATTCCTTTGGGAATTACCCAGTAATGGGACTGCTAGGTTGAACGGCATTTCTGACTTTATGTCTTTGAGTAATCGCCACACCATCATCCACAATGGCTGAATTAATTTACACTTCCAACAACAGTGTAAAAGAGTTCCTTTTTCTCCACAACCTCACTAGCATCTGTTATTTTTGGCTTTTTAATAATTGCCATTCTGAGTGGTGTTAAATGGTATCTCATTGTGGTTTTGATTTGCATTTCTCTAATGACGACTGATGAGCTTTTTTGCATATGTTTGTTGGCCACATCTATGTCTTCTTTTGAGAAGTGTCTGTTCATGTCCTTTGCCCACTTTTTAATGAGGTTATTTGTCTTTTCTTGTAAATTTGTTTGAGTTCTTTATAGATGCTGGATACTAAACTTTTGCTAGAAGGATTGATGGCAAAAATTTTCTCCCTTACTGTAGGTTGTCTGTTTACTCTGTTGATAGTTGTTTTGTGTGTGTGTGTGTGTGTGTGTGTGTGTGGGTGTGTGCATGCGCTGTGAAGAAACACTTTAGTTTAATTGGGTCCTATTTGTCAACTTTTGCTTTTTTGTAATTGCTTTTGGCATCTTGGTCATGAAATCTTTGTCAGTGTCTGTGTCCTGAATCATGTTGCCTAGGTTTTCTTCTAGGGTTTTTATAGTTTGGCATTTCACATTTAAGTCTTTATTCCATCTTGGATTGATTTTTTATATGGTGTAAAGAAGGGGTCCAGTTCCAATTTTTTCAACTGATGCCAGCCAGTTATCCCAGCATCATTTATTAAATAGGGAATCATTTCCCCATTGCTTGTTTTTGTCAGGTTTGTCAAAGATCAGATGGTTGTAGGTGTGTGGCACTATTTCTGGGTTCTCTATCCTGTTCCATTGGTCTATGTTTCTGTTCTTGTACCAGTACCATGCTGTTTTGGTTACTATAGCCCTGTTGTATAGTTTGAAGTCGGGCAGTGTGATAACTTCCAGCCTTGTCCTTTTTGCTAAGGGTTGCCTTGGCTATTCAGGCTCTTTTTTGGGTCCATATAAATTTTAAAATAGTTTTTTTTTTCTAATTATGTGCAGAATATCTATGGTAGTTTAATAAGATACATTGAATCTCTAAATTGCTTTGGGCAGTATGGCCATTTTAATGATATTGATTCTTCCTATCCATGAGTGTGGAATGTTTTTCCATTTGTTTGTGTCTTCTCTACTTTGAGCAGTGGTTTGTAGTTCTCTTTGAAGATGTCCTTCACTTCCCTTGTTAGCTGTATTCCTAGCTATTTTATTTATTTTGTAGCAATTGTGAAGGGGAGTTCATTCCTGATTTGGCTCTTGGCTTGCCTGTTGTTAGCATAGAGAAATGCTGGTAATTTTTGCACATTGATTTTGTATCCTGAGACTCTGACGAATTTGCTTATCAGCTTAAGAGGCTTTTGGGTAGAAATGATGGGGTTTTCTAGATATAGGATCATGTCATCTGGAAACAAAGATAGTTTAATTTCTCTTTCTATTTGAATATGCTTTATTTCTTTCTCTTGGCTGATTGCCCTGCCACGACTTCCAGTGCTATGTTGAATAGGGTTAGTGAGAGAGGACAACCTTCTCTTGTGCTGTTTCTCAAGGGGAATGCTTCCAGTTATTGCCCATTCAGTATGATATTGGCTCTGGGTTTGCATGTATGGCTCTTATTATTTTGAGGTATATTCCTTTAATACCTACTTTATTTAGAGGCCTACCAACCAAAAAAAAGTTCAGGACCAGAAGGATTCACAGCTGAATTCTACCAGAGGTACAAAGAAGAGCTGGAACCATTCCTACTTAAACTATTCCAAGAAACTGAGGAGGAGGGACTCCTCCCTAACTCATTCTATGAGGCCAGCAGTATCCTGATACCAAATCCTGGCAGAGACACAACAGAAAAAGAAAACTTCAGGCCAATATCCTTGATGAACATAGATGCAAAAATCCTCAACAAAATACTGGCAAACCAAATCCAGACACACATCAAATAACTTATCCACCATGGTCAAGTAGGCTTCATCCCCAGGGTGCAAGTCTAGCTCAACATACACAAATCAATAAAAGTGATTCATCACATAAACTGGACTAAACCCAAAAACCACATGATTATCTCAATAGATGCAGAAAAGGCCTTTATAAAGTTCAACATGGCTTCTGGTCTAGTCTTCATTTTCTGTGCCTTCCATGGATAGCAGTTGACATTCACCCAGAAGATTCTATTCATTCCCATCCACACTGAGCATCTATCCTATTCCACATGATCCCAATGCTGGACTTCAATCTATAACATCAAATTGATGTCCTTTCCTCCCCAAGAAATAGGATTTTCTCAGATTCCCTTGAGAAAAAAAAATAGGCAGCATGAGTCAAAGTCAAGGTAGGTTTTGATATATCTGATTTAAATTATAGCTATATAACGTCAAGTTAGCAGACCCAGATAACACATTTCAGTAATGAACAACTAAGTGCCAGATTCTAGGCTGCTGTTTTACATGAGTTATGCAGAAACACATTTTTTTCTATCTTTCATTTTAAGGAAAAAATTTCATTATGCTTTTCTTGGTTTATTAGATACAACTTCTAAGACATCTCAATTTTCCGTGAATTTTGATACTATAGGGAAACAGGACATGACACTAATTGAATAGATTCCTCAGAGACCTACAAGCTGTCAACTGTATAAAGATTTCTTTTTGTAATGCAATGTTTTGGTTCATTGCACACAACATCAAAACACTAAGATCAGAGAGAATGCAAAAGATGTTTTAACTGATACTTAAGAACAGAATACATTTGAGCACTGAAAGTGTCCCGGGAAGAGTAATTATTCTAAACATTTTTCTATATTCCTCACAAAACAATAGAATCCCAAAGTTAACTATCATTTAAAATAGTGGCTTAACAATTATCTTTGACACCTAGGTGAACATTTATTTTTCTTGTCCCTATTATTATACAATAAAAGTCCAAAAATACATAAAGTCACCTACCTACAATGACAAAAAGAATTGGCAGTGTGTGCCCGGGGATGGCCTGGAAGCAAGTCGTGAGCACTAACACATTTGCATGCATTTGACTGTCTAGTAAAGCAGACCAATTATACAGCTCCCAAAAGGCAGCTTAGCGATGGCAAATTCTTTCAGTAGCTTTTTAGTTTATTTGATTGATTATGTGTGACCCAGTGATAGCAGTTTGAATTTGATTGTAGATAGAAAAGAAAAAGAAAGCAAACCAAGCTATATTACTGAAAAGAGCAAGTATACAGAGAACTAGGCATGCAATTATTCATTCCATACTGGTGAATATTAGTTTTTGAGAAATTAAAAAATACATTTCTTTGTATTTCCAGGTATTGATTTTAATCTGATTAAATGAAATAGCCACGTGTCAACTTGGGGGAAAGACTGAGTGAAGACCATCATGATCATCTCAAAACTCAAAGGAATTTGCATCCAGAATGGCTTAACTTTGAAAATAGGTACCTCAGTAAAGAAAAGGGTTAATTCGTTTTGTTTTTATAGATTTAGAAGAAAGCTATGGATTTAGAAGAAAACTCACTGGACTACCTAAATAGCTTTATGTCATTTCCAGCTTTCATATCTCTCTACTTTGGAAGAAGATTTTGAAACCCGGATTCTATTTTGAGGCTTCTCTTGCCAAAGGAATTGTCTTGACTCTTCTCTTTACTTCACAGGACCCAGCTTTAACACCATTCTAATCTTTTCTAATTCAACTTCCTATGCTTTGTTTTCATCGAGGGAGTTAATCAAATAATAACCATAATCACAGTAATAGTAATAATTATGACTATAATTAAGTTGTATTTAAATACTAAGTGCTTTGCCTGTATACACTCGTTTTATCCTCACAACTATAGGAGGTAGCAACTAGTGTCATACTGAGGCATAGAAAGGTGAAGTAAGTCACCCAATTTTTTCTTTTGGGGGGTGATACAATGGATTGACATTTTTATTTTTTTATTTTATTTTTTTGCATATTCTCACTCTTGGGTGGGAATTGAACAATGAGAACACATGGACACAGGAAGGGGAACATCACACTCTGGGGACTGTTGTGGGGTGGGGGGAGGGGGGAGGGATAGCTTTAGGAGATGGCACATGTATACATATGTAACTAACCTGCACATTGTGCACATGTACCCTAAAACTTAAAGTATAATAATAATAAAATAAAATAAAACAAAAAAAAAAGTCACCCAATTTTAAGTGGCAGAGGAAATTTTTGTGCCCATATGGTGTGGCTCAAAGCCTGCACACTTGAACACTATACCAGATAGCATGGACTACTAGGAAGGATTAAAGAGAAGTGGCATAATTGTATCACAATTGGTATACTAAAGGAAAATTTGATAAATATTGTTTCTAAGAAGAATACTTTGATTTTGTATAACAGAACAATATAAGTGAACTAAATATTGTTTAGGAAGGATTTTAAGCTCATATTGATTTAATCTGCCTCATTGGGGACATGTGCCTTAAATACCCTCTTACTCCTTTTTCATCTTAGAGAGAGGTTTCCTTCCCTTTTTTGTGAGACAGTGTCTCACTTTGTCAGTCAGGCCGAATGCAGTGGCAGTCATAGCTCACTGCAGCCTCTACCTTCTGAGCTCAAATGAGCCTCCTGTCTTAGCCTCCTGAGTACCCACCAGCATAGCTGGAGCTACAGGGGTGCACCACCACATCTTGTTTTTTGGCAGAGATGGAATTTCAGCATTTTGCCCAGCCTCGTCACTTGGAGAAAGGTTTCTAGTCACATATTCAGTATGTTACTTTTCTTTAGATCTTGCTTATTCAATATTTTAATCAAAGGCATGAATAAAGATATAGACTGCAAACATACATTGGCTTATTTAATACCAGACTCAAAAATAATATGCCTAAGTATATAAAACCAAAAGTAGTAGAAACAAGTATCAAGTTTTATCTTTAGTTTTATGAAATGTATTTTTTAAGATGTTTAAACTTGAAACACATGTCACAGTGTTATGTAAGTTTTGGTTTATTTGTCTCACTCTGCTTCTGTATAATGGGTATAAGATGATCTTTCAGAATTCTTAGCAACTGTATAGTACTTATCTCCTAGAACTTGTTCAATAATAATTGTTAGATGGATTCATGGACTAAAGAATTAATAGATATAGATTGAAAACAAAAGTATTTTATTTTACAAAGATCAGAATTAATTTACTAAAATCTAAATTTCTGCTAGTAATATTAAATACATGTGGATAAACTACAAGAATGATAAAAACATTTCATTGTAAGAATCATTAAAAACTTGATATATTGTTAGACAACAACAGTATATTATGACTATTTTTCAGGCCTCTCATTCCAAGAGAGATTTTAATATAACGCAAAGAATTAAAAATAACTTTAAAATATGATGAGTGCTGTGAAATTCATGAAACATGAATAAAACCTTAGGATATTCCATGTTTATTTCAAAGAAGACATAAGAAATTGATTTTTACATACTTAAAGGCTTTCCAAAGCAAGATTAGAAATGTTGTGTTTTTCCAGAGACTTACATATTTCAGAAAAGCCAACTTAATCTTAAACTCTGAAAGTCATTTCATAAAGTATATTGGTAATCATTGCATCTGCTACTTCACAAGGTTTTGTACTCTTTGAAAGGTGTCAAGCAGATCACCTTTCAAAAATGTTCCAGTTTTCTACTGAATGAACTATAAAGGCCTCCCAATTCCATATTCAAAAGATTGTGCAATTTCATGATTTGACAAATTATATAAAGTCCTAATGAATTCATTCTGCAGCCTATGGACAATTTGAGTACTTAAATGTGATGAGATGAAGACAGGTAGTTGGAGTGGGTGTAATAAGTAAGTGGATGTGGTTAAAAAGATATTGAGAAAAGCTTCATTATACAGAAGTCCTGGTTTTAAAAAATGCCATGGGGCTAGGCCAGTGGCTCACACCTCTAATCCCAGCACTTTGGGAGGCTGAGGCAGGTGGATCGCTTGAGCTCTGGAGTACGAGACCAGCCTAGCCAACATGGTGAAACCCCATCTCTACTAAAAATACAAACATTAGCTGGGCGCGGTTGGGGGCGCCTGTAATACCAGCTACTCAGGAGGCTAAGGCAGGAGAATCACTTAAATCCAGGAGGCAGAAGGTGCAGTGAGCTGAGATCACACCACTGTACTCCAACCTGGACAACAAAGTGAGAATCCATCTCAAAAAATAATAATAATAATAAATAAATAACGGACATTGAAATAGTGATGTGAGTTCAGAGCTGGTTGAATTTCTCAGATTTCTTCAACTGATGCTCGTTTGAGGGAGATACACATAGAACTGCCACTTGGACATGGTCTTTTAAAAAATAAAAACGTTTAAATTTGATAGAATGGGCTAGTTAATAAAATCAAGGATGATAGGTTTTTAAAATTGTAAAGTGGGAAAACTATTGTACAAACTGTGGATGGGCAGTACTAACCTGAATGAAGACTAAAATAACAATTAGACACCCCCTTTTGACTGAATGTCTTGGATATTGCACCTGGCTAACTTTGTAGGGACGTGTAGTTCCCATGTGGGTAATATGGATACATACTAGGATATAACATGAGATTGTTAAATCTGAAATGAGGTTATAAAAATAATTATCATTTCAAACATCAGGTCTTTTTTTCATAATTATATTACATTTATGTAGTACAAGGTGATGTTTTGATATACATCTACAATTTAGAGTGATTACATCAAGCTAATTAACATATCCATCACTTCACTTCCTTGTTATTTTTGTGGTGATACATTTGAAATTACTCTTAGTTATTTTGAAATATACAACATATTGTTATTGATTACAGTCATCCTGCTTTGCAGTAGATCTCAAAACTTATTCCTCTTGTCTAGCTGAAACTTTGTAACTTTGGACCAGTAATTCCCCATGCCTTCTCTCCTCACCTACCCACTGCCTCTGGGAACCATTATTCTTCTATGAATACAAGTTTTTTTTAATGCTTTAAGTTCTGGGATACATGTGCAGAACGTGCAGGTTTGTTACATATACTCTTACTGCATATTTCCATCCCTTGGTTTTTTAAGAAATACTTACTTATGCCTAGACCCTGTTCCAGACCACTTAAATCAGAATTTCAGAGAGAGTGGCCTATGAGCCTGTGTTTTTGAAAAGTTACCCAGATATTTTGGATATCAAGCAAAGGATGATAGCTGCCGTCTCTAAATCCTGAATAGTCTAAATTTCCAAAAAAGTGTTTTTGTTTTATTCTGAAGATTTGAGTGCCATAGCAATGTCAAAAAATGGACTATAGAGGAATAAAAATGAAAAGGGGAAAAGACCAGTTTAAAAAATATAAAATAGTCCACGTGAGAGAGGATGATAGTAGGGAATATGAGGCTAGATAGAGTAGAATTATATCAGCGGTAAAATTAAGTGGGTTTGGCGATGTAACAGATACAGTGGAGGAAGGGGGTAAGATGAATGGACAGGAGGTAAAAATGAATGTGGAGTGTCTGGCTTTGATAACCAGGTGTGTGGTATTCCCATAACTTGCCTGTGCAAAGCAGGAGAGGAGTAAGTTGGAAGAGGAAGCATGGGAGAAGTGAAGAGGTGGAGTTCCATAATAAGCATGTGAAGTTCGTGAGTACCATGGGGTTTCCCACTGGGGAAGCCCAGAAGGGAGGCCCATGTGTGTCTCTAGCAGAAAAGAAATGTTGAAAATATAGGTACAGATTCAAGAGGAATAAAATGACAGGTGTTTCTGGACCCATGGCTGCAAATTAAATAACTATTAAGAGATTACAGATTATAAGAGCAGAGGATGGAGGGTCAGCTCTTGAGAAGCACCAGAATTTAAGAGCTGATGAGAGAAGCCTAGAAAGAATAGCAATGGGAGACCTTAGAGGCATAAGTAAGCCAAGCAAACATGGTGTCACAGAAGCTTATAACAGAAGGTAATTTGAAGAATGAGAGGCCAACATCCATATATTACTTACATAAAAAACAAAACAGAAACTAGAGCCTGCAAATGAATACAGCCAAGAATCAAAAGTTTGACCAACACTTCAAGGCTGGCACTATTGGCAACTTGATAATGTTTGTATCAGTTGGGATTATCCCGTGAATTAATGAAAATCTAGCTACAGGGCACATAGGATCAACTTCAAGCAACCTGAGGTTGATAATTGTGAATTACCCATTTTTCTATCACCACTCCCCCAACATATTCCATAATACCTAGAGTATCGTGAGGGATTATTATATCTCTATACCTTTTGTTATTCAGTAGCAGACTGAAATGGCGAAAAGATTAGATCCAAAGTGACAGCACATGAGAAGTTAATGTCACATTCATTCATTTTTATTGTATATTTAAGTTGTTTTGATACACATATACATAGTAAAATGGTTTCTATAGTCAAGCAAATTAACATATCCATCATCTCAGTTACCTTTTTTTTTTTTAATCATACTTTAAGTTTTAGGGTACATGTGCACAATGTGCAGATTTGTTACATATGTATACGTGTGCCACGTTGGTGTGCTGCACCCATTAACTCATTATTTAACATTAGGTATATCTCCTAATGCTATCCCTCCCCCCTCCCCCCACCCCACAAGAGTCCCCAGAGTGTGATGTTCCCCTTCATGCGTCCATGTGTTCTCATTGTTCAATTCCCATCTATGAGTGAGAACATGCGGTGTTTGGTTTTTTGTCCTTGCAATAGTTTACTGAGAATGATGATTTCCAATTTCATCAATGTCCCTACAAAGGACATGAACTCATCACTTTTTATGGCTGCATAGTATTCCATGGTGTATATGTGCCACATTTTCTTAATCCAGTCTATCATTGGTGGACATTTGGGTTGGTTCCATGTCTTTGCTATTGTGAATAGTGTCGCAATAAACATACGTGTGCATGTGTCTTTATGGCAGCATGATTTATAATCCTTTGGGTATATACCCAGTAATGGGATGGCTGAGTCAAATGATATTTCTAGTTCTAGATCCCTGAGGAATCACCACACTGACTTCCACAATAGTTGAACTAGTTTGCAGTCCCACCAACAGGGTAAAAGTGTTCCTATTTCTCCATATCCTCTCCAGCACCTGTTGTTTCCTGACTTTTTAATGATTGCCATTCTAACTGGTGTGAGATGGTATCTCATTGTGGTTTTGATTTGCATTTCTCTGATGGCCAGTGATGATGAGCATTTTTTCATGTGTCTTTTGGCTACATAAATGTCTTCTTTTGAGAAGTGTCTGTTCATATCCTTCGCCCACTTGATGGGGTTGTTTGTTTTTTCTTGTAAATTTGTTTGAGTTCATTGTAGATTCTGGATATTAGCCCTTTCTCAGATGAGTAGATTGCAAAAATTTTCTCCCATTTTGTAGGTTGCCTGTTCACTCTGATGGTAGTTTCTTTTGCTGTGCAGAAGCTCTTTAGTTTAATTAGATCCCATTTGTCAATTTTGGCTTTTGTTGCCATTGCTTTTGGTGTTTTAGCCATGAAGTCCTTGCCCATGCCTATGTCCTGAATGGTATTGCCTAGGTTTTCTTCTAGGGTTTTTTTGGTTTTAGGTCTAATGTTTAAGTCTTTAATCCATCTTGAATTAATTTTTGTGTAAGGTATAAGGAAGGGATCCAGTTTCAGCTTTCTATATGACTAGCCAGTTTTCCCAGCACCATTTATTAAATAGGGAATCCTTTCCCCATTTCTTGTTTTTGTCAGATTTGTCAAAGATCAGATAGTTGTAGATATGTGGCATTATTTCTGAGGGCTCTGTTCTGTTCCATTGGTCTATATCTCTGTTTTGGTACCAGTACCATGCTGTTTTGGTTACTGTAGCCTTGAAGTATAGTTTGAAGTCAGGTAGCGTGATGCCTCCAGCTTTGTACTTTTGGCTTAGGATTGACTTGGCAATGCAGGCTCTTTTTTGGTTCCATATGAACTTTAAAGTAGTTTTTTCCAATTCTGTGAAGAAAGTCATTGGTAGCTTGATGGGGATGGCATTGAATCTATAAATTACCTTGGGCAGTATGGCCACTTTCACGATATTGATTCTTCCTACCCATGAGCATGGAATGTTCTTCCATTTGTTTGTATCCTCTTTTATTTCATTGAGCAGTTGTTTGTAGTTCTCCTTGAAGAGATCCTTCATATCCCTTGTAAGTTGGATTCCTAGGTATTTTATTCTCTTTGAAGCAATTGTGAATGGGAGTTCACTCATGATTTGGCTCTCTGTTTGTCTGTTATTGGTGTATACGAATGCTTGTGATTTTTGCACATTGATTTTGTATCCTGAGACTTTGCTGAAGTTGCTTATCAGCTTAAGAAGATTTTGGGCTGAGATGATGGGGTTTTCTAGATATACAATCATGTCATCTGCAAATGGACAATTTGACTTCCTCTTTTCCTAAGTGAATATGCTTTATTTCCTTCTCTTGCCTGATTGTCCTGGCCAGAACTTCCAACACTATGTTGAATAGGAGTGGTGAGAGAGGGCATCCCTGTCTTCAAAAAATCAATGAATCCAGGAGCTGGTTTTTTGAAAAGATCAACAAAATTGATAGACTGCTAGCAAGACTAATAAAGAAGAAAAGACAGAAGAATTAAATAGACACAACAAAAAATGATAAAGGGGATATGACCACCGATCCCACAGAAATACAAACTACCATCAGAGAATACTATAAACACCGCTATGCAAATAAACTAGAAAATCTAGAAGAAATGGATAAATTCCTCGACACATACACCCTCCCAAGACTAAACCAGGAAGAAGTTGAATCTCTGAATAGATCAATAACAGGCTCTGAAATTGAGGCAATAATTAATAGCTTACCAATCAAAAAAAGTCCAGGACCAGATGGATTCACAGCCGAATTCTACCAGAGGTACAAGGAGGAGCTGGTATAATTCCTTCTGAAACTATTCCAATCAATAGAAAAAGAGGGAATCCTCCCTAACTCATTTTATGAGGCCAGCATCATCCTGATACAAAGCCTGAGACACAACCAAAAAAGAGAATTTTAGCCCAATATCCCTGATGAAGATCGATGCAAAAATCCTCAATAAAATACTGGCAAACTGAATCCAGCAGCACATCAAAAAGCTTATCCACCATGATCAAGTGGGCTTCATCCCTGGGATGCAAGGCTGGTTCAACATATGCAAATCAATAAATGTAATCCAGTATATAAACAGAACAAAAGACAAAAACCACATGATTATCTCAGTAGATGCAGAAAAGGCCTTTGACAAAATTCAAGAACCTTCATGCTAAAAACTGTCAATAAATTAGGTATTGATGAGACGTATCTCAAAATAATAAGAGCTATCTATGACAAACCCACAGCCAATATCATACGGAATGGGCAAAAACTGGAAGCATTCCCTTTGAAAATCTCAGTTACCTTTCTTCTGGATATGTGTGTGAGGAAAGAGTACCTACAAACTACCCTTTTAGTAAAATGCCAAATACAATAAATATTAATACCTACAGTCCTCATGTTGTACATTAGATCCCTCAACTTGTTAATTGTACATATCTGCAACCTTGCATCCTTTGAATTCTCTATCTCCATTTTCTCTCCTCACCCTCAGCCCCTGGAAACCACTGTTTTATACCCTATCTCTGTGTATTTAACCTTTTGTTGTTTTTGTTCTGAGAAACTTTGTTGGGACTTTCAGCTAGGAAATAATATGTTCTGAGTCTTGGGTGTCTCAAATGATAACAGGTAAGAAGTTTTACTTGTCTGGAGAGCAGAGTGCCAGTGCATAATTTTATGCAGAAGAGGGAATAAAGAGAATTCTCTACTTAAAATTTGAATCAGAAATATGGCTCATATTTTTATGTACAAGAAGTTCTAAGGCTTCTTGGAAAGGAACTAGCTGCCTGATTTTTTTTTCATTTGAATCCACTGATACATGAAGAGGATGATTCTCCCATACCAATCACAAGAATGATATTTGTAGAATCAAAAGTTGAAATCCTATTATCCTAGAACTTTTTTCAGAAAACCTTAAAATGTATTGAAATGTCATGCTGGTCATATATTTGATAGCAGTGAGGAATTTACTTATTATATACTTCAGGTTTTTAGCCCTTTCCCTGCCCACCAGAAATGTTTCTTTTGAATCCAATTTGGTCCTCAGAGTTTAAGAATGTTAAGGCATGCATAGGGGTTTCTTTTTTCTTCTTTTTTTTTTTTTGTCAAGCTATTATATATTTTTACTTTACCTGTTTGAAATGTAGTTACTATTTGTTTGGACTCTCATACCAGAAAAAAAATTATAGTGAATTTTACATGCATGGAGTCTCCATTAATCTGTATAAACTGACAAGTTCAGAATATCAAAGTCAACACTGTAAGAAAAAGTGATCCTTTATCTGGTCTATCTCCTTGCAAATAAAAGAACAATAAATTCTGTACTATTATGAAATATATGAGCTTGAAAATTTTTCAAGTGCCTTGTATAAAATGGCACTTCGAATTCAAGGTATAAACTACAACAAAACACTTTAGAGATCTAGTTTGATTGCAGAGTGCATGCTTACTCATTTATATATTCTCTGCAATTTCTGATTCAAGATATTTCACAATTCTAAAGGAAAACCAAAATAGGATAATAATTACAAAACAAAACAAAAAGTAATTGAGGAAGATAATTGAGCAACTTATTCTCAACAACTAGCTTTTTAACAAACAGAAAAATGCACTAAAAATACTGCCTAGTTGTTTAAAGTAGGCTGAGATCCAACTGTATGCCCTAAGTGAGTGTCATAAAGAAAAAATTACCTTTGATGGAGCACAGTGGTTAAATTTAAAAGATTTATTGTTTAACCTCAGGAAGACTTTCAGTAACTTTTTATAAAATGTATACATTTAATGGAAGACACGCTATGCTTCTTATAAGAATTTGTTCCAAGTCACTGTGTATAATTAATGGCTTGTCTACATATTTTTTCAATAAAACTGTTTGTGCAGAATTTTAAGTAGTCACTTTCAATACCAGAATGAATGTATCTTTGTGAAGATACCATTTATCTACCATAACATCCAAAGCATAATGAGGAGATTTTGATACACTGCAGATTGAGAACAGAGTTGGAAAACAAAACTTCAGGATACTGTCTTGTCAGCACAAAGCAAATAAATTCATCACTGTAAGTTGAGATTTAAATTCACAAACTTATCAGCAATAAAATCAAAGTAATTTTATTATAAGTTTTTTGACACCAGATTATATGGGGTAGATAATCTACTTTCTAATCAAGCAATTGATACATATAAACCTGAAATAGAGAGTTTTGCCTTTTAATTAGATACATTGTTAAGCAAAGAATGGTTGAAGCAGCAGTTGAGAATTATCTTTTTCTCTTTTTGCTGTTCTTACAAGGACAGTTTCTAGAATTGTTTTCAAAACAATAGAAAAGAAAATTTCACTTACTCAATTTAACTTCTGTTAATGTACTTTGCCAAAATTAGCAAACTATGAAAGGAAAGTTTGCCTTTTCAATATATATGTAAGTGGCAAGTAAAAGTTGTTCTTAAATCACATGATCTGATAGAAATAATGTGGGATCCAAAAGAGTTCTGAAGGTGTTCAGGAAATGCCAGCCCTAAGTGGATTGCTTTGGTGTACTGATTCCATTGAACTGAAAATATTTGAAAAACAACAAATGCGGGACATGCTTTCTCTGCACTCCCTTTACCTTCCTCAAGAGACCCTCCAAAATGAACTTTCGGTACCAGAATGAATGTATCTTTGTGAAGATACCATTTTTCTACCATAACATCCAAAGCATAATGAGGAGATTTTGATACATTGCAGATTGAGAACTGAATTGGAAAACAAAACTTCAAGATACTGTCTTATCAGCACAAAGAGATTCATCTCCTTCCTAGGAGTTTCATCAGCCAGGGAAAATTGACTCCTCATATCACAGGAGACAAGACTAAGATTCCATACCACACCAAGACAGACTGTCACAAACTATCATCTATTCTGCTAAGGGTCTGGTCATCTTTCCCAAAAGTCATTTGCTCTCCCCTAAGTTTCCTACATTCTCCCTCCTGCCTTCCCTATAAGCTCCTAAGTCTCACTGGGTTTTTTCTTGGTGGTGTTTTGTTTTGTTTTTGCATCCACTTTTCTTTCCTGTGATTCCCCCATGCATGTAATAAATGTGTATACCTTTTCTTCTTTTGACATTCCTGTTATCCATTTATTTCATAGACTCAGTTATCATACCTTCAGAAGGTAGAGGGAAAGTTCTCCCAGTCCTACAGTTCCAAAAGAAAATAGCTTGTAATTGAAAATGCAAAAGTCATATAAACGTTGGACAAAGTTAGCTTCTTATACGATATGTTCAGAAAGAAGAGGTGTGTTGCAGACCAAGGGACATTTCCCTGGTCTTAGCTCCTAAGTTTCTCTGAGAAGCAGCAGTTACTAGCAGTTAAACACCTGACTCCCAAATTATAAAAGCCCAAGTGTTGAGATTAAATCATTAGTTGTCACCTGTGAATCATAAACTCTGAACTCTTTAAATTGCAAACACACATAGAAAGGGGATACTTATACAGGGATCCATGAGTGGAACTGCAAAGTTTTGTCAAAATCTGTATATATGTTTTCTTTTTAAGGGTCATAGATGTCAATATATGTTAAAAGATATCTGGAGCTAGTAAAGATTAATAATCATTTTCAGTTTTGTGCTGAAGCTGGCTTATCCTGGCCTGTACCAGCTTTTGAGAGCTGATTATTAAATTGTCAAAAATGTTGTGAACTGGTTATCAAATTGCTGGTAGCTTGAAACTGGCCAGGATGGGAGTATTTAAAACATGGAAATGCGCAAGTTGTACAAATCATGGCTTTTCTCCCTCCAACACACCCCCTCCTGCCCCAGCATTACCACTGGTTAATCTTTATTTTCAGGAGAGAAAAAGATGTTTCATATGAATAAAGGTAAATTATACACTTGTTTGTTTTATACTTTTCCACCTCTTAAGCTTAATTGTGTTTTAATAATGTATAATTGAATACATTCACATTTAGATGTTAGTAAACTAATAACAAATGTTCATTATTTCTCTTGAGTAGAGGAATACAAATTTTGCACCTGTTGTTGTATAGAATGATTTTTAAAATCTCAGTCAATCCCCCAGAAATTTAAGATTTTTTTCAAGAATTTATATATAAAATTTTTACTTATAAGCAGATAGCTCAAAAAAAGTATGGGGTTTTTTTGGATTATAAATAAACTATTCCACTCACCAAACTGCTGAGACATTTTACTTTCTGGTATTTTGAAATGAAAACAAAACAAGAATGTGACGATGAAGCAAGTGAAAATTAAAAGGGTACAGACTTTAGAAGTATCATAAGCTAAAAATAAAATGAAACAGATCTGTAAAGGAACCAAAAGCCCAGGCAGATATAACACGGTAAATTATGAAAAGCTAAAAAAATGAGGAGGTGACAAACAATAAAGTGAAAATCTCTGATAAAGCCAAAATTTGAATGGCAGTCAACAAAACAGAAGAAAAACATAACACTCGTGATAAGGCAGAACTATGGAAATACATCCCCGGGGGTAATACAATAGATCTGTGAATTAGTGGAGGCAGATCACCAATACTGGCCAACTGAAGCCCGCTAACTTAATTCAAAGGATGGAGAAATTCTGTAAAGATAAAAAGTCTGAAATCTATTATGGTATAGTCAAACGAGTGTCATTTCTAATATACACACTTATTTTTCAAGAGTTGATAATATGAAGTAAAAATTTAGTATGCAAAGTTCAAATTTTCCATTTGTTGACCAATTCATTTTTATTAAATATTTTCCAGCAATTAAACTAAAGTGGTACCAGAACAGAGTAGACATTCTGAGTTTTCACTTTACAAAAGCTACACATAAATCTAGATAATTTTTAAGGGTATAAACAAAGTCAGAGCCTGTGTGATATTTCAATAAACAATTGGAGAAAATTTTTCTTTAAGAATAGATTACATACATATTGACCTCTTTGAGATCCTTATTCTGAGATTCAGTTCAGAATCTGGGGTTTTGTTTTGTTTTGTTTGGAGACGGAGTCTCTCTCTGTCACCAGGCTGGAGTACCGTGCACAATCTCGGCTCACTGCAACCTCCGCCTCCCGGGTCCAAGCGATTCTCCTGCCTCAGCCTCCCAAGTAGCTGGGACTACAGGCACGTGCCGCTACGCCCAGCTAATTTTTGTATATTCCTTTAGTAGAGATGGGGTTTCACCATGTTGGCCAGGATGGTCCCGATCTGTTGACCTTGTGATTTGCCTGCCTCGGCCTCCCAAAGTGCTGGGATCACAGGCGTGAGCCACCCCACCTAGCCCAGAATCTGGGTTTTAACTAGATTTGCCATTTTAAAATGAAATGAAACCAAAACCACCAGTCAATATCTGTAGCAGTGTTATTGTTTAGGAGCATGCACGTTTGTTTGAGCTTATTTATATATACAGAGCTGTTTAGCTTAATACTTAAATTGAAAATTTTTAGTATTTTCAGAATGTTTTAGATACTTTGATGAATAAATTTTGTGTTAAACTACTATTAAAAAAACTTATAGGTTATATATTTCTGAACACATTGGCAGATGTAAATGACGAAGTTATATTCACACAATCATCAGTTTTTCTTGCACAGAATTGACATTTTGTCAAAAAGTTAAAATCTTTGAAATGTATTTTCTATGTCCTCATCTTTCCCTTTTTGAGCCTTTTTTCCCCCCTGGGTTGGTTATAAAATGTTCCCTAACTTCAGGCATCTGATTAAGTTTTGGGTTTTCTCCCTTCCTCCCAACTCATGGATTGGTAATGATCTGATAGAAGACAATTGCCGAAGATCAATGAAATATGTTTTAAATTAAACTTCTTCAAGATAATATTCATATTAATCCTTCTTTAATTGCTGAATGAGGAATAATTGTTCATTGACCCTTAAAATCCTAAAACTTAATCAGCTCACTGGAGTGGATGAATGGATATTTGTCCAGATGAGAATGCTTAAGGTCTACTTCAAGGGGTTCATAATAGTAAAAATGTCCTTTTCTTCCATCAGAAGCTTCATCCTGGATCTTTTCATCCTTGTTTTTCTACTAGCTCTCTTTCTCGAAATACATTGACTTGGAACCCCAGTTTCAGTGGTGGACTGCGTGGATTTGATTCTAAGCTATGCTATAATGAGAAAGTAGCTCTAACCCTATTCTCATTTTCATCTGTAATATAGAAATCATCATCAGACAATATACAGATAGGGGCCAGCAGTTCACGATAATAATAGGCAAAAAGGGAGAGTATGTGGGTGTAGACATGGGAAAGTGAGTTTAAATGCTTTCAGGAGTCTGTGGAAGTTGTCCTTGTGTGATTCAACGTTCTCAGGGAAGCACAACCAAAAAGAGAATGAGGATTTCTGGGGAAGTGTTAGGGGTTAGAGACAGGATAAGATACAAAACTAGGTAAATTAGAGAGTGAATAGATTGGAACATACGTAGTATGATTGATTGATAGGCAGCACTGAGAGTCTCAGTTTCAAGTGGGATATTTTTCAGTTTGCTCCATATAGCTAGTTGCTCAAATATATGTGGGGATTTGGTGGAAATTTGGATCTAACCCGGGTTATTTTTCTGGTTATATTCAGCAAAGTGAAAGAGAAACAAGGAAGTTGAAGTTTCCTGGGAACGGTTGGCCATGGAATTTAGGCAGGAGAACAGGCAACAGAGTACATCAAGGAGGTAAGGGTCATTGTGAATATGATAAAATAATAGTTTGGAGGTCTCAGAGAGATTGAAATATTTTATGTCAGGGTATGAAAGGGAATGATTAAAGGAGGAGCTCAGAGAATGGGATGAATGAAATTGTGACTACAGAGAAGTTGCTATTATAAGTAATGACGATGCTTCACTTAGTCCTTCTGGAAGTGTGGTCCCTGTGCTAGCAGCATCAGCATCACCTGGGAAATTACTAGAACTGCATATTCTCAGGTTACGCCCCCAGAGCTACCAAATCTGAAATTCCAATAGCAGGCCTCAGCAAGCTCTTATTTTAACAAAACTGTAGGCAATTTTGAGGCACACAGTAGTTAGCACAACTGGTCTAGGGTATGTCCTATTTGGTCTTCCTCCCCAGTTCACGGTACAGAGTTCCTAAAACTTGAAATTTCCTGATAGAGATGAGGGGACCATCCTTTACTATTCATAAGTTCCTTTTAGCCATACCTGAGTTTATGCTATTGACATGACATGACTGGTGGCTAGAGACCCGTATAGCTTCAGGGTGGGTACTGGACACCAGAAAGATGAAGGCATAACTAGACATTTGGAACTGTCAGCCCTCTCCGCCATCACCTCTGAGGTGCTGGGAGGGTGATACAATGATATACCCAGAGGGCATATGGCAGCTCTGTGTCCCTTTTCACCATACCTGGCCCTATGTGTCTCTTCTATTTGACTGTTCCTGATTTGTATCAGAGAGTAAATGTAAGCAAAGTGCTTTTGTGGGTTCTGTGAGCCATCTTAGCAAATTATAGAACCTGGGGAAGGAATCCATGGAAGTCCTAATTTATAGCCAGTTGGTCAGGAGTATGGGAGGCCCACAACTCATCTCTAATGGTTGTAAGGGGGGCAGTCTTGTGGGCCTGAACCCTGAACTTGTGGGATCTGAGGCTATCTCCAGATAGTCTCAGGATTGAATTGAATTGTAGGACACCAGTTGGTGTCCTGAGAGTTGAAGAATTGGTTGGGGTGAGACTAAATCCACAAATTTGATCTCAGAAGTTTGAGTAGAAACAATTCTGTTGGAAAACATTATCATTAGATCAAAGGTGTTCATAGAACTGAGAGATCAAGATGACAAAGAGTCATCTATGATTACACATTATTGACATAAACTAGAATTAAGAGAAGAGTATGTCACAAAGAGTTACATTGAGCCAGGGATAAAAATAGTCAATCAACTGATTGATTAGAATTTAGTAAATGCTATTTTCTAAAAAATTAATCTTTACTTAATTAATGGAGATAATTACTTAATTACCTCCATTTTGACTTTAAATTTATAACTAAAAAATTGCTATTTTATCTATTTCCCATAAATGGAAATTGAAAAGCAATAGCAAAATGCTTCGACAGAAAATCTGCCCTTTTTATTCCCAAGAGAAAGAATGGACAACTACCTTAAGCATAAACTTAGAAAAACTTTCATAATTTTTTAAGTTGCCATATTTTACAGCTTTGAACAAGTTGAATTGTTAACTAGACTGCCCAGGGAATGGAGCCATCTAATATAATTTCCTTACTATTTAGATAAGATCTTTGTTGTTGAAAATCTTAATCTTTTTTAATGATCCTGTTTTCAGAGCCTGATATTAATAATTCATGAAACTCATTAAATGCAGTTGTGCATCTGATTTGAAAATCACGAAGGAGATTTTTGGTCAGATATGCATAGCAAATCTATGTCACTAGACATATGTCCCTGCTACCCATGTCACAACCTTTATGTCTACTCTTGAATTGAGCTTTTGCTACATGTTTTATTTTTGAGGTTTAAGAATTATTCATTTATCTGATGGAAAATTGTGTTTCTCTTGTTAGAATAGAGCCCAATTTATCTTTTCTATTTTTCATGGAGACATGAAAGGATGTGAATTTGGAATCAGACAAACCTGAGTTCCACCATGCTTTCTTCCTCTTGCAAGCCATGAAATCCACAGTGGGTTAGTGGACATTACAAAGCCTCTGGTCCCACCTTCTTAAGATGGAAAAAATAATACTAATTGAAAAAATGAATGTGATAATAAGAAGAAATGGTATCAATAAAGTTTCTGGAATACAGTAAGTTCTAACAAATGCTAGTTCTTTTCTTTCATTATTCAAAATCTAAATAGAAGCCAGTTGGTAATTCCAAAATAATAGTATGAAGACAAACAAAAAGCTTGTTAACTGACCTTCAACCATTGAGACCTTACCTTATAGGAAGCAAAATTAACAAATATTTTCTCCCTTCTACAACTGTACACCATCTGAGAAAGAGAGACAGTGTTCCAATCAAGACGATGACAGTATTCTGTGCACACATAGGAAGGGAAGAAGAATAAGAGAGAACCTTTAAAAAGATAATTTTAGATAGGCACTCTATTTTTATCGGCAATAACATTTTTTAGAACTTATGGCATACAAAATAGACCTTAAATGGACTCAGTACTGAGAAATTTTTATAAGGGTGCTTTATTTTCTTCTATGGTAAATCTAGGAACCAATAAAATAGCTTTGATAATTCACTCATTACATTCTTTCCTAACTAAACTATTTACATAATAAACTTTGTTGATATGCTATGCTTTTGCATTAATAATTCTCATGTGTCTCATTTGTGAATCCATGAAAACTAGTTGTACGATAAGGAAAATGTAACTTCAAAACATCTTCAAAAACAGTTGCATAATTTAACAAATGTTTATAAATTTTCATCCTTACTCTAAAAGCATAGATATCCTAAAAGTGATTGAAGGTAAAATGATTTCTTTAAAGAACTGGATTTCTCACCATGAGTTTTTTTATCTCCATACAAACTGTAGTAGTGTTATACAATGGTTAAGAAGAAATTACTTAAAAGTGAGAATAAAGATACAGCTTATTAACACTTCATTTTGTGGATGAGACCTGAAAAATTAAACCTTTCTTCTAGAGATAAGTTGGAGTTAGTAGTGTATATAGAGTGTGAATAGACAGTGTCCATATTTTACTGTCATTATTTAAACAGAAACATGCAATTTACACTTCAAAAACCTATTACAAATTAGCTGTGTCATTTGGAAGTGTCAAAATTACCTCATTAATGATCAGATAGGCTTTTGGCTCATTGTAATGAGATGTTCTTATAAACCAAAGTTGAAAGACAAAGACAGAGTTTGGAGTCTTTAATTCTTGGTAAAATCAGTAGCTCTATTTAGGGCTATATTTGCAAAATACTATTTCTACTCAAGCATATTTTTATTTACAAGGCACTTCACAAATGTTGACCACAAAAATGTTTCTACCTAGCATAAATAATTATAGTTACATATAATTGTCTAGGAATATATTAAACATAGGGATTAAAATAACTTTCAAGAACAAGAAGAAATGTTATACCCAGCATTTTTGTACCTAGTGCTCTATTTCAGTGCGATATTTGTGGTAATTTAAAAACATCAATGGCTTGAATATATAGTTAAGATATCAAAGGAAAAATATGCAAAGGCATGATTATTTTATAAATGTGCTGCATATGTAAATTGAGGTACAAAACCTCTAAGTTTAAAATTGTCCTTTTAAAAAAAGAAATCAAAATACACAAGTGGGCAATGAGTTATGGATACTATTATAGGGTAACCTGATAACCTAGTAACAAGAAGACTTTTGGTACTGAAAATTCCAAGTAGCCACGTGCCTCCATTAAGACCATGATTACTGCCAATTTTTACTTGCAAAGGCTGGAGCTAGAGTTATATGGAATTTCATAGGTATCTAAACCATAGATTTATCAATTATCACCTAAAACACAACTTGGAGGACACTATCCAGAATTTGTAGGGCTTGACCTTATTCTAGAGAAACATACACTGGAATAGGCAGTTGGATTTTAAATTCAATCTTAAATCTCTTAAAAATGATGCACTTTTTTCTGAGAGATGAGAAATTGTCCAACTCTCTTGGCTGATTTTAAATTTGATATTATACAGTTCGAACACCATGCAGATTTACTAATCTGAATGAACACATACCAAATTAGTCTTCGCTCCAGTCTCAAAATCTGAGATTAGTTCTGGCAGCTGAATAAATTTTCCAGGGTTAGGAGTATGCTTCTACGCTGGTGACCGGTACTACTTTCTGGCAAACTATGGATGACATGTGCTCTTTCACTGCCTAAACTCACTTTGTAGAACACCATTAGATGAAAATCATCACCAGCACTTTGGGAGGCTAAGGCGGGCAGATCATTTGAGGTCGGGAGTTTGAGACCAGCCTAGCCAACATGATGAAACCCCGTCTCTACTGAAAATACAAAAACGTATCCAGGCATGGCGGGATGCACCTGTAATCCCAGCTACTTGGGAGGCTGAGGCAGGAGAATCGCCTGAATCCAGGATGTGAAGGTTGCAGTGAACAGAGATGTTGCCATTGCACTCCAGCCTGGGCAACAGAGCGAGACTTCATCTCAAAAACAAGGAAAAAAAAAAGAGAGAAAGAAAATTATCAGTGTTCAGTGACTCTTTTTTCATGCTGATAAACTATTACACAGAAAAAGAAATGTATCCATTATGGACAATTAAAAGGGCTATACAACCTGTCTCATTGTATGATTCTGGTTTTCTTTCTTTTTCGTTTCTTTTTTTCTTTTTTTTTTTTTTTAAGACAGGATCTCACTCTGTCACCCAGGCTGGAGTGCAGTGGCACTGTCTTGGCTCACTGCAACCTCAGCCTCCTGGGTTCAAGCGATTCTCCTGCCTTGGCCTCCTGAGTAGCTAGGACTAAAGGCATTCACCACCATGCCCAGCTAATTTGTGTATTTTTTTTAATTACAGGTGGGGTTTTGCCATGTTGGCCAGGCTGGTCTCGAACTCCTGACCTCAAATGATCCTCCTGCCTTGGCCTCCCTAAGGGCTGGCATTACAGGCATAAGCCACCATGCTTGGCCTGATTCTGTTTTTTAACAGAATTCTTATTACTTCTGTTTTAATTTTACAAAGCCATAGGTTTTTAATCTGGGAAACCTTTGAGAAAGCATCCAGATAAATTTATAAATAGAAAAATAAATTCAGATACATAGAATTAAGTTTATGATCTAACTAGTGGGTGGCAAATGAAAAATTTCCAAGTTCCTGAAAATATTATCAGGCTTGATAATTACCTGGATTGTACTAAAACCTACACAATCTAGTATATTCCGTAACAGCAATTCATAAAGACAGCTTCACTTTCCATGTAGAATTTATACCTACACTAAATTTGAGGAATACATTACTTGTTATTGGAGTAGGATAATAAACTCCCAGCAGAACTGATTTGCATGAATGCCTATTAAACTATCATCGATGTAGAAATTAAACAACATAGTCAGCTATTCAGCCCCAGATGTGTGAGAGACAGAGAAAAATTTCAAAAGAGTTCAGCTACCAAATCCCTTCCTCAATAGCTCTTTGAGTCTCAAGACAGTTTCAACCACACACAGCCTCAGTCTGATGGTCCAAACATTTGACTGCAGCTCTAAAGTAAGCAAACATTTGAAAAGAAACAAAGATCTATGCCTGTAGTTACCGTCAAGGAGGTCCACCCACTGGTGGGTGACCATGGCAAGGATAGGGACTAAGCCAAATGATGGGTTTACCAAAACAGAAACAAGAGAAGCCATTGGAAGCAGAGTCGAGGTTATAACAGGAGTGCAGGCACTTGACGTGGGAACCCTATTTGTCTCATTTAGCAGCTAGAGTTTTAACATCCTATGTGGCAGAGCTAATGCCCTCCATTATTATTTATTTTTTGTAATTGACTGCATAGTTTAGAACTATGCCTTGAATTTAATATCTGTCTGTTGAATAAATGAATTAATAATGATGAAAATCTGTCCACAGGTTAAGTGCAGCACTGAAGAGCGACTTCAGCTATTGAGGTATCTAGCAGAAGTCTTACTCTCTAAAAAGCCTCTCGTTAATTACTGATATAGGTTGCTGACGATTTCACTCTCACAATGTAGGGGAAGCAGGAATGTTATCTGGCCTCTTGGCTCCTCTTCCTTTGCCTTCCACAGCTCTCTCTGCTGGTTTACAGAAGGACACTTTTGTGGCTCTCAGTTCATTTTGCAATTCTGCTAGAATCTCGTTCCATCCTCAACTGTAACCAGCTTGTCCTCCACCCAGCGCTTATTTATGGAGGGACAGATAGCAAGAAGAAATCACACTCTGGACTACAAAGTGGGAAGACGCACCCCTTGGCCAGAATGCCTGCCTCCTATGTTCGTGATGGGTATTTCTAATTGATCTTGGCACTCTTTTCCATTGAACCCATGTCCCAAATTGGCCCTGAGTTAGGGAGAGGACTCTAGAATGGGAAAGGTGTACCCAAAACTTCCCTAATCTGACTATCAAGCCTAAAAAATTAAACTTTCAATTCAACATCCCTTGTTTCTCCAGCTCGGAGTGCCTGATGGTGTGGGAAGCCCCTACTCATAAAAATTCATCGTTGAAGATTGTTGGTAATTTTGCCCAACTTCCTTCTTTCTTTGCCTAGTTACACCTCAAGGCAACCTCCTGGTAGGCCAGCCTTAAGCCCAGCAGTCCAACCATGCATCTAAGCTGAGTTCTCATCAGAGCCAACTTCAATTATAAACAACTGAGATGATGCCAGAGGCCAGAATCCCTGAGAACCCACTTTGCTGCCATCACCATGGCTAAAACAAGACTATTGGCATCTAGAAAAGCTGATGTGTCGGAAATTTCCAATAGAGTTCAATTTTTTCTAAGTTTAAAGTACACGATATCATCAAGGTAAGACACTCGAGACAAAACTAGGTTTGCATTTAAATAGAATAAAAATACCTGAAGAATAGTAAGAGTGGTGACTACTTTTACACAGGAATGTTTTAAATAAATTGTTTTTTTCTTGTGCCTTTTAAATTTTCTGATTTGTCAATGTGATGCTGACATATATTTCATGAAGCATGCCTTGTAAAATAATAAGTGAATGAAAAATACACAGTAATATTTACATCAACAAAGCTAGAAGAAGACTGCATGTCCCAAGAGGCTCCATCATCTACCCAGTGGCCACTTGACCAAATTAAGATCCAAATACCAAAAAGAAAAGTAAATAAAATTTGTGTTGTATGCCTTACAAGATCAAACCTATAAAATGAGGGGAAACTTCACAATTACTTGTAACTTGCGCTGCGGAATCGTAACAGATGGATTATAAAGATGATTCCATGATAAACATCTAAATGTGGTTACTACCTTCTGTGCTTTCTTGGTTCATATTTTTATTCTTTTTTTCTTTATAAACAGATAATTCATTCTTATCTATGGCAATGCAAAATTTTCAGATGTATTGAATATGTCATAGTTTTTTTCTATTGTAGGCATCTCTAAAAAAGTTAGAGAAAACAAACAGAGCAAAGTCTGGTGTTGGAAAGGAGAGAGAAATAAATCTTGTACAGGAATGAAAATTAGAGCTTTCTGGAGACAAAAATTCTTAGAAGACACAAAAGCTAGTTACTGAATTAGATGAAGGTTCTTTTTCAGTTTTTCCCATTTGTTCATCTCTTAGAAGTCACTTATTCACCGCAGAAAATAAAGAAAGGGTTAAAAAGAAAATACATCAGTGTAGTGAGACTGTAATTTCATGAAGGCATTACTGAAGACTCACCTTTTCCAGCATCATTCAGCATGGTATTATGCATGCATGTAATGTAAAGGAAAGTGAATACTCATTCTTGGATGGGTGATCAAATCATGATTCCAGAATATATCAGAAGCTGATTCATTATCCTCTTGAGATTTTACAATCTGTCCATCAGGAATTAAAATTCAGAAGAGGGTGAATGTATCCAGTCTTTTGAAAGTTAAAAATTAGAGGGTGGAGACAAGATGGCCGAATAGGAACAGCTCTAGTCTACAGCTCCCAGCGTGAGCGACACAGAAGACGGGTGATTTCTGCATTTCCAACTGAGGTACCAGGTTCATCTCACTAGGGAGTGCCAGACAGTGGGTGCAGGACAGTGGGTGCAGTGCACCATGCATGAGCCAAAGCAGGGCAAGGCATTGCCTCACCTGGGAAGCACAAGCGGTCAGGGAATTCCCTTTCCTAGTCAAAGAAAGGGGTGACAGATGGCACCTGGAAAACCGGGTCACGCCCACCCTAATACTGTGCTTTTCCAACAGGCTTATCAAACGGCACACCAGGAGATTTTATCCCGCACCTGGCTTGGAGGGTCGTACGCCCACGGAGCCTCGCTCATTGCAAACACAGCAGTCTGAGATCAAACTGCAAGCTAGCAGCAAGGCTGGGGGAGGGGCGCCCACCATTGCTCAGGCTTGAGTACCTAAACAAAGCGGCCGGGAAGCTTGAACTCCGTGAATCCCGCCACAGCTCAAGGAGGCCTGCCTGCCTCATTAGGCTCCACCTCTGGGGGCAGGGCACAGACAATCAAAAGACAGCAATAACCTCTACAGACTTAAATGTCCCTGTCTGACAGCTTTGAAGAGAGTAGTGGTTCTCCCAGCACGCAGCTTGAGATCTGAGAAGAGGCAGGCTGCCTCCTCAAGTGGGTCCCTGACCCCTGAGTAGCCTAACTGGGAGGCACCCCCCAGTAAGCACGGACTGACACCTTACAAAGCCGGGTACTCCTCTGAGACAAAACTTCCAGAGGAACGATCAGGCAGCAGCATTTGCAGTTCACCAATATCCACTGTTCTGCAGCCTCTGCTGCTGATACCCAGGAAAACAGGGTCTGGAGTGGACCTCCAATAAACTCCAACAGACCTGCAGCTGAGGGATCTGACTGTTAGAAGGAAAATTAACAAACAGAAAGGACATCCATACCAAAACCCCATGTGTATGTCACCATCATCAAAGACCAAAGGTAGGTAAAACTACAAAGATGGGGAAAAAACAGAGCAGAAAAACCAGAAACTCTATAAATCAGAGTGCCTCTCCTCCTCCAAAGAAATGCAGCTCCTCACCAGCAATGGAACAAAGCTGGATGGAGAATGACTTTGACGAGTTCAGAGAAGAAGGCTTCAGAAGATCAAACTACTTCGAGCTAAAGGAGGAAGTTCGAACCAATGGCAAAGAAGTTAAAAACTTTGAAAAAAAATTAGACGAATGGATAACTAGAATAACCAATGCACAGAAGTCCTTAAAGGACCCGATGGAGCTGAAAACCACGGCACAAGATCTACACGACAAATGCACAAGCCTCAGTAACTGATGCAATCAACTGGAAGAAAGGGTATCAGAGATGGAAGATGAAATGAATGAAATGATGCGTGAAGAGAAGTTTAGAGAAAAAAGAATAAAAAGAAATGAACAAAGCCTCCAAGAAATATGGGACTATGTGAAAAGACCAAATCTATGTCTAATTGGTGTACCTGAAAGTGACTGGGATAATGGAACCAAGTTGGAAAACACTCTTAAGGATATTATCCAGGAGAACTTCCCCAAACTAGCAAGGCAGGCCAACATTCAAATTCAGGAAATATAGAGAATGCCACAAAGATACTCCTTGAGAAGAGCAACTCCAAGACACATAATTGTCAGATTCACCAAAGTTGAAATGAAGGAAAAAATGTTAAGGGCAGCCAGAGAGAAAGATCAGGTTACCCACAAAGGGAAACCCATCGGACTAACTACTGATCTCTCGGCAGAAACTGTACAAGCCAGAAGAGAGTGGGGGCCAATATTCAACATTCTTAAAGAAAAGAATTTTCAACCCAGAATTTCATATGCAGCCAAGCTAAGCTTCATAAGTGAAGGAGAAATAAAATACTTCATAGACAAGCAAATGCTGAGAGATTTTGTCACCACCGGCTTGCCCTAAAAGAGCTCCTGAAGGAAGCACTAAACATGGAAAGGAACAACTGGTAACAGCCACTGCAAAAACATGCCAAATTGTAAAGACCATCAAGGCTAGGAAGAAACTGCATCAACTAATGAGCAAAATAACCAGCTAACATCATAATGACAGGATCAAATTCACACATAACAATATTAACCTTAAATGTAAATGGGCTAAATGCTCCAATTAAAAGGCACAGACTGGCAAATTTGATAAAGAGTAAAGACCCATCAGTGTGCTGTATTCAGGAAACCCATCTCACGTGCAGAGACACACATAGGCTCAAAATAAAGGGATGGAGGAAGATCTACCAAGCAAATGGAAAACAAAAAAAAAGGCAGGGGTTGCAATCCTAGTCTCTTATAAAACAGACTTTAAACCAACAAAGATCAAAAGAGACAAAGAAGGCCATTACATAATGGTAAAGGGATCAATTCAACAAGAACTAACTATTCTAAATATATATGCACCCAATACAGGAGCATCCAGATTCATAAAGCAAATCCTTAGTGACCTACGAAGTGACTTAGACTCCCACACAATAAAAATGGGAGACTTTAACACCCCGCTGTCGACATTAGACAGATCAACGAGACAGAAAGTTAACAAGGCTATCCAGGAATTGAACTCAGCTCTGCACCAAGCAGACCTAATAGACAACTACAGAACTCTATACCCCAAATCAAGAGAATATGCATTCTTTTCAGGACCACACCACACCTATTCCAAAATTGAACACATAGTTGGAAGTAAAGCACTCCTTAGCAAAAGTAAAAGAACAGAAATTATAACAAACTGTCTCGCAGACCACAGTGCAATCAAACTAGAACTCAGGATTAAGAAACTCACTGAAAACCACTCAACTACATGGAAACTCAACAACCTGCTCCTGAATGACTACTGGGTACATAACGAAATGAAGGCAGAAATGAAGATGTTCTTTGAAACCAATGAGAACAAAGACACAACATACCAGAATCTCTGGGACACATTCAAAACAGTGTGTAGAGGGAAATTTATAGCACTAAATGCCCACAAGAGAAAGCAACAAAGATCTAAAATTGACACCCTAACATCACAATTAAAAGAACTAGAGAAGCAGGAGCAAACACATTCAAAAGCTAGCAGAAGGCAGGAAATAACTAAAATCAGAGCAGAACTGAAGGAAATAGAAACGCAAAAAACCTTTCAAAAAAATCAATGAATCCAGGAGCTGGTTTTTCGAAAAGATCAACAAAATTGACAGACCGTTAGCAAGTCTAATAAAGAAGAAAAGACAGAAGAATCAAATAGACGCAATAAAAAATGACAAAGGGCATATCACCACTGATCCCACAGAAATACAAACTACCACCAGAGAATACTATAAACACCTCTACACAAACTAGAAAATCTAGAAGAAATGGATAAATTCCAGGACACATATACTCTCCCAAGACTAAACCAGGAATAAGTTGAACCTCTGAATAGACCAATAACAGGAGCTGAAATTGTGGCAATAATCAATAGCTTACCAACCAAAAAAAGTCCAGGACCAGATGGATTCACAGCCAAATTCTACCAGAGGTACAAGGAGGAACTGGTACCATTCCTTCTGAAACTATTCCAATTGATAGAAAAAGAGGGAATCCTCCCTAACTCATTTTATGAGGCCAGCATCATCCTGATACCAAAGCCTGGCAGAGACACAACCAAAAAAGAGAATTTTAGACCAATATCCTTGATGACCATTGATGCAAAAATCCTCAATAAAATACTAGCAAACCAAATCCAGCAACACATCAAAAAGCTTATCCACCATGATCAAGTGGGCTTCATCCCTGGGATGCAAGGCTGGTTCAACATAGGAAATTCAATAAACGTAATCCAGCATATACACAGAACCAAAGACAAAAACCACATGATTTTCTCAATAGATGTAGAAAAGGCCTTTGACAAAATTCAACAACCCTTCATGCTAAAATTTCTCAATAAATTTGGTGTTGATAGGACGTATCTCAAAATAATAAGAGCTATCTATGACAAACCCGCAGCCAATATCATACTGAATGGACAAAAACTGGAAGCATTCCCTTTGAAAACTGGCACAAGACAGGGATGCCCTCTCTCACCACTCCTATTCAACATAGTGTTGGAAGTTCTAGCCAGGGCAATCAGGCAGGAGAAGGAAACAAAGCATATTCACTTAGGAAAAGAGGAAGTCAAATTGTCCCTGTTTGCAGATGACATGGTTGTATATCTAGAAAACCCCATCATCTCAGCCCAAAATCTCCTTAAGCTGGTAAGCAACTTCAGCCAAGTCTCAGGATACAAAATCAATGTGCAAAAATCACAAGCACTCTTATATACCAATAACAGACAAACAGAGAGCCAAATCATGAGTGAACTCCCATTCACAATTGCTTCAAAGAGAATAAAATACCTAGGAATCCAACTCACAAGGGATGTGAAGGACCTCTTCAAGGAGAACTACAAACCACTGCTCAAGGAAATAAAACAGGATACAAACAAATGGAAGAACATTCCATGCTCATGGGTAGGAAGAATCAATATCGTGAAAATGGCATGCTGCCCAAGGTAATTTATAGATTCAATGCCATCCCCATCAAGCTACCAATGACTTTCTTCACAGAATTGGAAAAAAATACTTTAAAGTTCGTATGGAATCAAAAAAGAGCCCTCATCGCCAAGTCAATCCTAAGCCAAAATAATAAAGCTGGAGGCATCACGCTACCTGACTTCAAACTATACTACAAGTCTACAGGAACCAAAACAGCATGGTACTGGTACCAAAACAGAGATATAGACCAATGGAACAGAACAGAGCCCTCAGAAATAATGCCACATATCTACAACTATCTGATCTTTGACAAACCAGACAAAAACAAGAAATGGGGAAAGGATTCCCTATTTAATAAATGGTGCTGGGAAAACTGGCTAGCCATATGTAGAAAGCTGAAACTGGATCCCTTCCTTACACCTTATACAAAAATTAATTCAAGATGGATTAAAGACTTAAATGTTAGACCTAAAACCATAGAAACACTAGAAGAAAACCTAGGCAATAGCATTCAGGACACAGGCATGGGCAAGGACTTCATGGCTAAAACACCAAAAGCAATGGCAACAAAAGCCAAAATTGACAAATGGGATCTAATTAAACTAAAGATCTTCTGCACAGCAAAAGTAACCACCATAAGAGTGAACAGGCAACCTACAGAATGGGAGAAAATTTTTGCAACCTACTCATCTGAAAAAAGGCTAATATCCAGAATCTACAATGAACTCAAATTTACAAGAAAAAAACAAACAACCCCATCAATAAGTGGGCGAAGGATATGAACAGACACTTCTCAAAAGAAGACATTTATGCAGCCAAAAAACACATGAAAAAATGCTCACCATCACTAGCCATCAGAGATATGCAAATCAAAACCACAATGAGATAGCATCTCACACCAGTTAGAATGGTGCTCATTAACAAGTCAAGAAACAACAGATGCTGGAGAGCATGTGGAGAAATAGGAACACTTTTACACTGTTGGTGGGATTGTAAACTAGTTCAACCATTGTGGAAGTCAGTGTGGCGATTCCTCAGGGATCTAGAACTAGAAATACCATTTGACCCAGCCATCCCATTACTGGGTATATACCCAAAGGATTATAAATCATGTCCCTATAAAGACCCATGCACATGTATGTTTATTGTGGCACTATTCACAATAGCAAAGACTCGGAACCAACCCAAATATCCAACAATGATAGACTGGATTAAGAAAATGTGGCACATATACACCATGGAATACTATGCAGCCATAAAAAATGATGAGTTCATGTCTTTTTTGGGACTTGGATGAAGCTGGAAACCATCATTCTCAGCAAACTATCGCAAGGACAAAAAAACAAACACCGCATGTTCTCACTCATAGGTGGGAATTGAACAATGAGAACACATGGACATAGGAAGGGGAACATCACACACTGGGGCCTGTTGTGGGGTGGGAGGAGGGGGGAGGGATAGCATTAGGAGATATATCTAAATGACGAGTTAATGGGTGCAGCACACCAATATGGCACATGTATACATATGTAACAAACCTGCACGTTGTGCACATGTACCCTAAAACTTAAAGTATAATAAAAAAAAATTAGCAGGAGCCTTTTATACAGATAAGTTTGCTTTGCAACATGATCAGCACTAAAGAGTATCATAGATTTAAACCATATTTATACAGTTAAAACAATATAACCAAATATGCAATATATTATGTAACATTGTACAAGATGCTTTTCAAGCATGCAAACTGACCTTTAAAACAATCATAAAATAACATTTTTAGGTAAGCGAAAAGACAGATATTTGGTTAGGGCAAAATATTTCTGTTCAAATTACAAAATCCTGAATGACAAATAACAGGATAGAAAAAAATTGTATTGTACCTGGAATTTGAAATCTTCAAATTTATTTAGATATATATATCTATATGTACTAATAGAGACATATTTAACTAATTATAAGTTTAGAACATTTATATTTTGAAGATGTCATTCTTTAAAAAAATTATTAATATTTACAGCATTGCTACAGATATTTTAATTTTAAACACATATTTTTCACTAATGTGACGAGTATTTATGCCCTATTTCATTAAAGAGACATTTCAAGATTCTTTTAGAGTTAATTTTTAAAAACTAAGTATCACAAATATTTCTGAAGTACTACCTTTAAAAAAAAAACCTTTCCTGGCTTTTCATATAGTTAAACATTTTCATAATGACTAGAAAGAAAAATAAATTAACAACCATAATTAAATTAGAATTTTACTTTTTATATCAGATGAAATACTACATAAAATGTCCAGAAAATCTAGTGTTAATGAGGCTGTGCAGCCTGGATATTTGATGTCCCATCTGTGGGAATGTGAACTAACCCAACCATTCTGAATAATTATCGGCTCTGTGTGTTAACAGGCTAGAGTCCTGAAACAAGGATCTTAATTCTAAAATAAAATCCAATTCTAAGAATTGCCAAGGGCTGATAATCAAGGAAGTTTCAAAGTTATAGAGAAGAACCTTCATCCTAGCATTATATACGTAATCATCCATATAAACCAGATAGTGTTGAATGAAACTGCAGAAAAACAGCCTACAGAATATGTTTCTCTTTCTGTACAACTGTAAATGTACACGTCTATCCATGTAAAATTTTACATCTCAGGAGGATAGGTACCAACGTGTTAACAATGCTATATCTATAAGACAAGAAATTTTACTTTCCTACAATTTCATACACACACAGACACTCTCTCACACACACATACACATACACACACAGAGGATATATATGCAAACAAATATATATATAAATATACATATTTATATAGATACACACGCACATACATATATACAGATGGTCACCAACTTATAATGGTTCAATTTATGATTTTTTTAACATTATGGTGAAGCAAAAGTGATAGGTTTGAATAGAATATAACTATTCTGCTTTTCACTTTCAGTACAATATTCAACAAATTACATAAAATATCCAACCCTTTATTATAAAGTGGGTTTTGTATTCAATGATTTTGCCCAACTGTCAGCTGATGTAAGTGTTCTGAGCACATTAAAGCTACACCAGGCTAAGCTGTGATGTTCAGTATGTTAGGTATATTAAATACATTTTTAACTTACAGTATTTTCAATTTATGATCATCTTATCAAGACTTAACCCCATTGTACATTGAAAAGCGTTTGTATTGCATTAAGCATGTTATATAATATTTTTAATTGAAATTACTGGCAACTTTTGAAAAAATGAAATGAAATAATGTGCTTTGCTATTGGTTAAAATGTTTTTGGCCAGGGTCAGTGGCTCATGCCTGTAATCCCAGGACTTTGGGAGGCCAAGGTGGGTGCATCACCTGAGGTCAGGAGTTTGAGACCAGCCTGGCAAACATGGTGAAACCCCATCTCTACTAAAAATACAGAAGTTATCCGAGTGTGGTGGCGGTGCCTGTAATTCCAGCTACTTGGGAGGCTGAGGTGGGAGAATTGCTTGAACCAAGCAAGCAGAGGTTGCAGTGAACCAAAATCATGCCATTGCACTCCAGCCTGGGCAACAGAGTAAGACTCTGTCAAAAAAAAAAAAAAAAAAAAGAAAGAAAAAAGAAAAGAAAAAAAAAGTTTTAGCTTCAAGTAACAGAATAGTCAACTAATTGTAGAAAAAAACTAGGAGCAAATTTTACCAAGTCGCACAACAAATAGATGGTTTCAATGGTTAGTTAATTCAACATGATCCACTTCTTTGTGATTCTCTTATCTTTCTACCTACGTTTTCAAGATGACTATGGCATTCCCAGCCTTACAACTTCATGTGACAGAATCCAATGGCAGGAAAGAATAAGTGAGGGCATTTTGGAACTTTAAGGAAGAACTTTAAGGATTGGTAAACAGGGATGCCAAATATCCAGTAACATGGGATAGCCGCTCCTAATCAAGGATTGCTACATGTCATGAATGACTTTCTAACATAATGAAGGTGAGTAACCTGCCTTGTCTAATTATACAAACCCAAATGTAACTGCCTAAGTGCCAAGTATTTTGCATGGTTTTAATATGCCATGAATTTTGCAGGAATGAAACTATGTACATTAGAAAAGATGGTAGATTTTTTTGTTTAGATACTCATTTCACAGTCTCAATAGGAAAAAGAGAACACACCCAAACTAAGACAATTTAACATGGGTTTATTTCCAAAGAGACTACTTATGAAAATGTCAGGGGAGAAGGTTGAAGGAATCACAGAAATCACACCCCACAATAACTCTGGGTTAGTAGCAGCAGGCAGAGTTCTGGGGAGTAAACTGCCCTGATCACACAAGGAAACACTGATTTTCTTATGAAAAAGATTGGTCAAGGACACCTAGCAGAGAGGGAGTTCAGGCAATAACCCTCAATCCCATTTCCTCCTTCCCTTTAATCTCATGAATATGCATAGAAGGCAATGAGCAAGGGAACCTATTGACATATTCAATATGGACCATTCCACTTGGACAAAAGCCAGTAAATAGGGGAGTGTAACAGGGGACAAGGGGCAAGCAGAAAGTATCTATTACATTTGCCAATGCAGATCAATCATGTCAACAATAGAAATGGCAGTTTTGGCATTTGGCTATTCAATGAAACTATATTTGTAGCTTTATATTTACAATGTTTCAAGGTATGGGTGAAGATATGAAAATTTCATCATGTTCTATTGTATTTTATATGTAAATGTTCTGGCACAATTATATATATTTTGGATTATATATTGACAATAAATTATTTCTCCTTTGTTAGCTGCAGCATAACATTAATATTTTCAACAACTTGAATGCATACATTGTGTTCTCACTAATAGTTTAGAATAGTGAAGGGGTCTTTGAAGAATTTCTTATGAAGTAGAGGCACTGGGTCAGACAGAGCTGAAAACCGTTGGCTTAGATTAATCACTATTTATCCTAGGGCTGAAGAGGGCCAATTGAAGACACAAATGTCCAATCCCTCTAGGACCTGGGAGTTCTATGAACCAGAGAAATAGAGACTGGTTCTTAAGGAGGTAATAAGTGTGCCTTCTATGGTTTATAATAATATGCATTGTCTTAACAACTGAATACTTAAAAGTTAATGCCCTCATAATGTGCAAAATTTTTAATAAGTACTTTGGTCCCTGTGTTCAAGTAGTTGGCAATCAAATTGCTGAAGTATGGTAAATCTTTTGAAGAGCATTAAACAGCAGAGAATGTAAGAAATTTGTCTCTATAATAGTGTGGGCCTTCTGTGTTTCCTAAGGACACATTCATATGATCTAATAACTGAGCAGAGAGAAGCCTAAAGGATAGTTTATGGTTTCATTTGTTTGTTTTTGCCAGTTAACATACATTTCTAGATTAAAAGTCAACTATCTTTTCCTCGGGAGTTGAATATAGGAGAAGATAGCGAAGAGGCAAGGAAAATTACAGCAGCTCAACAGCTTTACCCTGGAAAGAGCTGTATTGTATACCGCTATAGCCTACCTTTATCAGTCAGATAACAATGTCAAAGAGGCAAGCTTGGCACCATTGCTCTTAGTGAATCCCTGCTGCCAGCCTTTTATCCTAAGTGCTCTCAAAAGACCCATTTAATGGACCTTCCTGAAATTGTGCTCAGGATCAATATAAGGCTCATTGATACAGCATTTTTGGAACTCACCATTTGCTTATTTATTAAACCTGGGATAGTTGCCAGACTTCTATCATCTGAAATCCTCTCCATGACTTTCAAAATTACCAACATTGGTTCCAACATCATTCCTAGAAAACATTTCAGTGGAGTATATTTATCTGACATTTGACTGTGTTTATAACAGTAAGAATCTATGATGATTCCTCCCAAAATAATCTCACAATTACCCATTTTGGATCACCTTTGAGGGTCTTATCCTTAATATCAGAGATCTGTTCAATGCATTTGAATCTTAGAAACAATTACTAGCTTCTCTGAATTTAACTGAAGTTGCTTACTTTTATTCAACCTATTACCCAAATTACATAATGTATTGAAGGCTAAAAAGTGTCCAAATGTCTGACTACATTTAGTTAAAAATAGGAATATGACTTTTTCTTTTTCCAACTTGGCAAAGATTATGTTTTTTTCATGAAGAAATATAGGCATATTTAAACATTCAGGATCTGAGAATCTGAAATACATGAAACTTAGCAAGTGGTCTTTAAGTAGTTTTCGTTTCTAAATTATAGTACATACCATTGAATGCTACAGAAGAAAAAACAATGAGGGATTACTCATAAACATTGCCTTTATGATATCCTTGCAAAGGAAACCAAGTGTCCCTGTTCTTGGACTCACAGAGCAGGAATGTTTACCTTGCTTTGATGTCACTAACAAACACTTGTGCCTAGACATTGAATTCTAATGCATTTAAGCCACCTTGAGAGTAGAGCCCCTAGGGAAAACTACAAATGGAAAATTCACTGATTTTTGATTTTGCATTCCTATGGATTAAATTTAACACTTTCTTATAAATCTCTCCCTTGGCAGATCATATGTGTTAAATAGTTATCCACCTTTCTAGATGTCCACCCACAGCTGCTTCCATATGAAGAGGTGGAAACGGATTCTGTGCATGATACTGGTTAGGCTCGGGCACTGTTTTTTTTAAAGGAGATTTTTAAAATTTTGTTTGTTTTCCTTGTACACATAGCCATAATATTGTGTTGCTAACTGCCCTCTGGGAAAAAAGTCATACCAATCACAAATACATTGCCTAAAGGGGGAGGCTTATTACTCTGCTGTGAATTCCATCTCCTATTATGTTTTAAAGATGCTACAAACTTGAGACATTACTATGTAGATGACATTCCCGGCAAATCCCCAAATAACACTTAATGAGATTTCAAATACCAGGATTATGAAACAGTGAAAGATATAAAGAAAAAAAGAAAAGCACAGTATATGTATAGAAGGCATTAAAACAAATTTTATAATTATGAAAGCATATAATAAGGAACAAGTTTTATTCTAAATAGCAATTAAATCAAAACTACCATACAGGGAATAAAAGTGAATATTAAACCATTGTACAGAAAATAACAGAGCCTTTTATCTTCTGCATGATGGAATTTAGTGTTTACTAAGGAAGAAAAAAATGCAAGATATCTTAAATTTGATAATTTCCAACAAATTTAAGAAATGTGTACACTCTTGAGGAAGCTTAAGAAGTCTCTGACTAAAACCCTGGAAAAGAAAAACAGTGAAAAGCAAAATAACTATTACTCAACAATAACAACATTTATTACCTTTATATTAATATTTAACAAACTATTAAGCATCAACATTTCAGTTACTCAGTGAGCCCAAAGTCATTTTTCATGAACCATTCACAACACTGATAACCTATTGAAAAATGATTGAAAACAAAAAAGCTTATTGCTTTCCAAGTCCTTTTAAAGCCTTCTCATGTGTCATTTCATATAATCCTTATAACAAATCTATGGGGTATATACTGACTATCTCTGTACAGAAAAGAAAACTGAGTCATATTCAGAATAAGTTGCAAAGTTCCCCAGATAATCAGTGTCATAGGTGAAATTTGATGTCACAGTCTAGTCAAGTATAATTTAGGGAAGCAGTACAAATGATGGTTGAAAGCGCAGGCTCTGGGGTAAATAGCCTGAAGTCAAAATCTAGTTCACATCTTTAGTGGCTGTGTGATCTTGGGAAATTTCCCTTAACTCTCTGTGTCTTGGTTTTATAGTTTCATCCATTTTTGCCTCTCATATGAGCTGGTGAGCATCACACTAGTTTATGCTTCTAGGACACTTAAAACAGTACCTGGCTCTTGATAAATATTAACCATTTTGTTTCATTTTCTTCACCTTGAGTATTCATGGCCAGATGGAAATCAATGTCAATATGAAAAAATGTTCATAATTCAACAGGAAGAAATACAAAAGCATATAAACAACTTTGTTTTACCGGCAAGTGTATTTGGAAGCTATGTTAAATTGAGAAGGGGAAGGGAAAGCCTCTAAGGGCATTGATTAATCAATGACTGAAAGTTGATGAGACTTGTCTGGAATTTTTTTTGGAGACTCTGAGACTTAAAATTTTGACAAAGATAAGGAGATGAATTGAGTAGTGTGGAAGAGACATTTTCTGAAGTCAGCAGAGAAAGGAGAGACAAATATGGTAAGGAGAAAATGGTATTAAGTAATAATAACTATGAAGTGCTTTCTAAAGTATAACACATGTAAATTGTGTTAAATGTAAACTATCATGATTATATCATTACTGCCTGACTGATACAACTATATCCACCTCAGTTAGCCACATAAGATCAATTTTCCTATACCTTAGAGAATACCACTAACCTCCAGTTCAGAGACAGCATAAATATCTATCCACAGCTGAGCAGACATACAGCTAGCTACCAGATGAAATGGGCTATCTTCAAATACTATTGTTTTCCATTTTTTAATTGTGGCAAAATACACTCAACAATTTGCATCTTAACCACTGTTAAGTATACAAGTCAATGTTATTAAATGTGTTCAAAATGTTGTGCAAACATCACCACCACCCATCTCCATAATTCTTTTTGTCTTGTAAAATTGAAATCCTGTACCCATTAAACGGTGACTCCCCATTCCTTGCCCTCCCAGGGCAACTACAGCTTTACTTTCTGTCTTGAAGAATCATACAATATCAAATGCAGTTTTTAAGATATTTAAAATCTTTTGTCTGGAAGAAAAGTGGAAGTTAATATCAATGGCTATGCCTTCAGTGAGTTCTCAGACCACATTACAACATAGTTAACTATTTATCTTTTATTACGTTCTAGACCTATTCTTTCTTCCTGGCATGAAAATATCTTCTTTGTAGATGATGGCATTTGCCTCTATCTCCACGCCTTTTTGCATCTCTCATCCACAGATCATCAGCTTCTTGCTTAGTCTTCCATTTAATGACAATTTCTGTTTAGTATACAACAGCCCTTCCCCCTGCAATGCAATTTCTTCACTCTGAAAAGCTCTGACTCTGGCTACTGGTCTCTGTTATGTACTCATTCCTAGAGCCATGTCTTCAAATATTTCTCAGAACGTCTTCACATCTAAAAATCTAGGATTAATTTATTGCTCTCTGACTATATGCTTCTGGTATTTCAAGTATCCTGTATAACTTCTTCATCTGCCCTTGCTTTTCTTCTACATTGAGATGTCAAGTTCCTGGACTTCCCAACTCATCATTTAAAAAATTTATTTCAAGCCTTTATGAGTCACTACAATATACATATGTTCTCAGGAATTATGGCCCTACAATTTATATGTGAGACTAGTTCCTGTGTCAGGCATTACGGACATAAGAGTAAATAAATTCTAGCCCCTGCCTGCAAGGAGCTAACTCCCAGCCTAAGACAGATTGCAAGCAAATAATATGCAGAGTGGTAAGTCTAATGAAACTGATTAGGATATACCTAATTCAAGCTGGGAATATCAAAAGAAAAACTTTTTGAAAGTCATGAGACATGAGCTGTGCCTAAAAGAACAAAAAATATAGAGAGAAATAAGAAGAAATAAATTAGGGGATGAGATGAGTATAATCGTAGAAAAAGGAAATCTCTCTAGGTCAAGGGAGCTTAGAGATGAAACAGGGTATGAGAGTATATAGGGAGGCTCGTTAACTCAGTGTGGTTGGAGAAAACAGGTTGAAAGGAGAAATAGGGGAGAGAGTTACAAAGGGAATCAAACATGTTAGTAGTTGAGGGAAAAGCAAATATTGAACACAACCCATAGATCTTGGATAACTCAGTGTTTGGCAGTAGCTTACATAAAAGGTTGTGAAAAAATAGCCAGAGATATATGGAGAAAATAATAACTGAGTGTTATATTTCCTCTCAGTAGAAACCTAAAAAAAAAAAAAAAAAAAAAACGTGTAATCACAACCTGATCTTTTAACTGAACTCCACTTATCTTGCTGCCTGGATTGGCATACATATTCCTCTGCCTGAAAAACTGCTCAACACTTTTGAAAAGTCATTTCTCACTGTTACACCCAGGCATTTCTGCTAACACCAGCTGAGTTGTAAGGGGCCCTCTAGGAGGCCTAGGTTGTTCTCCTTATCATATACATTATTTTCATTTATCAATTTACCCAGAACATCTAATGAAATATTATGGACACCAATAACATGAATACAAATATAGCTATGGACACTAAAAAGTAAATTGATGTCTCTTGAAAGGCTGTCATGTCTTAGATGCTAAATTTGGAGTATGTGTTTCTAATAAATAAATAGCTTGCTTTAATCATTCTGATTTATGAATGTAATATAAGGGAGCAGCTTTGATTTTGCCCTTAACCTTAAAAAAAAATTAGCCGGGCATGGTGGTTGGCACCTGTAGTACCAGCTACCCAGGAGGCTGAGGCAGGAGAATGGTGTGAACCTGGGAGGTGAAGCTTGCAGTGAGCCAAAATCGTGCCACTGCACTCCAGCCTGGGTGACAGTGTGAGACTCCGTCTCAAAAAAAAAGAAAAAAAATCATACAAGGAGTAAATGATGATTTAGCATAAAACACAACTTTAGCATAAAACACAGTTCACAGGACTCAAACTTTGTTATTTTATGGGATTATACTAACCAGTTAATATTCAAAATTTACATTTCAAAAGAAGAAATATTGGTCTGGGAAAATTGCCATTGCTTATACAGAAGAATGGAGGAATCCTTTTGAGCACAACAATTCTAATGATATTCCTCATCACTGGTTCCAAAACCAAGCCCAAGGAAGGCCTGCATGGGGATAATGTGGAGAACATGCAAAAGAAATACACATCACTAGCTCCTCAACCCAGAGCTCCAAGGGAATGGCCAAGGAAGCTGTATTGTCCTAAGAAACTTGAGACTGTTTTGACTTACATTAAATCCTGCTCAATCATACGTATGTATACACACACAGACACACACACACACACACACAAACACACAGACGGTGTTGTCAGTGAAGCCTCTAACAATGCATCTTGACTGGACAGATTTGATAATTAAAATGGCTAGAAGAAAATTGGGCTTCATAAGTGGCACTTACTATTCACATTACACATTAAAAGGACATCTCCTAAGTTAAATCTTGTCTACGATAAAAAGGCAGAAAATCATGATCCAAGGCTAGTTTATAACTGCAGAAATGTTCAAGGCAGACCAATGCTTGCTATGTTTAGGAACTGAGAAGAAAGTACAGGTCTTCCTAATCTACCATTTTGCCTCATTTGGTACCAGGTGACCTTCATAATGCAGGCAATAGAGAATTGCAAGATTTGTCAGAGATTTCAGGTCTTTGGAAAGCTGTGCTCTTTCACAGGAACAGCCATGGAAACAGGAAGAAAGTCAATTCCCACTTAAGGTAATCAGAATTTACAAATATTCCTTTCTTCATTGAAATCTTAATAGGCACTTCAATATTATCCTTAATTCTTTTGTTACAGTCATGCATCACATAACAACATTTTGGTCAAGGATGGTGCACATATATGACAGTGGAGCAATAAAATCATAACATTGTATTTTTACTGTACCTCTTCTATGTTTAGACATGTATAGATACACTTACTGTATAGATATAAGTAAGTATAGATATACTTAACTGTTGTGTTACAATTGCCTACAGTATTCAGTACAGTAACATGCTGCACAGATTTGTAGCCTAGGAGGAATAGGCTATACCACATAACCTAGGTATGTAATCAGCTATAGCATCTAGGTTTGTGTAAGTAAACTGCGATGTTCATACAATAATAAAATTGTCCAGGAATGCATTTCTCAGACATACCCCTGTCATTAAGTGACACATGACTGTATTAGTTAACACTGTGAGTACTTCATGGGAAATGGACTCTGCCGCTCCATCATAAATAGAAACTGTTTATGTCAAAAAACACATAAAAGCATAGCTGCAAGATTACAATTCCTTCCAGATATTTCATTTAGTATCTCTACAGATCACTAACTGCCCAAATAGCATTCTTGAGTCTCCACTGCCTCACATTTGATTTTAGGTCATTCCATCAATTGTCAAAGATGCATCCAACACTAACTTTCCAACTACTGGTTTGGATTGTGTCAACATTGTCATCCTGGGCCACAACAACACAAAAGGCTAACTCAGTGAGGTAACATAGACACTGATCAGTGAGATTTTGCTGATGGGTGGTACCATTTTTTACGAAGATCAAGGGTATTCATACCTTCAGGCATCTAGATAACATTGAAAAGGGCAGGTTCGTAGATAAAAAGGCAATGAGGAAGGGTTATTGCAGTATACATGAGCTACCGTATCTCGTGTTTAACCTGAGTCTGAAGAGATTCAAAGTGCAGGTGCCATGCATGCCTCTTTAATAGTTCCATGTCGATTGATTTTCTGGGCTACACTTCCCAGCATTCAAATTGCTAAATGCATATAAACTACTACTGAATATTTATAACCTGAATTTGTGCTTTTGAGTGACCTTATCTATAGTTATGTGTTTCAGTGATCTAACTTGGGGTGGACTCCAAACTTTGACAAAGTAAAGACCCTGCTTATTCCTTGAGTATTGCTACACTGACAACTGATTTAGTGAATGCCACTGTGAAAATAATAAACCTCTTGGTGAATATGTTTGGTCATGTCTTGTAATCTGTACACATCTTAACCAGGGATGTTACTTGGTCTTTCTATGTACAGGAGTGTGTGGAGATAGAACAACATACAGGATTGCAACTGTTGCCTGTGAGACTAATAGAAAATTCAAGCTAGTGAAGTATGTTTATGCATGGCACACTTCTCACCAGCAATTTTAGGAAGCTCTACCCACAACCCATATGTCTTTTGATATGTGGGTTACCTTGGAGAGAGAAAAAGAAACTCTGAACACAAGCATGAAATACTTTAGAATTTTATCTAGAGTTGGACTTGTCCCAAAGCTTTTGTATAAACTTGCTTGATGAGCAACTGTTGTCCACTGGTACCTTCACTGTACAATCCACACACAACCAAACTTCACAACTGGAGACCTAAATTTGCACTTTGTTTGGTAAAGTTGAATGAAAAATGTTGTCTTTTAAGCTTATGCTCTCTTATGAAAGCTGTTATTAGATTAATTTTACTCCAAGATATGCCAGTTAGGAAACAACTTCCAATTTAATTTCACCAGCCCCCTGTGGGTAGATTAATTAGTCATGCATCACACTTACTCTGGTGGTGAAATGCCTCAAAAGAAGGTCTCCAGAGTATTGCTCTATCTAGAAGGACATGAATGAAGAGACATAAAAATCATTAATTAAGAAGGAAGAAGATTTTCCTTGCCTAGATTTTCACTTGTAGGATCCAATTAATTTTATCACTTAATATTTTGTCCTGCTGGGCATTCATTTTACAAATTTGTAAGGTCAGTAGAAATGGAAACTTTCAGAAATCAAACTGTAAATGTTCTGTAGACATTGACAGAAATAGCTATTTGGAGCTGTGCTTTTGCCAACTAGACACTCTGAGAAAATCTGTGAGAGGATATTTTCAGGAAGTCACTGAACCCCCTAAAAATCAAGTTTATTGCTTTTATCATAAATATAAATAATTTATTTATTATCAACCACTTTCAATATTCCAATAAGTAACCTTTATTGTTTATTTCATTGGCATGATCTACATAGACACATGATTTATCTTCTTTTGCGATACATTCAGAAAATTTGCTGCCTGGAGAAGCCATGTTTTGAAATTACCACCTGTTTGATGATTTTTTTTTTTATACTTTAAGTTTTAGGGTACATGTGCACAAGGTGCAGGTTAGTTACATATGTATACATGTGCCATGTTGGTGTGCTGCACCCATTAACTCATCATTTAGCATTAGGTATATCTCCTAATGCTATGTCTCGCTGCTCCCCCCACCCCACAACAGGCCCCGGTGTGTGATGTTCCCCTTCCTGTGTCCATGTGTTCTCGTTGTTCAATTCCCACCTATGAGTGAGAACATGCGGTGTTTCATTTCCACTTAAGTATCTATCTCTATTTGTCCTTTATTTTCACTTCCATCCTAGCTGTATCCCTTGTCTCCTTCGTGTGTCTTGGGATAAGCACCCTATAACATTATATATTTCTGGAAACCCTTCAATATAAAGTTATTACATGTAAAAAAAGTATGTTTCAGCAAACTTTTTGTTCACAGATTATCTTTGCCTACTTGCCTATTAGACAATTTTTGTAGGCTCCATATGCTACTAATTTATATTCACTTTTAGAAGAATTTTCATCAAAAGCAAAAGCCTTATGTAAATTGATTATATGCTATTTGTACTTCTATGTATATATACACACATAGCCACATGCATATATGTAACTCCGGAGGCCTGCCTGGACTGTTTAATAACCATATTGAACAAGAGCAAGAAAAAGCTGTTCAAATTTCAAACAAGTTGAACTGAAGAGCTCACATCTTTGAATAAAATAGACACTAGCAGCCTTTAAAAATTAAACATTTCTACTGTTTTAAAAAATTATAGCCATCATAGTATGAGGAAAAAATGTAATAATCCTTTTTAATTCTTGCCATTTTATTAACCATGGAGTCTTTATGCCCTAACTTCATTGGTACCCCTTTGAGATTAAACAGAACTTAATTTAAAATTCTGACAAATAAATTAATTACACCATTTACTTGAGGTACTCTTTCACCTTTCAAGAAATATTTTGAGAATTCATTAGCTAAATATTGCTATAATGCAGGCTAGTAATAAATGGAAATAATGAGTTCATTGTAAAGTTTAAACTAATGACGGTATAATCTGGAATTTGTTAACCTAGAATACATAATTAGCTCTAGAGGTGAAATGAAAGACAAAATGACTTCACATATTAGTAAAAAACAAATAATATAACTTTATAAGCTACTGCTGTTCTTTTGCTATTAAGAACCAATGACATCTGTAATTAGGGAACATTATGGAAAGGTTAAAGATGAGAATACATGCAGTCTATCTACAGGAAACCTAAACTGTTTAGGTTAATGAAATATCTGCGAAAGTCATATTAATTAGCAGGTTCACAGGAAACTAACATTTATTGTATAAATTCCATGGTAAAATGTATTAGGGCTCCATGTTCACAACTGTGCGCCATCTACATTACCACACAGTGCTTACTTCTTTCAGTCTTTATTCATTTCTCTCCTAATGGTGTGCATGTTATTATTACATAGTTCTAAAAATCTTCCATGAGGCAGAAATTTCATTTAATGATATAGCTTTGAAAATAATGAAAAACAGTAGAAACTTTCTATTTTTTTATGAAGCAGAATTGTTGAATTTTCAAAGTTTCATTTATGTAATGTTACAAGATGACAAACATATTTCTTTTATTCCCTCTTGTTATTTTTTTCTAACATCAACCAAAGCCATTTCTTTCATTTGAAGGTGAAAACTGCTCATCAAAATCCAGTTTAAGCTGAGAAACAAAGAACTAAATTTTGTATGAGAGATTATACACTGCATAAGTATAAAACAGGACTAGAAACAATAGTGGATTAGCAATTTTTAAAAAGACCAAAGCAGGTTATCATCAAATCAATTGTTACCAACACACCAATTCCACCTCTAGGCCAGAAAATTAGCCACTTACCCACAGGAAAACAATGATTGAAGACAAAGTTCACCAGTGAAAGTTGGTTACTTTTTTTTTCCACCTTTGCATCAACTAAAATGATATCTACAGTTCCTCTTAACACTTTTCTTACTTTCAAATATGTGGGTATGCTTAATTAGCTGAGGCCATGTTTCATATGCACATCTGGCTACAAGGGAAACTGGGAATGTGAGCCCTGATCCTAATGTTTGTAGAGTATTTAGAAATTTGAGAATTCCCTCTAAATAAAGAGTTTTTTAAAACATTGTTAGACAAAAAGTTTGAATTACAAAATGTGGTAGTAGCTCATGTCTAACTCAAATGCAGGAAAAAAAACTATAAACTCTAAAAAAAATTGAATACACATTTGATGGTAATGAGAAACAGAAAACAGGCAGAAATACTAGAATATTCAACACTGATGAAGCATTTGACCATTGAATAAAGAAAATTGCAATGATTTAAATTTGCATCAATGCAACTTCACACCTGATGACACTCCCTGGTCTGTGCAAAATTAGATGTCTACAAGTAAAGTGGTGAGTTTTACTAGCTTGAGGAATAAGAGCACAGAGTTCCAGGCTGACAGAAAAGAAGAACTGGGAAATTCGTGTGACATGGGAGGAAATCTCACACAACTGAAAGTCACAGAGGAGAATGTCACAGAGTAAAAATCTAAAATCAGCACTTAAACTTCATTCAGATATACGATGGCTGTTACATTTCACATTCATAAAAAGAGACTCCATAGAATCCAGAAGAAAACAACAGCTAAATTGCTAGTACAGAGCAGAGATTTCAACCATTGCGTATAGCTCAGGAGTGAAAGTTTGGTGTTTGACTACAGAAAGATTAATGTTAGAAAAGAGTCACTCTTCAAAGGAAAATAAAAGAACCTATCTCTACAAAATATCATCCACATAATCTAACATATAATTTAACCTGCCTAAACATAGAACCAGGAAAATATGACGCATAAGAAAAAAAGTAAACAATGGATTAAGACTTTGAAATGGCCCACATGCTGGGATTAGAAGATAAGAAATTTAAAATAAGCTATTATAAGCATATTCAAGGATTTAAGGAATAGATGGTCATAAGAGGGAACATATGGAGAATCTCAACAGGGAAGTAAAAATGATAAAGAAATAATAGGACAAATTTTAGAACTGAAGGACAGAATATCTTATAGAAAAATGTCATTGTATGCACATACCAGTAAATTAAAGATGGCAGAAAAAACTATCAGTGCACTTAAAAACAGATCAAAGACAATTTCCCAATACAGTTAAGAATACAGAGGAAGAAAAATAATAAAAATAGGACCAGTCTAGAACTAATATAATTGGAGTCCTAGAAAGAGTAGAGAACAAGAAAATGAGACAGAAAAAGCTATTTGAAAAAGTAAAGACCAAAAGTTTTCCTAATTGTCAGCATATATCAACTTACAGGTTTAAGAAACTCAAAGAGCAGAATAAAAATAAAGAGAAAAAAATGTAGACATACCATAGTCAAACCACTGGGCAAAAAAAGAGTAAATCTTGAAAGTAGCTAAAGGGAGGGAGAAAATAATTTACATACATGGAAACAAATAGACAGATGACCTGTCATCAGAAATGACAGTTTAAAAAGCAATGAAACTACATCTTCAAAATAAAAAAAAACCTGTCAACTCCAAATTCTATAACTAGAAAAAGTCATTGTTGAGAAAATAAAGATTTAATCAGATAAAAGAAAGCTTCGAATATTTGTCATTAGCAGACCTAAATACAAGAAATGCAAACGGAAATGTTTTAGGCTAAAGAAAGATAACAGATGGAAATTCGGACCTACAGGAAGCAAGGAGAAGCTGTAGGAATGCCAAGTGCATAAACATGAAAAACTAAGGCTTTTTTCTTTTAGTTTTATAACAAACAACTGATGGTTTAAATAAAAAATTAAGTGTACTATTGATAATGTATGTAGAGTAAAATATTCTAAGTTAATAGCTCTGACAGGAGACTAAACGCAACAATCTTGCTGCAACATTTCTTCATGTTACATGAAAACGTTGACTATTAACACTAATTGCACTGCGATAAGCCAGGATGCTTATTATAATCCCTGGAGAACCACCAGATTATATGAAGATATTCTTCTAAAATGCCAATAAAGGAATTAAAATGGAATGCTGAATATTGTTCAGTTGGTATAAAAAGGCATGAAAGAAAGAAGAGAGGAGCAAAAAATGATGGAACAAATAGAACATAAGAGCAAAATAGGCCAGGTGCAGTGGCTCACGCCTAAAATCCCAGCACTTTGGGAGGCCAAGGCGGGTGGATCACGAGGTCAGGAGATCGAGACCATCCTGGCTAACACGGTGAAACCCTGTCTCTACTAAAAATACAAAAAATTATCCGGGCGTGGTGGCGGCGCCTGTAGTCCCAGCCACTCGGGAGGCTGAGGCAGGAGAATGGCGTGAACCCGGGAGGCAGAGCTTGCAGTGAGCTGAGATTGCACCACTGCACTCCAGCCTGAGTGACAGAGTGAGACTCCATCTCAAAAAAAAAAAAAAAAAAGAAAGCAAAATAGTAGGCTTAAATCCAACCTTATCAATAATTATTTCAAATGTAATTTAAATACTCCAAATAAAACACAGATTGTCAAACTGGATAATAAAAGTACCTATAAGAGATGCATGCCAAATATTATGGTATAGATAAGTTGAGAGTAAAATAATTTCCAAGTTTACCATGGAAACAACAAGCACAAGAAATCTTATGTGGTTATATTAATCTAAGAAGAAGTAGACCTCCAAACAAGCAATATTACAACAGAAAGCTATTTCATAATGATAAAATGTCAAGTAATTATGAAGACATAATGCTATATTGCTAATTCATAGAATAATTAAAGAAAGTTAAGATAAAATAATTTTGACAACAACTTGACCTAATCGATATTGACCAAGACGATAGAATACATGTTCTATTATGCGACACATGACACATTTATCAATAGACTATAGACCACAAAATATTTCTCAAGAAGTTTCAAAACACTGTAATCATAGTAAGTATGCTTTCTGACCATAATGAAAATGAGTTGAAATGGGTAAAAACAAGCTATCCAGGAAAGTCCACAGTATTGGAAGATTTAAATACACCTTAAAATGCCCTTTAGCTCAAGGAAGAAATCATAAGAAACACCCTAAAATACATTGAACTGAATACAAATAAAAATATACTGTACCAAAATGTGTGGGATAAAGTTAAGCACACCCAGAGTAAATTTTTTGTATAAATGCTTATTCTAAAATCTCGACAAGTGAACTAATTTTCTACCTTAAAAAGAAAATCTAAAACAAGAGAGCAAATTAAGTCCAAAACAAGTAGAAGAAAGGAAATAAAACAGAAATTAGAAATCAATGAGGCAGAAAACAGACACAGGAGAAAGTTAACATGGCCAAAAGTTAGTTCTGTGAGAAAGAAAGAAAACTCAAATTATAAATATCAGGGATTAATGAGATTGTACAGTTGTAGACACAAGAGACATTAACAAGATAATGGAATATTGTGAAACATTTTATACCAGTTTTCATTACTTGGATGAAAGAGTGAATTCCTTGAAAAAAAAAACTTATAAAAAAATTCACGATTAAATGGAACATTTGTAGTAATTGACATTTCTTAAAGTAATTAAATTAATTGTCAAATACCTGTACATAAAAACATAAAACTAAAGAAAATTAAAAAATAAGCAAACTCCAGATCCAAAGAGTTTTGCTGGTGAATTCTTTCAAATGTTTAAAAAAAATAGATATTTTAAATTATTTCAGAAATAAAGAAGGGGGAAATTCCAAACTTGTTTTATGAGTCAGAATCCTGATACCAAAAGTACAAAACATAGGAATGCAAAATTGATTTCAACTTAAAGAGCTATCACCATTCTAATCTGTGATTCTAATGAATTTGGCTTAGATACTTTATACAAGTGTAATCATATGGTTTGTCCTTCTGTGACTGATTTACTTTACTTAGCATTAATGTCCTCTAGGTTCTCCCATGTTGCATATTGCCGGGCTTTCTTGTTTTAAAGCTGAATAATATTCCGTTGTATGAATATACCACATTATCTTTATCTATTCATCTGCCAATAGACATTAACCTTATTTCCACATTTTGATTAGTGTAATTAATGCTGCAATGAGCCTGAGAATCATCCCAATTTCAATTCTTTCAGATAAATAACCTGAAGTGAGATTGCTAGATCATATTGTAGTTCTACTTTCTTAATTTTTTTGAGGAATCACCGTACTCTTTTCCATAGAGGCTGCACAGTTTTAAATTCCCAGAAACACTGTACAAGTGTTCCAATTTCTCCCCATTGTTGACTCTCGTTATCTTTTTCTTTCAATAAGACCATTCTAACAGGTTTGAGGCAATATCTCTTTGTGGTTTTGATTTGCATTTCCCTGATGATTAATGATGTTAAGCATTTTTTTCATGTACCTGTTGGTTATTTGGATATTTTCTTTGGAGAAATATCTATTGCTGATTAAAAAAAAAAAAAAACGCTCAGCAAGCTAGAAAAAGAACTTTTCTCGAAGTGATAGAAAGCATCCACAACAAAACATATAAACAATATTATATTTAATGGTGAAAGCATAAATGTTTAAACCACAGAAATTAGGACAAGAAAAGGATGTGTGTATTTGTCACCTCTATTCAACATTGTACTGGTGATACTAGATTTTGAGTATAAATATTTAGGGGACAACTACTGTCAGTGAAGCCCACATCTTGGTCATCCTCAGGAAAAAAAAAAAAAGTTGATTAGGTTGCATATAATCTAATTCTACTTGCTTTGGGCTTAATTTTAGAGAAATTAAATTAAGTTGCTTAATTTAAAAAAGTTGCTTAAATTAAATTAAGCAACTTAATTTAATTTCTCTAAAATTACAGCTTGTATCAATTCTAGAATTTATTGGGCACCTCCTAGGACATAAACACTGGAATTTTGTGAGAGACATCAAATAGGAAAGAGCCTGGCTCTGACATAAATCAACACATGGAGAGGGACACATGTTAGGAGACTGACCTGCCTTCTTTATCTCATAAAAGGGGTTCGTGTTGCTGGTAACACAGATTAAAACTATTTCAATTACATTCAAAATAAAAGGATTAGCAGTGGTATGTAAGATGAAAAAATCACCCCGCAGGAAGACAAAAGTCTCACAAAAGGATATTTAAACTAGCCAACACTTTGAAATTCAGACAGAGTTCGTGCTTTGTGGGTGAACTAAAGTAGCAAAAACAAAGTAGAGGCTCCAATTCTAGGAAAAATGGGCCCTAATAAGGTTTACGAGCCAGAAACTAAAGAAATCCAGACAGAAGGAGGCAGTCTCCGCATTCAAGGCAGTAGCAATACCTGGATTACTAAACCAATCCCCAAAGCAGGAACTCATAAATGCAAATTGGATTGAGGAAGAAGCTTGCCCACCAGAAGATTTAGGTTATTACATGTAGAATGTGATAGAGAAAACGAGCATGGGACTGGAAACAAAAGGAGGTAGCCCCATGATTACAACTAGAATACTTCTGTCAGAGATGGTGTGGAAATAAGACTGAAGAGAGAGCGCCTTAAACCCCACGTGCCTTACGTCAGGACTAATCCTGGACACAGGCTGGAAAGCATAGCCTACAGGTGGTGAGGGAGGAGGAGTGGGCTCAGCTGTGAGGAGGAGAAGGCAAGATATGGGTCTTGAAATCACACAGAGGATTTGGGTCTTTGTTGCTCTCTGCCAGCAGCTGCCAGTAGTTCTCACACTTTGGCTAGCATCAAAATCACCTGGGGCAGTGGTGGGGAAGCGGGGGGAGTGTTGTAAAACCACAAGTGACCAGGTAAAAAACACCTGTATGTTTTCCAATTCAGTAAGTACAGAAATCTTAATTGGAACAAGGTGGAGGTCAGACATTGATAGTGCTGTGGACTGCTCCAGGGACATAAGCATGATCTTTAGAGAGGTGGCTCTAATCAGTTGAGGGCAACCACTGGACAGAGAGAGGTCCAGACCAACCGTACACAGAGACATCATACAATTACACTTTAGCAACCTCTCCAAATAACATGTCTCTTAGTGAAACTTGGGAGGTTGAAAATTAAAAACATAAAATCCAGTGGCATTTATGTATCCTAGGCACTCACATTTGTCTGGTTCTTCCAACTTGCCTTTGCTTGGTTAGAATTTTGGGTAGATAACAGGTGGATTTACATGTGCTAGTGTGAGAACTTTGATACACTCATTTAGACATTGACCTACTATCTTGATGTTTGAAAGCTACAACCCAAAGAAATTTGTCTTTTTACATAAAACAAATTCAGCCCTTGCCTTCCTTATAGATTACATCTTCCACTAGCAGGAATAAAAAAGTAACAATATGCGTAAGTCAAAGTATCTTCTTAGATCCTCTGTTTTATTATTTAGTTGTGTGAATTAAAGTAACTGTCTCAAAATTTCAAGGAATGCCTGGGAAGCAATTCATGTTCAAAGGCTGCCCTCTTGTGACAATGTGTTGTATGTTTTACCGTAAAAGTAATTTTATTTTACCTTATAACCTCTACAATCCAATTCATAACAGCATAAAAAGGAAATAAAACCTTACATAATTTTGAATTTTAAAAAGTACCTTGTTTATATGGCTCCTTTAGATAATGAATAGTCAATTTGGTAAATATTCCAGTGAGTTGAAGGTTTGAATCTATCTCACTTAACTAGCTTAATGGATGTATTTCTAAACCTATACAACCCACTCCTCTGCTTTTAAAAAATTAAAGTTAGCTGTAGATTGAGATGTCAGTGACACAGTTTATAGAACATAAGTTAGATTGTCATCTACATTACTGTAACTACAAATGCCACCCTCAGATTGAAGAATCAGTTTTATCAGTAAACATCTGTAATTGAACTATAAATGGTGTATGTCTTCCGGCTTTTACAAGCTCTTGGTCTAACACAGGGGATATGTGATGTAAAAATTACAAAGCAAGGCCACGCGCAGTGGCTCACGACTGTAATCCCAGCACTTTGGGAGGCCGAGGCGGGCGGATCACAAGGTCAGGAGATAGAGATCGTCCTGGCTAACACGGTGAAACCCCATCTCTACTAAAAATACAAAAATTGGCTGGGTGTGGTGGCATACGCCTGTACTCCCAGCTACTCAGAAGGCTGAAGCAGGAGAATCACTTGAAGCCAAGATGCGGAGGTTAGAGTGAGCTGAGATCCCACCACTGCACTCCAGCCTGGTGGCAGAACAAGACTCCATCTCAAAAATAAATAAATAAATAAATAAATAAATAATAAAAAAGCAGTGACTATAATGTTTTGTGATGTTAAACTTTGAGAGCTTTTTTTTCTTTCTTTTCCCAAGTCCCTTTCCCAGTTCCAGGAGCAGAGTTATTCTAAGCTCATTGATGTAAAGGAATAGAAAGAAAAGGTTTGGTGGAGAAAAAAAAAAACCTGCTATCATTTCTGTCTTTTAAAAGCTTGAGCATTTGGGAGAATTTGGAAAGATTGTAGAGTAAGTGCAAAGAAGGAATTTGCTAACAAAAATTATATAGGGTAAAATGAGTTTTTTTCAGGTTAGAAAATATCCACTCCCTACACTCGTACATTCCTTTCCCATGGTTAAGAAGTGGAAAAAGCAAAGGCCTCTTGGTGAGCAGTGGTGACTTAGGCAGTTTCTTAGAAATATTCTAGAAGGCATAGTCATCTTTTAAAAAAATAGCAACAAGGATATGTCTAAGCAGAAGGGACCACGGGCCAAATTACGAGTAGATTTTTGCATTCCAAATATGGTAAAGAAGCAGGAAGCCGGTCGGCCTAAACAGGCCACACAGAAATGCACAAGGAAGGAGCCAGTAACAGCTTGTGGGGACAAGATGTCAAGCCCCAAATGTTAAACCCACCATCCATCCTCCAAATTCTGGCTCTGTTTAACAAGGCTGTGGTCTGGCACTAGATGCCACCTCAGTGACTAAAGCATAATTCCCCGTCTCCTGGGAGTGTTGACAGCTGACTCCTGGCAACAATACTCACAGCACAGTAAAGTTCCTTCATCCACATTCATGTCCCTTCTCAAGGCATCCCACATCCGAGAACTGCTTGGTACGGAAATATAATGGCCTGGCTCGCTTGCTCCAATTTGAGGTCATTAGGTAAACTCACCAAGATCCCTGTAGCATGGGCTGTGACCATGATAGTGATTGCATTCCAGCCGACTTCCTGCTCTGCCCAATCCTATTGCTGTCACTCTTCCACAGGTGTTGGGAATATCCATTTCAACTTCCTGCTCCGCCCAATCCTATTGCTGGCACTCTTCCACAGGTGTTGGGAATATCCATTTCAACTTCCTGCTCCGCCCAATCCTATTGCTGTCACTCTTCCACAGGTGTTGGGAATATCCATTTCAACTTCCTGCTCCACCCAATCCTATTGCTAGCACTCTTCCACAGGTGTTGGGAATATCCATTTCAACTTCCTCGCATTTAAATCTCCATCTCGGAGTTGGCTTCCTAGGACACCTGACTGGTGACATCTCTATTACTATCATAGTACTTAGAGGGGATCATCTTAAAATGATTTAAGGCTAACCGCCCTAACAGCACAGACAGATGGTGGCTTAAAATAGAATTTAAGTGGATTTAAAAAAAAATGAAAAAAGTTGACATTGCATGCTCATATGAGCTTATGGATCAAACCATGCATATGATTTCTAAGATCACTCATGCAGTATATATTTGCACTGTTTATAAATGACATCCCCTTGAATTGAATTCAGTGCAATTCAAAACAGTAATTTGTGGGAAAAATTAGGTATGCAGATAGCCTGGACTCTAGAAAGGCACACATCATTTGGAGAATAATAGTGAACTGGCTGGTCTATGAGGGAAAAAAATGGAGTGAATATAGACTATTAGTGAACAAGGATATTTTCCCATATATTTTCAGATTAAGGTGAATTTCTTTACAGAATTATGCCTTAGAAAGAAAAAATATTTCCCTATATTTGAATCCTTACATGTTTTCCTACGATGAGTGCTTTTGTGATTATTTTGAATAACAAAGTAATATTTAAGGAAACCCTCTTGCCCTGAATGTACCTTAATTTATGTCAATTGATTTTGCATATAGAGATCATCAGAGTCAAGCTACAAGAAAATGAGGAACATAACTTAGCAAAGACTTAGAGGATTAGTCCTAATAGTGTGAAATCAAAATTTCAAGTGAGGGAATAAATGCAGCTTTTAATAATTACTTAAATGAAGTTTAACTGTAGCAGGATCTACAAGAAATTGTCAACCTTTGGCTTCAGTAACAGAAACTCAGGATATATGCCCTTCAGTGCTTTTGGATTGTGCATCATATTGAGAGAGACTCCTTTAAACAAACAATAGGAAACTTCCTGTGACAACATAATAAATTCAAAAAGTTCTGTAACTCAGACAATTTAGATAGAAGTGAGGATTTTGGCCTAGACAGCCCTGTTCACTCTAAAGATGGATTAAACAATGAAAAAGATATTGATATCAAAAATTCAATCAGGAATTTGATTAAAGCATTTCATTAAATGTGATAACTTCTTAGTATATTATCTTACATATGCAATATTCATGTGTAACAAATTAAATACAAGTAAACATTTGACTATATTATCTGCAGCATAATTTACATATCAATTTACATATTCAATATTGCTCACATGAAAACTTGGATCTTCTCAATAAGAAAATTTGTGAAATCTTTAATTCCTCATCCCCAGGAATGTAAGTAAGTCAATACAAATACTGTAAGTCAGTGATTTTTTCCTAGGAAGACAGTAAAAATTTTACAAAAATACTTTAGACCCCTTCTCGTTGTAAACCTAAATAACAAACAGAGAAAGGCTCTCAAAGGAAAAAGACACATCTTAGGGAGGAGGGCATTGCAATGAGAATATGCATGACAAAGTAAACTATGTAGATTCAAATGGTAAAGGAAGACAAGGTCTTCAAAAGAAAAATGATCAACCTGGAAGTATGGGGGAGTAGAAAAAATAAATAAAGGAAAAATGAAGAGGCTTATATAATTGTTCTGATATAGTTATCTTTGACTATAAAGATCAACAACAAAGTCGATGTCAGTTGAAGGTTGGGCAGGCGGTTGCTGGATAAATGTCCTCACAGAAGTGTATTTTGTGTAAGATTGCTATGGCCTTTGTGCAAGGTTGTGGTTTTTATGGTATTTTGTGATAGTTTTTGCCATCAGGCCTAGAAGCATGAGAACCCTCTCTTCAAGGCCTTCTCTGAATCTATTCGTCCAGGTTTTTTCTTTTCTTTTTAAACATTAGTGACAGTTTTGATTCTGATAACTTTCATAGCATGATCCCTAATTTCAAAAAAAAATTAAACTTGTAACTTATTTATGATGTATTTGATAGGCTTGGATTTGTGAATCACCTCTACTATCTGTAGTGGTAGATATATCTGAGCCTGCTTACACAGGACTTCCATCAGATTTTCTCTTCAGTGGCATTGGAAGAGGGGGTTTTGGAGAAGGGGATGAAGGAATTGTGCTGCATCAGAGGTCCCCACCTAACAGCACAGGGACTTTTTCTGTGCTCTTGCCAGGCCGTTGTATTAGGCTGATGCAAAAGTAATTTTGGTTTTGTCATTGAAAGTAATGAGACCATCCGTCTTACAATGTCTGTGCCATGACCAGCTCCTAATAGCCTCTGAGGACAGCTTTGCCCTGACATATACTGTCCTGGAACCACGTCCGCTTTGTAACTCCTGAGGTAGCTGCCACCATGACCAACACCTTCTCATCTTTACTCTACATGCAGGTAACAGTTATAATTATATATCTGTGTATTCACAGAACGATTAGTACATCTAGGACTTCCACAAAATTTCCCTAGCTGATTTTGGTGTTCTGGTGTCCTGGCAGCTCTAGCCATGAAGGGATGATGCTTTATCAGCATTTCTGTTGAGTTTTTTGCTTTTTCTCAGAAAACGATTCCATTTTTCCCACATACTTTTGACAATTTATTTGAACTCATTTATTCTAAGCCCATTAATTTTTGTCTATTATGTAATAGGAAGGGGGCGAGGGATAAAAGATTACAAATAGGGTGCAGTGTACACTGCTCGGGTGATGGGTGCACCAAAATCTCACAAATCACCACTAAAGAACTTACTCATGGAACCAAATACCACCACACCCCAATAACCTATGGAAAAAAATAAGAAATAAAATAAAAAAGCGTCAGAAAAAAAGAAAATAATCACTGCACTTACCATGACACTTACAAATGGTGACTAACATTATTTGTAAGTGTCACCTAATAATATTATTATTTTTTCTTTATGCTACAAACTAGCTCTGCTATTACAATCACTACTATTTGAAGTGTTACTAAATTAAATTTATTGTATCATTCTGGACTCAGAAGAGGGGGTAAATGCTAAGACAATTTCAGAATATGATCACATATTAAAAGCATATTATATGGGGAAAATATGATTAAAAAATAGAAATTGGTAGAGAAACAATTTTTGGGTCTCTTTAATTTCCGCACATTTTGCAAGTATGGACACTGACTATCTTGTTCCAAATGATTGTTTTCAAGCATGTTTGTATAGAAAACAGCCTTGGAATAGAAAACCAGTACCTCCTTCTGGAACAAAGGAAAAGTTTATTTACTGTCTAGTATAACGCAGATAATTTCTCCCTCTGGGGAAGGGTACAGCCAAGTGAACTTCCCATAATACACATTGGGGTTTCTTGAGGTTGGGTTTTTCTCCCACAATGTAATGTGCAGGTGCCACTTGGCTGTCTTTGTGTTACCCTGGGAAAGCTGATGGCTGTAGGTGCATGTGTTTATTTTGGGGTTCTCTGTTCTGTTTCTTTGGTCTTTGTGTCTGTTTTCATATCAGTACCATGCTATTTTGTCTACTGTGGCCTTAGGGTATAGTATGAAGTCAAGTAATGTGATGTCTCCAGCTTTGTTCTTTTTGCTTAGGTTTCCTTTGGTTGTCTGGGCTCTTTAAAAATCCATATGAAATTTAGAATAGTTTTTTTGTAATTCTGTAAAAAACGACATTGGTTGTTTGATAGGAATAGTGTTGAATGTGTAGGTTGCTTTTGGCAGTATAGCCATTTTAACAATATTGATCTTTCTAATCCATGAGCATGGAATAGTTTTTCCATTTGTTTTGTCATCTATGATTTCTTTCTGCAGTGTTTTGTAGTTCTCCTCTTAGATATCCTTTACCTCCTTGGTTAGACATATTCTTGTTTTATGTTATTTTATTTTGGGGGTTGCTATTGTAAACAGGATTGCATTCTTGATTTACCACTCAGTTTAAACATTTCTGGTGTACAGAAATGCTACTTCTTTTTGTATGTTGATTTTTTTTTTTATCCTGAAACTTTGCTGAAGTTGTTTATCAGTTCTAGGAGCCTTTTGGCACAGTCTTTAGGGTTTTCTAGGTGTAGAATCATATCATCAGTGAGAAGAGAGATAATTTGACTTCATTTCCATTTGGATGCCTTTTATCTCTTTCTCTTGCCTGATTGCTCTGACTAGGACTTGTTGAACAGGAGTGGTGAGAACAGGCATCCCTATTTTATTCCTGTTCTTAAGGGGAATGTGTTGGGAGAAAAGCTGAGTGTTGGGAGAGAAGCTGAGGCAGGGCCATATGTTTCTCATTCACTTGATACACCGTTTCCTTTCAACCCCCACATCCTCACCACCTGTTTCTTTGTTTGAGCACCAATAAATAGCATGGGCTCCCAGAGCTTGGGGACTTCACAGACTCCACACTCGTGATGGTCCCCTGGTCCCACTTTCTCTCTCAAACTGTCTTTTTCTCATTCCTTTGACTCCACCAGACTTTGTTGCCCCCATGACCTAGTGTTGGGTCTGATCACCCCAACATTTGCCCCAACATGGGGCGACAAAGACCCCGGTGAAGGAAGGCTAGAGCATGTGAAAGCAGAGGACACATCATCAAAGGACACCTGAGTACATCTAAAAGAAGCTCATTGGGAAAGCTGAGTGCTCAGAAGAACCAGGGTAACAATGGGACAAAGTGACAGCAGACATTCTGCTTGTTTAAATTTCTTAAGGCATTTATTACAAAGATAGGGAGTGAAAGTTAGTACTTAGAATTTGTTATCACTCTTTAGTACAGTAAAGCAGTTTTGCCCATGGTTTCCAGAACAAAGGACTGTGAAGTTGGATGAATGGGAGAGAATTGGAAGAAATTTTTAAAAGGCATATAAAGATGTAGCAGAAATTCCAGTTTCTGTATGGTCAGTGTGGGTGCTAATAAAGGCAGTCCTTGAGCCATTTCAAACAGATGATGAGGCAAATTCAGATGAGGAAGAAGAGGATGAATGTAAAAAACTAACTTCAAATTCTGAGTGTGAGGAACAGCTACCAGAGGAGATTAAAGAAAAGAAAGAAAAACTTTAAAAAGTATGTTTTACTAGCCTGTTGGCTCCACCTGCTGAATTAAGTGAGTGGCCACCTCCTCTCTCTCCCCTAAATGGGTGAGAAAATAAATTAGCTGAAAAACTTACTGCTCCTGTAGTTGCAACATTAAAACCTGGAGCAATTGGTGGTGCTATACAAAATTCTATTCAAAAAGCTAAAGCCAAAGGAGACCTTGAAGCATGGCAATTTCCCATTACTATAATCCAGCAAGTAGGATAGGATATAGCTAATTAGGCTGCTTTTTCTTTTAAGTTACTAAAGAATTTGAGCAAGACATTAGTCAATATGGACTGAACTCTCTTTTTGTGCAAGCTTTATTAAAAAATATGGCTCCTGATAATAGGTTAATACCATATAATTAGGATACTTTGACAAAACCTGTTTTCACTCTATCTCAGTACTTGCAGTTTAAAACTTGGTAGGCTGATGAAGCTCAAACTCAGGCAAAAGAAAACACACAAGTGCAGCCAGCTGTACCTGTTTCCTTGATCCGTTAATATGAGTTGGCTCTAATTGGGGTTGATTAGAGAATCAAGCAGTAGTGGAAGACGTTGCCATTGTTCAGCTGTGCTTCGTGTGCTTACAGGCATAGAAAAGGATAAATGTTACAGGGGGATAGTATCCTTATTTCCGTTCTGTCTGACAAGGACCTAAAGAACCATATATTAATTTTATTGCTCAGTTCCAAGAGGCTGTGTATAAAGCCATAAATGATAAAAACAGCTCATGATGTTGTAATACAGCTTCTTGCATACAATAATGCTAATACAGAGTATCAAACTGCTATTAGACCCTTGAAAGAGAAGTCTTATTTAACTAAATACATTAAGGCTTGTGATGGCATTGGAGGTAACTTACATAAGGCTACTCTTTTAGCTCAGGCTATGGCTAGATTAAGAGTAAGAAAAAATATGCTTCATTTCTCAGGCTCTTGCCTTAATTGTGGGCAAATTGGACACAAGAAAGGAATGTAGAAAGGAATTCAAAAGACAAAAACTACTACCATCAATCAACAGAAAAGTCCCAGTGTATGTCCCTGGTGTAAGAAAGGCAATCACTAGGCAAGTCCGTGTCATTCTAAATTTAGCAAAGATGGACACTCTCTTTCAGGAAATAGGAAGAGGGGCCTGCCTTGAGCCCCTTAACAAACCGAGGCATACCCAGCACAGACACTGCCCTTACAAATGTACAACAATTTGTACCTCAGCAAGCAGTGCTGCTGTACACATCTACAGCACAATTCCCATCTCCTTACTTCCTGGGGAGCCACCAAAGAAGGTCCCCACAGGAGCTAGGGGACCCTTACCCTGAGGAACTGTTGGGAACAAGCCTCCCCAAATCTGGCCATAAACTGGCCCCAAAAACTGGCCATAAACAAAATCTCTGCAGCACTGTGACATGTGCGTGATGGCCATAACATCCGTGCTGGAAGGTTGTGGGTTTACCAGAACGAGGGCAAGGAACACCTGGCCCACCCAGGGTGGAAAACTGCTTAAAGGCATTCTTAAGCCACAGACAATAGCATGAGCAATCTGTGCCTTAAGGACATGCTCCTGCTGCAGTTAACTAGCCCAACCTATTCCTTTAATTCAGCCCATCGCTTCATTTCCCATAAGGGATAATTTTAGTTAATCGAATATCTATAGAAACAATGCTAATGACTGGCTTGTTGTTAAAAAATACGTGGGTAAATCTCTGGAGCTCTCAGTTCTGAAGGCTGTGAGACCCCTGATTTCCCATTTCACACCTCTATATTTCTGTGTGCGTGTCTTTAATTCCTCCAGTGCCACTGGGTTAGGGTCTCCCCGACCTGGTCTTGGCAAGTGGTGCCCGTTCATGGGGGCTCGAATACAGGTTGAAGGATCACCAGAGTGACGGTTGGAGAATGTGGAACTAGCTGGAGGACACCCGAGTACTCTTAAAGCAATCCCCATGGTGAGTAAGAAGGGGAGCTCAGAAGCATCAGGGTAACAATGGCACAAGTGTGGGCTGTGGTTCATTCTACCTTGGAACTTTTTCACACTGATGATGAGGAGGAAGGAGAGAATAACAAAATAACAGTAGAGGTTACAGACCAGGTTTATTTGCCACCTAAAGCTAAAGCAGCAAAGGAGGGAGAGGTTCATTCCTACCCTTCTGCACCCCCTCATTATTATTTTGAAGAAAAAGACCCTCCAGATCTTTCTTTTCTGGAGGACACTGGGTGAAAAGTAGTTACCCTGGTGACTATTCAAGCAGCACCTAGAGTGACCACTCTTAGTTCTATACAGGCAGGAATTCAGCAAGCTAGACAAGAGTGAGATTTAGAGGCTTGGCAGTTCCCTGTTAGAATACACCCCCCCAGATCAACAGAGAAATATTATAGCTACATTTGAGCCTTTTCCTTTTAAATTACTCAAAAAATTTAAACAAGCTATAAATCAGTATGGACCAGGTTCTCCTGTTGTAATGGGACTGTTAAAGAATGTTGCTGTTTCCAGTCGGATGATTCCTACTGACTGGGATTCTCTTACTCAAGCTTGTCTAACTCCTGCTCAGTTCTTACAATTTAAAACTTGGTGGGCAGATGAAGCTTCCATTCAGGCTGCTCACAATGCCTGGGCCCAACCTTGAATTAATATAACTGCACACCAACTTTTGGGGGTTGGTGGCTGGGCTGGTTTAGATGCACAACTGGTCATGCAGGATGATGCCATAGAACAGCTCAGAGGAGTGTGCATTGGAGCTTGGGAAAAAATCACTTCAGGTGGGGAACAATACCCTTCCTTTAGTGTTATGAAACAGGGACCAAGAGAACCATATGTGAATTTTATAGCTGGGTTACAGAAGTCTCTTAAAAAGATGATTGCAGATTTGGCTGCTCAGGATATAGTGTTGCAGTTATTAGCTTTTGACAATGCTAATCCCGATTGCCAGGCTGCTCTGCGACCTATCAGAGGGAAAGCACATTTAGTTGATTATATCAAGGCCTGTGATGGTATCAGAGGCAATCTGCATAAAGCTACTTTGTTGGCACAGGTGATGGCAGGACTGAGAGTGGATAAGGGAAATGCTCCATTTCCTGGAGCTTGTTTTAACTGTGGGGAGCATGGTCATACTAAACAAGAATGTAGAAAAAATCAGCAAGTCAGGCCACCAGATAGGGGAAAAAAGAAAACTGCTGATCCTGAAATACGTCCAAAATGTAAAAAATGAAAACATTGGGCTAATCAGTGTCACTTTAAGTTTGATAAAGATGGGAACCCGATTTTGGGAAACTCCCTGAGGGGCCTGTCCCGGGCCCCGTTCTAAACCAGGGCATTTCCAGCTCAGGCCATTCCCTCACCCCCATACATTGTCTGACCCCCACCACAGCCCATAGTGCCGCAGTAGATTTATGCTGCACAAAAGCTGTGAGCCTTCTGCCTGGGGAACCCCCGCAAAAGGTCCCAACAGGAGTCTGTGGACCCTTGCCAGCGGGGATGATAGGATTACTTTTAGGAAGGTCTAGTTTAAGTTTAAAAGGGGTACAAATACACACTGGAGTCATTGATTCAGATTACAATGAGGAAATTCAAATTGTTATATCTACTTCTGTTCCCTGGAAAGCAGAGCCAGGAGAGCACATAGCACAGCTCCGGATTGTGCCTTATGTGGGAATGGGGAAAAGTGAAATTAAATGAACAGGAGGATTTGGAAGCATAAATAAACAATGCAAAGCAGCTTATTGGGTAAATCAAATTACTGATAAACATCCTACCTGTGAAATAACTATCCAGGGAAAGAACTTTAAAGGTTTGGTAGATACTATTTTTTTTTGGTAGGAGCAGACATTTCAATCATTTCTCTACAGCACTGGCCGTCCACATGGCCAATTCAACCCACTCAATTTAACATAGTTGAAGTTGGTAAAGCCCTAGAAATATGTAAAAGTAGCTATATTTTGTATTGTGAAGGGCCCGACGGACAACCTGGGACTGTTCAACCAATTATAACTTCTGTACCTATAAATTTATGGGGAAGAGATTTATTACAACAACGGGGACCACAAGTTCTAATTCCATAACAATTAGACAGCCCTCAAAGTCAACATATGATGCACAAAATGGGGTGTGTCCCTGGTATGGGAGTAGAAAATATTTGCAAGGTTTGAAAGAACTGCTTCAAGTGGAAAGACAAAGTTCCTGCCAAAGATTAGGATACCATTTTTGATGGTGGCCATTGTTAAGCCTCCAGAACCTATACCTTTAAAATGGTTAACAGATAAGCCAATTTGGATAGAATAATGGCTGCTAAGCAAAGAGAAACTGGAGGCTTTAGAGAAATTAGTTACTGAACAATTAGAAAATGGGCACATAGCTCCAACGTTTTCCCCTTGGAATTCTCCAGTTTTCATAATTAAGAAAAAATCAGGTAAATGGAGAATGTTAACTGAATTAAGAGCCATCAATTCAGTTATACAACCTTTGGGAGCATGACAGCCAGGATTGCCTTCTCCTACTATAATTCCAAAAAAATGGCCTTTAATAGTCATAGATTTAAAAGACTGTTTCTTTATTACCCTTTTAGCTGAGCAAGACTGTGAACGGTTTGCATTTACAATTCCTGCAGTAAACAACCTGCAGCCTGCTAAGTGTTTTCATTGTTTCACAGATGGGTCTAGTAATGGTAAAGCTTCTTATGCTGGATCAAAAGGTAAAGTTTTCCAGATGCTGTATACTTCAGCTCAAAAAGTGGAGCTTGTAGCTGTAATTGAGGTATTGACTGCTTTTGATATGCCTATTAATGTGATTTCTGATTCTTCATACATGGTTCATTCCACACAGTTAATTGAAAATACTCATTTATGATTTCATACAGATGAACAACTGATAATAAAAACAAAAAAGGGGGAGAAACAAGGATTATATGACAGCCCATACACATTGAATCTACCATTATTAACTTTCAATTTTTGGAGCCTGCCCAAAGGCCAGATGTTATCAGCAGCTGAACAGCATCTACAGAAAACAGCTGCAAAGACAGAAGCAGAACAACTGGTTTGGTGGAAAAATTCAATAACAAAAAGTTGAGAAATAGGTAAAATAATAACTTGGCATTGAGGTTATGCTTGTGTTTCTCCAGGATGGAATCAACAGCTGATTTAGATACCATCAAGACACCTGAAACTTTATCATGAGCCAGATACTGAGGAAGAGATTAAAAGCACAATCATCATTGAAATTACAGAGCTTCTGGCTGATCGCGGTGGCTCATGCCTGTAATCCCAGCACTCTGGGAGGCCGAGGTGGGCAGATCACAAGGTCAGGAGATCAAGACCATCTTGGCTAACACGATGAAACCCCATCTCTACTAAAAATACAAAAAATTAGCTAGGTGAGGTGGCAGATGCCTATAGTCCCAGCTACTCAGGAGGCAGAGGCAGGAGAATGGCATGCACCTGGGAGGCAAAACTTCAGGTTTTGCCAAGAATGACACTGTAAATGTAACAAAGCTTCCATGCTTGTTAGTGAACACCAACTCAGCCACTCTCCTGTATTTGCACATCAGGATGAAATGAAAAGAACAAGCAGGCCGGACTCGGTGGCTCATGCCTGTAATCCCAACACTTTGGGAGGCTTAGGCGGGCAGATCACCTGAGGTTGGGAGTTCGAGACCAGCCTGACCAACATGGAGAAACCCTGTCTCTACTAAAAATACAAAATTAGCCAGGCGTGGTGGCACATGCCTGTAATCCCAGCTACTTGGGAGGCTAAGGCAGGATAAGTGCTTAAACATGAGAGGTGGAGGTTGCAGTGAGTTGATATTGCACCATTGCACTCCAGCCTGGGCAACAAGAGTGAAACTCCATCTCAAAAAAATAAAAATTAAAAAATTAAAAAAGACCCCCAACCTTGTCTAGACTATGGGTTTCAGTTTCACCCCAGGGGGATCCTGGTTGGGTTAGAACCCTGAATCTGGCTTGAGTTCGAATCCTAAAGAATAAAGGGAATAAAGGCTGCAGCCACTGAGATACTCAATCTGGTCTGGTTCTGGCTTTTATGTGTCTAGCTGTATTTTTGGTCTAAAATATTTGGCCCAACAGAGGCTAAAGGCTTTGATGGTCTCTGCAAAAGCCTTGTGAGATCTCTAGTTTATCTGATTGCTCAATTGGAACAAAGAGACTCCGTAAACTAGAAAAACCTAAAGAAAATGGCACACGTGAAAAATTGAGAGCCAACTCCTGTTTGTTGTTCTGTCCACCTCCATCTCTCACTCCTCTTTCTGCCTTTGCTGTGGTCCCACGGTGTTTCTCTCTTTCTGGGGACCTGATTTCAGTGTAGGAGTGAAGTCCACGATTTTAAAAAGTTTTCATGTCTGCTTTTTAACTCTGCCTGCTTTGCTGAGCTCTTATAATGAGAAATAAACCATTCAGAACAGAAACAACGGGGCATCAGAAAACCAACTTCAGGCGGCGCTCCGGCAAGTACCTCCCTAGAGGGGAAGGGCTTACTAAAGGAGATTTAATGTTGAAAAGGCCAAAATGAGAAGCTCTAACCTTAAGCTTGCTCGGTTTCCTGGGACTCGAGCTGGCTATATATTATGGACCATTCTAGTCACACACACACACACACACACACACACACACACACAAACACACACACATTTTTTTGAGACAAAGTCTTGCTCTGTTTCCCAGGCTGGAGTGCAGTGGTGCGATCTTGGCTCACTGCAACCTCCACTTCCCAGGTTCGAGCAATTTTCCTGTCTCAGCCTCCTGAGTAGCTGTGATTACAGGTGTGCTCCACCATGCCTGTCTAATTTTTGTGGTTTTAGTAGAGATGAGGTTTCACCATGTTGGTCAGGCTGGTCTCAAACTCCTGATCTCAAGTGATCCACCCACCTTGGCCTCCCAAACTGCTGGCATTATAGGCGTGAGCCACTGTACCCAGCCTATACATATACATATATACATATATATACTTTTTTTTTCTTTTTGACACAGAGTCTTGCTCTTTTGCCCAGGCTGGAGTACGGTGGTACAATCTCGGCTCACTGCAACCTCCACCTCCCAGGTTTGAGTGATTCTTCTGCCTCAGCCTCCTGAATAGCTGGGATTACAGGTGCACGCCACCACACCCAGTTAATTTTTGTACTTCCAGTACAGACGGGGTTTTGTCATGTTGGCCAGGCTGGTCTCGAACTCCTGGCCTCAAGTGATCCACCTGTCTCAGCCTCCCAAAGTGTTGGGATTACAGGCATGAGCCACTGCACCTGGCCTCTAGTGCACACTTTAAACCTGATGGCCAAATTACATGAAAGAAAATTCAGAACTCAAATAGTTACTATTTTTAAAAACCCTAAAATGAAAAAGTCTCAGTTCTTTTGCCTATCTATTTTTTTCCCCTGCCTACTTTGAATCTGCTGACTTGTCTACTGGTGTTGAGACAAAACTTACTGTCTGTGGTGTTACCAATTCAAGGTTACTTGGCTGAAGAAAAACAAAAGAATGAAACAATTCTTTATTTTTTTCTCTTTTTGAGACAAGGTCTCTCTCTAAGGTCTCACTCTGTTCCCCAGGCTGGAGTGCAGTAGTGGGATCATAGCTCACTGTTACCTCAACCTCCCAGGCTCAAGCAATCCTCCTGCCTCATCCTCTCCAGTAGCTGGGACAATAGGCATGCACCACCATGCCTGGTAATTTTTAATCTTATTCTTAGTAGAGATTGGGTCTCACTATGTTGCCCAGGCTGGTCTCAAACTCCTGAGCCCAAGTGATCCTCTTGCCTCAGCCTCTCAAAGTGCTGGGATACAGGCATGAACCACTGTGCCCAGATGAAAGAGTTCTTTTATAAATACAAATAATTTAAAAAGTATTGATAAAATAAAAATAGAAATGTCTTCAGAATTGTCAGCACATTTTTGACTGTGTTTTATATTTACATTTGCTAGATATTTTAAGGTGCTAGGGTTTGGCGTGAAGGTTATAAAGCTATAAACACAGGAAAAAAAGAATATTTGTTAATGTGATTTTTAAAATACATGAGACCAATTTAATACGGTTTGTTGAACAAAAATAATGGAATTTTCTGAGTTATTGGTAAAATACCCAGGTATTTAACTTTGAAGTCCTCACTTACGTGAACACCTGATATTCACAGGCTATAACATGGTTAACAAGAAAATAACCTAGAAATGATGACCAGCTTTGTCTAATACCTCAGTTCTCACAAATACTCTAGATAAACTGTTAAAAATAAGTGAATGTAAATGGATAAATGTCTATACAAGACATCTTAATGTATTTTTGAAATTTTTTTGAGACAGTGTCTCTGTCTGTCACCCAGGCTGAAGTGCATTGGCATGATCACAGCTCACTGCAACCTTGACCTCCTGCACTCAAGGGATCCTCCCACCTCAGCCTCCCAAGTAGCTGTTAATTACAGGCCTGCACCACATGCTCAGCTAATTTTTATTTTTTTTGTAGAGTCAGCATCTCACTATTTTGCTCAGGCTGGTCTCACGATACTCCTGCCTTGGCCTCCTAAAGTGTTGGGATTACAGGTATGAGACACCATGCCCAGCCTATTTTTGAAATTGTAGTTATGTTAAATTAAATAATAGATACTCATAAATATCTGGGTTAGTTTCAGTTTAAAAACTTACGTTTTAGCCCAGCTGTGGTGGCTCATGTCTGTAATCCCAGCACTTTGGGAGGCCAAGGCAGGTGGCTCACCCGTGGTCAGGAGTTCAAGACCAGCCTGACCAACACGGTGAAACCCCATCTCTACTAAAAAATACAAAAAATTAGCCAGGTGTGGTGGTGGGTTCCTGTAATCCCAGCCACTCAGGAGGCTGAGGCAGGAGAATTGCTTGAACCCGGGGGGCAGAGATTGCAGTGAGCTGAGATCATGCCATTGCACTCCAGCCTGGGCAACAAGAGCGAAACTCCATCTTAAAAAAAATATATGTTTTAGGAACACGTGATTCTAAATTATGAAATCATTCTCATCTGTAAGACACTGCTATATGACAATTCAAGATTTCTTGCTTCCTGGGTTTTTTATTAAAATTAGGGTTACTAAGTGTTAATATTGTGGTAGATATATGTGATTAAGACTACTAGATACAAGAGAAATAATTCTGTATGCAAAATATATACCGGTTTTTGTTTCAGAGAAAGTAAATTCGCTTGGAGATTTTTTAGGATTATTTTAAATTGAAGGAATAAAAAAGACAGATAAAACTAAATGTGTATAAAAAGTTGGGAAAGATGGAAAAAATTATACAAGGTTATTAAAAGTTTATGTAAATCTTACCTCAAGGTCAAAACTGATTGATATCAGATAGATTGTTTGTAAAGTTTATTTAAATTAGCTGTAATATTAAAAACATAGTGATACAAAACTAAAAATTTTGGTTAAAACAACAAGGTTTTCTTAAAGTATTTATTTGCTCTTAATAAGAAGTAATAAATATTGACTTTTAATCCTGAAATCTGTTACTATAAAAACTTTTCAGATTTGTATATCAGAAGTTCAACTTTTCCTGTACTTTCATGTTACACATGACTCACGGATCACATCATTGTCTTCTGTTCCTTCTTGAGAAGGAATAGAAGGCTTGGCTTTTCTGCTTGGCTGGGATGATAACTCCTTCAGCTTTTTCATCAGGTCTAATTTTGTACTCTTGGCTTTTAAATATGTCTGAATTGCTTCATGTAACCAGGAAACTTCCATGCTATCACTGTGAGCTATGAATCCCCACTGCTCTATGCTCTGGTTTTCCTGTTTACATTCCTCTGTAATATTATGCTCACTCATGACCCTGGACACACTCTTTCTATGTCTAATTAAATTCAAGTCTCCTTGTCATCCGGTTTGACTTCCAAGTGATTTAAATTAGCTTCCCATAAGAAGACACAATTATGCCACAGAAGATTTTACCTTTTAAATGACTGGCCTGTAATAAAGATTTTAGGTTTTATCAAGGTAATCCATGTGTTGCCTTTATTGTTTTTTTAATTACTTGGGAAAACTGAGGGCTTTCCGTTTTCACATCCATGTAACCTTCTATGTTGCTTTTGATGTCTTTTGGTTGTCATGCTAATTAAATGAGTGACTATTATTTAAAAATGACATGTGGCTGTGTGCAGTGGCTCATGCCTGTAATTCCAGCACTTTGGGAGGCCAAGGTGGGTGGATAACTTGAGCCCAGGAGTTCAAGTCCAGCCTGGGCAAAAGGAAAAAACCCCATCTCTACTAAAAACACAAAAACTAGCTAGGTGTGGTGGCACATGCCCATAGTCCTGGCTGCTTGGGAGGCTAAGGTGGAGGATCACCTGAGCCTGGGAGGTTGAGTCTGCAGTAAGCCACGATTGCACCACTGCATTCCAGCCTGGGCAACAGAGTGAGACCCTGTCTCAAAAAAATAATAAAATAATAAAAAAAAAAACATGTCATTCTGTTTTGGTCAAATGTTTTTAATTTTTTGACATCTTTGCTAAAACTTAGTTGATAACATTATATGTGAAGCATTGCCAAAAAATAAATAACACTAAATCTTCTTTTTTATTTTTTTCTCTGAGACAGAATCTTGCTTTGTCACCCAGGCTGCAGTGCAGTGTCATGATCTCGATTCACTGCAACCTCTGCCCCAAGGTTCAAGTGATTCTCCTGCCTCAACCTCCCAAGTAGCTGGGACTACAGACACGTGCCACCACGCCCGGCTAATTTTGTATTTTTAGTAGAGACAAGGTTTCGCCATGTTGGCCAGGCTGGTGTCAAGCTCCCGACCTCAGATAATCTGTTCAACTTGGCCTCCCAAATTGTTGGGATGACAGGCATGAGCCACTGTGTGTGACCGAAATCTTCTTTTGGTTACATTTGTAGATATGTTATTAATATAAATATTTTAAATGTTATATAAATTATAAAAATCTAATATGGTATCAGTGATAATTTTGATGATGTTAAATCTTTTCTAAAGTTGTATGTTTATAGATATATTATTAATATAAATATTCTAAAGATTTTATAAAATTTGTGGAAGTCTGATGGATCTGATGTGTTGCCATCAGTCATGATTCTGGCTGTTATCTTAAAATGTTACATGTAGTAGAAATAACTAAATTTTCTTGCCAGTTGAGAACTTCCACTGGATTTTAACCAAAGGCTATTCTAAGTCTTTGTCATCCACGGTGATTGCTTAAAGTTCTTCTCTAAAACCCTTTACAGGCCGGGCGCGGTGCTGGACGTGGTGCAGGGTGTGGTGCCGGGCCTGGTGGAGGGCGCGGTGCTGGACGTGGTGCAGGGCGCGGTGGCTCACGCATATAAAAATCCCAGCACTTTGCAAGGCCAATGTGGGTGAATTGCTTGAACTCAGAAGTTTGAGAGCGGCCTGGGCAACATGGTAAAACCCTGTCTCTATAAAAATACAAAAATTAGACAGGCATGATGGTGCATGCCTATGGTCCCAGCTACTTGGGAGGCTGAGGTAGGAGGATGGCTTGAGTTTGGGAGGGAGAGATTGCGGTAAGCCAAGACCATGCCACTGCACTCTATCCTGAGTGATAGAGCCAGACCATGTCTTGAAAAGAAAAAAAAAAAAGCCTTTACAATCAGCTATCATCGAAATTACTTTTAATGGAAAGGACTCTGACAAGTTCTTTTAAATATGGTTTCTGATAACTTTGGGGATCATACCATTGGACTAGGAAAATCTTCCAGGACTCTAAAAAGCTGAATGAGAATTTCTAATTGAAATCAAGCAAAACAAAAAAGCTGAATGAGAATTGCTATTTGAAATCAAGCAGAACAAGATTTAGTTACATGGGACTCAACTTATAAAAGACAGAAAAGATTTTATTCATGGCCCTTTCATTGGAAACATTGTTGATTCTCTTTATGTTTTGTTTTCCAAAGTCAAGAAATTTTTTTTCTTTTCAGCTATTTTTAACATACAGTACATTAGATAAACTATATTGTGAACAAAAATTTGAGCCATTTATCTGTCTCTCTAACTGATTTCTTCAGAATTCAGAAGACATTCATGAGCATTCTTAAATTATGGCAATATAATTATTTGCATAATTTCAATAAGAATCTGTTTCTGGTAACAGGATTCAATCGGAGACACTTTTTGTTTTATCAAGGCTTTAACTTGAATGGCAGATACAACCAGACCACTTTAAGGAATTGAGGTTGGCTTTATAGCACCAATACAAAGCCCCTTAGAATGACTGGCTTGGAGTCTTGTCTACAAGGGTCCTTTACAAAGTTGCTGTCCTTGTGGTAAGAAGTAATGTCACTTTCTGATGGGCCCAGGAACCTCAAGATATTTGGGGACCTTGAGAAGAGAGGACTACACCCATTCATAAAAGTATTACAGGAGAGCTGGCAAGATGTCTGAATAGGAACAGCTCCGGCCTGCAGCTCCCAATGAGATCAACCCAGAAGGCGGGTGATTCATTCATTTCCAACTGAACCTCCACTAGTGAAGGCAAATAGCATCTGGAGTGGACCTCCAACAAACTCCAGCAGACCTGCAGCAGACGGACCTGACTGTTAGAAGGAAAACTAACAAACAGAAAGAATAGTATCAACATCACCAACATCAAAGACCAGAGGTAGATAAATCCACAAAGATGGGAAAAAAACAGTGCAAAAAGGCTGCAAACTCCAAAAGCCAGAATGCCTCTTCTCCTCCAAAGGATCACAACTCCCCACCAGCAAGGGAACAAAACTGGACAGACAATGAGTTTGACGAATTGACAGAAGGAGGCTTCAGAAGGTGGGTAATAACAAACTCCTCCGAGCTAAAAGAGCATGTTCTAACCCAAGGCAAGGAAGCTAAGAACCTGGAAAAAAAAGTTAGATGATTTTTTGTTCTTGTGATAGTTTACTGAGAATGATGATTTCCAATTTCATCCATGTCCCTACAAAGGACGTGAACTCATCATTTTTTATGGCTGCATAGTATTCCATGGTGTATATGTGCCACATTTTCTTAATCCAGTCTATCATTGTTGGACATTTGGGTTGGTTCCAAGTCTTTGCTATTGTGAATAATGCCACAATAAACATATGTGTGCATGTGTCTTTATAGCAGCATGATTTATAGTCCTTTGGGTATATACCCAGGAATGGGATGACTGGGTCAAATGGAATTTCTAGTTCTAGATCCCTGAGGAATCTCCACACTGACTTCCACAATGGTTGAACTAGTTTACAGTCCCACCAACAGTGTAAAAGTGTTCCTATTTCTCCACATCCTCTCCAGCACCTGTTGTTTCCTGACATTTTAATGATTGCCATTCTAACTGGTGTGAGATGGTATCTCATTGTGGTTTTGATTTGCATTTCTCTGATGGCCACTGATGGTGAGCATTTTTTCATGTGTTTTTTGGCTGCATAAATGTCTTCTTTTGAGAAGTGTCTGTTCATGTCCTTCGCCCACTTTTTGATGGGGTTGTTTGTTTTTTTCTTGTAAATTTGTTGGAGTTCATTGTAGATTCTGGATATTAGCCCTTTGTCAGATGAGTAGGTTGCGAAAATTTTCTCCCATTTTGTAGGTTGTCTGTTCACTCTGATGGTAGTTTCCTCTGCTGTGCAGAAGCTCTTGAGTTTAATTAGATCCCATTTGTCAATTTTGGCTTTTGTTGCCATTGCTTTTGGTGTTTTAGCCATGAAGCCCTTGCCCATGCCTATGTCCTGAATGGTATTGCCTAGGTTTTCTTCTAGGGTTTTTATGGTTTTAGGTCTAACATTTAAGTCTTTAATCCATCTCGACTTAATTTTTGTATAAGGTGTAAGGAAGGGATCCAGTTTCAGCTTTCTACATATGGCTAGCCAGTTTTCCCAGCACCATTTTCTCACTCATAGGTGGGAATTGAACAATGAGAACACATGGACACAGGAAGGGGAACATCACACTTCGGGGACTGTTGTGGGGTGGGGGGAGGGGGGAGGGATAGCATTGGGAGATATACCTAATGCTAGATGACAAGTTGGTGGGTGCAGCGCACCAGCATGGCACATGTATACATATGTAACTTACCTGCACATTGCGCACATGTACCATAGAGCCTAAAGTATAATAATAATAATAATAATAATAATAATAATAATAATAATAATAAAGAAAAGAAAAAAAAAAGAAAAGTCCAGGAAACAAATCTAACATAAATGGAAACAAAGATAAGAATAAATATATAATGAGTTCCTTTTAAATGAAGGCAGCAGAGCAAAGGCAGGACTACCATCTGTGTACAAACTAAACTGTTAGGGGGATGTCATGGGTATGTAGTGGTTATGTTTGGAAAGACGCAAAACCCAAATCCTTCTATCTAAATCTGTGTAAGAGGCACATCATCTCAGGACTCTGCCATCTATGATACAAAATGCATAAAATGAAATTTCTGCTTTATCTTACATTCCATGGAAATATCTTTATTGGAATAAAGTGGCCTACATTTACATTCACTTCAAAAAAAAAAAAGTTAGATGAATTGCTAACCAGAATAACCAGTTTAGAGAAGAACATAAATGACCTGATGGAGCTGATAAACACAGCACAAGAACTTCATGAATCATACACAAGTATCAATAGCTGAATCAATCAAGCAGAAGAAAGGATATCAGAGATTGAAGATCAACTCAATGAAATAAAGCAAGAAGACAAGATTAGAGAAAAAACAGTAAAAAGAAATGAACAAAGCCTCCAAGAAATAGAGGACTATGTGAAAAGACTGAATCTACGTTTGATTGGTGTACCTGAAAGTGACGGGGAGAATGGAACCCAGTTGGAAAACACTCTTAAGGATATTATCCAGGAGAACTTCCCCAACCTAGCAAGACAGGCCAACATTCAAATTCAGGAAATACAGAGAACACCACTAAGATACTCCTCAAGAAGAGCAACCCCAAGACAGAAAATCTTCAGATTCACCAAGGTTGAAATGAAGGAAAAAATGTTAAGGGCAGTCAGAGAGAAAGGTTAAGTTACCCACAAAGGGAAGCCCATCAGACTAACAGTGGATCTCTTGGCAGAAACCCTACAAGCCAGAAGAGAGTAGGGGCCAATATTCAACAATCCTAAAGAAAAGAGTTTTCAAGCCAGAGTTTCATATCCAGCCAAACTAAGCTTCATAAGTGAAGGAGAAATAAAAATCCTTTACAGACAAGCAAATGCTTTAAGATTTTGTCACCACCAGGCCTGCCTTACAAGAGCTCCTGAAGGAAGCACTAAACATGGAAAGGAACAACTGGTACCAGCTGCTGCAAAAATGTACCAAATTGTAAAGACCATTGACACTATGAAAAAACTGCATCAACTAACGAGCAAAATAACCAGCTAGTATCATAATGACAGGATCAAATTCACATATAACAATATTAACCTTAAATGTAAATGAGTTTAAATGCCCCCAATTAAAAGATGCAGACTGGCAAATTGGATAAAGAGTCAAGACCCATCAATGTGCTGTATTCAGGAGACCCATCTCATACACATAGACTCAAAATAAAGGGATGGAGGAACACTTACCAAGCAAGTGGAAAGCAACAAAAGGCAGGGGTTGCAATCCTAGTTTCTGATAAAACAGACTTTAAGCCAACAAAGATCAAAAGAGACAAAGAAGGGCATTACATAATGGGAAAGGGATCAATGCAACAAGGAGAGCTAACAATACTAGACATATAATCACCCAATACAGGAGCACTCAGATTCATAAAGCAAGTTCTTAAATACCTACAAGGAGACTTAGACTCCCACCCAATAATAGTGAGAGACTTTAACACTCCACTGTCAATATTAGATCAATGAGACAGAAAATTAACAAGAATATCCAGGACTTGAACTCAGCTTTGGACCAAGTGGACTTAATAGACATCTACAGACCTCTCCACCCCAAATCAACAAAATATACCTTCTTCTCAGCACCACATTGCACTTATTCTAAAATTGACCACATAATTGGAAGTAAAACACTCCTTGGGAAATGCAAAAGAACAGAAATCATAACAAACAGTCTCTCAGACCACAGTGCAATCAAATTAGAATGTAGGATTAAGAAACTCACTCAAAACCTCACAACTACATGGAAACTGAGCAACCTACTCCTGAATGACTACTGGGTAAATAACGAAATAAAGGCAGAAATAAAGATTTCTTTGAAACCAATGAGAACAAAGACACAACGTACCAGAATCTCTGGGACACATTTAAAGCAGTGTGTACAGGGAAATTTATAGCACTAAATGCCCACAAGAGAAAGCAGGAAAGATCTAAAATTGACACCTTAACATCAAAATTAAAAGAACTAGAGAAGCAAGAGCAAACAAATTCAAAAGCTAACAGAAGACAAGACATAAATAAGATCAGAGCAGAACTGAAGTAGATAGAGACACAAAAAACCCTTCCAAAAATCAATGAATCCAGGAGCTGGTTTTTCAAAAAGATCAACAAAATAGACCACTAGCCAGACTAATAAAGAATGAAAGAGAGAAGAATCAAATAGATGCAATAAAAAATGATAAAGGGGATATCACCACCAATCCCACAGAAATACAAATTATCATCAGAGAATACTATAAACACCTCTATGCAAATAAACTAGAAAATCTAGAAGAAATAGATAAATTTCTGGACACATACACCCTCCCAAGTCTAAACCAGGAAGAAGGCAAATTCCTGAATAGACCAATAACAAGTTCTGAAATTGAGGCATTAATTAATAGCCTACCAACCAAAAAAAGTCCAAGACCAGACAGATTCACAGCCTAATTCTATCAGAGGTACAAAGAGGAGCTGGTACCATTCCTTCTGAAACTATTCCAAACAATAGAAAAAGAGAGAATCCTCCCTAACTCATTTTATGAGGCCAGCATCATCTTGATACCAAAACCTGGCAGGGACACAACAAAAAAAAAGAAAATTTTAGGCCAATATCCGTGATGAACATCGATGCAGAAATCCTGAATAAAATACTGGAAAACTGAATCCAGCAGCACATCAAAAAGCTTGTCCACCATGATCAAGTTGGCTTCATCCCTGGGATGCAAGTCTGGTTCAACATATGCAAATCAATAAATGTAATCCATCACATAAACGGAACCAATGACAAAAACTACATGATTATCTCAATAGATGCAGAAAAAGCCTTTGACAACATTCAACAGCCCTTCGTGCTAAAAACTCTCAATAAACTTGTATTGATGGAAAGTATCTCAAAATATTAAGTGCTATTTATGACAAACCCACAGCCAATAACATACTGAATGTGCAAAAACTGGAAGCATTCCCTTTGAAAATCAGCACAAGACAAGGATGCCCTCTCTCACTACTCCTATTCAACATAGTGTTGGAAGTTCTGGCCAGGGTAATCAGGCAAGAGAAAGAAATAAAGGGTATTCAATTAGGAAAAGAGGAAGTCAAATTGTCTCTGCTTGCAGATGACATGATTGTATATTTAGACAACCCCATCGTCTCAGCCCAAAATCTCCTTAAGCTGATAAGCAACTTCAGCAAAGTTTCAGGATACAAAATCAATGTGCAAAAATCACAAGCTTTCCTATACACCAATAACAGACAAACAGAGAGCCAAACTATGAGTGAACTCCCATTCACCATTGCTACAACAAGAATGAAATACCTAGGAATACAACTTAAAAGGGACCTGAAGGACCTCTTCAAGGAGAACTACAAAACACCCCTCAAGGAAATAAGAGAGGACACAAACAAATGGAAAAACATTCCATGCTCATAGATAGGAAGAATCAATATCGTGAAAATGGCCATACTGCCCAAAGTAATTTATAGATTCACTGCTATCCCCATTAAACTACCATTGTCTTTCTCCATGGAATTGGAAAAATATACTTTAAATTTCATATGGTATCAAAAAACAGCCCGAATAGCCAAGACAATCCTAAGCAAAAAGAACAAAGCTGGAAGCATCATGCTACCTGACTTCAAACTATACTACAAGGCTACGGTAACTGAAACAGTATGGTACTGGTACCAAAATAGATATATAGATCAAAGGAACAGAACAGAGCCCTCAGAAATAACAACACACATCTACAACCATCTGATCTTTGACAAACCTGAAAAAAACAAGCACTGGGGAAAGGATTCCCTATTTAATAAATGGTGTTGGGAAAACTGGCTAGCCTTAGACAGAAAGCTGAAATTGGATCCCTTCCTTACACCTTATACAAAAATTAACTCAAGATGGATTGAAGACTTAAACATAAGACCTAAAGCCATAAAAACCCTAGAGGAAAACCTAGGCAATACCATTCAGGACATAGGCATGGGCAAAGACTCCATGACTAAAACACCAAAAACAATGGCAACAAAAGCCAAAATTGACAAATGGGACCTAATTAAACTAAAGAGCTTCTGGACAGCAAAAGAAACAATCAGAGTGAATGGGCAATGTAAAAAATGGGAGAAAATTTTTGCAATCTATCCATCTGTCAAAGGGCTAATATCCAGAATCTACAAAGAACTTAAACAAATTTACTAGAAAAAACAACCCCATCAAAAAGTGGGTGAAGGATATGAACAGACACTTCTCAAAAGAGGACAATTATGCAACCAACAAACATATGAAAAAAAGCTCATCATCACTAGTCACTAGAGAAATGCATCTCATGCCATCTCAAGCCAGTTAGATACCGTGAGATACCATCTCATGCCAGTTAGAATGGCGATCATTAAAGTCAGGAAATAACAGATACTGGAGAGGGTGTGGAGAAATAGGAATGCTTTTACACTGTTGGTGGGACTGTAAACTAGTTCAACCATTGTGGAAGACAGTGTGGCTATTCCTCAAGGATCTAGAACTAGAAATACCATTTGGTCCAGCAATCCCATTACTGGGTATATACCCAAAGGATTATAAATCATTCTACCATAAAGACACATGCACATGTATGTTTAGTCCAGGACTGTTCACAATAACAAAGACTTGGAACCAACCCAAATGCCCATCAATTATAGACTGGATAAAGAAAATATGGCACATATACACCATAGAATACTATGCAGCCATAAAAAATGATGAGTTCATGTCCTTTGTAGGGACATGGATGAAGCTGGAAACCGTCATTCTCAGCAAACTAACACAAGAACAGAAAACAAAACACCACATGTTCTCACTCATAAGTGGGAGTTGAACAATGAGAACACATGGATACAGGGAAGGGAACATCACACACTGGGGCATGTTGGGGGGTGGGGGGCGGGGGGAGGGATAGCATTAGGACAAATACCTAATATAGGTGATGGGTTGATGAGTGCAGCAAACCACCACAGCACATGTATACCTATGTAACAAACCTGCACGTTCTGCACATGTACCCCAGAACTTAAAGTGCAATAAAAAAATAGGTTAAAAAAAAGTATTACAGACACAGTCTGATTCAAATCTTTGACTTGGCTAGCCTCAAGGCTTTTAAAAATCTAAGATTCCTTATTAAAAAGTTCCAACAAAGCCAATTTTAAGAAGCCTATATGGTCAATAAATATTCTTTCTGCACTTTATGCAAATAATCAGACCAGGTATGATAAGACTAAAACTTATTTTGCACACAAATTGATCCTACTATGATTTGTCTTTGATAAAATGATGGACTAGAGAGAGAAAATTTGTGTTCCAAAAGAAAACTATGACATATGCTATTAGATTCCAGCCCTGATCATTGTTTTCGAGTTTTTATTATTTGCCTATAATTTGGGCTGAATCCTGAATTATTTCCTGGCTCCAAGTGTTCCCTAGTGAACCTGGATATAATATATTTTAAAAAACTAGTTTCATCCTGTCAGGAATGAGATGTATTTTTGAAGGACTACTTAAACTAGCAATTACAATTCGATTATTATGATTATAGAATCTCGGGATTTCTCTTCCTTCTTGTCAAGGTCTTTACCTGATGTTTGTCTCATTAGAAAAAAAAAAAATCAGACTGATTACACTCTACTCAAGACTGAAGACATGTACTTTAACCTGTCTCTATTACCAGTAAGCCAAAGCCTTAACTTTCAGAATCTGTCAGGGACCCTGTGTGGTACCTGGATCAAGCACCCATGGGCTTATGAATGTGTTGACCGCTGGCATATGAGAGGTAATTGTCTATTACGTTATGTGGCTCTTCCTCTTTCTATTTATAACTCCAATGTTTCTGAACGCTGAAGTAGTTCATCAAAATTATTTTCCAGGATTAGACAAACCGTACCTGCAAACCAAGGAGATGAATTTTGGCCTATGTTTGGCAGAAGTCTCTTGCAATGATGGGGAATAACCTCTCATGAACGTATAATTAGAAGTCTGTCAGCCACTCTAGGTAACTTAGCAAATGAACTAGCTGAAGCCATAGCTACCAAATAAAGATCTTTAGACTCTTTAGCCAGGATAGTCATGGATGACGGAATAACTTTAGGCTACATAGTGGTGAAACAGGGAGAAATTCATATGGCAGCTAGCTAACACATCACGTTGTGTTTAGATCCATACATCTTCTGAAGTTGAAACACATGTAAAAAAATAAGACGATATGGGAATTAATTATGACAAATCCTAGGGAAGAGGCTGAAAGAGCTGTAACACAAACAGGGCTGAGATATGCCCCTTGCTCACCACATTGTGTGCAAAGAGAAGGAAAGAAGAGCTGTGGCCCTTTGGGGAGCCCAGACCTGGGAGCTCCCCGAGCCAGGGCTGTGATTCCCTCTTTGCGGCCCTGTGGTTCCTGGTATCTCCAAGCTTCTGGATGCCACTGTGTTCCCAGTGTGCCAGCTGTGGAAGCTGCTTGCGGTGCCCGTGGTCCAGCCACAGCCTTGTGGAGAGCTGGTGCCCGTGTTGGCACCTGGAGCTACCTGCTCCACTGCAGCAGCCAGCAAGTCTGACTGCACAGTGGGCAGACCCCATGCTCGCTCACACACCCCTTGCCACTCCATGCAGTCTCCTTTGGCAGGCATGGGATCCAACGTGGTAGCATGAGCTGAGCACAGCCTGCCAGGCTGAGTGTGTGGGGCCCAGCAAAACTCAGGCAAAAGTGCCAGCAGACATAGAGGTTTCTGTCCAGAAAAGTGACACTCCAAGGATCCCATAACACCGCTACTCTTCCCAGCCTCTGGAAACTCTGTCTACTCTCTATCTTGATGAGTTCAATTGTTTTAATTTTTAGCTCCCACAAATGAGTGAGAACATGCAAAGTCTGTCTTTCTGTGCCTGGCTCATTGTACTTAACATAACGTCCTCTAGTTCCATCAATGTTCAAATGACAGAATCTTATTCTTTTTCATGGCCGAAGAGTATTCCATTGTGTATATGTATTACATTTTCTTTATCCCTTCATCTGTTGATGCACACTTAGGTTGCTTCCAAATCTTGGCTATTAGGAATAATGCTGAAATAAATATGGGAATGCAGATATCTCTTTGATATACTAATTTTCCCTCTCTTGGGTATATACCCAGCAGTGGGATCGCTGGATCATATGATAGTTCTATTTTTAATTTTTTGAGGGACCGGCATATTGTTCTCCATAGTGAATGTACTAATTTACATTCCCACCAACAAGTAAGAGTGTTCCCTTTTCCCCACATTCTTGGAAGCATTTGTTTTTGCCTGTCTTTTGCATAAAAGCCATTTTAATGGGGTAAGATGATAAGATATCAATCTTATTATAGTTTTGATTTGAATTTCTCTGATGACCAATGATATTGAGCATCTTTTCATATACCTATTTGACATTTATATATCTTCTTTTTTGTTCTTGCTCATTTTTTGAGACAGGGTCTCACTCTGCCACCCAGGCTGGAGTGCAGTGGTATGATCATGGCTTAATGTAGTGTTGACTGCCAGGGTTCAAGCAATACTCCCACCTCAGCCTCCTGAGTAGCTGGGACCACAGGCATGCATCACCATGCCCAGGTAGTTTTTAAAATTATTTGCCATGTTGTTCAGGTTGGTCTTGAACTCCTGGGCTCAAGTGGTCCACCCTTCTTGGCTCCCCAAAGTGCTGGAATTACAGGTGTGAGCCACTGTGCCTGACCTGTGTGCCTTCTTTTGAGAAATGTCTGTTCAGATCTTTTGCCCATTTAAATAATTGGATTATTATTTTTTTTCTTATAGAGTTCTTTGAGCTCCTTGTATATTCTGGTTATTAATCCCTTGTCAGATATATAGTTTGCAAATATTTTCTTCCATTCTGTGGATTGTCTTTTCACTTTGCCCATTGTTTTCTTTACTATGCAAAAACTTTTGAACTTGATGTGATACCACTTGTTCATTTTTGCTTTGGTTGTCTGAGCTTTTGGAGTATTACTCAAGAAATCTGTGCCCAGACCAATTTCCTGGAGAGTTTCCCTAATGTTTTCTTTCATTAGTTTTGTGTCTTTGATTTAAGTCTTTAACCCATTTGGATTTGATTTTTGTATATAGCACAAGAGAGGGTTCCAGTTTAATTATTCTGCCAATGACTTTGGGAGGCTGAGGTGGGCAGATCATGAAGGCAGGAGATCGAGACCATCCTGGCTAACACTGTGAAACTCCGTCTCTACTAAAAATACAAAAAAAAAAATTTAGCCAGGCATGGTGGTGGGCACCTGTACTCCCAGCTACTTGGGAGGCTGAGGAGGAGAATGGTGTGAACCCAGGAGGTGGAGCTTGCAGTGAGCCCAGATCACACCACTGCACTCCAGCCTGAGCAACAGAGCTAGACTCCATCTCAAAAAAAAAAAAAATTATTCTGCCAATGAATATCTAGTTTTCCCAGCACAATTTGTTAAAGAGACTGTCCTCTCCCCCATGTATATTCTTGGCACCTTCATTGAAAATGAGTTAATTGTAAATGTATGGATTTATTTCTGGGTTCTCTATTCTGTTCCTTTGGTCTATGTGTCTGTTTTATGCCAGTACCATGCTGTTTTGTTTACAATTGCTCTGTAGTATAATTTAAAGTCAGGTGATGTGAGTCTTCCAGTTTTGTTCTTTTTGCTCAGGATGGCTTTTGGTATTCTGGGTCTTTTATGGTTTCATATAAATTTTAGGATTTTTTTCTATTTCTGTGAAGAGTGTTATTAGTATTTCAATAGGGATTGCATTGAATCTGTAGATTGCTTTGTGAAGTATGAGTATTTTAACAATATTTACTCTTCCAATCAATGAACATGGACTATCTTTCTATTCTTTTTGGTGTCCTCTTTAATTTTTTTGCATTGGTGTTTTATAGTTTTCATTGTAGAGATCTTTCACTTCTTCTGTTATGTTTATTCCTAGAAATTTTATTTTATTAGTAGCTATTGTAAATGGGATTACATTCTTGATTTTCTTCTTTAGATTGTTCATTTTTGGCATTTAGAAATGCTACCAATTTTGTAGTTTGATTTTCTATCCTGTGACTCTGAATTTGTTGATCAGTTCTAATAGTTTTTTGGTGGAGTCCTTAGGTTTTTCCAAATATAAGATCAAATAATCTGCAAACAAGAAAACAGTAATAATTTTGCTTCTTTCCAATTCCTTTTATTGTTTTTCTCTTGTCTGGATTGCTCTAGCTAGGACTTCAAGTACTATGTTGAGTAACAGTGTTGGAAGTGGAGATTCTTGTCTTGTTCCAGATCTTAGAAGAAAGGCTTTCAGCTTTTCCCTGTTCAGGATGATACTGGCTGTGGGTCTGTTGCATATGGTTTTTATTGTGTTGTGGTATGTTCCTTCTATATCTAGTTTTTTTTGAGGGTTTCTTTTTATCACAGGGATGTTGGATTTTATTAAATGCTTTTCAGCTTCAATTGAAATTATCATATGGTTTTTGTCCTTCATTCTGTTGATATGATGTGTCACATTGATTGATTTGCCTATGTTGAACCATGTTGGCATCCTTGGGATAAATCCCACTTAGACATGATGAATGGTCTTTTTCATAGAATGAGTTTGGAAATACTACAGCCTCCTCTGTTTTTTGGAACAGTTTGAGTAGGATTGATAGTAATTCTGCCTACAATGTTTGGTAAAATTAATCAGTGAAGCCATTGGATCCAGGCTTTTCTTTGCTAGGAGATGTTTTATTATGGCTTCAATTTCATTTATCCATTTCTTCTAGGTTTGTTGTTTGGTTGGTTTTTTTTTTTTTTTTGAGATGGAGTCTTGCTCTGTCACCCAGGCTGGAGCGTGGTACAATCTCAGCCCACTGCAACCTCTGCCTCCCAGGTTCAAGTGATTCTCCTGCCTCAGCCTCTGGAGTAGCTGGGAGTATAGGTGCATGCCACCATGCCTGGCTAATTTTTGTATTTTTAGTAGAGATGGGGTTTCACCATGTTGGCCAGGCTGGTCTTGAACTCCTGACCTCAGGTGATCACCTGCCTTGGCCTCCCAAAGTGTTGGGATTACAGGCATGAGCCACGGTGCCCAGCCGTTTCTTCCAGGTTTTTCAATTTATTGGAATATAGTTGGTTGTAATAGTTTCTAATGATTCTTTGAATTTCTGCTGTATCAGTTGTAGTGTTTCCTTTTTAATCTCTGGTTTTACATATTTGAGTCTTCTCTCTTTTTTCTTAGTCTGGCTAAATGTTTGTTGATTTTGTTGGTCTTTTAAAAAATATTAACTTTTCATTTCATTGATATTTTATATTTTTAAATTTCAATTTCATTTATTTCCGCTCTGATCTTTGCTATGTTTCCTTCTACTAATTTTGGTTTTGGTTTGCTCTTGCTTTTCCAATTATTTAAGATGCATTATTAAGTTGTTTATTTGAAGCTTTTCTACTTTTTTTGATGTAGGTGCTTTTTGCTATAAACTTACGTCTTAGTACTGTTTTTACTGTATCCCATAGGTTTTTGTTTTGTTTTGTTTTGTTTTTTTGAGACGGAGTCTCGCTCTGTTGCCCAGGATGGAGTGCAGTGGTACGATCTTGGCTCACTGCAAGCTCTGCCTCCTGGGTTCACGCCATTCTCCCGCCTCAGCCTCCCGAGTAGCTGGGACTACAGGCGCCTGCCACCACGCCCAGCTAATTTTTGTTTTTTGTATTTTTAGTAGAGACGGGTTTTCACCGTGTTAGCCAGGATGATCTCGATCTGCTGACCTCGTGATCCGCCCGCCTCGGCCTCCCAAAGTGCTGGGATTATGGGCATGAGCCACTGCGCCCAGCCTGTACCCCATAGGTTTTGGTTTGACTTTAAAGTTTTTCTTTTCTCGAAAACTCAGTGTCATGGTACCGGCTTCTAGTGCTTTGGGCAGTGAGACCCTTTTACTTGATAACAGTGGTAGCTGGGACAACTTGGCAACGTAAATAAATAAATGGCATCTAGACTGGAAAGGAAGAAGTACAGTTATCTTTATGTACAGATGACATGATCTTGCATTTAGAAAATCATAAGAAGTTTATTAAAAAGTATTAGGACTCGTGAACAAATTTAGCAAAGTAACACTATATAAGATTGGTATACAAAAATAACTGTATTTCTTTACCAAGAAATCAAGAATCCAAAAATGGAATTACAAAAATAAATCTTGTTACAATAGAATTAAAGCTAGGGAAGCTTAAACTTGAACACTAAAAACTACAATACATGGTTAGTGTTGGAAACATCCAGGTACCATCCCTGAGCCTTCTCTCCTTGGCTCTGAGGACTTTACCTTCACGGGGTGAGGAAAGGGGTTGCATTCTTGGATTTTACATTATATTACGTGGGTTTGGGGTGAGGTATCTGCAATTCAAATGAGTATTACAATCTCTACTTTTATGGATAAGAGACTGAGGCCCACAAAGAGAGGGAATGACAGTCCATATCCTGGAAGGCGAATTGTCAGGCACTGATTTCCGCTATGTAACCCCTGCCAATCATCGTGTATTTAAATCATCCCCAGATACCATACCAATAGGTATTCAAGAGAGAGGCCTGTAATCCAGGCGTCCGAGAAAGCAAGTCTAGAGATTCCAATATTGGAGACAACACAGCTCTGGGAACATTAAGGTTGAGTTTTGTGGATCTCTAGAATAGAGTCATTGAGGAGCAATCGCAAGTTCAGAGGAGATGAAAGAACAAGTCAGGGCATGCTTAGGAAAAGAGAAAACCAGGGACAGGTTTTAGGCAAGAGTCACACTGAGGAAGGGCAGGTTCTTGGAGTCGCTCAGGAAGGAATTCAAAAGCAAGCCTGTGGTGGAAGAAAGTAGCTCTACGGAGGCACTGGCGGTGTAACAGCCCTGCGTCTGCTCCTGCAGGGCAGGGAGCCCTCAGTGGGTTGTGCTCCCAGAGTAGCAGCCTAGGGGTGGCTTGTAGTCATTTTCATAATTCACTTTTAATGGCATGCTAATTAAGGTTACTCAGAAATAGCTAGAAATGGGCAGTAACTTCCAGCTGTTTCCATGGCAAGGGGTGGGAACTTCCCGTGCTGCCATGGCGATGGCAAACTGTCACGGCGCTGGTGGGAGCGTCTTCTGGTGATCTGAGGCGTGAGGTGTTTTCGCTGCCTCTCCCAGTTTCCTGCGTGCCTCTTACCTGAAAGCTCTTCACACCCCCATCTGCCCACCTACAAACTTCACTGCCCTTTCACCCCACCCCCGTTTCATACGCACCCCCACATCAACCCTGAGCATTCAAGCCGGCGTTTCCCTGTTAGGAACCTCGGTGGTAGCCGGAGCTCTGAGAAACCCCTAGGCAGAACTCCTTGCCTAGTTTGTGGCAGAAATCAGGGAACGAAAGGCAAAGTTCAGGTCTTTCTCACAATAAATAAATAAAGATAGGTAGATTTGATTGATTGATGGATGAAACGTGGGAGTTTATGGGCAAATATTTATCAGACACTGGAAGTGTAAATTGTCACAAAGATTATGGAGTGCATCTGTCTTATGACACTGTTATTTTATCCTAGTATATGCACTAGAGCATTTTTTCTAACTGTGTAAATTGAAGGCTTACAAATTAGTTTAGTGAAAGAAAAGATAACTGATTGGAAGAGAATTACCATATTCATTAGTTGTGTTTTTAAAAATTTAAAGTAAAATAGAGACATGATTTTTTTCATGATTTCGAATGCATCTATAAAAAATAGACATGAGGGCTGGGCGCGGTGGCTCACGCCTGTAATCCCAGCACTTTGGGAGGCCGAGGAGGGCGGATCACGAGGTCAGGAGTTCGAGACCAGCCTGGCCAACATGGTGAAACCCCGTCTCTACTAAAAATACAAAAATTAGGCGAGTGTGGTGGCGCGCGCCTGTAATCCCAGCTACTCAGGAGGCTGAGGCAGGAGAATCGCTTGAACCCGGGAGGCGGAGGTTGCAGTGAGCCGAGATCGCACCATCGCACTCCAGCCTGGGCGACAGAGCGAGACTCCGTCCCCCCCACAAAAAAAGTTACTCATTAACAGCATAGACCAACTGGCCGCTATTGAAATTTCTCCATTATTTTCACAATGTCCCAGGCTGTGAAACCAGGATTTAATAAAGAACCAGAATGCCACATCTGTGTCACGTGGGTAGGGACCAGTCCTGATCCATTAAGTCCAGGTCTCCGGGTAACTGGACTCACTGCTAGGCAAAACAGAATGTCCGGCGTGGGTTCCTAACGGGGGGCCGCAGAGCCTCATGGGAAATGTAGTGTCACCTTCCAATGATGTTACCATCAAGGACCTTGGAAACCTGCTTTTCTCTCTGCGCATGCGCCTGCCCGCCCACTCCGCCATTTTCCTCCGGAAGTGCGGAACCCACGGGCGGTCCTGCAGCTAGGCAGGCCTGGGGCTTGGTTCTATGTCCCTGCGGGTCGGTGCGAGGGCGAAGAGGAACCTGTGGGCCTCGGGGGATCCCGGGGAGCCGGACCAGTGTTCCCCAGTTGTTGGAGCAGACGCGTGAGCGCATCGCGGGCGGGCAGGGCCTGACGTGCAGGTGCGGGCCGCGGACCCTGGCAGGGGCTGGGAGGACAGGCGTGGGGTCCTGGCAGTGAAGCGGGTTCCAGAGGCGCAGGAGCGCGTAGGCGAGGCCGGTGGTCCTGGGCCCGGAGTCTGCAGGCCGCGCTCCTGTCCTGCCGCTGAGGGGCCCGGTTATCAAGCCGCATGTCGCTCAGTTTGCCCATCTGTCCCGGTGCTAACACTCAGTTCTCGGGAGACTTTCCCCATTCCCAGAGGAGTAGTGCGAAACGCGTGCGCCTCGAGTCCTAAACTGGGCGTTTGTATTAGTTGGGTTTCCCTGTGTCTCTTTAGCAAGTGAAGTTTCTGGTTCCGTCCTTCACTGTGTGACCTGCCTAGTCCTCCCGGGTTGCGTTTACGGAAGTTTGTACCAGACCTAGTTTCCAGGGAAGAACTCACTGATTCCGCGAGGGAGGTGGGGTACTGGATGATGGTCTTCAGCCTTAAGGGTACTTCAGTCTTAACCGTGTGTTATAAAGTTTGAAGGGGAGGGTTCCCTATGAATAAGAAGCGCACTTGAAAGAACAGCCCTCTGGTCTAACCTCTCACTGGTGCTTCAGAGGAGGAAAAAAGGTCACAGGTGAAGATCCTAGTTTTCCTCGCTCAGGAAATATTAATTCTGCTCCCTAGAACGTACAAGATTTGCAAAGACTAGATGATAGTGGAAGGTTTGGACGAACTTTCAGAAGGTTGAGGTGAATTCGGCTGAGAAGAACAGGCAAGGACCTAGGAAATATTCCTTATTTGAAGGGGCCTGAAAGTGTGGTCTGGGGTGCAGGAGTGACCTGTCATACTTGAGAAGATTAAAATACTCTCCAAACACAGTCCCATTCCTTCAAACTTAGCTCGTTGTTTCCAGCGTCTGAGATATATTAAACCTAGTCCATCACCAAACTTAGCGTTAGATTGTGAAGTTCTATTTATTGTATTTGATTTGTAATTTAAGACTTTTTCCTCCTATCTAATTTTGTTAAAAACATATTGAATTCTGTTCACTTAGGTGTAACAGTGATACTTGCTGTTTAAGGAATTAATTAAACCTTACTGGCTTATAAGAAACAACCACCATTTTATTTGTTTGAAGTTCTGTGGATCTGCATTTTGGTGTGGTGGATTCAGCTGGGTAGTTGATATATTTGTGTTGCCTGGATCACAAAAGAGGCCTTGGTCACCTGGTGCCTTGACTGAGCCTGGTTGGTTGAAGATAGTTTCCTTCACAATCTGGCGGTTTGTGGTGACTCTTGGCTAGGCCCTGTGTCTCCAACAGGGTAGCTCCAGACCTCCTCACAATATGACTGTGTCCAAAAAGGCAAGAACCAATGGATAGTTGCGTGACATTTTCCATTGTCCATTCACTGGACAAGTCAGATAGAAAAGCCCAATTTATTGTCAGACCATAATATGAGGGCTTGCATACAGGGAAAGGTGTTATGGGGAAATGTGGGTAGAATGGTGTACTGCAGGAAATACATATTATGTACATTTAAAAAAACGTAATTGTAGGCCAAAATTGCTGGGTTGCAAGATGCACTTTACATGATGTTCAGGTATAGAAAAGCAAGATGTACTGTCATGGGAGCACTCATGAAGTTATTTGTGGAGTCCACATATTAATAGGAAAATAGTTAATACAGCCAAGTATATTTCTATAACATTTATTTTAGTGAACTTATAATGTTTCTTTGTATTAAATTATTAGATTATATCTTTAGGTAATATTGTTGTTAAATTAGTAGGTAATACATATTTTTATTCAAAAATAAATTGTGCATCTAATGTCTACCAATTAATGTACTTGTAGATGTATCTTATCTTAACTTGAGTCTTTGCTGCCCCTAATGAGGCGTGAAGGACTCTTCTCCCACGGGGAAGTTTTTCTTTTTCAGGAGGGAGGAGGGCTTTTCCAGGTAATGTGTCTAGAGTGTTGGGCAGAAGAATCTGGGACCACACCACACCAGTTCTCTCCTTAATCCACGTCATTTGCCTTCTCTCCCAGCTATGTTTCCAGTGTCCTCTGGGTGTTTCCAAGAGCTACAAGGAACAAATAAATCTCTGGTGAGATGTTTATTTGTTCTTCACTTTGTTTTACACTGTATTTTCTGAGTTTATGGGTGTCTGTGAATTAAAAAGGAAAAGTAGAAATAAGTAAAACTCAGGTTGAAGGAAATATACATAAATAAGATAAAGCTGACCTGTAGATATAGGCAGGTTATAAGAGCTTAGAGTTGTTTAAGTTGAGTGCAAATTTTCCTCTGACGTTTCTGATGCTGTGACAAAAAAGGCAGTCGTGGTTGTTACGTGATTGGAATGGGACCCGAGAAGAGAGCATGCTGTGTTCTTGTGGGACAGGAAAGCTTGTGTGCACCAAGTCTGAACCACCACCTTCATTGGTGACAGATTATGTGCTGGAACATATTTCACACCGGCCTGGCAGTAAACACTTGTAGTGTTGTGCAGTGGAAACGGTCATCTTCCGCTAAAGCACGGCGTGTTGTGCAGTGGAAACGGTCATCTTCCGCTAAAGCATGGCGTGTTGTGCAGTGGAAACGGTCATCTTCCGCTAAAGCGCGGCGTGCTGTGCAGTGGAAGTGGTCATCTTCCGTTAAAGCACAGCGTGTTGTGCAGTGGAAATGGTCATCTGCCGCTAAAGCACAGCTTCTATCGTAAGGTATGCTCCTTGCTCAAAGAGTGTGGTCCCAAACAGCTTTTGGGAGGTCCTCCTTGATTCATGGATGAAACCCGGAACATCTTGAGGACTGAGTTAACCACAGGTCCTTAAATAACTCTCCACACCTTTTTCTTAGTTTATCTCTATGTGCAGGGTGTGCAGCAGCCTGTTCAAAGTTATATTTTCTGGGAAATATTACCAGTGTTTATTTGCAATTTAGCCCACTCTGTGTAGTCCTAACTTATTTCTTCGAAACTCACCATTAACCTAAATAATAGTCAAATTTAGGGGGACTGTATTTTCCTTACTCGAGTCTTCTATCATAGTTGAAATGGTCGTACCCGAGAGAGTTAGAGAGAAATGCCACACTTTGAGACGAATTCAGGAGTCCTTTATTAGCCGGCGACTGAGAGATGGCTAACGCACGAAATTCTCTCAGCCCCGAAGAAGGGGCTAGATTTTCTTTTATACTTTGGTTTAGAGAGGGGAGGGGGAATTCTAGCTGCAGCAACTTTACAGAAGGAAAAACAGACAAAAACGTTAAAAAGACAGATGGTTAAAGGAAAACAAACTGTTCCGAGTGCAGGGGCTTTAAATTCACCACAAAATGGTAGGTGAGGGGGCTCTGGGCGTTATCTGCTGCACAAACATGGGGGCTTTATGATACTATCTCTGAGTAAATTGCTGGGAACTGTGGACATCGTTTGCCTCAGCACTTTATCAGTTAATTGCACTCTTTGATATGTTGAAAGTCAGCTTGCACAAGTTAAAGTCCTTGAGGAAAGGGGGTGGGTAAGGAACACTTGATGTCTTATAAATGAAGGAGCCAAATGGAGTTTGTCCGGTTTTCTCTGCTAAGGGAGAGTCTATTCATATTAAAAACAAGGTTAGGTATCTAAGGAAGAGTCTATTCATGTTAATACAACGTTGGGTATTACAAAACATCTGTTCATGATCCGGAAATTCTTCTGTGTTAGTTCTGTTAAAAGAAAAGCTTTAAAGGAGTTTAATTGAGCAATAAACAATTCACGAATCAGACAGTCCCCAGAATCACCGCTGATTCACAGAGACTCCAGCGCAGTCATGTGGTGGAAGAAGATTTATAGACAAAAGGGAAGTGGCATACCGAAATTGGAAGTGAGGTACAGAAACAGCACAGCGTTTGCCTTGTTTGAACACAGTTTGAACACTTGGCAGTGACTGAGTGGTTGAAGTTTGGCCACTGGGATTGGCCAAGACGCAGCTGTTGTTCCAGGTGCCTACTCTCAGGTTAGGTTTTCATTCTTGTCTACCTATTAAGGTAGGTTGCAGTTCATCCACAAGGACTCATATGTAGAATTATGGAGTCCTTCTCAGGCCATACTTAGTTCACTTTAACAATTCCTTCTCTTTGGTTATTTTCTCAATTTTGAGAGATTGGCCAAAACTTCAGTCACTGGTGTCACTGTTACCATTGCAAATGTACTTACTTGGTTTAGAAACCCACTGGGAAATAGACCAGTGAGTTTTGAAAAGGTGGAACAAGGAGTTGAGTAGAAGGTACCTTCTTATGCTGGAACGTCCTGTTTACAGGAGAAAAACAAAACCTGGTTTGTTCTGGGATTTATGTGTTTCCTTAAAGTCTTACTTTGATCATGTTACATTTAGCATGAGTGACTCCATTTTTGTCTGCTTTGGTCTGTTGGGACCTATTGCATGAGCTTAGTTTAAAACAATGGTCTCCCATAATTTTGCTTAAAAAATTCCTCCTTTTGGCTGGGCACAGTGGCTCACGCCTGTATTCCCAGCACTTTGGGAGGCCAGGGTGGGCGGATCACAAGGTCAGGAGATTGAGACCATCCTGTCTAATACGGTGAAACCTCATCTCTACTAAAAATACAAAAAATTAGCCGGGCATGGTGGTGGGCGCTTGTAGTCCCATCTACTTGGGAGGCTGAGGCAGGAGAATGGCCTGAACCCAGGAGGCAGAGCTTGCAGTGAGCCAAGATTGTGCCACTGCACTCCACACTGGAGTGAGACTCTGTCTCAGAAAAAAAAAATTCCTCCTTTTTAGTCAAGTTCTCACTTAGTTGAGAGTGTGACCAAAATGTAGGGCCTTAGCACCACTCTTAGTTACCAGCGTTTTGGGTTCCAGATTTAGCACGTCACTCCCATTGTTTTGGGTTTCGGGTTTAGCACATCACTCCCATTGTTTTGGGTTCCGGTTTTAGCAGGTCACTCCCATTGTTTTGGGTTTCTGGTTTAGCAAGTCACTCCCATTGTTTTGGGTTTCTGGTTTAGCATGTCACTCCCATTGTTTTGGGTTCCGGTTTTAGCATGCCACTCCTATTGTTTTGGGTTCTAGTTTTAGCACGCCACTCCCATTGTTTTGGGTTTCTGGTTTAACACATCACTCCCATTGTTTTGGGTTTCTGGTTTAACATGTCACTCCCATTGTTTTGGGTTTCCGATTTTAGCACGTCACTCCCTTTGTTTTTGGTTCCGGTTTTAGCACCTTACTCCCATTGTTTTTGGTTCCAGTTTTAGCACCTTACTCCCATTGTTTTGGGTTTCTGGTTTAGCATGTCACTCCCATTGTTTTGGGTTTCCAGTTTAGCATGTCACTCATAGGTTATGGTGTCCTTATGGTTGCACATTTTTTTTTAACCTCTTGTCATTCCAGTTGAAGAGAGACCATTTGACGTTTTAGAGATGGCTGCATGCAAACTCTTAAAACATTTGAGGAAGTACAGTGCACCAGGGAGACTCTTATGACTACTGGGATAACACTAAGAATTTGGCATATGCTCCTTACTTAGGGTCCCCATAAATCAAACCACCTAAAATCAAATAGATTAAAGAATAAGTTAGGTAAAGAATTTACTTGCTTAACTAAGTGGGTTTTTTGTTAATTCCGTACAACCAAATCTTTATAATACCTGATGTTTTCTCTATATGCCATAAGTGTTAGCAGCTGCACAGATACTTAAGAGTTTCATGATAGTAGAGAAATCTTGATCTGTGATCTTGGGAAAAACTGTTCACATTAAGGATGCCATCTTCTTCTGGGGGGAAATTGTCCTTGTTAGCTTTACCTTAAGTGTTCTAATGGGTATACAGTTCCGAGTGTGGAGGGACCCTTCTGAATTGTGAGACTATGAACCCAAAGTTTAAGGTTTTAAAGTTTTGCTGTCTTGTGGATGGCAAGGGCAGTCCTTCTTTGATGTTCTCAGAAGATCCAGTCATCAGATTCTAGATTGTGAAGGGGTTGACTGTCCTCAGTGAACCATAAAAGGCTCTCTTTAGCTGGTGAAAATACACTTCAGAGTAATAATCTAGTGTTTTAACATCAACCCTCTTGCATGGAAGAGCTTTTATACAATCAGAAAACATGCACTGAAAATGACAACTGAATGAAATCCCTTTATAAAATGTTTAAATGGCCCATTGGGTAATGAAATGTACCTGAAGTTTTGATTGTTTTCCTAGGAATATAGGTTTCACAAGCCAAACATTGGTTGTAAACTATTTTAGCAATTTAGAAATCACCACACCAATATATTTAATTTGGATCATTTTATCTTTTCCATGATGAGTTATGGAATGCAGAACTTTTAATAACAAAAGCTTTAAGGACTTGAGAAGGACAAGGTGGCCATCCTGGTTCTTCATAAGTCCGTGCTTAATTAACATTAGACTTACATCCTCTTGAATACCAGCTGTTTCTCCAAATTAGGTGCATGGCACTGGTAACTGATGAGTTATAGGTAATTTGACTTAGACCATGGAGTTTATTTAAATTATATATCTAAACAATTTCAGTATTGGTGATTTAGCATGCAAATCTGGCAAAATATTTCCTTGGTATTCAATTTTTGTTTTACTTGGGTTAGCAGTTTTATAAACCAGTTGGTCTTTTTATTAAATTTTGGGAATTTTTTTTTTTTTTTTGAGGCAGTCTCAGTCTGCTACCTAGGTTGGAGTGCAGTGGCACGATCTTGGCTCACTGCAACCTCCGCCTCCTGGGTTCAAGCGATTCTCCTGCCTCAGCCTCCTGAGTAGCTGGGATTATAGGTGCACACCACCACGCCCAGCTAATTTTTGTATTTTTGGTAGAGGCAGGGTTTCACCGTTGGCCAGGCTGGTCTCAAACTCCTGACCTCAAGTGATCCGCCTGCCTTGGCCTCCCAAAGTGCTGGGATTGCCGATGTGAGCCACTGCACCCAGCCTAACTTTTGGGAGTTCTTAACCAGTCCAATTCTTGGGGATCGGGGAACTTATGGGGAATTTTTACCCATGATATTAAAGTTATTAGAAACCTGTGTTCACGAGTGTTTTTCAGGGTCCTTTTCATTCTTTCATGAATCTTCTAAGAGACACCATATTCTAGAATTTTGCATGCTTGTGAAGTTTTTAGAAACTGCATCACCATTAAGCAATTAACTGTGGAATTGACTTTAAATAGTTAAAGACAATTGACAAGGAAATTTGGTTATTTCTGTGGTCTACAATAACTTAATAACCATAATTAGGGTGGATGTGGTGGCTCATGCCTGTAATCCCAGCTGTTTGGGAGGCCAAGGTAGGTGGATCACCTGAGTTCAGGAGTTTGAGACCAGCCTGGCCAACCTGGTAAAACCCTGTCTCTACTAAAAATAAAAAAATTAGCCAGGTGTGGTGGCAGGTGTCTGTAATCCCAGCTACTTGGGAGGCTGAGGCAGGAGAATCGCTTGAACCCAAGACGTGGAGGCTTCAGTGAGCCTAGATCACTCCATTGCACTCCAGCCTGGGTGACGAGAGTGAAACTCTGTCTCAAAACAAAACAAAACAGGTAATTGTGATAGATAGCATACATATAGACATATTAGAATTTTAGAAATCCTGGCCAGGTGCAGTGGCTCATGCCTGTAATCCCAGCACTTTGAGAGGCTGAGGTGGACAGATCATGAGGTCAGGAGATTGAGACCATCCTGGCTAACATGGTGAAACCTCGTCTCTACTAAAAATACAAAAATTAGCCAGGTGTGGTGGTGGGCGCCTGCAGTCCCAGCTACTTGGGAGGTTGAGGCAGGAGAATGGCGTGAACCTGGGAGTTGGAGCTTGCAGTGAGCCGAGATCGCGCCACTGTACTCCAGCCTGGGTGACAGAGCAAGACTCCGTGTCAGAAAAAAAAACACACAAGAATTTTAGAAATCCTATACAATTTGAGAACGGATTGATAACATACACTAAATATAACCTGAAGAAGGTTCAATGTTATTTTTTATTTTGACAGTGCTTCCCATGTGACGTAACATGTTAAATAGTCCTGTTTACCTCTCTTTTGGGTGCTTCAGGGGCCTCTGTAGCATCCCAAAGTTAGAGGTCAGAAAAGACAATTTTGAAGTTGAAATTTGATTTTGGGAAGCCTATTAAATATATTAAAGGTTTAAACACTTGATGTTATGAAATAGAATTCCAGGTCACCGTAAGTCATTCATTTACCTAAAATCATGACTTAAAAAATTTTTAAACAGCAAAAATCTTTAATCATTGGTAGAGGGAAGACTTACCTTCCTGAACAATCTGCCTCTTGTTTTTCCTTTTTTTTTTTTTTTTTGGTAGTTTATTTACAAGGCAAACAAATTTTTCATTATTTTTTAATATTACCTGAAAATCTTCTTTAAAGAAAGCCAAATGTCACCCAATTTTTCATAAAACCTTATAGACAAATCTATTATTATTATTATTATTTTTGAGATGGATTTTCCCTCTTGTTGCCCAGGCTGGAGTGCAATGGTGTGATCTCAGTTCACTGCAACCCCCTGCCTCCCAGGTTCAAGCGATTCTCCTGTCCCAGCCTCCTGAGTAGCTGGGATTAGAGGCATGTGCCACTATGCCCAGCTAATTCTGTGTTTTTAGTAGAGCCAGGGTTTTTCCTTATTGGTCAGGCTGGCCCTGAACTCCTGACCTCAGGTGATCCAGAAAGACTCTAGTGGCTGGGGATGTGGAGCAGGCACCCAGCCCTCTTTTTGTGGCCAGCACGGACTTCCTCCCAGCCTGGCAGTGTCAGGCAGTCAGGTTTGTCTGGCTTCTCCCAGGGTGTGTGCCCAAGAGGCCCAGGCAGAAGCTGTAAGGCCTCTCATGATCACCCCTCAGAAGTCCCAGAGCATCTCTCCTACCACACTGTCCAGTCGTACTCATCACTGAGAACAGCCACGATTCAAGGGGGGAAGGTGATTAGATTCCCCTTTTGATGAGAAGCATAGTAGGAACCTGTAGCAGTCTAATAAACCACAGCTTGTCCTCTGGCTACAAACTATTAACATTTCTCCCACATGCAAATTATGCTTTGCCCCTCTCAAAAGCCCCAGAATGGTTTTCCTTATGGCACTGGCTGGAAGCACAACTGAATCCTGAATCAGGCTGTGATTGTGGTGGCCTGTCATCTGCCCCCCGACACACTCAGCCGCAGTGAGGACTGAATCAGGTTGTGGTGGCCTGTCATCTGTCGCCCACACACTCAGCCGCAGTGAGAACTGAATCAGGTTGTGGTGGCCTGTCATCTGTCCCCCGACACACTCAGCCACAGTGAGGACTGAATCAGGTTGTGGTGGCCTGTCATCTGTCCCCCGACACACTCAGCCACAGTGAGGACTGAATCAGGTTGTGGTGGCCTGTCATCTGTCGCCCACACACTCAGCCGCAGTGAGAACTGAATCAGGTTGTGGTGGCCTGTCATCTGTCCCCCGACACACTCAGCCACAGTGAGGACTGAATCAGGTTGTGGTGGCCTGTCATCTGTCCCCCGACACACTCAGCCACAGTGAGGACTGAATCAGGTTGTGGTGGCCTGTCATCTGTCCCCCACACACTCAGACGCAGTGAGAACTGAATCAGGTTGTGGTGGCCTGTCATCTGTCCCCCCACACACTCAGCCGCAGTGAGGACTGAATCAGGTTGTGGTGGCCTGTCATCTGTCCCCCACACACTCAGCCACAGTGAGAACTGAATCAGGTTGTGGTGGCCTGTCATCTGTCCCCCCACACACTCAGCCACAGTGAGGACTGAATCAGGTTGTGGTGGCCTGTCATCTGTCCCCCGACACACTCAGCCACAGTGAGGACTGAATCAGGTTGTGGTGGCCTGTCATCTGTCCCCCGACACACTCAGCCACAGTGAGGACTGAATCAGGTTGTGGTGGCCTGTCATCTGTCCCCCGACACACTCAGCCACAGTGAGGACTGAATCAGGTTGTGGTGGCCTGTCATCTGTCCCCCACACACTCAGACGCAGTGAGAACTGAATCAGGTTGTGGTGGCCTGTCATCTGTCCCCCCACACACTCAGCCGCAGTGAGGACTGAATCAGGTTGTGGTGGCCTGTCATCTGTCCCCCACACACTCAGCCACAGTGAGAACTGAATCAGGTTGTGGTGGCCTGTCATCTGTCCCCCCACACACTCAGCCACAGTGAGGACTGAATCAGGTTGTGGTGGCCTGTCATCTATCCCACACACACTCAGCCGCAGTGAGAACTGAATCAGGTTCTGGTGGCCTGTCATCTGTCCCACACACAGTCAGCCACAGTGAGGACTGAATCAGGTTGTGGTGGCCTGTCATCTGTCCCCCAACACACACTCAGCCGCAGTGAGGACTGAATCAGGTTGTGGTGGCCTGTCATCCCACACACACTCAGCCGCAGTGAGAACTGAATCAGGTTGTGGTGGCCTGTCATCTGTCCCCCACACACTCAGACGCAGTGAGAACTGAATCAGGTTGTGGTGGCCTGTCATCTGTCCCCCACACACTCAGACGCAGTGAGAACTGAATCAGGTTGTGGTGGCCTGTCATCTGTCCCCCACACACTCAGACGCAGTAAGAACTGAATCAGGTTGTGGTGGCCTGTCATCTGTCCTCCCACACACTCAGCCGCAGTGAGGACTGAATCAGATTGTGGTGGCCTGTCATCTGTCCTGCAACACACTCAGCCTCAGTGAGGGGACTGGTGTGAAAACAGTCGGCATTTCCCTTTAGATGGGATTGGTGGGAGGCAGGAGGTAGGTGCTGCCCTGTAGGCCCCGTCTAACAGTTGGTCATTCCCATGGGGCACCTGTTGCAGTTCTCTAATGAGTGCCCAGTCCTGGTCCCTGAGAACGGCATCTGGTCCTGGTCCTCGAGAATGGCGTTTGTGTCTTTTTACTCCTCCCTCTGGGCTTTTGTCATTCTCCATGTTCTTTTTCTTTCAGTGCCTGGGTTGCCGTTGACTAACTTTCTCTGCCTTTTTCTTATGGTCAATAGGGTATTCAATGGCTTCTTTTTGATTTTTTTTTCCTTTTCTTTTTTTTTTTTTTTTTTTTACTTTGGCCTTTCGAGACAAGAAATTATTTCTTTATATGTTCTCTAAATTCTGTTTGAAAACTGAACCTCCTTCTTTAGTTCATGTCTCTCTCCTGTCATATTTATTCAGTGACAGTTAGGGGAGGTTGGTAGCACTTTCCACTTTCTTCCTAGATGTCTCTTTAGACAGATCCCTGAGATGGTGTAGTGCCCTTTCAGTTTCCATGTTGTGGCCGTACTTTTCCCACAGTCCCTCAGCACGTAACTCCCAGGCCTTTTCTCCAGTTTCCAATGACATTTTTTCACCGTTCTTCAGGCCCTCACCAAGAGTCTTGATGCCCTTCCAGCTTGCATGAATGGTCTCCTTGAAGCCCAGTTACAGCTCAGCCTCACAGTCGTGGCACATGTTGTAGCTTCTGATTACCACAGCAGCTGATTTCCAGCTGCCGTATTCTTTTCCAGTTATCTATTCTGAAGAAACCATCTCCAAAACTTGGCAGCTTAAAACAACTCATTATTACTTGTTTTTTGGCTTAGAGAGTCTTGGTGGCCAGCTCGTCTCACACACAGTTGCAGCAGGGCAGCAGCCGAGCTGGATTGTGTGAAAGCACAGTGGGGTGGTGTGCAGGGTGGCTCATTAGTGGTTGGGAGTGGGTGTTGCAGGAGGCTCAGTGGGGGCTGTCAATGAGTGTAGCTAGTGTGGTTTCCATCATAGGGGTCTCAGGGGAGTGAGATTTCCTGCCTGGTGACTGGCTTTCTCCTGGATAAGTGTTCCGTTCTCTCAGCCCGGCTTCTGAAGTCCCCAAATACCACCTTTGTCACCTTCTGTTGGCCAAATAAGTCAGTAATCTGGGCAGGGTTCAAGAGGAATTGGTTCTGACAGAGAGAGGAGCAGGAAAGAAGTTGTCACCTTTAGTCTACCAGAAATGTGATTTTTATAACAAGTTTGTTCCAAATACATTCCAGTTCCCCTTGTGAATACTTTTTCTGACTCACAGGGTATTTCAAAGTTTATTACTTGGTTTTCAGACATCTGAGCCTTTTCTGGATATCTATTTGTTGTTGGTTTCTAATTTAATTTCAAGTGTTCAGACAACACACTTTGTATACTTTCAGGCTTTAACTTTTCCTCAATAGATCGACATACAGTCTGTCTTGGTAGTGCTCAACTGTGTGCTTCATAAAATACCATTTGGGTCAGGATTTTGTCATTTAGATCCGTATTTTTCCTATTTTTTATCTGGCTGTACTGTCAGTTACTGAGAGAGCAGTATTAATTCACTAGCTATAATTGTGGATTGTCAATTTCCTGCTTTTTATCTGTCGTTTTTGATTCATGTACTTTGAGGCTCTGTGTGTGTGTGTACTTTGTGTGCACTTTGAGGCACAATTTGTAATTGTAATATCATCCTCTCTGATTCTTTTATTTTTATGAAAGTACCTGTTTATTTCTGGTGATATATTTTGTTCTGAAGCCTCTTTCATCTAGTGTTAACATCTCTGTTGAAGCTTTTTATGATTAGTGTCTGGATAGCATATTTTTATGATTAGTGTTTGCATAGCATATTTTTTCTCATAGTTTGTTTGTGTCTTTGTGTTTAAATTGTGTCTCTGTGGATGCCATATTGTTGGGTCTTGCTTTCCTCTCAGGTCTGGCAGTTTCTGTCTTAAGTAGAGTGTTTGTCCAGTTACACTGTAACTAATCATTAGTAAGGTTGGATTTAGGTCTGCCATTTTTCTACTTATTTTCTATTTGTTTGTTTATTTTATTTTTTTAAGACAGGGTCTTGCTCTGTCACCCAGACTGTAGTGCAATGGTGCAATCTTGGCTCACTGCAACTTCTGCCTCCCAGGCCCAACCAATCCTAATTTCAGCCCCCTGAATAGCTGGGACTACAGGTGCATGGCACCACAACTGGCTAATTTTTATATATTTTGTAGAGATGGGGTTTTGCCATGTTGCACAGGCTGGTCTTGAACTCCTGAGCTCAAGCAATCTACCCACCTTGGCCTCCCAAAGTGTTGGGATTACAGGCATGAGACACCATGCCTGGCCTTCATCTGTCTTTTGATCTTCTATATATTCTTTCCTAACTTCTTTTGGGTTAATTAAATATTTCTAAATATTCCAGTTTGATTAATCTTTTGGCTTTTTGAAATAATTTTTTATAGGCTGGGCATGGTGGCTCATGCTCATAATCTCAGCTCTGTGGGAGGCCACCAAGGGAGGTGGATTGCTTGAGCCCAGGAGGTTGAGACCAGCCTGGGCAACATGGCAAAACCCTGTCTGCAAAAAAACCAAACCAAAAACTATCCTGACATCGTGGTGTGCACCTGTAGTCCCAACTATTCGGGAGGCTGAGGTGGGAGGGTTGCTTGAGCCTGGGAGGTTGAGGCTGCAGTGAGCTGTGATCATGCCATTGCACTCCTGCCAGGGCAACAGAGTAAGATCCTGTGTCAAAAAAGATTATTTTTTATAAATAATTTATTATTTTGAATTTTGGTGACAAACACATACCTTAAAATTTACCGTCATAACCAGTTGTAAGTATACAGTTTTGTAGAGTTAAGAATATTTACAGTGTTGCGTAGCAGATTTCTATTTTTTTTTTCTTTATCTTGGAAAATTCTATACTCATTCAACAACTATTAATTTCCCCCTCCTTCCACCTCCTGGCAAGCACTATTCTACTTTGTGTTTCTAAAAATTTGGCTTATATACCTGGGGTTATATAATATTTGTTGTTTTGTAAGTAGGTTCCATGTTATGTGTCAGATGTGTCAGGATTTTGTTCCTTTCTATGGCTGAATAACGTTTCTTTGTGTGTGTGTGTATATATATATATATATATTTCCTGGATGGACGTTTTGGTTTCTTCCACCTTGTGGCTGTGTAATGCTGCTGTGAGCATAGGTGTGCACATATCTGTTTGAGGTCCCGCTACTAGTTATTCCGTCTCTCTGTAGAAGTTGGATGGCTGGATCATATGGTCATTTTATTTTATTTTTTTTGAGGAGCCAGTTCATATTTCCACCAACAGTGTACAAGGGTTTCAGTTTCACCTGCACTTGTTACTTTCTGTTGGGTTTGAAGTGATGTCCCATTGTGGTTTCTATTTGCATTTCTCTAATGATTAGTGATGTTACACATCTTCTCATATATCTCATGTATCTGTTGGCTATTTGTATATCATCTTTCATCTTTGGATAAATGTTCTTTGTCCACTTTTTAATCACTTTATTTTGTTGTTGGGTTGTAGTGGTGTTTTTTGGTCATGATCATTCATTATCTCACAGTTCATCCTCATTATGCTGGGCAAACAGTCATGCTGCAGGGTATAGATTATGTTATTCTGTTACTTTCAGGTAGAATTGGGGTCCAGGTTCTAATTGTCTCTAAGTTTAGGTTCTGAATGAGAATCAACAGAGGTAGACCACTGCTGCTGAGGCCTGGGGACTGCTGGGAAAAAGGCAGGAAACAGATACGGACCTGACCACGGAGGATTTGTGTTTCACAGCTCCCATCTGGGTACCCAAGAAACCTACATGTAGCTCGTGTGTGGAGAGCTCACATTGCCCACTCAAAGCAATTGAGGATGGAACAGGCTTTGGGCTGGAGCTCATTATTTGGAATGATAACCACATCTGCACAGAGAGGACCTGATAAGATGTTGTCCTTCCATCTATATCTGGGAATCCTGTGTAGGGTGTCTCTGTAAGGACAGGGGCAGGGTTGGCTCCTTGGCCTCTAGTTAGCCTCACGAGTAGTCTAGTAAAGGTTTTGCAAACTTGTCACTATCTGTGGACATTCTGGCCAGCTCTTGTTTTCACCCTACTGACTTCTTCAGACACCCACTATTGCTTTAGACCATTCATGGTTTTTCTTCCTCTTCAAATCAGTAATCAATAAATCCTCTTCAAATCAATAAATTTCCACTCCTTTAGGAAACTCTGATCTTCTGGTCACTCCAAGGTTTAATTAACTGGTTTGATTGTTTTTCTGTTTTCTTGGTTTCTTTTTCCTTCTTCCTAGGGGTTTCTAATAATTTTAGTTTGATGTCTCACTTTCTCCATTTTTTATTTCTTAGTTTTCTTCTGTGATTATTTTCACTGCAGCTGCAGGGCCTAATCCTGGGTTGGCAGAGAACTAGCACTTACTCTGCCCTAATTGGAATCCAGGAGAGATAGGAGGTGCCCTAGTGTGAAAATGTGTTTGCTCCTCTCTGCTTCTGGTAGTCTCTCTGTAGGAGTTCTTTACGTATTCTGGATGTTCACTTCTTATGAGATACATGATGTGCAACTATAGGTTGAATGTCTCTGATCCAAAAATCTGAAATCCCAAATGCTCCAAAGTCTGAAACTTTTCGAGAGCCAACATGACACTCAAAGGAAATGCTTATTGGAGCATCTCAGACTCAGGTGTTTGAATTCGAGATGCTCAACCAGTAAGAATAATGCAAATATTACAAAATCTGAAACACATCCCAAGCATTTCAAATAAGGGACACTCAACTGGTATTTTCTTTTATTCTATAGTTTGCCTTTTACCCTGTTGATTGTGACCTTTGAGGTACAGAAGCTTTTAGGTTTGATATATTTTTGCTTTTACTGCCTGAGCTTTTAATGTCATATCCTAAAAATTATTGACAAATTCATTGTCATAAAGCATTTTCCAAATTTGTTTTCCCTAGGAGTTTGATAATTCTAGTTTTACATTTAGGTTTGTAATTCACTCTGAATTAATTTTAACGTGGTGTAAGGTAAGAGTCCAACTTCATTGTTTTGCATGTGGATATACAATTTTCCCAACACCATTTATTTTAGAAACTCTCCTTCATCGAGTGGTCTTGGCAGCCCTGTGGAAGATCATCAGACCATATATGCTGGGTTGGTTTCTGAGGTCTCTGTTGTGTTGGTCCATAAGTGTGTCAAGTGTGTCTTTATGCCATGACCACATTTTTTTTTTTTTTTTGGCTTATTGCAGTTTTGTAATTGTTTTGAGACCTTTAATTTTGTTCTGTTTCAAGATTGATTTGCCTATTCATGGGCCCTGGAGATTCCATATGAATTTTAGGATGGGTTTTTCTGTTTATCAGAAATATCATTGGAATCTTTATAAGGATTGTGTTGAATCTAGGTCACTTCGAGTAGTGTTGACATCATTCTGAGATGAAATCATCTAATCTGCAAACCCAGCTTTTCTTTTCATTTATTTGTGTTTAATTTCTTTCAACAGTGTTTTGTAGTTTTCCGTGTTCAAATCTTTTGCCCTCTTGGTTAAGCTTATTTCTAATTTTTAAAATGCTGTTGTAAATGTAATTCTTTTTTTTTTTTTTTTTTTGAGATGGAGTCTTGCTCTGTCTCCCAGGCTGGAGTGCAGTGGCACTGTCTCAGCTCACTGCAACCTCCGCCTTCCTTATTCAAGCGATTCTCCAACCTCAGCCTCTCAAGTAGCTGGGATCACAGGTGCGTGCCACCGCGCCCAGCTAATTTTTTGCTATTTTTAGTAGAGACAGGGTTTCTCCATGTTGACCCGGCTAGTCTTGAACTTGTGACCTCAGGTGATCTGCCCGCCTGGGCCTCCCAAAGTGCTGGGATTGCAGGCATGAGCCACTGCGCCTGGCCAAATGTCATTCTTTTTAAAAATTTATTTTCTTTGTTTTCTTTTCCTTTCTTTTATTTTTTCTTTTCTTTCTCTTTCTCTTTCCTTTCTTTCTTTTTTTTTTGAGATGGTGTCTTACTCTGTTTCCTAGGCTGGAGTGCATTGGCACAATCTCAGCTGACTGCAACCTCCACCTTACAAGTTCAAGCAATTCTCCTGCCTCAGCCTCCCAAGTAGCTGGGACTACAGGTGTCTGCCCCTACGCCCAACTAATTTTTGTATTTTTAATAGAGACAGAGTTTTACTACTAATATTAGAGATAGGGTCGGCCCAGCTGGTCACGAACTCCTGACCTCAGGTGGTCCACCCACCTTGGCCTCCCAAAGTGCTGGGATTACAAGCGTGAACCACCATACCTGGCCTCTCTTTTTAAAATTTTATTTGCAGATTGTTCATTGTTAGTTTATAGAAATGCAACTGACTTGTGTGTGTTACTGTATCCTGAAACTTTGTTGAATTTCATTATTCTACCAATATTTTGTGGAATTTCAGGATTTTTACACATTACATCCTGTTGTCTGTGAACAAAATTTTGTACTTCTTCCTTTCCAGTTTGCATGCTTTTTATTTCTTTCTCTTGCCTAATTATTCTGGGTAGAAATTCCAGTACTGTGGTGAATAGAAGTGGCAGGAGGAGATGTTGCTATCTTGTTCCTGATCCTAGAGGAAAAGTTTTTAGTTTTTCACCATTGAGTATGATGTTAGCTGTGAGCTTTTCATGTACAATCTTTATTTACTGCGGAGTTTCCATCTATTACTAATTCTTTGAGTGTTTTTATTATGAAAGGTGTTCATCTGGCTCTGGAACCAGATAAATGTTGACCTGATAGAATGGATTGGAATGTCCCCTCCTGGTTTTTGAACATTTTTGGAATATTTTGCAGAGGATTGGCATTAATTCTTCTTGAAATGTTTGGTAAAATTCTCCAGTGAAGTTATCTGGACCTGGAATTTTCTTTTTTGGGGGGTTTTTGATTACTGGTTGAATCTTCTTACTAGTTACAGGTCTCTTTGGATTTTTTATTTCTCCGTGATGCAGTATAGTGGTTTGTGTTTCTAGGAATTTATAAATTTATTCTAGGTTGCCCAGTTTTGTGGCATATGGTTTCTCACAGTAGTCTCTTGTAATCTTTTTCATTTCTGTGGCATCTGTTGTACTGTCACCTCTTTTATTTATGATTTTAGTATTTGAGATTTCTCTTTTTTTCTTAATACAGCTGTGAGTTTTAAAATTTTTATTGATCTTTAAAAAAACAAACTCATTGTGGGTTTTTTTCCTTTTTTTTTCTGGTCTTATTCTGCTAATCTCTGATCTAATCTGTTATTTTCTTCCTTTTGCTTGATTCGTCATTAGTTTTTTTCACTTCAGGTGTAATGTTAGGATATTGATTTGAGACCTTTCTTCTTTTTAATTTAAGCACCTACAGCTATAAGCTTCCCTTTAGCATGGGTTTGAGATCTTTCTTCTTTTTAATTTAAGCATCTGCAGCTGTAAGCTTCCCTTTGGCATGGGTTTGCGATCTTTCTTCTTTTTAATTTAAGCATCTGCAGCTGTAAGCTTCCCTTTAGCACTGCCTTTGTTGCCTCCTCCTGAGTTTGGGTATGTCATGGTTTTGTTTTCATTTGCTTAAACATTTTTTTTGTCTTATTGTAATATAATTGCATTGTTTTTAATAAAGGTGATTAGTGAAACACGTAATGAATTGTGTTTCTGTTTTTATAATATTTTAAGCATTCTTAACTCAGAAATGTAAACTTTAGAAAAAAATTCCAGGCCAGGCACAGTGGCTCACACCTGTAATCCCAGCACTGTGGGAGACTGAGGCGGGTGGATCATCTGAGGTCAGGAGTTGGAGACCAGCATGGCCAACATGGTGAAACCCTGTCTTTACTGAAAATAGAAAAAAAAAATATAAAAGTTAGCTGGGTGTGGTGGTGGGTGCCTGTAATCCCAGCTACTCTGGAGGCTGAGGCAGGAGAATCACTTGAATCTGGGTAGCGGAGGTTGCAGTGAGCTGAGATTGCACCACTGCACTCCAGCCTGGGTGACAGAGCAAGACTCCATCTCAAAAAGAAGAAAGAAAAAATTTCAGACATATTTATATGTATTTCAATTTAGAAACTATGATCTCCTAAGTGTATTGACATAGCAACCTGACATAAAGATAAATAAACATGTACCAAAATGGAAACTTGCAAATACCTGTTTTTTATTAATTTTTAATTATATATATTTAAAAATTGCCGGGTGCAATGGCTTACGCCTGTAATCCCAGCACTTTGGGAGGCTGAGGTGGGCAGATCACATGAGGCCAGGAGTTTGAGACCAGACAGGGTTTCACCATGTTGGCCAGGCTGGTCTCGAACTCCTGACCTCAGATGATCTGCCTGCCTCGGCCTCCCAAAGTACTGGGATTACAGGCGTGTGACACTGATTATATACATCTTAATGAGTTTAGAGGTAAGTATTCACCCAAGGACTCATCAAAATAAATAATGTCATAAGCATGACCATCACTCCCCAAATATTTCTCATTCTCACTCTTTTTAAAAAATGAGACCGGGAGTGGTGGCTCACGCCTGTAATCCCAGCAGTTTGGGAGGCCGAGGCGGGTGGATCACGAGGTCAGGAGATCGAAACCATCCTAGCTAACACAGTGAAACCCCATTTCTACTAAAAATACAGAAAATTAGCCGGGCATGATGGCGGGCCCCTGTAGTCCCAGCTACTCGGGAGGCTGAAGCAGGAGAATGGTGCGAACCTGGGAGGCGGAGTTTGCAGTGAGCCGAGATCGCATCACTGCACTCCAGCCTGGGCAACAGAACGAAACTCCATCTCAAAAAAAAAAAAAAAAAAAAAAGAGATGACTATTTCACCTAAAATATACGCTCTTTAAGTTTTTTTTTAAGTGTACAATACAGGACGGCCATGCATCAGAGATATATGATGTGGGTTTGGTTCCAGACCACTGCAATAAAGTGAGTTATACAATTTCTTTTGGTTTCCCTGTGCATGTAAAAGTATGTTTATACTGTGCTGTATAAAGTGTACAATAGCATATGTCCACAAAGTGCACACACCTTAATTTACAGATACCTTATTGTTAACAAGTGCTAACAGCCATCTGAGCCTTCAGCAAGCTGCAATCTTTTTTTATGTGTGTGATAGGGTTTTACTCTGTGACTCAGGCTGGAGTAATTGCAGCCTCAACCTCCTGCTCAATCAAACCCCGACCTCAGACGCCTGACTAGCTGGGACTACAGGTGCATGACACCATGTCCAGCTAATTTTTGTATTTTTTTTTTTTTTTTTGTAGAGATGGGGTTTTGCCATGTTGCCTCGACATCCTGGGCTCAAGCAGTCCACCCACCTTGGCCTCCCAAAGTGTTGGGATGACAGGTGTGAGCCACTGCACCTGGCCAAGTTGCAGTCTTCTTGCTGATGGAGGGTCTTGCCTTAATGTAAGATAGTGGTTGCTGAGGGTTGGGGTGGCTGTGGCAATTTCTTAAAATAAGACAACATTGAAGTTTTGCTGTGTCAATTGACTCTTCCTTTCACAAAAGAATTATCTGTAGCATACGACGTTGTTTGATAGCTTTTTACCCAGAGTAGAACTTTCAGAATTGGATTCAATTTTGTCAAACCTTCATACTGCTGAACCAACTAAGTTTATGTATTATTGTAAATCACTGGGTTCAATTCTGTCAAGCCCTCCTTCTGCTGTACCAACTAAGTTTATTCTAAATCTGTTGTCATCTCAACAATGTTTACACTATCTTCGCCACGAGTAGATTTCATCTCAAGAAACCACTTTCTTTGCTCATCCGTGGAAGCAACTCATCCACTCATGTTTTCTCCAGAGGCTGCTGCAGTCTCGCCACATCTTCAGGCTCTGTCTCTGATTCTAGTGCTCTTGTTATTTCCACTATATCTGCAGTTACTTCCTCCACAGAAGTCGTGAACCCTCAGTGTCATCTGTGAGAGTTGGAATAATCTTCCCAACTTCTCTTTTTTTTTTTTTTGAGATGGAGTCTTGCCTGGGCTGGAGTGCAGTGACACGATCTCAGCTCACTGCAACCTCCGCCTCCCGGGTTCAAGCAATTCTCCTGCCTCAGCCTCCCAAGTATTTGGGATTATAGGCACCCCCACCAGACCCAGCTAATTTTTTGTGTGTTTTTAGTAGAGACACGGTTTCACTATGTTGGCCAGGCTGGTCTCAAATTCCTGACCTCGTGATCCACCCGCCTTGGCCTCCCAAAGTGCTGGGATTACAGGCGTGAGCCACCACGCCCGGCCCCAACTTCTCCTAATGTTGCTATTTTGATTCTTTTTTAAATCATGAATGTTCTCAATGGCATCTAGAATGGTGAATCCTTTCCAGTGGGTTTTCAATTATTTTGCCCAGATCCATCAAAGGAATCACTTTCTAGAGAAACTATGGCTTTATGAAATACAAATTTTTTAAGTGATAAGACTTGAAAGTTGAAATTATTCTTTGATCCAAGGGCAGCAGAATGAATGTTGGGTTAGTAGGCATGAAAACAATATTCAGATCTTTATACATCTCTGTAAAAGCCCTTGAGTACCAGGAGCATTGGCAGTGAGTGGTAATACTTTGAAAGGAATCTTATTTCTTGAGCAGTAGGTGTTCAACAGTGGGCTTAAAATATTTAGTAAACCATATTTGTAAACAGATAGTCTGTCATCCAGGCTTTGTTCCCATTTGTAGAGTACAGGCAGAGCTGTTTTATCATAATTCTTCAGGGCCCTCGGATTTTCAGAATAGTAAATCATCATTGGTTTCAAGTTAACATCACCAGCTGCATTAGCCCTTAACAAAAGAGTCAGCATGTCATTTGAAGCCTTAAAGCCAGGCATCAACTCCTCTCTAGCTGGGAACATCCTAGATGGCATCTCCTTCTAATAGAAGGCTGTTTTGTCTCCATTGCAAATCTGTTTAGTGTAGCCATCTTAATCAGTTATCTTCTAGATAGCTTTCTGCAGCTTTTCCATCAGTACTTGCTGCTTTCTCTTGCACTTTTATGTTATGGAGATGACTTTTTTCCCTAAATCTCATGAAACAAGCTCTTCTAGCTTCAGACTTTTCTTCTGCAGCTGCCTCACCTCTCTGAGCCTTCATAGAATTGAAGAGAGGCCGGGTGTGGTGGCTGTCATGCCTGTAATCCCAGCATTTTGGGAGGCCGAGGCGGGCAGATCACCTGAGGTTGGGCGTTCGACACCAGTCTGACCAACGTGGAGAAACCCCATCTCTACTAAAAATACAAAAAATTAGCCGGGCGTGGTGGCGCATGCCTGTAATCCCAGCTGCTCGGGAGGCTGAGGCAAGAGAATGGCTTGAATTTGGTAGGCAGAGGTTGCTTCGGAGGCAGAGGTTGCAATGAGCCGAGATCGCACCATTGCACTCCAGCTTGGGCAAGAACGAAACTCCATCTCAAAAAAAAAAAAAAAGAAAAAAGAGAGTTAGGCTTAGGCTTAATGGATTTTTTTTTTAATCTTCTATCTAGACCAATTAAACTTTCTTCATAACGGCAGCAAGATTGTTTAGCTTTTTATCACTCGTATTCACTGGAGTAGTACTTTAAATTTCTTTCAAGAACACTTCCTTTGCATTCACGACTTGGCTAAGTGTTTGTTGCATGAGGCCTAGCTACTGGCCTGTCTTGCTTACAGCATGCCTTCCTCACTAAGCTTAATTATTTCTTCCTTTTGGTTTAAAGTGACAGACATGCAACTCTTCTTTCACTTGAACACATAGAGGCTATTGTAGGGTTATTAATTGACCACATTTTAATATTAATAAAAAGAAGCCTGAGAAAAAGAGAGAAAGAGAAATGACCCGTTGGTGTGGTAGTCAGAACACATGCATTTGTCAATTGTTTGCTGTCTTATCCAGGTGTGATTTGTGGTTCCCAAAACAATGGCAATAGTAGCATTAAAGATCACTGATTACAGATCACCATAACAGGTTCAATAATAAAAAGCTTAAAATACTGTGAGAATGACCGAAATGTGACACAGAGACGTGAAGTGAGCACATGCTGTAGGAAAAATGGTGCCAGTGAGACCTGCTTATTGCAGGGTGGCCACAAACCTTCAATGTGTAAAAAACATGGTCACAAAACACAATAAAGCAAAGTGCAGTGAAACTAGATGTGTCTGTCTTTTGATAGACTCTAACAATCTCTGTCTTTGAATTGGTACATTCATACCATTAACATCCAAAGTGATTATTGATATCATCGGATTAATATCTACTATATTTGTTACTGTTTTCTATTCATTCTCCTTAGTCTTCATTCTTTTGTCTACCACTCTTTTTCTGCCCTTTGCAGTTTTCATTGATGATTTTAGATGACTACATTTTCATTGTCTTTCTTAGCATGTACTTGTTTTTTTAAAACTTTTTTTAACTAGTTGCCATAGAATTTGCAATATGCATTTACAACCAATTCAAGTCCACTTCCAAATAACGCTATCCCACTATCCCACAAATAAGACTACCTGCTTAACAAAGAAAACACCTAATTCCTCAATATACATTTACAACCAATTCAAGTCGACTTTCAGATAACACTATCCCACTTCATGGGTGACTACCTACTTAACAAAGAAAACAACTGATTTCTCCCTCCCTTCCTTCCATTCCACTCCTTGTATTATTATTCCTTATTTCACTTGTGTATAAGCATATATAATCTATCTGTGTGTATTTATTATTATCTACAAACTTATTGATCAGGTCAATTATGAATAAATTCATGTTTTTATTGTACCACAATTCCTCCCTCCCATCTTCCATTCCATTCCTTGTATTAGTGTTACTCACTTCACTTGTGTATAAGCATACATAATTTATCTGTGTGTATTTATTATTATCTATAAACTTCTTGGTCAGATCAATTAAGAATAAATACATAAGTTTTTATTGTACCACAATTCTTTCTTTAATGCTCTTTTAAAAAAAAAGTTGATCCAGGTTTCGGTTATATATCTTTTGTTTCCCTCTAAAGAATTTCATTTAACGTTTCTTGCAAGACAGGTTTCCTGGCAACAAGTTTCTTGAATTTTTATTTTTCTGAGGAAGGCCTTAATTCTCCTTCACTTTTGAAGGTGGTTTCAGTGGGTACAGAAACTTAGGTTGGTGGGTTTTTTTCTGTCAGCATTTTGAATTTTTCATTTCACTGTCTTCTTGCTTTCACAGTTTCTGCAATGTTGAATGCAGTTCTTATCTTTGTGTCTCTGTAGGTAAGGTGTTTTCTGCCCCACCTCTGGTTTCTTTCAGAGTTTTCCTTTATCTTTTATTTCATATAGTTTGAAAATTATACGTCCAAGTGTAGGTTGTTGGCATTTATCCTGCCTGGTGTTCTTGGAGCTTCCTGGATCTTTGGTTTGGTGTTTGACATTAATACTGGAAGTTCTCAGACATGGTTGTTGCAGATCTTTCTTCTATTTCTTCTCCTCCTGGTATTCTTATTACTCTGATTCACCTTTTGTAGTTGTCCCACAGTCTTGGATATCATCTTCTGTTCTTTTCAGTGTTTCTTTTCTTTTTTAGTTTTCGAAGTTTCTGTTGATAAATCCTCAAGCCCAGAGATTCTTTACTCAGCTGAGTCTAGTCTACTAATAAGCCATCAGAGGTATTCTTCAGTTATTTACCACATTTTTTTCACTACATTATGTTGATGGTTCTTACGATTTCTGTCTTTCTGATTGCATTACCCATCTACACTTGAATGCTGTCTACTTCATTCATTAGAGCCCTTAGCATATTCTCCAGTGGTTTAAAAAAAAATTCCAAAATCATAGCTTTGTCTGCTTCTGAAGCTTGCTCTGTTGCTACAAATTGTATTTTTTTTTTCTTTTTTTGCCTCTTAGTATGCCTTGTAATTTTTTCCCCTTTATTCCCAGGCATGAAGTACCCACTAAAAGTGACTGCTGTTAATATAGCTTCAGTAATGTGGTGATGAGGTGTCAGGGCAGGTGATGCTCTCTTAGTCTCTTTAGGCTGCTATAATAAAATACTTTAGACTGAGTAATTTATAAACAACAGAGAATATTGCTCACAGATCTGGAGGCTGGAAAGTCTAAGACTAAAGTGCCAGGACATTTGGTGTTTGGTGAAGGTCAAACATTCAGACACTCGCAACGACTCTAGTGGCAGCAGCAGTGTTCAGGAATCCTATGTGAGGGACAAACACTCAGACCCCAGCTGGAGTGTTCTAGAATCCTGTGTGAGGGAAAAACATTCAGACCCTCATACCCATGTTCTGGAATCCTATGTGAGGGACAAACATTGAGACCCTAGCAGTAGTGTTGTGGAATTTTATGTGAGGGACAAACATTCAGACCCTCATAGCAGTGTTCTGGAATCCTGTGTGAGGGACAAAGACGCAGAAGGCAGCAACAGTGTTCTGGAATCCTATGTGAGCAACAAACTATCAGACCACAGCAGCAGTGTTCTGGAATCCTATGTGAGGGACAAACATTCAGACCCCAGCAGGAGTGTTCTGGAATCCTATGTGAGGGACAAACATTCAGACCCTCGTAGCAGTGTTCGGGAATCCTATGTGAGGGACATTCAGCCCACAGCAGGAGTGTTATTCAGACCCTCGTAGCAGTGTTCAGGAATCCTATGTGAGGGACATTCAGCCCACAGCAGTAGTGTTCTGGAATCCTATGTGAGGGACATACATTGAGAGCCCAGCAGCAGTGTTCTGGAATCCTATGTGAAGGACAGACATTCAGACCCTCTTAGCAGTGTTCTGGAATCCTATGTGAGGGACAAACATTCAGACCACAGCAGCAGTAGTGTTCTGGAGTCCTATGTGAAGGACAAACATTCAGACCCTCGTAGCAGTCTTCAGGAATCCTATGTGAGGGACAAACATTCAGACCACAGCAGGAGTGCTCTGTAATCCTGTGTGAGGGACAAACATTCAGAACCTCGTAGCAGTGTGCTGGAATGTTAAGTGAGGGACAGACATTTAGACCCTCGCAGCAGTGTTCTGGAATCCCATCTGAAGGACAAACATTCAGGCACTCGCAGCAGTGTTCTGGAATTCTATGTGAGGAACAGACATTCAAACACCAGCAGAAGTGTTCTGGAATCCTATGTGATGGACAGACATTCAGACACCAGCAGAAGTGTTCTGGAATCCTGTGTGAGGGACAAACTTTCAGACCACAGCATGAGAGTTCTGCAATCCTATGTGAGGGACAAACTTTCAGACCACAGCAGGAGTGTTCTTGAATCCTATTTGAAGGCAAACATTCAGACCCCAGGAGCAGTGTTCTGAAATCCTATTTAAGGGCAAATATTCAGACCCCAATGTGAATGTTCTAGAATCCTATGTGAGGGACAAACATTCAGACCATAGCAGGAGTGTTCTGGAATCCTATGTGAGGGACATTCAGACCCTCATAGCAGTGTTCTGGAATCCTATGTGAGGGACATTCAGACCCTCATAGCAGTGTTCTGGAATCCTATGTGAGGGACAAACATTCAGACCACAGCAGCAGTAGTGTTCTGGAGTCCTATGTGAGCGACAAACATTCAGACCCTCGTAGCAGTCTTCAGGAATCCTATGTGAGGGACAAACATTCAGACCACAGCAGGAGTGCTCTGTAATCCTGTGTGAGGGACAAACATTCAGAACCTCGTAGCAGTGTGCTGGAATGTTAAGTGAGGGACAGACATTTAGACCCTCGCAGCAGTGTTCTGGAATCCCATCTGAAGGACAAACATTCAGGCACTCGCAGCAGTGTTCTGGAATTCTATGTGAGGAACAGACATTCAAACACCAGCAGAAGTGTTCTGGAATCCTATGTGATGGACAGACATTCAGACACCAGCAGAAGTGTTCTGGAATCCTGTGTGAGGGACAAACTTTCAGACCACAGCATGAGAGATCTGCAATCCTATGTGAGGGACAAACTTTCAGACCACAGCAGGAGTGTTCTTGAATCCTATTTGAAGGCAAACATTCAGACCCCAGGAGCAGTGTTCTGAAATCCTATTTAAGGGCAAATATTCAGACCCCAATGTGAATGTTCTAGAATCCTATGTGAGGGACAAACATTCAGACCATAGCAGGAGTGTTCTGGAATCCTATGTGAGGGACATTCAGACCCTCATAGCAGTGTTCTGGAATCCTATGTGAGGGACATTCAGACCCTCATAGCAGTGTTCTGGAATCCTATGTGAGGGACAAATATTCAGACCACAGCAGGAGTGCTCTGTAATCCTATGTGAGGGACAAACATTCAGAACCTCGTAGCAGTGTGCTGGAATCTTATGTGAGGGACAGACATTTAGACCCTCGAAGCAGTGTTCTGGAATCCCATGTAAGGGACAAACATTCAGACCTTCCCAGCAGTGTTCTGGAATTCTATGTAAGGGACAGACATTCAGACCCAGCAGCAGTGTTCTAGAATCCTACATGAGGTACAAATATTCAGACACCAGCAGAAGTGTTCTGGAATCCTAGGTGTGGGACAAACATTCAGACCCTTGTAGCAGTGTTCTGGAATCCTATGTGAGGGACAAACATTCAGACCACAGCAGCAATTTTCTGGAATTCTATGTGACAGAAAAATATTCAGACCCTCGTAGCAGTTTCCTGGACTCCTCTATGTCAAGGACATTAAGACAACAGCCACAGTGTTCTGGAATCCTGTGTGACAGACAAACATTCAGACCACAGCAGAAATGTTCTGGAATCCTATGTGAGGGACAAACTTTCAGACCACAGCAGGAGTGTTCTGGAATCCTATGTGAGGGACAAACATTCAGACCACAGCAGGAGTGTTCTGGAATCCTAAGTGAATGACAAACATTCAGACCTTCGTAGCAGTGTTCAGGAATCCTATGTGAGAGACAAACATTCAGACCACAGCAGGAGTGTTCTGGAATCCTATGTGAGGGACAAACATTCAGACTGTCGTAGCAGTGTTCTGGAATCCTATGTCAGGGACCAACATTGAGACCCTCATAGCAGTGTTCTGGAATCCTACGTCAGGGACATTCAGAGAACAGCCTCAGTGTTCTGGAATCCTATGTGACTGACAAACATTTAGACCACAGCAGAAATGTTCTGGAATCCTATGTGAGGGACAAATTTCAGACCACAGCAGGAGTGTTCTGGAATCCTATGTGAGGGACAAACATTCAGACTCCAGCAGCATTGTTCTTGAATGCGATATGAGGGACAAACATTCAGACTACAGCAGGAGTGTACTGGAGTCCTATGTGAAGGACAAACATTCAGAACACAGCAGGAGTGTTCTGAAATCCTATGTGAGGGACAAACATTCAGACCACAGCAGGAGTGTTCTGGAATCCCTTGTGAAGGACAAACATTCAGACCCTTGTAGCAGTGTTCTGGAATCCTATGCGAGGGACAAACATTCAGAACACAGCAGGAATGTTCTAAAATCCTATGTGAGGGACAAACATTCAAACCACAGCAGGGGTGTTCTGGAGTCCTATGTGAGTGTCATTCAGAAAACAGCAGGAGTGTTCTGGAATCCTATGTGAGGAACAAACATTCAGACCACAGTAGGAGTATTCTGGAATCCTATGTGAGGGACAAACATTCAGACCCTTGTAACAGTGTTCTGGAATCCAATGTGAGGGAGAAACATTCAGACCCCAGCAGCAGTGTTCTGGAATCCTCTGTGAGGGAAAAACATTCATACCCTCGTAGCGGTGTTCTGGAATCCTATGTGAGGGAAAAAAACTCAGAATCCTGGAGCAGTGTTCTGGAATCCTATGTGAGGGACAAACATTCAGACCACAGCAGCAGTGTTCTGGAATCTTATGTGATGGACAAACATTCAGACCCTTGTAGCAGTCTTCTGGAATCCTATGTGAGGCACAAACACTCAGAACCCAGCAGCAGTGTTCTGGATTCCTATGTGAGGGACAAATATTCAGACCCTTGTAGCGGTGTTCTGAAATCCTATGTGAGGGACAAATGCTCAGAATCCAGCAGCAGTGTTCTGGATTCCTATGTGAGGGACAAATATTCAGACCCTTGTAGCAGTGTTCTGGAATCCTATGTGAGGGACAAACGCTCAGAATCCAGCAGCACTGTTCTACAATCTTATGTAAGGGACAAACATTCAGACCAGAGTAGGAGTGTTCTGGAATCCTATGTGAGGGACAAACATTCAGACTCCAGCAGCAGTGTTCTTGAACGCTATGTAAGGGACAAACATTCAGACCACAGCAGGAGTGTTCTGGAGTCCTATGTGAGGGACAAACATTTAGAACACAGCAGAAGTGTTCTGAAGTCCTATGTGAGGTACAAACATTCAGACCACAGCAGGAATGTTCTGGAATCCCTTGTGAAGGACAAACATTCAGGCCTTTGTAGCAGTGTTCTGGAATCCTATGTGAGGGACAAACATTCAGAACACAGCAGGAGTGTTCTGAAATCCTATGTGAGGGACAAACATTCAAACCACAGCAGGAGTGTTCTGGAGTCCTATGTGAGTGTCAGACATTCAGGCAACAGCAGGAGTGTTCTGGAATCCTATGTGAAGAACAAACATTCAGACCACAGTAGGAGTGTTCTCGAATCCTATGTGAGGGACAAACATTCAGACCCCAGCAGCAGTGTTCTCGAATCCTCTGTGAGGGAAAAACATTCATACCCTCGTAGCAGTGTTCTGGAATCCTATGTGAGGGAAAAAAACTCAGAATCCAGAAGCAGTGTTCTGGAATCCTAATTGAGGGACATTCAGTCCACAGCAGCAGTGTTCTGGAATGTTATGTGAGGGACAAACTTTCAGACCATAGCATGAGTGTTCTGGAATCCTATGTGAGGGAAAAAAACTCAGAATCCAGAAGCGGTGTTCTGGAATCCTATGTGAGGGACATTCAGTCCACAGCAGTAGTGTTCTGGAATGCTATGTGAGGGACAAACATTCAGACCATAGCATGAGTGTTCTGGAATCCTATGTGAGGGACAAACATTCAGACTATAGCAGGAGTGTTATGGAATCTTATGTGAGGGACAAACATTCAGACCACAGCAGGAGTGTTCTGGAATGCTATCTGAGGGACATTCAGACCCCAGCAGCAGTGTTCTGGAATCCTACGTGAGGGACATTCAGACCCTCATAGCAGTGTTCTGGAGTCCTATGTGAGGGACAGTCTCTCAGAACCCAACAGCATTGTCCGGAATCCTATGTGTGGACAAACATTCAGACCACAGCAGGAGTGTTCTGGAATCCTGTGTGAGGAGCAAACATTCAGACCCTTGTAACAGTGTTCTGGAATCGTATATGAGGGACAAACATTCAAACCCCAGCAGTAGTGTTCTGGAATCCTAGGTGAGGGACAAACTTTCAGACCTTCATAGCATTGTTCTGGAATCCTATGTGAGGGACAGATGCTCAGAACCTAGCAGCAGTGTTCTGGAATCCTGTGTGATGGACAAACATTCAGACCACAGCGGGAGTGTTCTGGAATCCTTTGTGAGGGAGAAACAATCAGACCACCGTAGGAGTGTTCTGGAATCCTATGAGAGGGACAAACATTGAGACCCTCGTAGCAGTGTTCTGGAATCCTATGTGAGGGACAGACACACAGTACCTAGCAGCAGTGTTCTGGAATCCTATGTGAAGGAGAAACATTCAGACCACAGCAGGAGTGTTCTGCAATCCTATGTGAGGGACAAATATTCAGACCCTCATAGCACTGTTCTGGAATCCTATGGTAGGAACAAACATTCAGACCACAGCAGCAGTTTTGTGGAGTCCTATGTGAGGGACAAACACTCAGAACCCAGTAGTATTGTTCTGGAGTCCTATGTGAGAGATAAACATTCAGACCACAACAGGAGTGTTCTGGAATCCTTTGTGAGGAACAAACATTCAGACCACACCAGCAGTGTTCTGGAATCTTGTTTGAGGGACAAAGATTCAGATCCCAGCAGCAGTGTTCTGGAATCCTATGTGAGGGACAAACATTCTGACCCTTGTAGCAGTGTTCAAGAATCCTATGTGAGGGACACTCAGAACCCAGCAGCAGTGTTGTGGAATCCTATGTGAGGGACAAACATTCAGATCACAGGAGGGGTGTCCTGGAATCCTTTGTGAGATTGAAATTTTCAGACCACTGCAGCAGTGTTCTGGAATCCTATGTGAGGGACAAACATTCAGACCACAGCAGGAGTGTTCTGGAATCCTTTGTGAGGGACAAACAATCAGACCACAGCAGGAGTGTTCTCGAATCCTATTTGAGGGACAAACATTCAGACTCTCGTAACAGTGTTCTGGAATCCTATGTCAGGGACAACGATTCAGACCCCAGCAGCATTGTTCTGGAATCCTATGTGAGGGACAAACATTGAGACCACAGCAGGAGTGTTCTGGAATCCTTTGTGAGGGACAAACAATCAGACCACAGCAGGAATGTTCTCGAATCCTATTTGAGGGACAAACATTCAGACCCTCGTAGCAGTGTTCTGGAATCCTATGTGAGAGACAAATATTCAGACCCCAGCAGCAGTGTTCTGGCATCCTGCGTGAGGGGCAAACATTCAGACCTTTGTAGCAGTGTTCTGGAGTCCTATGTGAGGGACAAACCCTCAGAACCCAATAGCAGTGTTCTGGAATCCTGTGTGAGGGACAAACATTCACACCACAGCAGGATTATTCTGGAATCCTATGTGAGGTACCAACATTCAGACTCCAGCAGCAGTGTTCTGGGGTCCTAGTGAGGGACAATCATTAAGACCCTCGTAGCAGTGTTCTGGAATCCTCAGTCAGGGGAAATACTCAGAACCCAGCAGCAGTATTTTGGAATCCTATGTGAGTGGTAAACATTCTGACCACAGCAGGAGTGTTCTGGAATCCTTTTTGAGGAACAAACATTCAGACCACAGCAGGAGTGTTGTTGAGTCCTATGTGAGGTACAAACATTCAGACCCTCGTAGCAGTGTTCTGGAATCCTATGTGAAGGACAGACACTCAGAACCCAGCAGAAGTGTTCTGGAATCCTATGTGAGGGTCAAACATTCAGACCACAGCAAGAGTGGTCTGGAAGCCTATGTGAGGGACAAACATTCAGACCCTCGTAGCAGTGTTCTGGAATCCTTCTTGAGGGACAAACTTTCAGACTCCAGCAGCAGTGTTCTGGAATCCTATGTGAAGGAGAAACGTTCAGACCACAGAATCAGTGTTGTGGAATCTTAAATGAGGAACAAACATTCAGACCACAGCAGTAGTGTTCTGGAATCCTATGTGAGGGACAAACATTCAGAACCCAGCAGTAGTGTTCTGGAATCCTATGTGAGGGACAAACATTCAGACCACAGCAGGAGTGTTCTCTAATCCTATGTGAGGGACAAACATTCAGACCCTCGCTGCGGTGTTCTGGAATCCTATATGGGGGACAAACCATTCAGACCCTCATAGCAGTGTTTTGGAATCCTATGTGAGGGACAATCCCTCAGACCCTAGCAGCAGTGTTCTGGAATCCTATGTGAGGGACAAACACTCAGACCACAGCAGTAGTGTTCTGGAATCTTATGTCTTATGTGAGGGCAAACAGACCCCTGCAAAGAGGGACAATTTGACCTCCTCTTTTCCTAATTGAATCCACTTTATTTCTTTCTCTTGCCTCATAGCCCTGTCCAGAACTTCCAACACTTTGTTGAATAGGAGTGATGAGAGAGGGCATCCCTGTCTTGTGCCCGTTTTCAAAGGGAATCCTTCCAGGTTTTGCCCATTCAGTATGATATTGGCTATGCGTTTGTTATGAATAGCTCTTATTATTTATAGATAAGTCTCATCAATACCTAATTCATTGAGAGTTTTTTAGTATGAAGGGCTGTTGAATTTTGTCCAAGGCCTTTTCTGCATGTATTGAGATAATCATGCGGTTTTTGTCTTTTATTCTGTTTATATGCTGGATTACATTTATTGATTTGCATATGTTGAACCAGCCTTGCATCCCAGGGATGAAGCCATCCTGATCATGGTCGATAAGCTTTTTGATGTGCTGCTGGATTGGGTTTGCAAGTATTTTATTGAGGATTTTTGCATCGATGTTTATCAGGGATATTGGTCTAAAATTCTCTTTTTTGTTATATCTCGTCTAGGCTTTGGTATCAGGATGATGCTGCTGGCCTCATAAAATGAGTGAGGGAAGATTCCCTCTTTTTCTATTGATTGGAATAGTTTCAGAAGGAATGGTACCAGTTCCTCCTTGTAACTCTGGTAGAATTCAGCTGTGAATCCATCTGGTCCTGGACTCTTTTTGGTTGGTAAGCTATTATTGCCTGAATTTCAGAGCCTGTTATTGGTCTATTAAGAGATTCAACTTCTTCCTGGTTTAGTTTTGGGAAGGTTTATATGTCGAGGAATTTATCCATTTCTTCTAGATTTTCTAGTTTATTTGCGTAGAGGTGTTTACAGTATTCTCTGATGGTAGTTTGTATTTCTGTGGGATCAGGGGTGCTATCCCCTTTATCATTTTTTATTGCATCTATTTGATTCTTCTCTCTTTTCTTATCAGTCTTGCTAGTGGTCTATCAATTTTGTTGATATTTTCAAAAAACCAGCCCCTGGATTCATTGATTTTTTGAAGGGTGTTTTGTGTCTCTATTTCCTTCAGTTCTGCTCTGATCTTAGTTATTTCTTGGAAGTCAAATTGTCCCTGTTTTCAGATGACATGTTTGTATATCTAGAAAACCCCATCATTTCAGCCCAAAATCTCCTTAAGCTGATAAGCAACTACAGCAAAGTCTCAGGATACAAAATCAATGTGCAAAAATCACAAGCATTCTTATACACCAATAACAGGCAAACAGAGAGTCAAATCATAAGTGAACTCCCATTCACAATTGCTTCAAGGAGAATAAATTACCTAGGAATCCAACTTACAAGGGATGTGAAGGAGCTCTTCAAGGAGAACTACAAACCACTGCTCAACAAAATAAAAGAGGACACAAACCAATGGAAGAACATTCCATGCTCCATGCTCATGGATAGGAAGAATCAATATCGTGAAAATGACCATACTGCACAAGGTAATTTATAGATTCAATGCCATCTCCATCAAGCTACCAAGGATTTTCTTCGCAGAATTGGAAAAAACTGCTTTAAAGTTCATATGGAACCAAAAAAGAGCCCACATTGCCAAGTCAGTCCTAAGCCAAAAGAACAAAGCTGGAGGCATCACACAACCTGACTTCAAACTATACTACAAGGCTACAGTAACCAAAACAGCATGGTACTGGTACCAAAACAGAGATATAGACCAATGGAACAGAACAGAACCCTCAGAAATAATACCACACATCTACAACTATCTGATCTTTGACAAACCTGACAAAAGAAATGGGGAAAGGATTCCCTATTTAACAAATGGTGCTGGGAAAACTGGCTAGCCATATGTAGAAAGCTGAAACCGGATCCCTTCCTTACACCTTACACAAAAATTAATTCAAGATGTATTAAAGACTTAAATGTTAGACCTAAAACCATAAAAACCCTAGAAGAAAACCTAGGCAATACCATTCAGGACATAGGCATGGGCAAGGACTTCATGTCTAAAACACCAAAAGCAATGGTAACAAAAGCCAAAATTGTCAAATCAGATCTGATTAAACTAAAGACCTTCTGCACAGCAAAAGACATCAGATTGAACAGGCAGCCTACAGAATGGGAGAAAATTTTTGCAACCTACTCATCTGACAAAAGGCTAATATCCAGAATCTACAAAGAACTCAAACAAATTTACAAGAAAAAACCCCATCAACAAGTGGGCAAAGGATATGAACAGACACTTCTCAAAAGAAGACATTTATGCAGCCAACAGACACATGAAAAAATGGTCATCATCACTGGCCAGAGAAATGCAAATCAAAATCACGAGATATCATCTCACACTTGTTAGAATGGCTATGATTAAAAAGGAAACAACAGGTGCTGGAGAGGATGTGGAAAAATAGGAACACTTTTACACTGTTAGTGGGATTGTAAAGTAGTTCAACCATTGTGGAAGACAGTGTGGTGATTCCTCAGGAATCTAGAGCTAGAAATACCATTTGACCCAGCCATCCCATTACTGGAATTATTCCCAATGGTATATAAATCATGCTACTATAAAGACACATGCACACGTATGTTTATTGCAGTGCTACTCACAATAGCAAAGACTTGGAACCAACTGAAATGTCCAAATGTCCAACAATGATAGAATGGATTAAGAGAATGTGGCACATATGCACCATGGAATACTATGCAGCCTTAAAAAATGATGAGTTCGTGTCCTTTGTAGGGACATGGATGCAGCTAGAAACCATCATTCTCAGCAAACTATCACAAGGACAAAAAACCAAACACCACATGTTCTCACTCATAGGTGGGAATTGAACAATGAGAACACATGGACACAGAAAGGGGAACATCACAACACCAGGGCCTGTTGTGGGGTGAGGGGAGGGGGGAGGGATAGCATTAAGAGATATACCTAATGTAAATGACGAGTTACTGGGTGCAGCACACCAACATGGCACATGTATACATGTGTTAAGAACCCTGCACGTTTTGCACATGTATCCTAGAACTTAAAGTATAATAAATATATATATATATAAAAATAACTCAATACGGAAAATATATTAAAAAAAGAAAGAAAACCTGGTATATTATTTGGCAGTAAAAAAAAGAAAACACTGTCATTTTTGAACAACATGGATGAACCTGGAGGACAACATGTTAAGTGAAATAAGCCAGGCACAGAAAGACAAATATATCATGACATGACTCCTACTGGTATGTAAAAAAGTTGATCTCATAGAATTACAAAGTACAATGGTGGGTATCAAAGCTAGGGGTAAAGGAGAGTTGCGTTGATGTTAATCAGAGGATACATACTTAGAGTTAGTTAGAAGGAATAAATTTCAGGAGATGTAGAGCAAGGTGATTGTAATTGATGATGGCATATTGCATTCTTGAGAAATAGAAAGTTAATGTTATGTGTATTCACCAGAAAAATAACTATGTGAGTTGATGTATTTGTTAATTAGCTAGATTTGACCTTTTCACAATGTATGCATACTTTGTCCCTCACATAGGATTCCAGAACACTGCTGCTGGGTTCTGAATATTTGTCCCTCAGTTAGGATTCCAGAACACTACTGTGAGAGTCTCAATGTTTGTCCCTCACATAGGATTCCAGAACGCTACTGCATTGGTCTGAATGTTTGTCCCTCACGTTTTACATTACAAAAACTTGCAATATCATATGTCAATTAAAAATAAATATTAATAAAGTAATTTTAAAAAGACAGAAAAAAAAAAAACGGACTACAGCGGCCGTGTTCTGGAATCCTATGTGAGGGACAAACATTCAGATGCCAGCAGCAGTGTTCTGGGATCCTATGTGGTGGACAAACATTCAGACTGTCCCAGCAGTGTTCTGGAATACTATGTGTGGGACAGACACTCAGACCCCAGCAGCAGTGTTCTGGAATCCTATGTGAGGTACAAACATTCAAACCCTGGAATCAGTGTTCTGGAATCGTATGTGAGGGAAAAACTTTCAGACCACAGCAGCCGTGTTCTGGAATCCTATGTGACGGACAAACATTCAGACTACAGCAGGAGTGTTTTGGAATCCTATGTGAGGGAGAAACATTCAGACCCCAGCAGCAGTGTTCTGGAATCCTACGTGAGGCACCATCATTCAGATCATTGCATTAGTGTTCTGGAATTCTAAGTGAGGGAAAAACATTCATAACCTAGCAGCAGTGTTCTGGAATGCTATGTGAGGGACAAACATTCAGACCCCAGCAGCAGTGTTCTGGAATCCTACGTGAGGGACAATCATTCAGATCATTGCATTAGTGTTTTGCAATCCTATTTGAAGGACAAACACTCAGACCCCAGGAGCAGTGTTCTGGAATCTTATGTGAGGGACAGACATTCAGACCGCAGCAGCAGTGTTCTGGAATCCTATGTGAGGGACAAACATTCAGACCACAGCAGCAGTGTTCTGGAATCCTATATGAGGGACAAACAGACCACAGCAAGAGTGTTCTGGAATCTTATGTGAGGGACAGATATTCAGACCATGGCAGCAGTGTTCTGGAATCCTATGTAACAGACATTCAGACCACAGCAGGAGTGTTCTGGAATCCTAAGTGAGGGACTAACATTCAGACCACAGCGGCAGTGTTCTGGAATTCTATGTAACAGACAAACATTCAGAACCTCGTAGCAGTGTTCTGGAATCCTATGTGAGGGACAGACATTTAGACCCTCGCAGCAGTGCTCTGGAATCCTATGTGAGGGAGAAACCTTTAGACCCTTGGCAGCAGTGTTCTGGAGTTCTATGTGAGGGACAGACATTCAGAACCCAGCAGCAGTGTTCTGGAATCCTATGTGAGGTACAAACATTTAGACCCCAGCAGCAGTGTTCTGGAATCCTATGTGAGGGACAAACATTCAGACCATGGCAGCAGTCTTCTGGAATCCTATGTAACGGACAAATATGCAGAACCTCATAGCAGTGATCTGGACTCCTATGTGAGGTACAAACATTCACTCCCCAGCAGCAGTGTTCTGGAATCCTATGTGAGGGTCAAACATTCTGACCCTCGTAGCAGTGTTCTGGAATTCTATGTGAGGGACAGACATTCAGACCCCAGCGCAGTGTTCTGGAATCCTATGTGAGGGACAAACATTCAGACCCCAGCAGCAGTGTTCTGGAATCCTAGGTTAAGGGCAAACATTCAGACCCCAGCATCAATGTTCTGGAATCCTATGTGAGGGACAAACATTCAGACCCTCGTAGCAGTGTTCTGGAATCCTATGTGAGGGAGAAACATTCAGACCTCAGGAGCAGCATTTTGGTATCATATGTGAGGGACAAACACACAGACCCCAGCAGCCGTGTTCTGGAATGCTATGATTGGGTCTATACTGTGAACCTCAGAAGTGTTCCTCTGTTTAATTTTCCACCTTAGGTGGAACATGATTAGAATGGGCTGCAGTGGAAGGGGATAATTCCCTTTCCCTCCGTTATTTAGTCTCTGATTATACTAGAGCAGGTTAGGCTGAAGTTAAGTAGTTTCTCCTGTGGACAAGCCTTGTTAAGATGGGGTGCTCTGGCATATTTCAAAATGGTTTTCCTTTTTCCTTCCAAAAGGTTGAAGCAGGAGGGGAGTTTTCTCAGGTATTTGTCACAGGAGCCTGGTGAAGCTCCATGAGACAATTTTACAGTATTGTGCCCCTCCCTCACAATAACTCTATCTCTTTGTAGTTTTTACCACTTAGAGTTGTCCACGCGGATCCTCCAGCCATTCACCAGTTACAGTTTGAGTTTTTCTACTCCAGCACTGATTCCAAAGTTGGTTTCAGTAGTGAGTCCATTTTCCTGTAAGCCATAAAGTCCTATATTCACTTCTCTGTCTCTGCAATCCTGGGGGCAGTGGTTTGCCCTGTGTCCTCCCCTGAGTTTCAAATCTAGAAAGAATTGTTGATTTTTTAGTCTCTTCAGCTTTTTATTTGTTGTTAAGATTGTGTCATATTAATTTGTTGTGAAGATTGTTATTAAAATTAATTATTGTAAAGTAATTATTGATTACTTCCAAGCTTCTTACATGCAGAAATAGGAACCTGGAATGTGTTTCTAAAACTGTCTTCTCAATGCGTATATGCATAGTTAAAGGATTTTTTTCCACAGGACTATGGTCGTGATGAATTATATTAGTAGACTTCCGAATATTGAATTTTTCTTTATTCGTGGAATAAACTCAGAAAGTTCCCTCTTGGTCTTCACAGTCTATTTCTTTTCCTGTGTAAATGTTAGTGTTTCTGTAGATTCTGTAGTTGTTTCTTTTATTCTTTCATTCTATTATTTTCATTTGGTCTGGTGGATTCAGGTACCATTGAAATGCTGGTAGTTTCCAAATCTTTATCTTTAGTTTTGATCTCTCTTCTGAACCACTGGAGCCATATTCCCAATTGCCAGTTGGACATTCCCACATATGGAACCTCAGATGTTTCACACATGATATGTCCAAGTCTGTGTCACTTCTGGTTATCATATTCTTTTATCTTTTGCAAATTTCACTTCACAACACCAGTACCAAACTAGCTGGATCATGGCAGATAACTTGGAAACAAAACTCCCCTTTTTACCCACTGCACAGCAAATTGGTACCAAATCCTGTTTCTACATTTTTTTCCTTTTAAGAACTGCTTCCCTATTGTGTATTCTTACACTCCATGTCCTGATGTAGGTGGTCACATCTGTCTTCCTGTTTACTCCCTTCTGGCTTTCCCTTAAGCCCTTTCCCATTCTCTTTCTCAGGGATGGCTGTTAAAATGCCAATATGGTCATGTAACTTTTCTGTCCTTACTGGACCTCCTTATTTACACCTGTTTGTGAAGTGACTATGTTCACCATGGGTGGATACAGCAATTTTTGGTCCCGTAGAAAGGAAATTTTGAAATGCTAGTGTATATGCTTTTAATTATACTTACCCTTTTGTATCCATGGGTTTTGCATCTGTGGATTCAGCCAACTTCAGATTGAAAATATTCCCACAAAAATAGATGGTTGTCTCTGTGCAGAGCATCTACAGAAATTTTTCTTGTCATTATTTCCTAAACAGTACAGTATAAGAGCCATTTATGTAGCATTACATTGTCTTCAGTATTATATGTAAAGAGTTAAAGTTCAGTCATGCATGGCTTACTAATGGGATTACTTTCTGAGAAATGCATCTTTAGGTAATTTCATTGTTTTGTGAACTTCATAGTGTTACAAAAACCTACATGATATGTATATTTTTATTTATATGTTTTTGGTATATAGGTAACCAGATGGCTCAGAGCCATTATTGAATATCGTTTTCTGCGCTTCATCTGCAATGCCAATATCACGTTTCTGCGTACGTTTCATCATCATCTTATGGGACTATCATGATATACATGTTTCATCATTGACTGAAATGTTATTATGCAGCTCATGACTGTATATAGGAGGATGTACATAAGTTTTATGCAAATATGAGACTAGTTTATATAAGAGAGTTATCTAATCTGTGGATTTTGGTATCTGGGAGTATCTTGGAATCAGTCCCCATGGATACTGAGGAAGTAATGTAATGTAAAAATGATAGATGCATAAGAATTTTTGAAATTAGGTCATATTTAAATGCAGAATCACTGCGTAATCAATTCCTTAAATATTGCCTTTAGCTTTCATCACTGCCCAGGATCATTCGTCTAGGCATGGTGCTGTCCAGAGTTCCATTAAAGTGGTGTGTGTTCTCTTTGCCTTTGTGAGTAGACTTCTGATACTTTCCCATAGTCATGAGGATTCATGGTTCGTGTGGAAGAGCCAAACACCTGATTTTTCAGTAAAGTGGAACCTCATGATGCAAAATAAAACTTATTTTCTTCTTCTCTCTTATTTTAGTCTGCATTGAACTTGTGTCTCAATGAGTTCACCTAAACATCATTCCCAGTATGTGTTTATACTTATATATTCATAACCAGATCATGAGCTCCTTTGAGGAGTAGAATTTTATTTCTCTTTTTTTTTTTTTTTGAGAGATAGGCTCTCTGTTGGCCAGGCTGGAGTTCAGTGATGTGATCATAACTCACTGCACTGTCAAACTCTTGGGCTTAAGCAATCCTTCAGCCTCAGTTTCCAGAGTAGCCAGGACTACAGGCATGCAGCATGATGCGTATTTTTTTTATGATTTTTGTAGTGAGAGGGTTTTGCATTTTGTTTATACTTTTATCCCCAGCAATAAGGATGGTTCTAGATCTATAAGGTGAACTTTGTAATACAATTTTATTAATTCATAAGTTATTACAGTGGAAGCATATTTCTACTGTGATTACTCCTTCTCTCACCATAAACAGTACAAAACAAACTACATCTTATGTAAAATACATATAAGACACATGGACACACAAAAGAGTGAATTCCCAGATTCATGTTCTTTTGACCCTGGGCTGATGCTTTGACTTGAGGAAAAATGTACCATTACAGGGGTTGGTATCCTTTGAAGATGTGGCTGTGCACTTCACCTGGGAGGAGTGGCAGGACCTGGATGACGTTCAGAGGACCCTCTACTGGGACGTGATGCTGGAAACCTACAGCAGCCTGGTATCATTGGGTGAGTAAAACTTCCCAGTAACTCCCAGGAATGTGTTTTGTTGTTGGTAAATATAGGAACCATTTTAAGGTATAATAATATTTACTTGTAAGATTCCAGTTGATGAAAAATGTGTCACTACTCTGTAATGAAATGTTCAAATTGGCTCCTTCATTGCACAGTCCCTGAAGCCCAGCTGTTGTCATTCTGAAAAGGATTTGACTTAGTGGTTTGACAAAGTCTTCCACTGTTTCTCGTTATCAGGGCATTGCATTACCAAACCTGAGATGATCTTCAAGCTAGAGCAAGGAGCAGAGCCATGGATAGTAGAAGAAGCCCCAAACCTGAGACTTTCAGGTCAGTCGGTGAATACTGGGCAGGGAGGCCTGGAGGAATAATGCCCAGCAGATTTTTGTAGTGTTATCTTGTTTTCACCACTTTTTTCCCTAGATCTTTGACCTGAAGACTGTTGGTCTGCATTAAATGTGCATTATATAGTCCCCAGGGGTAACTCTCATGCATATATCCCAGTCTCTTATTTTTCTGAGTATCTTCTATTTACCCCAAATCCAATCCCTGCCATCCTCTCCTCAGGCCTTTTTCTTTGCTATTTGTTTTCTCTATTTCCCTCTTTTCCTCTATTCTGATGTAGTATCTTAAAAAATTTTTTTAGACATTCATGCATTTATTTATCCATTGAATGTATCTTAAGCGATTTTTAAGAATCAGTCATTATAACAATGATGATGAAAATAGTGTTTCTTTTTAAGCTGTAGCTTTATTCTTGTTTTATTTTTTATTAAACAGATAGTTCTCACTCTGTTTCTCAGACTGAAGTGCAGTGGCATGATTATAGTTCACTGTAATGATGAACTCCTGGGCTCAAGTGTTCCTCACACCCTAGCCTCCCAAGTAGCTAGGACTACAGGTGTGTGCCACCACACCCGGCTAATTTTTTATTGTTTGTGGAGATGAGGTCTTGTTCTATTGCCCAGGCTGGTCTCGAACTTCTGGCCTTAAATGATCCTTGTAGACCCCCACCTGCAAAAAAAAAAATAGCTGAGTATGGTGACATGGGTTTGTAATCCCAGGTTTTATACTTGGGAGGCTGAGGTGGAAGGATTGCTTGAGCTCAGGAGTTTGAAGCTTCAGTGAGCTATGATAGCAATACTGCACTCCAGCCTGGGTAACAGAGTAAGATCCTGTCTCAGAAAGAAATTATGAAGCTGAGGGGGACCCATCATAGGGGCCTGGATAGGGGTGGTGCTGGACCTGGGAGGAGAACCAGAAGATTCTGGGTCTCAAGTCCAAAGAAACCAATTATTTCCTGTTGAAGGGCTCAGATTTCTGTTTGAGAGTGGAGTTTGTAGTTACTATTTGAAGATGAGAAATGTACAGGAAACTTCATTTTTAAATGAAACTGTGTGACATCTGAAACTCCAAAACACAAAATAAAACCCTTCAAAAATGGTGAATTACCAAGCAGGGGTGTGTGAGTGGAGAGGGGCAGGGCTGTTGATCTCAGAAGGAACCAGAAATACACTTTTCAAAGATGACGGGCACAGCCTGAGTTGCAGAACCAATCCTTCAGATCACCAGTGTGGTTTTTTGACTGGAGCTTCTGTGCCTATTATGGTTCTGGGAAGCAGGGGTTGTCATGTTTAAGTAGGAATTTGCCAGGATCTGTTTTTGTTTAACATGGGGAATAAGAGATTTTCTGCTTGGAAAACCTCCAGACACATTTAACCATTCTCAGGGAAGAGTGAAAGGTTAAATATAGGCAAAATCCTGTCCACAAGCTACTTCCATGCTTAGGAGACAGAAAAATGGCCATCTCCTGTACCTGCCAGTTGCTGACCCAGGGAAAACTGGCTATCTTCAAAGAAGAATAATGAAAAAATAGCAGCTATTAAAACAGCCACTATTATATGAATAAATAGGAAAAAAGAGAGAAAACAAATGACAGATAATGAGCACTTATTAAAACCTATGAGTAGGAAGTAGATGCATATTATTACCAAATAATTCTTTGTGAAATAAAAAAGAACAGGAAAACTTCAAATGCAAAGAAAAACTCAATTGAACATTAGAAAATATACTGATTTATTACATTATGTTAGTAGGAACAGGAACCATATGTGTATAAAACCAATACCCATTATTTATTTTTATCAAATCTTACTCCACTGGGATAGGAAGCAATTTTTTTTACCTTTACAGAAGCATTCTGTAAGACATGCTCATGTGTGGTTCATGGATACCTTTTTCTCATTTCAGCTGTCCAGATCCTTGATGACCTTATTGAAAGGAGCCATGAAAGTCATGATAGATTTTTCTGGCAAATTGTAATCACCAACAGCAACACATCAATTCAGGAGAGAGTTGAATTAGGAAAAACATTTAATTTGAACTCAAACCATGTTTTAAATCTGATTATAAATAATGGAAACAGTTCAGGAATGAAGCCTGGGCAGTTTAATGTTTGCCAGAACATGATTTTCCCTATTAAGCCTGGTGAGACACAGTCTGGAGAGAAACCTCATGTCCCTGATATAACTAGGAGATCCCACAGACATCATGAACATCTTACTCAGCATCACAAGATTCAAACTCTGCTGCAGCCTTTTCAATGTAATGAACAAGGGAAAACCTTCAACATGGAGGCAATGTTCTTTATACATAAGAGGGTTCATACAGGACAGACCTTTGATAAATATAATGAATATAAGAAAGCCTGTAATAATTCAGCTGTTATCGTCCAAGGGATAACTCAGGTAGGACAGCAAACTTGCTGTAGAAAGTCTGACATCACTAAAGATCAGCGAACACACGCAGGAGAGAAACCCTATGAATGTGTTGAATGTGAGAAACCCTCCATTAGCAAATCAGACCTTATGATACAGCACAAGATGCCTACTGAGGAAAAACCTTATGCCTGTAACTGGTGTGAAAAATTGTTCAGCTATAAGTCCAGCCTCACTATCCATCAGAGAATTCACACAGGAGAAAAGCCCTATGGATGCAATGAATGTGGAAAAACCTTTCGCCGTAAGTCATTCCTCACTTTACATCAGAGAACTCACACAGGGGATAAACCCTACAAATGTATTGAATGTGGAAAAACTTTTCACCGTAAGTCACTTCTCACTTTACATCACAGAACTCACTCAGGGGAAAAGCCCTATCAGTGTAGTGAATGTGGAAAAACCTTTAGCCAGAAGTCATACCTCACAATACATCATAGAACTCACACCGGGGAAAAGCCCTATGCATGTGATCATTGTGAAAAAGCATTTAGCCATAAGTCAAGGCTTACTGTCCATCAGAGAACACACACAGGGGAAAAACCCTATGAATGTAATGAGTGTGGAAAACCCTTTATCAATAAGTCGAACCTCAGGATACATCAGAGAACTCACACAGGGGAAAAACCCTATGAATGCAATGAATGTGGGAAAACCTTTCACCATAAGTCATTCCTCACTGTCCATCAAAGGACTCACACAGGGGAAAAACCCTATGAATGCAATGAATGTGGGAAAACATTTCGCCGTAAGTCATTCCTCACTGTCCGTCAGAGAACTCATACTGGGGAAAAACCATATGCATGTAACGAATGTGGAAAAACATATAGCCACAAGTCATACCTTATAGTACATCACAGAACTCACACAGGGGAAAAACCCTATAAATGTAATGAATGTGGAAAATCCTTTTACTGTAAGTCATTCCTAACTATACATCAGAGAACTCATGCTGGCAAAAAACCCTATGAATGTAATGAATGTGAGAAAACCTTTATCAATAAGTTAAACCTTGGGATACACAAGAGAACTCACACAGGGGAAAGACCCTATGAATGTAATGAATGTGGAAAAACCTTTCGTCAGAAGTCAAATCTCAGCACCCATCAGGGAACTCACACAGGGGAGAAACCTTACTTATGTAATGAATGTGGAAAAACCTTTCATCGCAAGTCATTCCTCACCATACACCAGAGAACTCACACAGGGGAAAAACCGTATGGATGTAATGAATGTGGAAAAACTTTTTGTCAGAAATCATACCTTATTATACATCAGAGAACTCACACCAGGGAAAAGCCCTATGAATGTAATGAATGTGGAAAATCCTTTCATCAGAAGGCAAATCTTCAGAAGCATCAAGGTATTCACATGGGGGAGAAACCCTATGAATGTAGCGAATGTGGAAAAACTTTCAGTCAGAAGTCAGTCCTCACTGTACATCATAGAACCCATACTGGAGAAAAACCTTACGAATGTAATGAGTGTGGGAAAACCTTTTGTCACAAGTCAAACCTCAATACGCATCAGGGAACTCACTCAGGAGAGAAACCCTATGAATGTGATGAATGTAGGAAAACTTTTTACGATAAGACAGTTCTCACCATATATCAGATAACTCACACAGGTGAGAAGCCATTTGAGTGTAAAGAATGTAGGAAAACCTTCTCCCAGAAGTCAAAACTCTTTGTACATCACAGAACTCACACAGGGGAAAAACCCTTTAGATGTAATGAATGTAGGAAAACTTTCTCCCAGAAGTCAGGCCTCAATATACATCAGAGAACACACACAGGAGAAAAACCTTATGAATGTAAGGAATGTGGGAAAACCTTTTGCCAGAAGTCACACCTCAGCAGGCATCAACAAACCCATATAGGAGAGAAATCTGACGTAGCTGAGGCAGGCTATGTGTTCCCTCAAAATCACTCTTTTTTCCCTTGAACACACAACCTACACCTCTCCGGCTACTATTATAGATTTCTCCATGCTCAGTCTAGGAGAATATGGACACAAATGGTGACTATTACTTCCTGGCCTACCAACAAGAAGGTCTTAACCATGCTGTAACAGATGTGCTATCATGCAGGCTTTCTTCTTCCCATTTTTACAGCACACTTCACACTTTAATGTCACAGATATGGTTGTTTTCCTAGAAGCTCATGTACCAACCTCTGCCAGCTTCAAACATTTCTTCCACAACTTCCTCACTTCTCTTCTCCTCCATAGAATTGAAGAGAGTTAGGGCCTTTCTCAGGATTAGGCTTTGTCTCAAGGGAATGTTGGGGCTGATTTGATCTTCTATGCAGACCACTCAGACTTTCTCTGTATCAGTAAAAATCTGTTTTGTTTTTTAAAATCATTCATGTTTTCACTGGAGTAGCACCTATAACTTCCTTCAAGAACTTTTTCTTTGCATTCACAACTTGGGTAGCTGATGCAAGAAGCTTAGCTTTGGCCTGTCTTAGCTTCCAACATGCCTTCTTCACTAAGCTTGATGATTTCTGCCTTTTGATTTGAAGTGACAGACATGCACACTTCTTTTCACTTGAACACATGGTGGCCACTGCAGAGTGAAGTGGCCTAATTTCATTGTTGTATCTTGGGGAATGGGGGGTTGGAAGAGAGAAATAGAGACAGGGAAATGACTAGTCAATGAAGCAGTCAAACACATTTTTCCATCATGTTTGTTGTCTTCCATAGAGTTCCAGCACCCTGAGACAATTCCAATAGTAACATCAGAAATCACTGATCACAGATCATCATAACAGATGTGATAACTAAAATCTTTGAAAGATTGTGGGGATTGCCAAAAGATGTGACACAGATGTGAAGTGAGCACACGGTGTTGGAAAAATGGTGCTGGTCAGACTTGCTGAGCACTTCATGGCCACAAATCTTTAATTTGTTAAAAAGGTGATGTTGCCAAGCAAAATAAAGTGAAGCTCGATAAAGTGAGGTGTGCCTCTATTTTGATGGGCTCTAACAATTTGTCTTTTCATTGGTACATTTAGACCATTGACATTCAAAGTGATTGTACAGTTGGATTAATTTTGCCATATCATTTTCCATTCACTCCTATTGTTCTTTGTTCTTGCTTTGTCCTCCACTCTTTTTCTGCCTTTTATGGAGTTGATGATTTTATGATTTTTGTTTCCTCTCTTGCTTTTTTTTTTTTATTGAGACACTCACCCAGGCTGGAGTGCAGTGGTGTGATCATGGCTCCCTGCAGCCTCAACCTCGTGGGTTCAAGTGATCCTTCCACCTCAGTCTCCCAGTTAGCTAGGACTACAAGTATGCAATTAGCTAGGACTACAAGTATGCACCACCATACCTGGCCTTTTCTTTTCTATAGGGATAGGGTCTCACTGTGTTGCTCAGGATAGTCTCTAACTCCTGGACTCAAGCCATCTTTCTACCTTGGCATAAGCCACTATACCTGGCCTGTTTTCTCTTTTTAACATTTTTATACTTTGGTTTTTACTAGTTGCCCTGGAGTTTGCAGTATAGACTTGCAAAAAATCCAAGTCCACCTTCAAATAACAGTATACCAGTTCAGTTACTCCAACTGTCTTCTAATAGAAATGTAATACCAGTTTCTCTCATATTCCCATCTGTTGTGTTATTGTTGCCATTTGTTTCACTTATATGTAAGCATACATAGCCTTGTATATATTAAGTATGTAATTGGCTGGGTGCCTTGGCTTAAGCCTGTAATCCCAATACTTTGGGAGGCTGAGGCAGGTGGATCATGAGGTCAGGAGATGGAGACCCTCCTTGCTAACACGGTGAAACCCCATCTCTACTAAAAATACAAAAAATTAGTTGGACGTGGTGGCACACGCCTGTAGTCCCAGCTACTCGGGAGGCTGGGACATGAGAATTGCTTGAACCAGGGAGGAGGTGGAGGTTGCAGTGAGCTGAGATTGCATCACTGCACTCCAGCCTGGGTGACAGAGCAAGACTCTGTCTCAAAAAAAAAAAAAAGTATATAATTGCATACATTGTTATTATATACAAACTGTTATATGTTAGGTCAATTAAGAATAAAAAGCAGCTGGGTACAGTGCCTTATGCCTGTAATTCCAGCACGTTGGGAGGCCGAGGTGGGCAGATCATGAGGTCAGGAGATCGAGACCATCCTAGCTAACATGGTGAAATCCCACCTCTACTATAAATACAAAAACAAAATTAGCCGGGTGTGGTGGAGGGTGCCTGTAGTCCCAGCTACTCGGGAGGCTGAGGCAGGAGAATGGCATGAACCTGGAAGGCAGAGTTTGCAGTGAGCTGAGATCATGCTACTGCACTCCAGCCTGGGTGACAGAGTGAGACTCCATCTCAAAAAAAGCATTTTACCACCACTTATTCCTTCTCTAATGTTCTTTTTAAAGTGTAGATTCAGGCCGGGTGTGGTGGCTCACACCTGTAATCCCAGCACTTTGGGAGGCCGAGATGGGTGGATCATGAGGTTAGGAGTTCAAGACTAGCCTGGCAAAGATGGTGAAACACTGTCTCTAATAAAAATACAAAAAAATTAGCCAGGCGTGGTGGAGGGCTCCTGTAATCCCAGCTACTTGGGAGGCTGAGGCAGAGAATTGCTTGAACCTGGGAGGCAGAGGTTGCAATGAGCCAAGAATGTGCCACTGCACTCCACCCTGGGCAACAGAGTGAGACTCTGTCTCAAAATAAATAAATAAAAATAAATACAATGTAGATTCAGTTTTCAGATGTATATCTTTTTTTCTCTAGATAAGGTTTAATATTTTCTCACATGACACATCTGCTGGTAACAAGTTTCCTCAACTTTTGTTTGTCCAGGGAATGTTTTATTTCTCATTTACTTTTGAAAGAAGATCTCACAGGGCACTGAAATCTTAGTTGATTTTTTTTTTTCTCTCAGCGTGTTTAATATTTCATTCCACTCTCTTTTTACTTTCGTGATTCTGAGATGTTGAATGTAATTCCTTTTTTTTTTTTTTTGGAGACAGTCTTGCTCTGTCACCCAGGCTGTAGTGCAGTGGCGCGATCTCGGCTCACTGCAAGGTCTGCCTCCTGGGTCCACACCATTCTCCTGCCTCAGCCTCCTGAGTAGCTAGGACTACAGGCTCCCACCACGCCTGGCTAATTTTTTGTATTTTTTAGTGGAGATGGGGTTTCACTGTATTAGCCAGGATGGTTTCGATCTCCTGACCCTATGATCCACCCACCTCGGCCTCCCAAAGTACTGGGATTACAGGCATGAGCCACCGAGCCTGGCCTGAATGTGATTCTTATCTTTGTTTCTCTATAGGTAAGATGTTGTCCACTCCACCTTTGGTTTCTTTTGGAGTTGATTTTTATACAGTTGGAGAATAATATGCCTAGGTGTAGGTTTTTGGCATGTATCCTGCCTGGTGTGCTCTGAGCTTCCTGGATCTTTGGTTTTGGTGTCTGACATTAACAGTGGAAGTTGTTAGACATGATTGTTGCAAATATTTCTTCTATTTCTCTCTCTTCTCCTTCTGGTACTCTCATAACTCTATGTTACACCTTTTCTAGCTGTCCCACAGTTCTTGGATATTACTTTCCATTGTTTTCAGTTTTTAAAGTTTCTTTCAATGTTTCCAGAGCTCAGATACTCTTTCCTTTGTTGTGTTCAGTCTACTAATAAGCCAATCAAAGACATTCTTCAGGTCTGTTGCAGTATTTTTTTATCTGTTTCTTTTTTGTTCTTTCCTTGTACTTCTGTCTCTGCTTACATTGCCTATCTGTTCTTGAATGCTGTCTCCTCTGTTCATCAGAGCCCTTAGCATACTACTCAGAGATTTTTTTAAAAATTCTTGTCTGATAATTCCAGTATCATAGCTGTGTCTTGTTCTGATGATCTGCCACTTCAAATTGTGTTTTTTGCCTTTTAGTATGCCTTGTGCTTTTTCTTCATTCCTAGATATGAGATACCAGGTAAAAGGAACTACTGTAACAGTGCATCCAGTAATGATGGGGAGCTGTGGAGGTGAGGGGAAGCTTAGTCCATCCACCAGCATAACTTAGAGCAAGAAATTTGTAAACAGCAGAAGTTTATTGCTCAGTTTAGAGGCTAGAAAGTCCAAGGTCAAGGTTCCAGGAGATTCAGTGTTTGATGAGACCCATTCCTCATAGATGGTGCCAGCTATATGTCCTCTCATGTTGGAATGGACAAAGAAGCTTCCTTTGGCCTCTTTCATAAGTGCACTAATCCCAATCAGGATGTCTTTGCCATTACCTTTCAAAGGTCCCACCCCTTAATTCTAGTGCATTGGAGACTCAGTTTCAACAGGCACATTTTGCAGGGGGTCGGGCAGGGACCAAATATTCAGACAGTAGCAGAAGTGTTCTGGAGTCTTATGACTGGGCCTCACTGTTTAAGTGAGTCTCTGCTTTTGGACTATGAACTTCACGTGTTTCTCTGTTTTTATCTTCCCCTTTAGGGATGACTGGAATAGGCTGGATTTGGGTATTTCCCTTCCAGCAAGTCATTTAGGATCTGATTATATGAGAGCAGGTTAGGCTGAGGTTCAGTAATTTCTCCTGAGGACAAGCCTTGCAGGGTGCTCTGGCATATTTTAAGATGGTTTTCCTTTCTCCTTCCCAAAGGTGAAAGCAGGAAGTGAGTTTTCTCAGGTATTTGCCACAGGAGCCTGGTGAAGCTCCAGGAGGTAAATTTTATAATATTATGCTCCCTCATAACTGGATCTCCCTGGCGTTTTTACCTCCTTGAGTTGTCCATATGGAACCTTCAGCAATTCACCAGTTATAGTTCAAGATTTTCTACTCCAGCACTGGTTCCTAAGGTGGTTTCAGTAGTAAGTCTGTTCCTGTAAGCCATAAATTCCTATATACACTTCTCTATCTCTACAATCTTGGGGGCAGTGATTTGTCCTATATCCTCTCCACATTCAAATCCAAAAAGAATTGTTGGTTTTTCAGTCTCTTCAGCTTTTATTTGTTTTATTTAAATTTTTTTTTAGAGTTGGGGGTCTCACTATGTTGCCCAGGCTGGTCTCAAACTCCTGGACTCAAGGGATCCTCCTGCTTTGGCCTCCCAAAGTGCTGGGATTACAGGCATGAGCCACCACACCTGACCTTTTCAGCTTTTCATGTGTTGTTAAGATGGACTGATTACTTCCATTCTTTTTTTTTTTTTTTTCCTTTTTTTGAGATGGAGTCTCACTTTGTTGCTCAGGCTGGAGTGCAGTGGTGCAATCTCAGCTCACTGCAACATCTGGCTCCCAGGTTCAAATGATTCTCCCTGCCTCAGCCTCCTGAGTAGCTGGGATTACAGGCACCCACCACCATGCTGGCTAATTTTTGTATTATTATTATTTTATTTTTTAATTTTTTGAAGCATCTCACTCTGTCATCCAGGCTGTAGTGCAGTGGCATGATCTTGGCTCACTGCAACCTCCACCTCCAAGGTTGAAGCAATTCTTCTGCTTCTGCCTCCCAAGTAGCTAGTACTACTGGCACACACCACCACACTTTGGTAATATTTGTATTTTTAGTAGAGATGGGGTTTTGCCATGTGGGCCAGGTTGGTCTCAAACTCCTGACTTCAGGCAATCCACCCACCTCAAGCTCCCACAGTGCTGGGGTTACAGGTGTGAGCCTCCGCACCCAGCCTAATTTTTTGTATTTTTAGTAGAGATGGGGTTTTGCCATATTGGCCAGGCTGGTCTTGAACTTCTGACTTCAGGTGATCTGCCCACCTCAGTCTCCCAAAGTGCTGGGATTACAGGCATGAGCCACTGCACCTGGCCACTTCTAAGCTTCTTACATGCAGAAATCAGAACCTGGAATCTCTTTCTAAGACTTATCTTCTTAATGCCTATGTGGACAATTAAAGATTTTTCTCCTCAGGACTCTGAATGTGATGAATTGTATTAGTAGACTTTCTAATATTGAGCTTTTCTTAATATGTGAAATAAACTCAGAAAGTTCCTTCTTGGTCTTAACAGTCTATTCCTTTCTGTAAATATTAGTGTTTCTGTGGATTCTGTACTTGTTCCTTTTTATCCTTTCATTCTCTTAGGTTCATTTGGTCTGATGGATTCAAGTACCATTGAAATTCTGATAGTTTCAAAATCTTTATCTCCAGCTTTGATCTCCCTTGTGAACTCTGGAACTGTATTCCCAATTGCCAGTTGGACATCCCTACGTATGGGACCTCAGATATTTCAAACATGCTGTGTCCAAGTCTGTATCACTTCTGGCCATCATATTGTTCTTTTATTTTTCCAAATTTCACATCACCAGTAACAAACTAGCTGTGATCATGGCAGATAGCCTGGAAATAAAACTCCCCTTTTTACCCTCTGCACAGCAAATTGACATCAAATCCTGTTTCTACTTTTTTTCCTTTTAACTATTGCTTCCCTATTCTGTGTTCTCACTGCTCCATCTTCTGATGTAGGAGGTCATCTGTCTTCCTCTTTTCCACTCCTCTGACTCTTAAGCCCTTTCCCATTCTCTTTCTCAGGAATGGCTGTTAAAATGCCAATATGGTCATGTAACTTTCCTGTACTTAGTGAACCTCCGTATTTACACCCTGTTTGTGAAGTGGCTGTGTTCACCCTGGGTGGACAGGGAATGTTTCTGGCATGTACAAAGAGAATTTTATGCTGCCTGTGTACAGCTATTAATATGTAAGTACACTCAGCTTTTTGTATCTGTAGGTTTAATATCTGTGTATGTAAATAAACTTGGATGCAAAGTATTTGAAATAAAATCAGACGCTTGCATCTGTAGTGAACATATTCAGACTTTTTCTTGTCATTCTTTCCTAAACAACACCACTGTTTACATCCACATTGTATTTGGTCTTCTAAATGTGAAAGGAAAATAAATCTTGGGACTCCAAACTCATTAAGCTAAAGGGAAAAGTCAAGCTGGGAACTCGGTTGTGCAAACCTGCCTCCTTCTTTTGGTTCCTAAATAAGATGGCTCCAAGATAAGAAGCTTTTTATCTTGTAGCTCCCTCCCTCATATTTTTCCCACAAGGAAATTTCTGGTGTGCTTTAAGATCTTTAAAGTATTTCTGTTAAAATTAATTATGGCGATGTAAATTGATAGCTTATCCTTTTTTTTTTTTTTTTCCTAGATGGAGTTTCGCTATTGTCACCCAGGCTGGAGTGCAATGGCACGATCTCGGCTCACTGCAACCTCTGCCTCTTGAGTTCAAGTGATTCTCCTGCCTCAGCCTCCTGAGTATTTGGGATTGCAGGCATGCACCACCACACTTGGCTAATTTTGTATTTTTAGTAGAGACGGGGTTTCTCCATGTTGGTCAGGCTGGTCTCGAACTCCTGACATCTGGTGATCCACCTACCTCAGCTTCTTAGAGTGCTGGGATTACAGATGTGAGCTGCCACGCCTGGTCTGATAGCTCATCTTTACAGTGCATAGGACAGAACTCAGAGTCACCCCTCTGCCCACCTGAGACAAATGCATATCTGATTGTTCCCCTCCCTGTTTGTCTATGTTATGTACAAATGCAGATTCACTGAGCCAAAGGCATGAATGACTGTATCAGTCTGTTCTCATACTGCTCTGAAGAAATACTCAAGACTGGGTCATTTATGAAGGAAAGAGGTTTAATTGATTCACAACTCTGCACGGCTGGGGAGGCCTCAGGAAACTTACAATAATCGCAGAGAGCACCTCTTCACAGGGTGGCAGGAGAGGCAATGAATGCAAGCAGGGGAAATGCCAGACACTTATAAAACCATCAGATCTCATGTGACTCATTATCATGAGAACAGCCTAGAGGAAACTACCCCCATGATCCAGTTACTTCCACCTGGTCCCACCCTTGAATATGGGGATTATTACAATTTATGGTGAGATTTGGGTGGGGACACAGAGCCAAACCGTATCAATGAATGTTTTCCCCCTACCTCAGTCTTACATGAAAACTGTATTTCTCAATATTTCACCCTTTCCCCTTTAAATGTGGAGCCCTCAAAATCATTTTTGAAGAAAGGCATAGACTGTCTCCTGGGTGTGTGTCCTTAATGTTGGCAAATAAACCTCCTAAAATGATTGAGATTTTTCTCGGTCATTTTTCTTGATTGACTGAAGTGTTCCAGAGGTGATATAAAGTACAGTCATGCATGGCTTAATGACATGTGTATCTTCTGAGACATGCATTACTAAGCAATATTTTTGTTTTGTGAACATCATAAAATGTTCTTACATAACCCTAGATGGTATATATATTTATATTTTTTCATATGAGAAACCATATGTTCTAGCACCATCACTGAACATCAGTCACTTTCCCTACTTGATCTGCAGTGATAGTATTAAGTCCCACATGTCAGGTTTTATGGGGAAACCAGCCCCCACCATTTCAACGTAGGTTCTTTCTAGTTTCCCTAAGTGTTGGCTGGTCTGAGGAATAAAGAGTACAAAGAGAGAAATTTTACAGCTGGGCTTCCGGGGGTGCCATCACTTTGGTAGGACCATGATGGCGACCTTGAGCTGCAAAACCAGCCAGTTTTTATTAGGGATTTTGAAAGGGGAGGGGGTGTACGAACAGGGAGTAGGTCACAAGGATCACATTCTTCAAAAGGCCATAAAGATCAAAAGGCAAAGACAAAATTAGAACCCCTTATGAGGGTCTGTGTCCTGCTGTGCACAGATTGTCTTGATAAACATCTTAACAGGAAAGAAGGTTCAAGAGCAGAGAACCAGTCTGACTAGAATTCACCAGGCTGGAATTTCCCAATCCTAGCAAGCCTGAGGGTACTGCAGGAGACCAGGGTGTATTTCAGTCCTTATTTCAACCGCATAAGACAGACGATCCCAGAGCGGCTGTCTATAGACCTACCCCCTGGAATGCATTCCTTTCCCAGGGTATTAATTATTAGCATTCCTTGCTGGGAAAAGAATTCAGTGATATTCTCTTACTCACACGTCCATCTGTAGACTCTCTGCAAGAATAAAAACATGGCTGTATTCTGCCCAACCCTGCAGGCAGTAAGATCTTATGGTTATCTTCCCTCATTCCCTGAAAATCGCTGTTATTCTGTTCTTTTTCAGGGTGCACTGATTTCATATTGTTCAAACACTCATGTTTTACAATCAGATTTGATATTGTTTGAACAAACATGTTTTACAAACAATTTGTACAGTTAACGCAATCATCACGGCGTCTTGAGGCAACATACATCCTTAGCTTACAAAGATGACGGGATTAGGAGATTAAAGTAAGACAGGCATAAGAAATTATAAAAGTATTAATTTTGGGAACTAATAAATGTCCATGAAATCTTCACAATTTATGTTCTTCTGCCACGGTTCCAGCCAGTTCCTCCATTCAGGGTCTCTGACTTCCCACAAGAAGGTTTCTATATGTGTTTATAATCTTAGGGGACCATGGTAATATACATGGTTCATTATTGATTAAAAGGGCATTATAAGGCACATGACTGCATATGGAAGGATAAGCATGGGTTATATGCAAATACACCATTTTATATAAGACTTGAGCGTCAGTGGTTTTTGGTATCTGGGGGGGTATTCTGGAGCTGATTTCCCACGGATACTGAGGAACAACTGTACTTTGAAAATGAAAGGTGCATACATTTTTGTTATTAAAATTAGGTCAAATACTTAAATGCAGAATCACTGCAAAATCAGTTCCTTCAAGACTGCATCTATCTCTCTCATCAAGGCCCAGGATCGTTTGTCTAGATACACTGCAGTATGTCATTCCATTAACATGGTGTGTCTTCTTTGTGTCCTTGGGACTGGACTTCTGCTACACCTCATACTTGTGAGATGGTGTGGTTCACATGGAAGTGCTAAACAACTTTGGTTTTTCAGTGAAGTGCAACCTCATAATACCATGCATCACCATGCCTGGCTAGTTTTTCTATTTTTTGTAGACAGGGTTTCACCATGTTGCTCAGGCTTGTCTTGAACTCATGAGCCCAAGTGATCCACCTGCCTCAACCTCCCAAAGTGCTGGAATTACAGGCATGAGCCACTGCACCTGTCCTAACTAACCATTTCAACTACAGATGAAGCAAAGTCTCTCTCTCTCTCTGATATTTGGTCTTCTATTTACAACTCCTAAAATATCTAAATGTGCCCTCCCTCTCAGGGCACACAGCCCAATCCTATTTTCTCCCAAATGATAGGGAAGAAAGAATCACATAACAAACGCCTAGTGATCTTCATTGTGAAGAGCACATGGTCAAAACTTTTTTTAAAATCCTATTTTGAAGTCCAGTTATGCAAAGAATTAATAAATAATGACACAAATTGATGAATGAGTAGCTATCTTACTGAGTCCAGTTTAAGAACACAAATGGATTTCATAATGAGCCACAAAGTCATCTGAGTCCAGATCAAAATGTCAAGGTCTTGAGAAAAGGCCCAACTGGGAGTAAATTATGAAATCTGCATGAGTCTCTTAAGGACGACTTAGGGAAGGCTTGGCTTTTGGTCCTTATTATGAGACTGATACGGTTTGGCTGTGTCCTCACCCAAATCTCGAATTTTTATTCCCATAATTCCCACATATCGTGGGAGGGACCTGGTGGGAGGTAATTGAATCATGAGGACTGTGTTGTTCTTATGATAGTGAATAAGTCTCATGAGATCTGATGGTTGTATGGAGGGAAGTTCCCCTGCATATGCTGTCTCTTGTCTGCTGCCATGTAAGACCTGACCTTTGCCTTCGGCCATGATTGTGAGGTCTCCCCAGCCACGTGGAACTGTGAGTCCATTAAACTTATTTTTCTTTATAAATTACCCAGCCTTGGTCATGTCCATATTAGCAGCATGAGAACAGACTAATACGGAGACTTTCATAATGAGTTTGACAGGAAGGTGCAGAAACAGAGTTCTGGAGTCAGATTATGGGTGACAGCTACATAATCTTTTTTATTCAGGAAAATTGAAAGATTTTGTATATGAGTGGAACTTAGCTTCTGTTCAGGGTTGATGTGGGAAAAAATGAGGTTAGATTTGTGAGCAGGAGCTGAATCATTAAAAGTCTTCAAGTCCTTGCTAAAGAGTGAGAACCTAAGTTTTAAGCTGTTGTTAAATGCTTTTAAGTCCTTGAGGAACACAGTTACCTGTTTAGAGATATGTCTGGAAGCGAACAAGATAACGGGAAGTAAGAGGAATTCAGGCTGATGGAAACATGATGGAAAATGGAAATATTTCAGATGAGAGAGAGGGAGGGTTTCACTGAATCGAGGAGAGCAGGCTGATGGAAACATGATGGAAAATGGAAATATTTCAGGTGAGAGAGAGGGAGGGTTTCACTGAGTTGGGGAGTACAGGCTGATGGAAACATGATGGAAAATGGAAATATTTCAGATGAGAGAGTGAGGATTTCACTGAGCCGAGGAGTGCAGGCCGTAGGAAACATGGCAAATGGAAATATTTCGGATGAGAGAGAGGGAGGGTTTCACTGAGTCGGGGAGTGCAGGCTGGTGGGAACATGATAGAAAATGGAAATATTTCAGGGGAGAGAGAGTGAAAGTTTCACTGAGTCGAGGAGTGCAGGCTGATGGGAACATGATGGAAAATGGAAATATTTCAGGTGAGAGAGAGTGAGGGTTTCACTGAGTCATAAAGTTGTAGAGAGGAAGCAGTAAGTAGAAGAATACTTAAGAAGTAGAAATTAATAAAACTTTGTGACAGAACAGGTGTGATGGGTCTGGGAGAGAACTATACCTGGAACAGTGAATCTCAGAGTGCTCCATGAAAATAAGACTTTCTATCATAATACAGATATGTTACTTGTCTTTTTTGCTTGTTTTTTTCTCTGCTTTGGTGCAAGTGCAATAGTAAGTAAAACCGTAGCACAAAACAAGACAGTGGCTCCAAACAATAGCAGCAGTTCTATTATTTACAGTCACATCGTTGCCCAAATAAGTAAACATGCCAATTTTATTTTCATGTTGCTTAAGAATATCCTTGATGAAGCAGTAAAAAATATAATTTTCATTAAATCTAGATCCCCAAGTATGTCTTTTCAGTATTCTATTTGATAAAATGGTAAGAACTCATAGAGCACTTATTACTTAAAAATGAACAAAGTGTGACAGCGTGCAGTGGCTCACGCCTGTAATCCCAGCACTTTTGGAGCTGAAGAGTTTGAGACCAGTTAGAGCAACATGGTGAAACCCCATCTCTACAAAAAATATTAGCCAGGGGTGATGATGTAAGCCTGTAGTCTACTGTAGGGATGAGCCCTACAGGGTCTGTGGGTTTTCATCCCCGTGTGCAGAGATGAGAGATCGTAGAAATAAAGACACAAGACAAAGAGATAGAAGAAAAGACAGTTGGGCTCGGAGGACCACTACCACCAAGACGTGGAGACTGGTAGTGGCCCCGAATGCCTGGATGCGCTGTTATTTATTGGATAAAAGGCAAGCGGGCAGGATAAAGAGTGTGAGTCATCTCCAGTGACAGGTAAGGTCACGTGGATCTCGTGTCCACCGGTCGGGGGCCCTTCCTTGTTTGGCAGCCGAGGCGGAGAGAGAGAGAGGACAGCTTATGCCGTTATTTCTTCTATGCATTTCAAAGACTTTTAGTACTTTCACCAATTCTGCTACTGCTATCTAGAAGGCCGAGCCCGGTGTACAGGGCGGAACATGAAAGCAGACCAGGAGCGTGACCGCTGAAGCACAACATCACAGGGAGACAGGCCTCCGGATGGCTGCAGGCGAGCTTGACTGATGTCGACTTCCACAAGACGTGGTGGAGCAGAGTCTTCTCTAACTCCCCCGGGGAAAGGGAGACTCCCTTTCCTGGTCTGCTAAGTAACCGGTGCCTTCCCAGGCACTAGCGCTACCGCTAGACCAAGGTCTGCTAAGTAACGGGCGTCTTCCCAGGCGCTGGCGTTACCGCTAGAGCAGGGAGCCCTCTGGTGGACATGTCCGGGCGTGACAGAGGGCTCGCACTCTTGTCTCCTGGTCACTTCTCACCGTGTCCCTTCAGCTCCTATCTCTGTATGGCCTGGTTTTTCCTAGGTTATAGTTGTAGAACAGAGATTATTATAATATTGGAATAAAGAGTAATGCTACAAACTAATGATTATTAATATTCACATATCATCATCTATATTCTATTTCTAGCACAAGTATTCTTATTCTATATATTTTCTTTATTACACTGGAACAGCTCATGCCCTCAGTCTCTTGCCTCGGCAGTCTACTACCGGGGAGGCTGAGGCGGGAGGATCACTTGGCCCCGGGAGGCAGAGGTTGCAGTGAGCTATGATTGCACCACTGCACTCCAGCCTGGGCAACGGAGCAAGACCTTGTCTGAAAAAAAAAAAAAAAAGTGAGATTGTCTTAAAGAAAAATAACTGAGCTGTTACTGAAAATGTAAAAAGTTTTCAAGTGAAAATTGAAATATGGAAAACGTATCTGCATTCTTGAACACGATAATTTTTTCAAAATTTACGGATTTTTCTGAGGAGATCAAGGGTAATATTACTGAATTTCAAAATATTTTATAGTAAAGTGTATCAATATTTGGAACATCTGCATTATTCGATGAACCAATATTTTCCCAATGGCCATGCCAATATGATAAAAATCATGATTGGTAAAAGACCCATTAACATTGAAAATAGACTTATAGGTTTTAATGTTATATAGCAGAAAAAGCATATGATGTGGTGTCATGCCTCCCATTGCAATAACCTGAATAAAGCATTTGTTTGAAGATCAAAGAAGAAGAACAATAGTTGGCCAAAAATACTTAATTTTTTTTTTTTTTTGAGATGGAGTTTCACTCTATCACCAGGCTGGACACAATCTTGGCTCACTGCAACCTCCACCTCCTGGGTTCAAGCGATTCTCCTGCCTCCGCCTCCCAAATAGCTGGGATTACAGGCACTCACCACCACGCTGGCTAATTTTTGTATTTGTAGTAGAGACGGGGTTTCACCATGTTGGCCAGGCTGGTCTCGAACTCCTGACCTCAAGTGATCCGCCCGCCTCAGCCTCTGAAAGTGCTGGGATTACAGGTGTGTGCCACTACACCTCGTCCAAAAATTCTTTTAAATTATTCTTCCTTTCTACAATTTCATGTCTGTGTGGGGCACTATTTTCTTCACACACTTAGTCAAAACAACATATTGCAACAGATTGAATTCAGAAGCAGATATGAGTATCAAGCTGTCTTCAGTTAAGCCAGACATTTTGCAAAAATGTAAGAACATTGCAACTCTTCAAACTGTTTGGGGACTTGTTTTATTTTAAAATACTATTTTGTTAGCATGAACTGAATTTATTATTTGTAAACATATTACTAATTTTTTTTTTGAAGTGGAATCTTGCTCTGTCTCCAGGCTGGAGTGCAGTGGTGCGACCTTGGCTCACTGCAACCTCCACCTCCTGGGTTCAAGTGATTCTCTGGCCTCAGCCTCCCGAGTAGCTGGGACTACAGGCGCCCGCCACCACGCCTGGCTATTTTTTTTGTGTGTGTGTATGTATTTTTAGTACAGATGGGGTTTCACCATGTTGGCCAGGATGGTCCTGATCTCTTGACCTTGTGATCCACCCGCTTCGGCCTCCCCAAGTGCTGGGATCACAGATGTGAGCCACCGCACCCTGCCAATATTTACTAATTTAGAAGTCCTAATTTCTCTTATGATAATCATTAATAGAAATAATACATATGAATAAAGTTGGGCGAGAGAGAAAGGTTTGGAAGTTGTCAATGTTTTTTCCTTTTAACTTATTTAAAATTCAAGTGTCATGTCTACAAAGTGGCTGCAAAACTCATAAATTAAAATAGAGACCTTATTCCTCCACACTCCTTCCTTTAGTTTCATTTTTTCCTCCTATCATAGGGTTTATCACTATTATTTTTAATCTTGTTATCCCAACTAAATTATGAAGTCCTGCAGAAAAAGAAAGTTATGTGCTTTATTTTTTACTTATTCGTACTTAGCACCATGAATTTCTTAGGGATTATTCTTTAAAATAAAAATTAAATAACATCAGGCGTGGGGGCTCACGCCTGTAATCCCAGCACTTTGGGAGGCTGAGGTGGGCAGATTACCTGAGGTCAGGAGTTTGAGAACAGCCTGGTCAACATTTCGAAACCCCGTCTCTACTGAAAATACAAAATTAGCCAGGCGTGGCGGCGCTCGCCTGTAATCCCAGCTACTCAGGACACTGAGACAGGAGAATCGCTTGAACGTGGGAGGCAGAGTTTGGAGTGAGCTGAGATTGTGCCACTGCAATCCAGCCTGGGTGATAGAGCAAGATTCCATCTTAAAAATAAATAAATAAACAAACAAAAACATCAGTTAGCAATGTTGTCATTTAGGCATATTTAGGTATTAATTCTATCACTTACCAGACCTTAATATTTTAAATTGTTGATCATGGAATTTGTTGATTTGAATCTGAACAACCTTAATTATTTTCAAGTAGTTTTTCCTTCAATTAAATTATATTAACTTTATATTTATTTGAAATAATTTATTTTCATGTTTTTATTAAACTTTAATCAATGTTTTGTGCTTTTATAGCCATGTGAAATATTGATTTGTTTCTTAAATATTGATTTTAAAAACAATGCAATCAGTTGATATTTATTATTGAAAAGTACTAGAATTTCACAATCTTAATAAATATTGATAATTATTGTCATTTAGAAAAATAATACTGGAGTAGGAATGAAGACAGAAGAAGGAGTAAGAAAGGTGATTGCTTTTGATTTTGAGTATTTTCTTTTCTTTTTCTTCTTTCTAGTAAAAATTGGGTCTTGCTATGTTGACTACGCCGGCCTTGAACTCCTGGCCTCAAGTGATACTCCTGCCTCGGCTTCTCAAAGCACTGGGTTTACAGATATGAGCCACTGTGCCCAACCTGATAATTATTTTTATGTCATATTGACAGGTTGTAGACTAATAAAACATTTTTATTTCGTTTATTATTTCAGATTCAGGGGTACACGTGCAGATTTGTTATAAGGATATATAGCATGGTGCTTAAGTTTGGGCTTCTATTGATCCCATGAACCAGATAGCGAACATAGTACCTAATAGTAAGCTTCTCAGGTCTTGCCCCCTTCCCTCCTCCCTACTTTGAAGTCCCTAGTGTCTATTGTTCCCATGTTTACATCTATGTGTACCCAAGATTTAATTCCCACTTATAAGTGAGAACCTGTGATAGTTGGTTTTCTGTTTCTGTGTTAAGTTGCTTGGGATGATGGGCTGCAGATGCATCCATATTGCTACAAAGAACATTATTTCATTCTTTTTTATGGCTGCATAGTATTCCATGGTGTACATATGCCACATTTTCTTTGTCCTATTCATCATTGATGTGCACCTAGGTTGATTCCATGTCTTTGCTATTGTGAACATATTAGTGTATGTGTCTTTGGGTAGAATAATTATAATTTATTTCTTTTGGGTATACACCCAGTAATGGTTTTGCTGGGTCTAATGATAGTTCTATTTTTTGAGAAATCTTCAAACCGCTTTCCACAGTGGCTGAACTAATTTGCATTCCCACCAAGAGTGTATAGGCATTCCCTTTTCTCTGTAGGCTTGCAAAAATCCGTGGTTATTATTATTATTATTATTATTATTAATTATTATTATTTTGAGATGGAGTTTCACTCTTATTGCCCAGGCTGGAGTGCAATGGCACGATCTCAGCTCACTGCAACCTCATTCTCCCGAGTTCAAGCGATTATCCTGCCTCAACCTCCTGAGTAGCTGGGATTACAGACATGCACCACCATGCCCAGCTAATTTTTTGTATTTTTAGTAGAGACGGGATTTTCATCATGTTGGCCAGGATGGTCTCGAACTCCTGACTTCAGGCGATCCACCTGCCTCAGCCTCCCAAAGTGCTGGGATTACAGGCATGAGCCACCACATCCAGCCAAGATGTTTTTTAAAAGTAGAATTTTATACTCCTCATTAATACTTTTCCTTCTTGGCATCTCTTTAATTTCTTAGGGCACACACTGAGGCAGATGGCATCTCACTGTTAATCAAGAACAAAAAGTCTTAAATTATGCTAGAAACCACTATAGCAATGTCTGTGTCAAGAGGCTGTCTGCATATCTAAATGTACATTTCACAGTACAGCTAACATTTTTTTTGAACTACGTTATCTGTCAGATTGCCTAAGGCACTGAAATAGAAAATCCCTAGTGCTTGCTGTATTTTGCTAGGTTATACATTAGTTTCTTTTGTTGATTTTTGCTATGAGAGGACCAAAAAGATAGAAACCACAGTATCTGTTTCAATATTCTTTTTTTTTTTTTTTTGAGACAGGGTGACACTCTATTACCCAGGCTAGTGCAATCACAACTCACTGCAGCCTCAACTTCCTGAGCTCAAGCGATCCTCCCACCTCAGCCTCCCAAGTACCCGAGACCACAGGCATGTGACACCACACCTGGTGTATTTTAGTATTTTCTTGTACACAGAGGGTTTTGCCATGTTTCCCAGGGTGGTCTCAAACTCCTGGGCTCAAAGGAACCCCCTGCCTCAGCTTCTCAATGTGCTGTGATTACAGGTATGAACCACCGTTCCTGGCCTTAATATTGTTTTCTATTTGTAAATGGAAAGCTTCAGAAAAGATCCTCAAACAGGACTATAAATGTTTTCACAATACTGTTTGGTACAGCCAGATATTAATAGTATATATAATATAACTCAGGGGTCCCCACCCGTGGGCCATGGACAGGTATTGTCCGTGGCCTCTGAGGAACCAGGCTGCACATCAGGAGGTGAGTGGTGGCTGAGCAAGCATTATGACCTGAGCTCCCCGCCTCCTATCAGATCAGCTGCAGCATTCGATTCTCATAGGAGTACGAACCCCAATGTGAACTGCATATGTGAGCGATCTAGGTTGCATGCAGTTATGAGAATCTAATGCCTGATGATCTGAGGTGGAATAATTTCATCCTGAAACTATCCTCCCTGCCATCTGTGGAAAAATTGTCTTCCAGGAAACCCATTTCTGGTGCCAAAAAAGGCTGGGGACCACTGATGTAACTTACATACCAGTATATCACATTTATTCTTACCTTTTGACATATATCCTGAAATTAGGTGTGGACAAGCTGTGGGAGTTAGGTGTGAAATTAACTTAGCAAGTTACACTCCCAGGACAATTCCACACTTCACTAAGCAAATGATGGCTCTTCTTAACTGACAACATCATCACCACCTGTCTCTTACTAACCCTAACAGTATAATAGTATACGTGGTAGGAGCCCAGCCAAATGTCTTCCTCCAGCCCCACATCCAATGGCTGGGATGTGCACCCTCTTACCTAAGGTTGTGTATCCCCTTCTCTGCAGCTAGAGCCCACTTGGCCTGGGTTCCATTCCCCACTGCAGAAAAGCCTTCTACTACTGACTGGAGTGGAGAATACATGCCTCAGTTCCGTTGTCCCCCGGCTGTGTATCTCTGAGGTCCATGTTCGATGTGGCTCCCTAGAGTTCTGTCATGGGAGTAAGCACCAGTCGTCTGCAGCATAACTCACTTGGCAACACATCCTTATTTTGTCTTCTTCCTGTTCCCTGTCCCATTCTGTCGCTCCTTGACCCATGCTTCCAGTCTCCTTGGGATCATGCCCCAAATAAACTGCGTGCACTGAAATCTCTGTCTAATGCTTCCAGTCTCCTTGGGATCATGTCCCAAATAAACTGTGTGCACTGAATGCTTTCTAATGCTTCCAGTCTCCTTGGGATCATGTCCCAAATAAACTACGTGCGCTGAAATCTCTGTCTAATGCTTCCAGTCTCCTTCGGATCATGCCCCAAATAAACTACGTGCACTGAAATCTCTGTCTAATGCTTCCAGTCTCCTTGAGATCATGCCCCAAATAAATTACGTGCACTGAAACCTCTGTCGAATGCTTCCAGTCTCCTTGGGATCATGTCCCAAATAAACTGTGTGCACTGAATGCTTTCTAATGCTTCCAGTCTCCTTGGGATCATGCCCCAAATAAACTACGTGCACTGAAATCTCTGTCTAATGCTTCCAGTCTCCTTGGGATCATGCCCCAAATAAACTACGTGCACTGAAATCTCTGTCTAATGCTTCCAGTCTCCTTGGGATCATGCCTCAAATAAACTACGTGCACTGAAATCTCTGTCTAATGCTTCCAGTCTCCTTGGGATCATGCCCCAAATAAACTACGTGCACTGAAATCTCTGTCTAATGCTTCCAGTCTCCTTGGGATCATGCCCCAAATAAACTACATGCACTGAAATCTCTGTCGAATGCTTCCAGTCTCCTTGGGATCATGTCCCAAATAAACTACGTGCACTGAAATGTCTGTCGAATGCTTCCAGTCTCCTTGGGGTCATGCCCCAAATAAACTACGTGCACTGAAATCTCTGTCTAATGCTTCCAGTCTCCTTGAGATCATGTCCCAAATAAACTGTGTGCACTGAATGCTTTCTAATGCTTCCAGTCTCCTTGGGATCATGCCCCAAATAAACTACGTGCACTGAAATCTCTGTCTAATGCTTCCAGTCTCCTTGGGATCATGTCCCAAATAAACTACGTGCACTGAAATCTCTGTCTAATGCTTCCAGTCTCCTTGGGATCATGCCCCAAATAAACAACGTGCACTGAAATCTCTGTCTAATGCTTCCAGTCTCCTTGGGATCATGCCCCAAATAAACTACGTGCACTGAAATCTCTGTCGAATGCTTCCAGTCTCCTTGGGATCATGTCCCAAATAAACTACGTGCACTGAAATCTCTGTCGAATGCTTCCAGTCTCCTTGGGGTCATGCCCCAAATAAACTACGTGCACTGAAATCTCTGTCTAATGCTTCCAGTCTCCTTGGGATCATGTCCCAAATAAACTGTGTGCACTGAATGCTTTCTAATGCTTCCAGTCTCCTTGGGATCATGCCCCAAATAAACTACGTGCACTGAAATCTCTGTCTAATGCTTCCAGTCTCCTTGGGATCATGTCCCAAATAAACTACGTGCACTGAAATATATGTCTAATGCTTCCAGTCTCCTTAGGGTCATGTCCCAAATAAACTACGTGCACTGAAATATCTGTCTAATGCTTCCAGTCTCCTTGGGGTCATGTCCCAAATAAACTACGTGCACTGAAATATCTGTCTAATGCTTCCAGTCTCCTTGGGGTCATGTCCCAAATAAACTACGTGCACTGACATCTCTTTCTAATGCTTCCAGTCTCCTTGGGATCGTGTCCCAAATAAACTACGTGCACTGAAATCTCTATCTAATGCTTCCAGTCTCCTTGGGATCGTGCCCCAAATAAACTACGTGCACTGAAATCTCTGTCTAATGCTTCCAGTCTCCTTGGGATCGTGCCTCAAATAAACTACGTGCACTGAAATCTCTGTCTAATGCTTCCAGTCTCCTTAGGATCGTGCCCCAAATAAACTGCGTGCACTGAAATCTCTGTCTAATGCTTCCAGTCTCCTTGGGATCATGTCCCAAATAAACTACGTGCACTGAAATCTCTGTCTAATGCTTCCAGTCTCCTTGGGATCATGTCCCAAATAAACTACGTGCAGTGAAATCTCTGTCTTAAGGTCTGCTCCTGGGGGAACCCACACTAAGACATGGTGAGTCTTCCATACTTAGGAGGAACTGGTTCCTGTTGAAAATGAATTGTTGTGTTTATTGGAGAAAAATTCATCTGTTATGCTGGAAGCAAACAAATCCCACAAGAATTCTGTATCGCCAATATTGTCTGTGTCTCTAGCTGGTCAGGTAAGGAGAGCTGCACTGATGCTGGTAGTTGCCAACACCTGTGAATGACTCTGGAGCCTTCTTGTGGCCCTCCACCTTGGAGGAGGTGGCAAATGCTTAGTAGTCTCCCAGGAGTCAACATGCGGGCACTCACGCTGATCTCCGTATCATTGTGGAGAGTCAATGGCAAGACCCTCTGCCTTCAAAGCTGTCACATTGTATGTGCCTTAGATGCCACATGCTAGAAGCAAGCCAGGTTTACCTTTGGACACCAACAGCATTCTTTCCATTCATTCATCCTCCTGACTTATCAGACCCTGCTATGAATGACTTGATTGTTCCTCAACTTCCAATTTACCCTCAAAATTGGAAGATTTTCTACCCGTTCAAAGTAAGTGATTTTCCCTTTTTGGAAAGCAGCTCACAAAGAGATTTGTTGAATAAATAAAAATTGATCCATTTTTAGGAAGCATGTATTTGGATGTATCCGTTGGACATACCTATCATTTGTTGACATACCTATCACACTGTCTGGAATGACACCTCAGTTTTGTCCTTTTTCTTTCAAAGTAGGCCATTGGGAATCACATTTACTTTTATATAGAAACATGATTTTTCCTCTCAAGAGCTTGTCTTTGGTATTTAGCAAAAAAAGCCTACTCCATTCTGTAGAGAAAATCCCCAAATTGTGCAAAACCCCTGGAGAAAGCACTGAGTCCAGAAAATCAGCATTCCAAGAAAAAGACTCTGCACACAGTGTCTGCAATTGTGTGCTGAACTGTTAAATGCAGATGTAGTGAAATTAATAGCTTTTTCAAAATGTACAATATAGTGAATAGGTGTTGCCAATACATTATAATTACCCTGGACTTGTGTGAGGTGGATCCTTTGGATGAGAACTGGCTTCCTCAGATGAAGGGAATCCTTTCTGTGAATGAAGAAGACAAGGAGGAACATAGTATTCTTGGGAGAGGCTGCCCTGGTTTTCATGATGTCAGTGGTCCTTTAACCCAAAAGCCCACAGATGTTCTCCCTAACTAACCACAGAAAGTATAATTATTTACCACCCCCCAAGAATCTTCCAGACTATCTTTTCACTGAGTTCTTTTTCGGAAAACTAGATTGAGAGGAATTACTCCCTGAACCAGGGTGCCATACTCACCTTTGAGCCCTTTGAGCGCTTTGCTTTCCTTCACAGCTTGTTTTTTCTTGCCTGTTTTTCCTGTCTTCTTTCAGGCTAAGACACCCTCCTTTTGGCAGAGGCTTCTTATGCCATTTGGGAATGGTTTGGATAAGCTACCTTAATGAAGGACCACACATCCCTCCAGAGATGATAGAAGACTTTTTGTCTTTTCTGGTAAGCCCTTTCTGGAATAAAGATCAGTGTCTTTCTGGATTAGTCTTGGTTTCTACAGATTTTACTTTCTGTCTGTGAGGCATATATTCTAGTGAATTTACTTTCAAATTGATCTGCATGCCTAGTTTAATATTTTGATCTGCATGTCTAGGTTAAAATTTTTGTGAACAATCTTCTCTTGGTTTCTTTTGATTTTGTTTGACTCTTTATCCTTGTTTCTGAAATTCTCCCAAGAGCAAATGTAAACATTTCAAATGGTGGGTCAGGATGGCTAACTAAAAGCTGCCAGGACAGCTGTCACCCTCTAAAACAATGGCCTAAAGCCCTGAAATTCCATGACAGGATTTATAGGATTTTCTCTACTCTTGCAAGATTAATGAAAAACAGAATGGTTGCCCGGTGCTGTGCCTCACGCCTGTAATGCCAGCACTTTGGGGGGCCAAGGTGGGTGGATCACGAGGTCAAGAGATCAAGACCATCCTGGCCAACATGGTGAAACCTCATCTCTATTAAAATACAAAAAAAAAAAAAATTCGCCAGGTGTGGTGCCATGTGCCTGTAGTCCCAGCTACTCGGGAGGCTGAGGCAGGAGAATCGCTTGAACTTGGGAAGTGGAGGTTGCAGCAAGCCGTGATTGTGCCACTGCATGAGAGTCTGTCGACAGAGCGAGACTCCATCTTAAAAAAAAACCAAAAACCAAAAAACAAAACAGAATCGCATTCTCAAACATTAAGGCATGCTAGGTTTTCTGGGACTCCAGCTGGTTATATATTATGGGTTATATTTTTAACTTGCTGGAAAAATTACATCAAGGAAAACTCAGATCTCCAATAGTCATTATTTGAAAAACCTGCAATTACAGAGTTAACATGTAGAGTTTTCTAAGTTCTCTGTATACCTCTCTCTGTTCTTCTTCTGCCCATTCTTCTTCTGCCCTTTCACTGTTTATGGAATTCTGGCCTGTGCCCCAAATCTTAAAGAGTTTTCAAATTAATGGCTTTATAAATTACAACAGCTTCATGATATCAACAAGTGAGATAATTTTTAGAAATATAAATTTAATTCTAAAATACCGTGTGTTAAGAAAAAGTAAGAAATATAAATTTAGATTTACCTGACTTACAATTGTGTACAATGACAGAATACTTAATTAGAAGTTAATATAAGAGAAAAATAACTAGATAAATATTTATGAAATTAGGCTCTCAGATCAAACAGGTCAAAACCTTGACCTTACAGCAATAATCTAAGGTATGTCTAGCACAAAAATTTTGCTATTTCTGCCATGCAAAAGCAAAAAATAAAAATTATAAATAACTTAAAACCGCTAAAAATCTTTCCTGTCCACACTTGCTAGTCAAGCAAATCACACTGGCAAACAGAAAATAGATTTGCTACTAATTCAAGGTTACATGGAGATTTTATTTTCCTTATACAATTTATCCAGTCCCAGCTTAAATGTAAACATTGAAAATATAACCCTAAACTCATTTGAAACTTAAGAAAAGGTGAAAAAAGTTTTTTAAAAAGTCAGACTGCCATGGAAACTGCTTTATCCAAACTGTGGTTTACAGCACTTATTAGATTACCTATCGTGGCAAATAAATTTTAGCCATGTTTTACATTTTGCCAAAAAATATAATTTGGGTCCAACTGTCTTTTATAAACTGGTGGATTAGTAATACTATCTCATGACTAGAAGTCTAACATAAAAAAACCATGAGATCTGTTATTTGTGTGTGTATATGTAGTCAGATGTGTTTATGCATATACACATGTATTTTGTTATATGTTTTGTCTACATGGTAAAATCTGGTGTAGTGATCCAGAAATCCCTTAGTAAAGTCTATTTAGATAAATGGCCTCATGAAATATACAATAATTAACCTAAATGCTTTTTAATTCATGTGACTTAATTAAATCTGTGATAAATAAACTATTCTAAAATTAGTGGTAAAATAAAAATAGAAATATCTTCAAAATGGTCAGTGTACATTTTACCTGAGTTTACTGGTCAGATGGTTTTATATTTGTCTCTTCTAGAAATCTGTTATTATATGGGTGGCAAGCCACCCAGGTGCCCAGGCAATAGACGGAGGGCAAGAGCTGTTTCCAGTGTAATAAAGAAAATATATAAAATAAGAATAGTTATACTAGACATAGATCATAGATATGATTATAAATGAATATCATTAATCATTAGTTTGTAGCAATTACTCTTTATTCCAATATTATGATAATCCTCACTCTGAAATCATAACCTAGGAAAAACCAGACAATACAGAGATAGGAGCTGAGGGGACATAGTGAGAAGTGACCAGAAGACAAGGGCTCCTTGGTCTAGCGGTAACACCAGCGTCTGGGAAGACGCCCGTGACCTAAGCGGACCGTGGTCTAGCAGTAGTGTCAGTGCCAAGGAAAAGCACCCACTACTTAGCAGACCAGGAAAGGGAGTCTCCCTTTCCCTGGGGGAGTTTAGAGAAGACTCTGCTCCACCACTTCTTGTGGAGGCCTGATCATCTCCCTGTGATGCTGTGCTTCAGTGGTCACGCTCCTAGTCTGCTTTCATGTTCCATGCTGTACACCTGGCTCACATTTTAGATAGCAGTAGCAAAATTAGTGAAAGTACTAAAAGTCTCTGATATGCAGAAATAATGGCATAAGCTGTCTCCTCTCTGTCTCTCTCTCTCCACCTCAGCTACCAAACAGGGAAGGGCCCCCGTCCAGTGGACACGTGACCCACATGACCTTACCTATCATTGGACATGGCTCACACTCCTTACCCTGCCCCTTGTCTTGTATCCAGTAAATAACAGTGCAGCCTGGCATTTGGGGCCACTACTGGTCTCTGTGTCTAGGTGGTAGTGGTCCCCTGAGCCCAGCTGTCTTTTCTTCTCTTTGTCCTGTGTCTTTATTTCTATGGTCTCTCATCTCCACACACGAGGAGAATAAAACCCACCAACCTTGTGGGGCTGGTCCCTACATTATTAGTCATAATTTTGGTTGCTACGTTAACTTTTTCCTAGAGTTATATTTATGTAGATATGTTATATGGATTTTTATACCCATATAACTTTCTATATTGCTATAAAATTGTTCTCACCGATAAAATACTGATAATACTGATATGTGACAGATTTCTTGCTTCCTAAGTTTTCACTATAATTTAAGGTTACTACAAGTTTAAAATTCTAATTAATATAGGCCAGGTACAGTGGCTCATGCCTGTGATCCCAGCACTTTGTGAGGCCAATGTGGGTGGATCGCTTGAGCCCAGGAGTTTGAGACCACTCTGGGCAAGATGGTAAAACCCTATCTTTACAAAAAATACAAAAGTTAGCCAGGCATGGTGGCACATGCCTGTAATCCCAGCTACTGGGGAGGCTGAGGTGGGAGGGTTGCTTGAGCCCAGGAGGTTGAGGCTGCAGTGAACTGTGATTGTGCCACTGCACTCCAGCACGGGTGGCAGATGGAGACTTGTCTGAAATAAAATAAAATAATAAAATTGTAATTAATATGGATAATTCTTTTTGTGGGGTGAGGGAACAGGATCCCACTGTGTCACCCAGGCTGGAATGCAGTGGCATGATCATAGCTCACTGCAACCTCAAACTCCTGGGCTCCAGCAATCCTCCTGCCTCAGCCTCCCAAAGTTCTGGGATTACAGATGAGAGCCACCATGCCTGGTCTAACTAATATATATAATTCTATATGAAAGTGTGCCTTAAAAAGTAGGACAAGTTTTTAATAATAAAAAAAGTATAAGAAATGCCTACAAATATGCTCTTTATTGAGAAATAAATAATAATTTTATATAATTTGAAGGTTATTTAAAGGTTGTTTCAAAATATTGATTCAGGAAAGACAGTGAAATGCAAAAGAAGAACCAGTAAGTAGAAGAGAGAGATGTGAAGAAAGTTATTGATAGGGAAATGGAGATAGGAGAAGGTTGAAAAGAAAAGAAATATTTCACATGACAAAGAATCTTGTGTGGTAAATTTTCATCCTAAACTAAAATGCCTAGTTATTTAAGAAGGAAGGTACAGGACAAAGTGGAAAGCCCAAGCATGTCACCAATGGTCTGAGTAACTCATTTGTGAAAAGAGAATTTATGCAAGATGTTTTGCATGTGACCAAGTTGGTTACAATCAGAAGAAAATTAAATTATAAGTCTTTGTAAGGATTGAACTTTGGCATTAAAAATACACTAATACAAAACTGAAAATATGTGGTCCCCTATGTTAGAACAACAAGGTTTTCTTAAAGTATTGATTAGTTTTCATAAAGTTGCAAGAAGTTTTGAGTTTTAATTCTGAAATCTGTTCCCTTTACAGCCATCTTCTAAACTACAGACAATTTACATTTCTGTCAAATATCTTTCTGAGATCTATTTAATTTGCATAGTTTGAGGATGGAGATTCAGCTCCCCCCCTTTTTTTTTTGCCTAAAAAGGCATAACATTTTGCTTGACTGAGGTGATAACTTTCCTTCAACATTTTTTCAACTCTTGTAACTTTTTTCTGTGGTTCCAACTCTGCTGTTATGTCCTGATGCTGAAATACATGTCCTGAAAAATCTAGAAAAACAGTGTTTTACTCCAACATAACTTGAAATTAATAAAAGTCTGATTGTCCTGATGTGATGTAGTCAGTCATGATTCTGGTTGCATGAAATAAAAATAACCAAGTTTCATTGTCAGTTGGGGCCTTTGATCAGATTTTAAACCATGGCTATTCCAAGTTTTTGTCATTCACAGTTGTCATGAAAATTTCTCCAAAAGTGTTTGCAATCTGCTACATTCCAAAACAGCTTTTCATGGAAAATAACAAATACTCTAGAACACAGAATTCTGACAAATTTTTTGAGACAGGGTCTCACTCTGTTGCCCAAACTGGTATACAGTGGCACAGTCTTGGCTCACGTCATCCTCAACCTCCCAATCCTCTAATCTCAGCCTCCTGGATAATTTTTGTATTTTTTTGTAGAGATGGGATTTCTCCATATTGCCCAGGCTGGTCTCAAACTCCCAAGTTGAAGTGATCTACCTGCCTCAGCCTCCCAAAGTGCTGGGATTGCAGATGTGAGCCACTGTGCCTGGCAAAATTTTTGATAATTTAAGATCAGTAGACTAAATAAAAATCTCCAGAGCTCAAATAAATAAACTGATGGGTTTATAAAACTGTTAATCAAGATTAAACAAAACAAAACAATTACATGAAATTAAGTGTTTCACGAAGACGATGTTTTTATGACTTTTATTTGAAACATTATTCGTTCTGAAATATTTTGTTTTCCAGATTTAAGAAAACTTTATCTTGTAAGCTACCTATAGTTTACAAAAATTCAGTAAAGTATGCTTTTTTGAACAAAGATGGAAGCATTCATTTTGTCTCCCTATTTGATTCCTCCAAAATTTGGAAAGTAATTGTGAGTATTCTTTTATTTTTACTTGATAAATATCTGTTTCTCTTCATAAACAGAATACCATTGAAACCATTGGTTATATTATTAAGGCTTTAACTGAAATCTCATATTTAAGAATGTGCATAAAAAGCCTGGCTTCCAGTGCTTCCACCCTGACAGTGAATGAGTAAAAATTGTCACTTCCTGGCAGTCTCAAGAACTTTAAGATTGTAAGTAAAATCTAAAACCTCCCTTGCTTTGGCCTCAAGAGGTTTTTAAACCTGAACTTTCTGTAGATTAATGTAGAGAAAAAGTTCAGTTTCTAAAGAAAAACTATAATGCACCTGTTAGTAGATTGTAAACCTGTGCATTCTTTTCAAGTTCTTGTTACCTACGTGTAGATTATACTAGATCCTGAATTTTCCTAATGTATTTCTCCTAATTTGGCAACAACTCTCCAACTAAAAGCAAAAGCTGCTCTGTTACTAAAGCCCTATGAGCCGAAACTAGATAAATTTTAAAGAATAAACATGTGCCTGATGTATGGATCACAGAAAGAGTTCACCAAACCAACTGATGTCATGACCAAAGACATTCAAACTACAAAGCAGGAGAAGTTAATGTTTTCATGGCGATTTTCCCAGGTCACTAGAACAGATTTTCCCAGGTCATTAGAACAAGACTCCATGTGATGAGATTTTTACCCCTTCTCCTTCTTAATGCTACATTTTTCACCTGGCAGAATAATGATGTGAATGAAAATTCACAATCAATAACTTCTGCTCATAAGTATCATTTGGTTAAATGAGAAAATGACTGCGTTATTGTCAATACTATATGCTGTACCTAGATAAATTTCTCCAGGAAATTAGAAATTTATAGACACAAAAGAAGAAGACAGGCCACGTGGTTACACCATTTCACCTGATTCCCTATGATTATTTGATTTATTCAATTAGTTTTCTGTAAGCCTAGGTTAATGGCTCAAAGCCATTATGCAAACTAGAATTGTCCTATTACTATTTACTTCATAATTTCCCTTTTTAAACTGTGTATCCATTACTTAAGTTTTTTTTCCAAGAGTACAACTCCTAATAGAATAATGCCTGTACAGCACTTTGAGATGATAGCAAAAGACTACAGAACAGACAAATTCGAACTTAATAATGAACTCCAGGTAGACTTAGCCTGAAAAATACTCCCTTCAAATCTCCCTTGTTGCTCCAAATGTGCCTAAAAGGATTTTGACACTGACTCTTAGGTGCCAATTACCCCCTGCCTCAATGTGGGACGAGACCAAAAACCAAAACAGGTCCAACCTAGTACCAAGGGCCATCAAAACCAAACTAAAAGATGATTGATCAGTGATGCTTTTGGAAAAAAGATCTGGAGCACAAAAGGGAAATGTGAAAGTTGTCAGAATCAAAATGGAGTCACTAGTGATAAGAAAACTCTGACAGCTCGAGCTGGGGAAGGCCATGAAGAGAGCATTCTCATGCGTGTATGCCTGATGATGAAAAAGATTCTACAAAAATTACAACCTTGCACAAAGTCCATGACAACGTTATACAAAAAAAAATTTCTGTACTGGACGTTCTGCCCAGTAACTACTGCCTTCCAACCATGGACTGGCATCACGACTGTTATTGATTTTTGTAGCCAAGGATAATTATTTCACAACAATTATGTAACCTTCCTCATTGTTTCCTTTGAAAACCTTTGTCTTTCATGTAATTTGGGTGTTTGCCCTCTCCAAATCTCATGTTGAAATGTAATCTCCAGTGTTGGAGGTGGGACCTGGGGAGGTGACTGGATCATGGGGGAAGGTCTTCATGAATGGTTTAGCAACATCCCCTTGGTGATAAGTTCTCACCCTGAGTTCATGAGAGATCTGGTTGTTTAAAAGTGTGTGGAGGCCGGGCGCAGTGGCTCACGCCTGTAATCCCAGCACTTGGGGAGGCTGAGTTGGGCAGGGTACTAGAGATTAGGAGTTTGAGACCAGTCTGGCCAACATGGTGAAACCCCGTCTCTACTAAAAAATACAAAAAATAGCTGGGCTTGGTGGCATGTGCCTGTAATTCAAGCTACTCAGCAGGCTGAGACAGGAATCGTTTGATCCCAGGAGGCAGAGGTTGCAGTGAGCCGAGATCACGCCACTGCACTCCAGCCTCGGTGACAGAGTGAGAATCCGTCTTAAAAAAAGAAAAGCTGTGGCACCTCTCCCATCCCTCTGTTGCCTCTGCTCTCACCATGTGATGTGCCTGCTCCCACGTCAAATTCTGCCATGAATAAATGTTTCCTGAGGCTCTCACCAGAAGCAGATGCCAGAACCATGCATCCTATAAGGCCTGTAGAACCATAAGCCAATTAAACCTCTTTCCTTTATGAATAACTCAGCCTCAGGCATTTCTTTACAGCAACATAAAAATGTTCTAGCAGAATCTTTACCTCCCTGCATATGCACATGGTTTACTATGGCACACATATTTCTATTCAATGCTCTACTCCCAAACAAGTGTATTTTCTTTTAGAGAGGCTCTGTTTCCTGTTTAGGTTGATGGTTCCAGCTGATCTCAGAAATACTGGAAAAGTGAAGCAAAACTGTGGCAGACCAGGTCTCATTAACAGTTGAACAGGCAGGCCTCCATGACAACTGCTTCCACACTGACTGAACTGGTTAGGCTAAATATTAAAGGCTGAACAAGGAGTTGCCCTTACACAAAGGCTGGAATGTAACAATAGCCAAACAAAAGTCTGGCCTAGGCCTTCCCTTGGCCTTGAAGTGCAACAAGATAACAAAGAAATGCTTATATTCCTCACACCAGGATGCGTTTAGGATTAAAAAGCTTCTATTGGATGTCTGAAGAAACTCCCCCAGACCTCCACACCTTAGCTGGAGACAAGATAACGGTAATCACCTCCAGCACCAGGACCCCATCTAGATTAGGTAAACTTATTGAGGCTCTGGAGGAAGGTCTCCAGGACCCAGACCTTAGTTGTAGATTAGGTGGAATCTGTCACTTTTTTCCTTAGGAAAATGTACACTTACACATAGACATACAGCTTAGAATGTATATAAGCACTGGAAAAACTTGGTAACTTTTAGTTGGTCTGGTGATGTTTTCCCCAGCCTTCTCCCTATACCTGGTTACAGAAATAAAATCTCTTCTTTCCAAGTTTGTCTACATCTCATTACTGGACCATGAGAACAAGCGGCCTGACTCTTGGTTTGGTCCAGGAACACAACCAGCTAGAGAAAATCTGAATTAGAATTAGAAATATGGAGGTATGTACACAGATCAGTTTGAATATTGGGCTCCAAATCCTTTCATAGATATTAAACATATACCTGAAATTACAAGAAATGAGGTAACCATTCAAAAGTTTACTCATGATTGAAGAGGGGCTGGGATACCCCTTTCTTCTTTGGGGACATGCTTTTCATTAGCCCTAATCTCATAATCCACATAAGAGCTCCTTTCTTCTAAAGATTTTTCTTTCTTTACCACTTTCTTCACTGCTGCTTGAAGGGCAACCCCAGATGCAGGTTGAGCCAATGGTGGCAGCCAGAGTCTGTAAGAACTGGGGTGCACTGTAAGAACTGGGATGCACTCCCACCACCATTGCCAGTGCTTTCACACCCTCCCATGGGATGCAATAACCACGGCAGAGGAGCACTCTGAACAGAGCTGTGGCTTACGAGGTTGCATCTGCAGTCCACACTCTTATCAAACCACGAGATCAGTGCTAACTCCCTAAAGCAGGCTGGGAACACAGATCCTCCTTCAGGCATCTCTGGGAAGCTCTAACTTCTTGTTGCACTTAAGATAAATTTTCATGCAGCAATCCCACTACCAGGAACTTATCAAAAGGAAATATTTGGAATGCACACAGATGCATTCAGTTACTCATCTGTAATTATCTGGATGTCTATCGGTAAGAAATTAATTATTTAAATTCATTCACATACATTCAAATGACAACTCCACAACCTTTAGAATAAAAATGGATTTCAAGGATCTTCTCTCTCAGAGAGGCAGTGTACAGCGATGGCTGACAGTTCCAGCTGGGGAACAACCTCACCTGGACTCACATCTGAGCTCTATACTTACTGTCTGTGTAGCCTTGGGTAAATTATCAAGGGCTCTGAGCCCCACATCCCCCATCTGTAAAACGGATTTTTAGGAAGACTAAATGGATTTTAATGTAAAGTGCCCAGGACACAGTGTACTTGGGACATAGCAAGAATTCAATGAAAATTAGTCAGTATTGATGACATGTCCTTAAATGAGTAAAACATGTTATGAAACCACATGTAGATGATGATCATATTTTTGTTTCCTGTGTGAACCCAAAATATCTGAGACAGGTCTTAGTTCAGAAACTTAATTTTGCCAAGGTTAAGAACATGCCCATGACACAGCCTCAGGAGGTTCTTATGACATGTGCCCAAGGAGGTTGGGATACAGCTTGCTTTTACACATTTTTTTTTTTGAGACAGAGTCTCACTGTGTCACCCAGGCTGGAGGGCAGTAGCTCAATCTCGGCTCACTGCAACCTCCTCCGCCTCCCAGGTCCAAGCAATTCTCCTGCCTCAGCCTCCGGAGTAGCTAGGATTACAGGGGACTGCAACCACGGCCAGCTAATTTTTGTATTTTAGCAGAGATGAGATTTCACCATGTTGGCCAGACTGTCCTCGAACTCCTGACGTCGTGATCCACCCGCCTCAGCCTCCCAAACATTAAAACATTAAAAGAAGTTATTCGGCTGAAAATCATAATCCAAGACAATAATCCAAATTTACACACACACACACACACATGCACCAGTAAAGGTAAATATGAAACTCTAAAACTAATATATTTTATATTATGAAAATAATAAAAGGCAGTATAAATGCACATTTTTCTATTTTTTCTCTGGATTTAGAAAACAATTTATAAAACAATGTCTATTGAATGTATTGTTTGTCCTGTGACATACAAAATTTAATATGTTTGCCAATAACAGTCTAACCGAGATGAGTGGGAACAAAGCTGTATTGGGTTAAGACAACAACTCCATATATCACACTACAGGCAACTCAAGTCTATAAAAACAAATGAAGAGAACCATAAACGATAAATAAGAAGGTTAACTTAAAATTTTAAATATTTATGTGCTTTACTTTTTCCTCTCAGCTTCTTAAAAGACACGGTTATATGACATAATTGTAACAATGTATTGTTGAGTTTTTAGTACTTATAGATGTAACATAAATGAGAATAATACCTTAAAAGGTACAATAAGAAGGGTATAGAACTACATAGGGTACAAAGCTATGTGCAGAAGGGTGTGGAGCAAAGTAGGGGTAATGTTTTTGTGTCTAACTGAAACTATTCTGAATTAGCATGACTCTGAAGCTCATTCTGAAAGGTTAAGATGTATAATGTAAGCCCAAGAACACTGACTAGGATAATAAGCCAAAAATAGAGTACTAAAATCATTAAAGAAGTGTAATTGTCATTTTAGAAAATATTCACTGTTGCCAGGCGCGGTGGCTCACACCTGTAATCCCAGCACTTTGGGAGGCCAAGGCGGGTGGATCATGAGATCAAGAGATTGAGACCATCCTGGCCAACATGGTGAAACCCCATCTCTATGAAAAATACAAAAATTATCCAGGCTTGGTGGCAGGCACCTTCAGTCTCAGCTACTCAGGAGGCTGAGGCAGGAGAATCCCTTGAACCTGGGAGGCAGAGGTTGCAGTGAGCCGAGATTGCGCCACTGCACTCCAGCCTGGCAACAGAGTGAGACTCTGTCTCGAAAAAAAAAAAAAAGGAAATATTCACTGTTTGCAAAAGGAAGCAGAAAACAGGACTGAGGAATTAAAAGGACATATGAGGAATAAAAAACAAAAATTAAATGTCTGATATGATCCAACTATATCAATAATAATATTAAATATAACTTGATTAAACAAACTAATCAAAAGTTAATTCTTGTCAGACAATAAAAAATAAGATCCTCTATGCCATGTACCAGAGTAACATTTTAGATTCAAAGATATAAATAGAGTAAAAGGATGGAAATACACATATCATGCAAACAGAAACCCTGAGAAAGCTATTCTAAAGTAGCTATACTAATATCAGACACAATGAATTTAAAAAAAAAAAAAAAACTGACCAGGTGCAGTGGCTCATGCCTGTAATCCCAGGACTTTGAGAGGCCAATGTGGGCAGATCACCTGAGGTCAGGAGTTCTAGACCAGCCTGGCCAAGATGGTGGAACCCCGTCTCTACTAAAAATACAAAAATTAGTTGGTTGTGGTGGCATGTGCCTATAATCCCAGCTACTCAGGAGGCTGAGGCAGGAGAATTGCTTGAAACTGGGAGGCGGAGGTTGAGTGAAAGTTATGTTATTTCCTCAGTGAGCTGAGATCATGCCATTGCATGCCAGCCTGGGCGACAAGAGAGAAACTCTGTCTAAAAAAAAAAAAAAATTGTTTTTAGAGATAATCTGAGATATTTTACAATAATAAAATGGCCAATCCATCAGTAAGAAAGAAAGCACAAGTATAAACGTAAATGCGTCCAATTAAACATCACCAAAGTACATGAAACAAAAACTGACAGAAATGACAGTCAAAATTGATGATGACTGGAGACTTCAATACTGCAATTTAACTAACGGATAGAAAAACTATGCAGAAGAGCAACAAGGAAACAGAAGACTCAAACAACTTCATAGTCCAACTAGACCTGAAAAACACGCACAAAACATTCCGTACAACAAGAGAAGCTACATTCTTCTCAAGGGCTCATCAACATTGTCCATCATAGACTCTACACTAGGCCATTAAAGGAACTGAACAACATGTACTCCAATCACAATAGAGTGAAACTAGAAATTAATAAGAAAAAGTAGGGAAACTCAAATACATGGATATTAAACAACACATCCAAATTACTAATCAAAGAAGAAATCAAAACAGAAATTTGAAAATATACTTAGAGGAGTGAAAATGAAGTCACAACATACAAAACTTAATGAAAGAATTAGAGACATGCTTACAAGGAAATTTATTTCTGTAAATACAGATAATAAAAAAGAACTATTTCAAATCAATAACATAACTTTTGACATAAGGACACCGGGAAAAGAAGAGAAAATGGAAGCTAAAGTAAGCAGAAGGAAGGAAATAATAAAGATCATAGCAGAAACCAATGAAACAGAGAATAGAAAAGCAATAGAGAGAAACAATGAAACCAGAAGCACATTCAAACAAGCTTAACACAATTGACAAACCTTATTGTCATGAAAATGTATTCTGGGTATACGACCAAGAAGTAGTGAGTTGTAGCACACAGGAACTGAAGGACCAAGATAACTGCTGTTGCTAGGAACATCCCCCTGCATCCCCTCACCTAAAACTGTTGACCAGATTGTAGGAAACCCGAACAATTCCTTTAAGTAGAAAGTAAATAAATTAAGAAAGCTATTTAGATGGCTTTTTTTCTTTTTTCTCTTGTTATTTTCATGATATAAAAGGTTAGACAGGCCTGCACTGCAAATGTGGAGACCTGTGTCATCTTTCTGCTGCCAAGACTATCCCAGTAAGTTCCTCCTGAATAAATCTTTGACTATCTACCAGCCTGGAATGGTCTATCTCTTTCTTTGGTCTGAGAGCTTCCTCTCCATTATGTAGGATAGCTCAGTTCTGGCAGGGAGTTTTCCTAACATTTTTCTAGACTGACTAGGAAAAATAGAAGACTCAAGTAACTAAAATCAGAAATGAAAGAGGATATATTACTAGCAGCATTGCAAAAAGAAAAGAACATTTAAGGAAAAATAATATGAACAATGGTATGCCAAAATATTAGATAATTTAGATACAATGGAAAAATTCCTAGACACAAACCAGTGACACTGATGCAATAAAAAATGCTCTCACTAGACATAATAAGCAAAGAGATTGAATTATTAATAAAGAAACAACTCCACACCAAGAAAAGCCCTAGCCCAGAAAGTTCACTGGTGAATTTTGTCTAATATTTGAAGAAGATTTAGGATCAATTCTTTTAAACTCTCTAAAAAATAGAAGTGATAGAGACATGTCCCAACTCATTCTATGAGGCCAGTATTACCATGATAGCAAAGCCATACAAAGACATCACGAGGAAAGAAAAATTCAGACCAATATATCTTATGGATACAGATGCTAAACTCTTCAATAAAATACAAGCAAATGGAGAGGCCAGGCATGGTGGCTCATGCCTGTAATCCCAGCACTTTGGGAGGCTGAGGCGGGGGCATCACAAGGTCAGGAGATCGAAACCATCCTGGCTGACACAGTGAAACCCTGTCTCTACTAAAAATACAAAAAATTAGCCAGGCATGGTGGTGGGCACCTGTAGTCCCAGCTACTCGGGAGGCTGAGGCAGGAGAATGGCATGAACGCAGGAGGTGGAGCTTGCAGTGAGCCAAGATCGTGCCACTGCATCCCAGCCTTGGTGACACAGCAAGACTCTGTCTCAAAAAATAAAATAAATAAAATAAAATAAAATAAATAAAATACAAGCAAACAGAATACAGCAACATGTAAAAATAATAATACCTCATGACCAAGTTGGATTCATCCCAAGTATAGAAGGTTGGATAGCAGCCAAAAATTATTTAATATAATACACTATACCAACACAATAAGCAAAACCACAGTCATCTCAATAGTTGCAGAAACAAAATCCAACATCCTTTCATGATGAAATATTCAACAAAGAAGGAAAGAAGGGAACATCTTTAAACTAATAAAGGACATATGAAAAACCACAGCCAACATCATACTTAATGTTGAAAGCCTGTATACTTATATGCTAAGATCAGGAACAAGACAGATAAATCCACTCTCACTACATCCATTCATCATTGTGCTGGAGGTGCTAGCCAGGACAATTTGACAACAGAAATAAATGTAAGCCATCTAGATTAGAAAAGGAGAAGTGGGCCAGGCATGGTGGCACATGTCTGTAATCCCAGCACTTTGGGAAGCCAAGGTGGGTGGATCACCTGAGGTCAGGAGCTCGAAACCAACATGGCCAACATGGTGAGAACCCGTCTCTACCAAAAACACAAAAATTAGCCAGGTGTGATGGTGCGTGCTTGTAAATCCAGCTACTTAGGAGGCTGAGGCACAAGAATCACTTGAACCCAGGAGGCGGAGGTTGCAGTGAGCTGAGACTGCACCACTGTGCTCCAGCCTGAGCAACACAGCCAGACTCCATCTCAAAAAAGAAAAAAAAAAGCTGAGCTGGTGCGTACCTTAAATAAACAACCCTCCTGTCCTGCATATCAGCCTCTCTCATCCTCAGTTTCCTGCAACATTTTCGGCAACCATGAAGGGAGTGGAGACGGCAAGTTTACTGTCTCCTTTGCCTCTAGGGGCTACAGCCCCCAGCCTCAGGAGACCTGTGACCCCAGGCACCACCAGGAGAGCTTCAACCCAGAGAGCAGATCGGCTTTCACGTGACCCGGCACCCCTACCCAGCAGTGCAACATAACCTAAAGAAAGGCTCCAGGATGATTCCAGAAACAGTGTGCTTCAAGAACTGTGGTAAAGTTTTAAGGCCCAAGGCAGGACCCATCCCATAAGGATGGAAAAGGAGCCTGATCACCTCCCGAGGTGCGCCTAATAGTCCAACCCAGAGAGGCTAAAGGCGGTGAGAAAGGCTCACCAATTCAGATGAAACTCACACCCCAACAAACACAAGATGTGAGACTGTCTTGCTAAGTCTGTTAAGAAAAAGAAACTAGAGATGGTGAGAGTGGCTTGCCACCCCAGTTAGGTACACAGGGGTGTACCTAGGAGTAGAGAAGTGTGTGAAAGTGTGTGAATGAAAAGGCCTAATTAAGCTCATCAGCCGTGAAGTAAGGAGTCACAGATCTCTTAGCGTGGACTGTGTGCTCCGAGCAAAGTGTAAGGCCGACTACGAACAGTAGCGATCTGCGTATGACTAATAAGAACTGCCCTAAAGCTCAGAGTTGTAGCAGGAATAAGGAACTCTCCAAAGCCAAGCAGCCTCTGAAAACTCCCCTAATAGGAGATGGTATAGTAGGCCGAAATGAGAGGAAAGAGTGTGCTGTGCCATAAAAGAAAGAATAGGAAGAAAGTCATCAAAACTTACCCCGTTAGAGTGCATGTTACAGAACTTTAAGAAAGGTTTTGCAGAGGATTATGGAGTTAAGCTAACCCCACAGAGGTTGAGAACTGTCTGTGAATTAGAATGGCCTTCTTTTAGTGTTAGATGGCCGACCGAAGGAACTACAGATGAGGAAATAATTGGCTGTGTATTTAAGGTGGTGACAAGAGTCAGAGGACACCCAAGGCATCCAGATCAATTTCCTTATATTGATTCACGGTTAAATATAGCATAGACAAGACCAACCTGGATCCAGCCCTGTTTAGCAGCTTATTGTGAAACAAGTGTGGCCTGAGCCCAGACAAGAGTGAAAGTAAGAGCAGCTTCACTGGCAGACACAGAGTTAAACAAGTCCCAAAGAGACCAAGAAAAGTCAGTTTTGCAGGAGCTGCCAGAAAGAACAGAGATTCTTCCTCCACATGTCCCAGCCTACCCCTCTTTACTGAGTCCAACAGCCCCCCAGAAGCCAGACTGAAGAGCCAGCATGCCCCAAGTTTCACCCCAAAGGGGAGGATCAGAGCCTTGAAAGGCCAGGGAAGGAAGTCAAGATAGTCAAGTAGGCTGTCTCAGATCTGGTGGTGCTCAAGCTCTGCAAATGCCTCTCTAGGAGACACAAGGACCCATTTATTATGATGACCAAGGCCAAGTCCAAAGAAGGCAATGGACTTTCATCAGTCAGCCCTTTTCAACCACTGATCTTTTAAACTGGAAACACCATACTCCCTCATACATGGAGAAGCCTCAAGCTCTTATAGATCTGATACAATCCATCTTTCTGACACACAATCCAACCTGGCCAGACTGCCAGCAGCTCCTCCTCACATTATTTAACACTGAGGAACGCAGGAGAGTAACCCAGGAAGCTCTCCACTGGCTAGAAGCCCAGGCATCAGCAGACGCAGTGCATGCTCAGGCACACACGCAAGGTCAGTTCCCAGATGCTGGCTAGGAGCCCAGGCATCAGCCGCAGTGCATGCTCAGACATGATGCAGACACAGTGCATGCTCAGGCATATACTCAAGGTCAGTTCCCAGATGCTGGCTAGGAGCCCAGGCATCAGCAAACGCAGTGCATGCTCAGGCATACACTCAAGGTCAGTTCCCAGACCAAGATCCTAACTAGGACCCAGAGGATGCAACTCAGTTTCAGCATTTGCAGAGGTACCAAGAGGCACTTCTGCAAAGGCTGAGATGATGGAAAGAAAGCCATTAAGATAAAGAAGATTTCAGAAGTGCTTCAAGGAAGTGATGAGAGCCCTAGCCAGTTTTATGAAAGATTCTATGAGACATACCGGCTTTCACCCCGTTTGACCCTGAGGCCACTGAAAATCAGTGTATAGTGAATACATCATTTGTAGGACAGGCCCAAGTGATTTCTTAAACGAAAGCTTAAGAAGTTAGAAAGTTTTGGCTGGGCACGGTGGCTCACGCCTGTAATCCCAGCACTTTGAGAGGCCAAGGTAGGTGGATCACGAGGTCAGGAGTTCAAGATCAGCATGGCCAAGATGGTGAAATCCCGTCTCTACTAAAAATACAAAAAATTAGCTGGGTGTGGTTGTGGGCACCTGTAATCCAACTACTTGGGAGGCAGAGGCAGAGAATTGCTTGAACCCAGGAGGCAGAGGTTGCAGTGAGCCAAGATCGTGCCACTCTACTCCAGCCTGGGCGACAGAGTGAAACTCTGTCCAAAAAAAAAAAAAAAGAAGAAGAAGAAGAAGTTAGAAAGTTTTGCAGGTATGAATGTCATCCAGCTTGTAGAAGTAGCCACCAAAGTGTATGTTAACTGTGACCAGGAGGCAAAGAAAGAAGCAGACTGGAGGCTTAAGATCTGTTGGCAGCAGCCCTTATAGAAAAAGAGATTACCAATGTAACATGACGTGGACGCAGACGTGGATGTAGAAGAAGTCAAGTCAGACAAGGATTTGAAAGTTGACCAAGGCTAGAGAAGTATCGGTGTGCGAGATGCAAAAAGAAAGGACACTAGAAAGATGAATGTCCAGAAGGCAATGAAAGAAATGACCAAGGCCATGAGACAAAGAGGCCATTGGCCAAAGGCTGCCGCACCTTAGAGGAACCAGATATTGATCTGATCAGGCTAGCAGGAGCTGAAAGATGTGAGGACTAAAACAGACCACACTCCTTCTCATTAGGCCTCCAAGAGCCCATCGTCATATTAGAAGTTGAAAGCAGCAAGATTCTGCTGTATCTAGATTATAAATTTCTCACTGATGGCTAAGCCATTATATGAAATTACAAAAAAAAAAAGAGAGAGAGAGAGAAAAAAGAACCCCTCCTCTAAGAAACTGAACAGGAGAAGGAGCCATGCCTTCATGCCTTGTGAAAACTTGCTTATGGACTTTATCAAAATGCCCCATGGCAGAGGCTATCAGTCTATGCTAGCGTTTATTTGCACTTTTTCAGGATAGGTTGAGGCTTTCCCCATCAGGACAGAAAAAGCACGAGAAGTGACTAAAGTACTACTAAAAGACATTATCCCTAGGTTTTGACAGCCTCTAACTTTAAAGTCAGACAATAGGCCAGCATTTGTAGCTGAAATAGTGTGAGATTTAACAAGACTGTTAAAAATAAAATAGAAGTTAAACACAGCCTATCGGCCGCAAAGTTCAAGAAAAGTAGAACGCATGAACCAGACACTCAAGCAGCTACTGAAGAAATATTGCCAAGAGACTCATCATGAGAGATCAAAGGAAGGTCCTCTCTTAAACCAAACCAGGGTCCCTCCCTTTTACCAAGGGCCTATTTCTCTGTATTTTGATGCTTGTCAGGCAGCAGACCAAGACTCCCCTCTCTGTGGTAACCTACCTTTAGAAAGATACTATAGAAATGACTACAAATACGTATGCATGCCAAGAGTAACTCCACCTTGTTCCCCTAGGACCCCAGAAAAATATTGTTGGCATTGCATATCGTAGCACCCTAGCACACAACAAAGGTCAATTATGCTTACCAAAATGCTGGTGAAACCAGATTGTGAAGCAAAAACCTGTAATCCTATAAATTTCACCATTCTAAAGCTAGACTTACCCATGTACACTGCAGGTTACCCCATACATATGTATATACACACATACCCAGCAATCTACCTATATGTTATCAAAAAAGAACCCGGACCCATCCAGCCCAGCAACAGTTCCAACTCTTTAAATCATTCTATAAGCATGTAGACCAGAAGTTACCAGAGCCTACTCCTTTAGCCAAAAACCTGTTTGCTCAGCTGGCTGAAAACACTGCCGGCAGCCTAGGCATTTCATTACGTTTGTAGAAAGACTAACGTAGGAGACCAATGGCCTTAGGAAGCAAAAGAGTTAATGCCACAAGATAATTTAACTCTAATAGACTCTTCCCCTGAACGGATGCCCACAAGTTCAAGTGTCTAGCTCTTAAAGACTTCTATTATCAGGAGATACTGTGTTGCTCCCTGAAGAAAGGCTTTTACAGACGCAGTAGAACTAACCTGCTTTGGACAGCAATATTATAATGAAACACTAAAGAAAATTTTGTGGCGAGGCAGAGATGACTCCAAAGCACCTCATCCAAATCAGTTCTCCTGTTTCTCTCCTCTAAACCACACCTGGTATCAGCTTGAAGCTCCAAACACTTGGCAAGCACCCCTTGGTCTTTATTGGCATCTGTAAGCCACAGGCATATCGACAGTTGCCAGCTAAATGGACAAAGTCCTGTGTGTTTGAAACAATTAGACCATGTTTCTTCCTACTCCCGCTGCAACAGGGACAAACTTTAAGGTTTCCCATCTATGATGGAGTTAGAAGAAGCAAAAGAGATGCAGACATAAAAAGAGATATAGAAATAGGAAATTAGAAAGACACAGATCGGCCCCCTGAAAGAATAATTTAATACTATAGGCCAGCTACCTAGGCACAAGATAGGTCGTGAGGGTACTGCACTCCTATTTACATGCTTAGCCGCATCATAAGTTTGCAGGCAGTACTTGAAATGATCACTAATGAAACAGCAAATGCATTAGATTTACTGGCCCAGCAAGCCACAAAATGAAAATTGCTATTTATCAGAACAGATTAGCTTTAGACTACCTCCCAGCCCAGGAAGGAGGAGTATGTGGAAAGTTCAATCTAACTCATTTCTGCCTGGAAATTGATGACAATGGAAAGGCAATTGTAGAAATAACGGCAAGAATGAGAGAATTACCCCATGTTCCAGTTCAAACTTGGAAAACGTAGTCTCCAGATTCCCTCTTTGGAGGCTGGTTTTCTTCCTTCAGTGGATTCAAGACTTTAATAAGAATAGTCCTGGCCATACTAAGAGTTTGCCCAGTAGTCCCTTGCCTCTTACCCCTCCTTGTTAGAAGCACTCAGTCAGCTATAGAGGCAACAGTAGCTAGGCAAACTACCACTCAGCTAATGGAGCTATATAAATATCAGCCTGTGCCTAAAGAAGAAAACTTGTCTCTTCAGGCAGAATACCCTACATACCCTAAAATAAACAATCGTCCTGTTCTCCATATTGGTCTCTCCAGTCTCTGGAGTCCTCTATTTCATGTTGGTCTCCCTAGTCTCTCTAGTCCTCTAGTCCAGCACTTTTGAAGGCCAAGGTGGGCAGATCACTTGAGGCCACGAATTCAAGACCAGCCTAGCCAACATGTGGAAACCCTATCTCTATTAAAAATACAAACATTATCTGGGTGTGGTGGCGCATTTCTGTAGTCCCAGCTTCTCTGGAGGCTGAGGCAGGAGAATCACTTGAACCTGGGAGGTGGAGGCTGCAGTGAGCTGAGATCCTGCCACTGCACTCCAGCCTGGGAGACAGAGGGAGAATCTGTTTAAAAAGAAAAAAAAAAAGTTTTTTCTGTGACAGCAACATTTAGAACTAAAAAAAAAAGTAAGATTACTTGCTAATATAATTGACTAGTTGGTCCGCATTCGAATTTTCCCAATATTCCTGCAATGTGCCTGGTTGTCAAACCAGGATTTAATAACCAGATTCCACGTCTGTCAGGCGGATAGACACCAATCCTGATCCATCCTCGGCTCCCGCTTGGAACAGAATTTCCCGCTTCAATACCGCAATGTCTGTGGGAAATGCAGTCTTGGCTTCCAATGACGTCACCAGCACAGGACGGCGGGAAGGGCTCTTTGCGCATGCGCCATCCCGCCCACGCCCGCCATCTTCCGCTAGAGAATTCCGGCTCCTGCCGCAATGGAGAGGGTGCTCTGGAAGCTCTGGGGTTGGAGTCTCTTCGTCCCTGCAGGTCGGTGGTAGGATGAAACAGGAGACAGCGGGCTTGGAGGCACCATAGGGAGGCGGGGCTGACGTGCCACAGTTGGTGGGAGCAGAGGCGCGGGCACATCTCAGGGGGGCGGGGCCTGATGCGCAGGTGCGGGTCGCGGACCCAGGCTGGGGCTGAAAGGGCGGCGCTGCTGGGAGGGCGGGCGTGGGATCCCGGTACTGAAGCCAGTTCCAGAGACGCCGGAGCGGGTGGGTGAAGCCGGTGGCGGGCGGACGGGGTCTGCAGGCCACCCGAGCCTGGGAGGTCTGCGGGGAGGCTGCGCTCCCGCACTGCATGAACCTTGTGCGGCGTTCCATGCACGCCCTTGTAAGGTCAGCATAGGGAAGTTCTAGGGAGATGCCCCTCATTCCCAGACGAGGAGTATGAAGCGCGTGCACACCGACCGTCCTACTACTTGGCGAGTGTATTAGTAGGGTTTCCCGGTGTCTTTTCAGCAAGTGAAGATTCTGCTTGTGTCCCCTTCCTACGCATCCCATCCCGGCTTTAGTTTATAGGAGTTTATACAAGATCTGGTTTCTAGGGAAGTTGGGGGTCCCAGATGATGGTCCTGTTTTCTTTGTAATAAAGTAGGTGTTACAAAGTTTGGAGGAGGGCGCCTTTTAGGAATCCCACCTAAAAGAACACCTCTTTGGACTAACCCTCTCACTGGTACTTCAAAGCAGAGGAAGTGTCACAGGTGAAGATTCCAGTTTGTATGACCTAAGCAGTTATTTTCCCACTCCCCGGAATGGCCCAGATTTGGTTGATAAGACCTTATCCAATACCTCTCAAACACTGGGTGGTAGCGGAAGGTTTGGACCAACATTCAGAAGGAAGAGGGGAGTTTGGCTGCGAATGACAGGCAGGGGCCAAAGAGATGTTACTTATTGGAGAGGACTTAATAGTGTGGCCTTCGGTGGAAAAATATCCTGTTATACCTGAGAGGATCTGTCTCGAGTACTCTGTAAAGACACTTTCATTCCTTCAATCTTTTCTCATTGTTTCCAGTGGCTGAACTTTCTTAAAAGTAGCCTAGGCCAAGGCAGGAGGATCATCTGAGGTCAGGAGTTCGACACCAGCCTGGCCAACATATAGTGAAACCTTGTCTCTACTAAAAAATACAAAAATTAGCTGGGCATGGTGGTGCACACCTGTATAGTCCCAGCTACTTGGGAAACGGAAGCAAGAGAATGACTTGTACTGGGGAGGCGGAGGTTGTAGTGAGCCGAGATTGTGCCACCCTAGTCTAGCCTGGGCAACAGAGAGAGACTCTGTTTCTCAAAAAAAAAAAAAAAAAAAAAAAGGCCTGTCATGAAATTCAGCTTCCAGTGATATGCCGAAGCTCCCTCTATCCTGGTAGCTCTTTCTGGTAGTTCAGTAAGGGTTAGCCAAACTATTTCTACCTTATGAGAAACATGAAAAAAATCTGGCTTTGAGGAGCTGTAACTTGCCAGGGTCACATGATATACAGATGTTATGCATCCTGACTTTTTGGCTAGTGTTACTCATTTTGCCCCAATTAAGTCAAAAGTTTTTTTTTTTTTTTTTTTTTAGATTTTTGCTGACACTGAAGTCAACTAAGAACAAACATTGCTTTAAAGTACTTCCTCAGCCCCTCCCTGCCTGTTCACCCCTCCCACTGGAAAAAATAATAATAAAGTACATTCCCTTGCCGGGTGTAGTATCTCACAGCTATAATCATAGCACTTTGGGAGGCCAGACAGGAGGATCGCTTGTGCCCAGGAGTTTGAGACTGGCCTTGGCCACATAGGGAGACCCTATGTGTTCACCAAAAAAAAAAAAAAAAAATTTAGCTGGTTGTGGTGGCATCCACTTGTGGCCCCAACTACTTGGGGGGCTGAGGTGGGAAGATCACTTGAGCCCAGGAGGGCGAAGTTACAGTGAGCTGTGGTTGTGCCACTGCACTCCAGCCTGGGTGACAGAATGAGACTCTGTCTCAAAACCAACCAACCAACCAATCAACCAAGCAGAAACATTTCCGTAACCATCTCTTTTCCTTTTTATCCCCAACTCTTTCTTTGAATTATGTGACCTCACGGACAAATAACACAAGTGTTTCCTGCTCAGTGTCAGTAATCTGTTCTTGGAAATTATAAATTCTGTAGGAAAACAATAGTATATTTTACATACTTAAAAAGGGAAGATTAGACAGTGTCTCACTTCTATTCCAACCAGTATCTTAAAATGTAAGTAAAATACAGTACAATGCTCACTTTGTAAGAGATCCTTTTTGTGTATTTTTTTAAAAGTCAACAGACATTTTTATGATGTAAAGAACCTTAAAACACAATTTACTAATATGCAAAGAGTTGCTTTTTATGATTTAGCACCAGCAGTCTCACTGATTTCCATCAAGTTGGCATTTATTGTGATTTGCAAAACTTCTACATGAGGTTGTGATGTTCTAGTGATTGTATTTGACAAGTAATTTCACATTATCTCCTTCACACGATTTTCTTAAAAACATTGAGTTCTGGTGGCTTAGGTGTATCAGTTACTGTTTTCTGTGTAAAGAACCAACGAAACTCAATGGCTTAAAAAGAAGTGACCACTTTATTTGATAGAAGTTCTGTTGATTCACATTTTGGCGTGTGTTCTCCTGGGCATTTCCTTTGCTAATATTGTCTGGATCACAAATGAGGCTTTAGTCATCTGGTGCCTCCACTCATATGTCTGGTGGTTCATGCTGACACTTGTCCAAGAAGGCAAGCACCAGTGGGCAAGTACTTTTCCAACATATATTTTCATCATATTTTCTATGTCCCATTGGCCAAAGCAAGTCAAATGCCAGAGCCCCATTCATTATGAGAACACACTCTATGAGGTCTTAGATACAGGGAGACTTGTCACTAGGAAACATTACTAAAACAGTATATCCCAAGAAATATACAATATGTACATCTTTCCCCCTATATAATTGTGGGCAAAAAATGTTGGGTTGCAAGATGCATTCTTTCAATGATGCTTAGGTATATAAAAAATGCATCCTTTCAATGATGCGTAGGTATATAAAAGATGCATCCTTTCAGTGATGAGTAGGTATATAAAATGCATCCTTTCAGTGATGCTTAGGTATATAAAACATACATCCTTTCAATGATGCGTAGATATATAAAAGATGCATCCTTTCAATGATGCCTAGGTATATAAAAGATGCATCCTTTCAATGATGCATAGATATATAAAACATGAATCCTTTCAATGATGCGAAGGTATAAAAGCAAGATGTATTCTAGTGGAAACACCTATATGGAATCGTGTAGAATCTCCATATTAGTAGTGAAATAGATAATGCAGCTGAATTATATTTCTACAATATTAATTTCATTGAAGACTAAATGTATATTTCTTTAGTTTAAATTATTACATTGTTTCTTTGGATAAATTAATTGTCTCTTAATCAGTAGGTAATACATGTTTTCATTAATCCCAAAATAAATTGTATGTATCTCTACTAATTAACGTTCTTGTGGGTACATCTTCAGTGGGATATTTGTTGTCCTTTACTGAGGCATGAATGACTATTCTGTCACAGGGAGGTTTTGTTGTTGTTTTAGTCTTTTCCAGCTATTGTGTAGAGCGTTTTGGGCAAGAGAATCTAGGACCAAGACACATCGGTTCTCTGCTTAACCCACTCCATTCGACTGTTCTCCCAGCTATGCTTCCAGAGTGCTCTGTGCATTTCCACAATCAACAAACGATGAATAAATCTCTGGTGAGTCATTTGTTTATATATTCCTCACTTTGTTTTACATTGTATTTTTTGCCTTTATGGAGTCCACCCACGGATTAAAATGAAAAAATAGAAATAAGTAAAATTCAGGTTAAAGGAAATGCACATAAATAAAATAATGCTGGCATGTAGACATATGCAGGTTATAAGCCATGGAACTTGAGTACAAATGTGTCTCTGGTCTTTCTGATGCTGCAACAAAAAGGCAGTTACATTTGTTGCATGATTGGAATGGAACCTGTAAGGAGTGCATGCTGCATTCTTGTGGGACAGGAAGACTTGCTGTCACCAAAGTCTGGAACACTGACTGCATTGGTCACAGAGATGATGTAGTGAAAAGTTTTTTTACTACCAACCTGGAAATAAACACTTTTAGCATTTTGCAGTAGAAACAGTCACTTAGTGCTAAAGCATAACTCCCGTAATGAGGTTTTTCTGGAGTTGCTAAAACAGTGCGGTCCCAGACGGCTTTTGGAAGGCCCTACTTGATTCATGGCTAAAACTTAGAACATCTGGAGGATTGAGTTGACCACAGGTCCTTAACTAACCCCCCATACGTTTCTGTCAATTCATCTGTACATGAAGAATTTGTAGCAGATTGTTCACAATTGTATTTTCTGACAAATATTTCCACTGCTCACTTGCATTTTCATTCAGTGTAGTCTTAATTGGTTTATTCTAATGCTCACCATTAACCTAAATTATATGCAACCCCAATGGCTGTTCTGTAGTCTGCCTTACTTGAATCTTGTGCCGTACAGTAATCCCCCTTATCCACAGTTTTGCTTTCTGTGGTTTCAGTTCCCCGTAGTCAACTGCAGACAGAAAAGACAATAAGATATTTTGAATATCTTAAATATTTTGATATTTTGAATATGTTGAATACAGTAGAATAAGATATTTTGAGAGACCACATTCCTATAACTTTTAGTATAGTATGTTGTAATAATTGTTCCATTTTATTGTTGTTAATATCATGCTGTGCCTGATTTATAAATTAAACTGTCAAGGGTATGTATATATAAGAAAAAACATAGTGTATATAAGGTTTGGTACTATAAACAGTTTCAGGGATCTGCTAGGGGACCTGGAATGTATCCCCCATGGATAAGGGGGGATTCCTGCATTTCAAATTATTGTTCATTATCTTCTCCTGGAAATTCTTCTGTGTTAGTTTCTATCATGATCTCACTGATGCTGCTTGTCTTTTTTTTCTGAATTCTTCTCCTTCTCCTTTACATAGCTTATCCAATTGTTTCATCCAATTCCCCATCCATCCCACTGTGCAGTTCTTTTTTTGTTGTTGGTTGTTCGTTTTTTACCAGTTCTGCTCTCTGTGGTGTAGCAGTTGTGTTTCTCTCCAGCATGGACTTCTCCAGACTTTAGACCAGGGATCCCCAACCCCCAGGCCATGGACCGGTCCTGTCTGTGGCCTGTGAGGAACTGGGCTGCACGGCAGGAGATGAGTGGCAGGCAAGCAAGCATTACTGCCTGCACTCTGCCTCCTCTCAGATGAATGACAGCATTAAATTCTCATAGGAGCAGGAACCCTATTGTGAACTATGCATGTGAGGGATCTAAGTTGCCTGCTCCTTATGAGAATCTAATGCCTGATTAATAGCTTCATCCCAAAACCATCCCCCTCACACCCTGGTATATGGAAAAATTGTCTTTCACAAAACCTGGTGCCAAAAAGGTTGGGGATCACTGCTCTAGACCACAGGTTCAACTCTCCATTGAATGATTCTTTGTAGCTATCCGGAAGGCACCTCAAGCTTAACAAATCCAAAATAAAATTACATCCTTCTCTCTTCCTTTACACACGGTATTAGATTAGAGACTAATTAGCTTCTACCTCTCAATAAGAGGAATAGTGAGAATCTGTAGCAGTCTTTAATAAAACAGTTTTCCCTCGGGCTACAAATTATTTACATTCCTTCCACATGCAAAATATACCTACCTGTAGAGATAAGTATTCACCCATGGAACCGTCACCACAAACAGTGCGATAAACAACCTTTGCCTCCACGAGTTTCTCCCCCTGCTCCCTGCCCGTTTTGGGATACAACCATTTGACATATGATATATTCTCTGTATAAGTCTGTTCTCCCATTGCTATAAAAAACTACCTGGGACTGGGTAATTTATAAAGAAAAGAGGTTTAATTGACTCACAGTTCCACAGGCTGTACAGGAAGCATGGCTGGGGAGGCCTCAGGAAACTTACAGTTATGGTGTAAGATGAAGGGGAAGCAGGCACGTCCTATGTGTCTGGAGCAGGAGGAAGTGGGTGGTGAAGGGGAAGGTGGTGTACATTTTTAACAACCAGACCTCATGAAAATTTACTAACACGAGAACAGCAAGGGGCAAGTCTGCCCCCTGATCCAGTCACCTCCCACCAGGCCCCTCCTCCAGCCAGCCTTGAGGCTTACAATTTGACATGAGATTTGGGCAAGTAAACAAATCGAAACAATACCATCCTCTTAACACATTTTTAAGTATGCAATTCCGTATTAACTATATGCTTTGATCTGTAGATTCGATATTTTGAACTTACTCATTGCATAACTAAAACTTATACCCTGTGACCAATACTTCCCCAGTTACCCTTCCCCATCAGCCCTTGGTAACCATGATTCAGCTCTAGGCTTTTGTAAGTTTAACTGTTTTACATTTTTATATACGTGGAGTTCCACAGGCTGTACAGGAAGCATGGCTTCATTTGTGCTGGAACAACAACATGCTTCAGACTTGGAAATTAATAAAGAACAGAAATTTATTCTTAACAGTTCTGAAGGCTGGGAAGTCCAAGATCAAGGCACCATCATCTGGTGCCTGGTGAGAGACTTCTTCCTGCATCCTTACATGGTGGAAGGCAAAAGAGTGGCAGAGAATGAGTGCACTCCATGTCCATTCGAGAGGGAAGAGCCCTCACCTCATCACTCCCCTGAGGCCTCACCTTCTAATATTATCACCTTGGTGATTAGATTTCAACATAGGAATTTGAGGGGAATACATACATGTAGACTATTGCAGATGGGATTATGTAATACTTTGTTCCTGTTTGGCTTATGTCTTAGCACAATATCTTTCTGGTATGTGCATGTTTTTGCAGATGGCAAGGTTTTCTTCCTTTTTAAGGCTGAGTAATATTTCATTGCATGTATAGACCACATTTTCTTTATGCATTCATTATTATTGAGAGTTCTTATTACAAATGGGGAAGTGGTTTTTAATATTCATTTAATTTTTATTATTAAAAACGTTTTTAGATGGTTAGATTCTTTTTAAAAATAAATATACTTTATTAAGGCAGTTTTAATTTCACAGCAGAATTAAGAAGTACATAGATTTCCCATATACCCTGATCCACATATATATGTAGCCTTCACCCTTTTCAACTCCTCCCCTCACCATAGTAGTACCTTTGTTAAAATGAGGAACCAACATTGAGACATCATAGTTGTCCAAAGGCCATAGTTTACATTAGGGTTTACTCTTGTGGTTTTACATGCTATGGGTTTGAGTAAATGTATAATGACATGTATCCAGCCTTATAGTACCTCACAGAACACTTTGTTCTAAAAGTCATCCCTGCTCTTCCTGTTTATTACATATCATCCCCTTAACCCTGCAAACCATCTCCATCATTTTGCAGAATGTTACATAGTTGCAGTTGTATAGTAAGCAGCCTTTTCAGACTGCCTTCTTTTACTTAGTAATATGCATTTAAGTTTCCTCATCTTTTGAGGACAAGATAGCCCATTTCTTTTTAGTGCTGAATTATGTTCCATTGTGTGTACCATAGTTTATCCATTCACTTACTGAAGGGCATTTTGGTTGCTTCCAAATTCTAGTTATTTTGAATAAAGCTGCTATAAATCCCTGTTTACAGGTTTTTATGCTAGCATTTATTTTCACCTCCTTTGGGTAAATACCAAGGAGTGCAGTTGCTGGATCATATGGTAAGAATATGTTTACTTTTGTAAGAACAACCAAATTGTCCTCCAACTGAGTGACTGTACCATTTTGCATTTCCACAATCTGAATGAGAGTTCTGGTTGCTGTGCATTCTCACTGTCAATTGTTGTCAGTGCTCCCAATTTTGGCCATTCTACTAGGTATGTAGCGGTATCTCATTATTTTAATATGTTATCTTAATGTTACACAAGATAATGCATTATTTTATATATTTATTTCCTATATGTTTCTCATCATTGGTGAGGTATCTGTTAAGGTCTTTGGTCTATTTTATTAGGTGGTTTTCTTACTGTAGAGTTTTAAGAGTTTTTGGAATGTTTTGCATAAAGTCTCTATATCAGATGTGAGTTTTAAGAGTTTTTGGAATGTTTTGCATAACAGTCTCTTTATCAGATGTGAGTTTTAAGAGTTTTTGGAATGTTTTGCATAACAGTCTCTTTATCAGATGTGAGTTTTAAGAGTTTTTGGAATGTTTTGTGTAACAGTTTCTTTATCAGATGTGAGTTTTAAGAGTTTTTGGAGTGTTTTGTGAAAGTCTCTTTATCATATGTGAGTTTTAAGACTCTTTGGAGTGTTTTGCATAACAGTCTCTTTATCAGATGTGAATTTTAAGAGTCTTTGGAGTGTTTTGCATAACAGTCTCTTTATCAGATATTTTGTAGAACAGTCTCTTTATCAGATGTTTTGTGTAATGGTCTCTTTATCAGATGTTTTGTTTAAAAGTCTCTTTCTCAGATGTTTTGTAGAACAGTCTATTTCTCAGATGTTTTGTGTAACAGTCTCTTTATCAGATGTTTTGTGTAATGGCCTCTTTCTCAGATGTTTTGTTTAAAAGTCTCTTTCTCAGATGTTTTGTAGAACAGTCTATTTCTCAGATGTTTTGTGTAACAGTCTCTTTATCAGATGTTTTGTGTAATGGTCTCTTTCTCAGATGTTTTGTGTAATGGTCTCTTTCTCAGATGTTTTGTGTAACAGTCTCTTTCTCAGATGTTTTGTAGAACAGTCTCTTTCTCAGAAGTTTTGTGTAACAGTCTCTTTATCAGATGTTTTGTGTAACGGTCTCTTTATCAGATGTTTTGTGTAACAGTCTCTTTATCAGATGTTTTGTATAACAGTCTCTTTCTCAGATGTTTTGTGTAAGTCTCTTTATCAGATGTTTGGTATTAACAGTCTCTCAGATGTTTTGTGTAACAGTCTCTCAGATGTTTTGTGTAACAGTCTCTTTCTCAGATGTTTTGTAGAACAGTCTCTTTCTCAGATGATTTGTGTAACAGTCTCTATCAGATGTTTTGTATAACAGTCTCTTTCTCAGATGTTTTGAGTAACAGTCTCTTTATCAGACGTTTTGTAGAACAGTCTCTTTCTCAGATGTTTTGTGTAACAGTCTATCCGATGTTTTGTAGAACATTCTCTTTCTCAGATGTGTCTTTTGCAGATATTTCCTCCAAATCTGTGGCTTTTCTTCTCATTTTTGTGACATTGGCTTTTGCAGAACAGAAGTTTTCAATTTTAATGAAGTCTTGTTTATGAATCATTTTAAAATGGATATTGACATTGTTATTATATCTAAAAAGTCATTTCCTCTCCCAGGATTGTCTAGGTTTTTTCCTTTGTTATTTTCTAGTTTTATACTTTTGTATTTTACATTGAAGTCTATGATCCATTTTGAGTTAATTTTTGTGATGGCATAAGAGCTATGTCTAGATTCTGGTTTCTTGTTTTTTTAAATGTGGATTTCTAGCTGTCCCCATGCCATTTGTTGAAAACAGCAACTTTGCTTTATTGTATCAGTTTGGTGTATTTAGGTGGGTGTATTTCTGGGCTCTTTATCCTGTTCCATTGTTATGTTTGCCTACTTTTGGGTAATACCACAGCATTTTGATTAATGAATATGGCTTAAAGTTAGGTAGTGTTAGTTTTCCAACTTTGTGCTTCAGTAATTGACTATTCTTGGTCTTCTGCTTCTCCATGTGAACTTTAGAATCAGGTTTACTTTTATTTTATTTATTAAGGTTTTATAGTATTCCTCATATAGATCCTGTTACATTTGTTAAATTTATACATAGGTATTTCATCTTTTGGGTGCTAAATATAAGTAGTACTGTGTTTTCATAGCAAATTGCACTTGGTTGTTGCTGGTGCATTAGAAAGTGATTGACTTTCTCTTTTAACCTTGTATTCTGTAATCTCGCTTTTCAGTTCCAGGAGGGTTTTTTTTTTTTTTCGGTTTGGTCTTTTTTCTTTTTTCTTTTTTTTTTTTTTAATTTTTTAGATTTTCTGTATAGACAATCCTGTCATCTGTGAACAAAGTTTTATTTATTCCTTCCCAAGCTGTATGCCTTTAATTGTGTTTTCTTGCCTAATTGCTTTAGCTAGTATTTTCAGTACGATATTGAAAGGGGTGATGAGAGAGTACATCCTTTTCTTCCTCCTGATATTGTGGAAAAGCTTTGAGTTTCTCATTATTAAGTATGATGTTCCCTGTAGTTTTCTGCAGATATTCTTTATTAATTTCAGGAAGTTCCCCTCTTAGCTTGATCATGTGATTTTTCCTTTTCAGTCTCTTGGTGTAATGAATTACATTAATTGATTTGCAAATGTTGAACCAGCCTGGCATCTCCAGAATAAATCCCACTTGGCGATGGTGTATGATTCTTTCTATATATTGTTGGATTTGATGTGCTAGTGTTTTTGAGGATTTTTGTATATATTTTCATGGGAGATCATGGTCTGTGATTTTCTATTTTGAAATGTCGTTGGAATAATGCTGGCCTCACATAATGAACTAGGAAGTATTTCAACAGCCTCTATCCTCTGAAATAGATTATGGGAAATGGGTATAATTTCTTCCTGAAATATTTGGTCAATTTACCAGTGAATATATCTGGGTCAGGTACTTTCTGTTTTGAAGGTTATTAAAATAATAGGTTATTCGGATTGTGTGTTTCTTCTTGTGTGAGTTTCAGTAAATTGTGTCTGTCAAGGAAGCAATCCATTTGAACTAGATGATCAGATGTGTGCACAGAATTGTTCATAGTATTTCCTTATTATCTGTTTAATGTCCACAGGATGTGTGGTGGTAACCCCTCTTTCATTTCTGATATTATTAGTTTCTGTCTTTTTTTCTTAGCCTGGCTATAGGGTTTTTAATTTTATTGACCTTTTAAAAGAACCAGCTTTGTCATTAATAATATTCTCTTGATTTTTCTGTTTTCAATTTCATTGATTTCTGCAATAATTTATTTTCTTCTTACTTTGAGTTTAATCTGCTCATTTTTTCCTTTATTTTATATCATTATTATTTTCTAACATATGCATTTGATGCTATAAATTTTCTTCTAAGCCATGCTTTTGCTGTATTCTACAAATTCTGATAAGTTGTGTTTTTATTTTCATTTTTAGTGAAAATACTTATTAGGCCAGGCGTGGCTCACACTTGTAATCTCAGCCAGGGAGGCTGAGATTTGGGAGGCCAAGGCAGGAGGATTACTTGAGGTCAGGAGTTTGAGACCAGCTTGAGCAGCTATAGCAAGACCCTGTCTCTACAAGAAAATTTTAAAAAGTTAGCAGGGAGACATGTCCCTGTATTTTCAGCCACTTGTGAGGCTGAGGTGAGAGGATTGCTTAAGCCCAGGAGTTCAAGCCTGCAGTGAGCTTTGATCATGCCACTGCACTCCAGCCGTGGTGACAGTGAGACCCTGTCTCTAAAAATATATATAAATAATAAAATAAAATATTAATTTCTCTTGAGATTTCTTCTTTGATCCATTCATTATTTAGAAGAGGTTCTTTTATTTTACTGTATTTAGAGATTTTCCACTTCTCTGTCTATTGCTAATTTTAAGTTTGATTTCATTGTGGTCTAAGAGTGCAAATGGCAAGATTTGTTATTTTAAATTGGTTAAAGGGTATTTTATGGTCCACAATGTGATATATCTTGGTGATTATTGAGCCTGAAAAGAATGTATATTTTACTGTGGTTGGATGAAGTCTATAAATAGAATTGTATTTGTAAGAATTAAAGAAAGAGGAGAGAAACATGAAAGGTGTCTTGCCAGTTAAGACAGATTTATTTTAGAGAAAACAAACCTGAGAGACGCCTTCTGGACAAGTGAGGTCAGAGGCACACTCTCTTACAGACTAAGAGTTTTTAAGGATTCAGGGTGGGAGAGTTGATTAAGCCTTGGACTGCTTCTGTGTCTGTGTTGCACTTATCTGGGAGGGAGAGTTGTGTGTCTGTCCCCATACATCTTTCTGCAGCTGCAGGCATGTCCCCTGAGTCTGCTTTTAGCTTTTCTATCTTAGTGCACCTGCAGGGAAAGGAATGTGCTTACTAAGGCCCACATTTTACTGGGCCTATTGTATGAGGGTGAAGTTTGGCAGTTAAACTTTACCCAAGAGACTTTCCCCCCACCTCTGTCTGGGCCCGAGCTGTCTTATCGGTGTTTTACTGTCTGCTCTTTCTGGCTGCTTGTAGTTAGAAGAGAAGTGATTTCCTTGAAATTCATGAGGCTAAGAAGGGAGCTGGAACTTAAAGTGGTAGTGATTGTCTGAGGTGATGGGTGCTCCTGCTCTGTCAGTATCCAGTTGATGTATATTAATATTGAATTCAACTATATTGTTACTAATTTCTGCCTGCTAGATCTGTTTCTGATGGAGGGTGCTGATGTCTCAAATTGTGACAGTGGATCCATCTATTTCTCCTTCTAGTTCTGTTTTTGCCTCATGTCGTTTGACAATCTGTTGTCAGGTGCATGGACATTAAGGATCGTCATCTTTTTGGAGGGTTAACTGCTATGTCATGATGAAGTACCATTCTTTATCCATGATAACTTTCTTTCTTTGAAGTCTACTTTGTGTGAAATGTAGTTACTCTTTTTTATTTTGAGACTGAATTTCACTCTTGTTGCCCATGCTGGAGTGCAATGGTGCAATCTCAGCTCACTGCAACCTCTGCCTCCTGGGTTCAAGCGATTCTCCTGCCTCACCCTCCCAAGTAGTTGGGATTACAGGTGCCTGTCACCATGTCCAGATAATTTTTGTACTTTTTTTTTTTTAATACAGATGGGGTTTCACCATGTTGGCCAGGCAGGTTTCGAACTCCTGACCTCAAGTGATCCACCCACCTCAGCCTCCCAAAGTTCTGGGATTACAGGCATGAGCCACCACACCTGGCCACTCCTGCTTTCTTTTGATTATTGTTAGCATTGTATATTTTTCTCTATTTACTTTTAATTAATGTGTGGTTTTATATTTAAAATTGGCTTCTTGTAGACAACATATAGTTGGGTCTTGTATTTTGATCCACTCTGACAATCTGTTTTAATTGGTGCATTTAGACCATTGACATTCAAAGTGATTATTGATATAGTTGAATTAATATCTGCCATATTTGTTATTGTTATTATTCCCATATTGTTTTGTCTTCCACTCTTTCTGCCTTTTGTGATGTTAACTGAGCATTTTATGATTCCATTTTCTCTTCTTTCTTAGCATGTATTTTCTTTATAGCTGTATATTTTTAAACTCTTTATACTAGTTGCCCTAGGGTTTCAATATGCACTTACAAGTCCAGTTTCAAATAATACTATACCACTTCACAAATAGTGTGACTGTCTTCTAACATAATTTTTCTCTTCCATCTTCCTGTCCCTTGTGTCGCTGTCATCATTCATTTCAACTATATATAAGCACACATAATCATGCATGTGTATGTAATTGTATATATTTGTACACAATAATATGTAGATTGGTTAAGATACCCCCATTTATTGTTTCTTTACTGCTCTTCCTTTATGTAGATCCAGGTATATGACCTGTATCTTTTTCTTCTCTCTAAATCATTTTTAATAGTATGAAGATGATAATTTTAAAAATTGGTTTGATTGATACTTAGTGCATACAATATATTAGGCATGATTCTAAGCCATTGTACATACATATTTAATAGACATGATACATAAGAGTTTAAAATTAGGGACCCAGAGATTCATTAGTAGTGACAGATTGACATGTTTTAAATCCTATTTGGTAACTGTAAAACTATCATACAAATTTACTATTTAGGTTTACAATAAATGAACATACCATTGTTAGAAATTTTATTAGAAAGTTGGACTAACTGGGCTTGAAGATAAATGGGTAGCACAATTGAACAGTAAGCAGAGGATACACACTATTAGCAAATGACAGACAAAAATATTTTAGAAGAAAAAATACTAGGACTAAAAAATGCGACTGACTTTGTAACAGCAAAAATACAGCAGATCACATTTTGGGGCGCTGTGATATACTAACAGAGGCTATCATTTAATGTGTAATGACAGTCCATTGTGCTCCTCATTACACCAAATAACTTTTTGAACTAATAAACTAATTAAGTAACATTTCAGGATATTGTATCAATGTACCAAAAGTACCACTTGCATTTCTGTACCCTAACAATATATCTGACAAAAATCCAGAAATAAATCCATTTAACAAATGTCAAAGTATTTAGGAATAAATATAACCAAGAAAGTGAAGGATCTGTACATCAAAAACTGTAAAATATTAATGAAAGCAATTATAGGAGACACAAATAAAACAAAAATATGTTGTGTTCTTGAAAAAGGTTTCTTTAAACATCCATACTGCCCAAAGTGATATACAGTTTCAAATCAGTCTCTATCAAAATTTCAACAGCATATTTCACAAAAATAGAAAAAAATTCTCGTTTAGAATCATGAAAGAGTAAAGCAATTTTGAGTAAAAAGGCAAAGCTGGAGGCGTTATACTTCCTGATTTTAAACTACCTACCAAAGCTGTAGTCATCAAAACAGAATGATACTAGCATAAAAACAGACACATAGACCAATGGAACAGAATAGAGAGGTCAGAAATATATCAGTCAACCCGGCCTGAGTGAACTAATTTTCAACAAATACATACAAATACACACAAGAAAACAAACCCTTCAGTAAATCTGGTTATCTACCTGCAAAAAATTGGACCCATATTTTACACCATACACAAAAGTAAATTGAAAATGAATTATGGCAAGATATTAAAACAACCTAAATGTCCATAGAAATATCAGTGAATATAGAAAATGTTATATAGTTGCACACTGTAGGTCATGTCTTCAATCCCAACACTTTGGGAGGCTGAGGCAGAAAGACTGCCTTAGGCCAGGAGTTCAAGACCAGCCTGGGTAACACAGTGAGACCTCATGTCTACAAAACAACAACCAAAATATTAGCTGGGATAGTGGTACACTTCTGTAGTCCTAGCTTCCCAGGAGGCTGAAGAGGGAGGATTTACTTGAGCCCATGAGGTTACAGTGGTCTATGATTTTGCCACTATACTCCATCCTGAGTGACAGAGTGAGATCCAGCAGCAGGATGGTCTGGGTGGCCCTTTTCTCTGGGGTGAGTTTGGTGCTGGGAGTGTCTCTACTTAAACGAAAGGATTACCATGTGTGTACTTGAGAGCAGCATGAGACCTATAAGGCAGACATCACTAAGTTTTGGAAAACACAGTAGGAACAGCTAGGTTCCAAACTTTTCCGTGTGTGAGCTCATTTTTCTAGATAACTTTGGCCTGGTTGATTGTGTGGTCTCAGTGTTTGTCATCAAAACAGGTATCTCCCAATAGTCCAACCATGGCAATCACTTGAATTTGTATCTTCCAAATCTTGCAGTAAAATTAGAGGTCAGGTTTCCAAATAATGATTTTGGAGGACAAAAACTTGTAGACCATAGCCAAAGTGGGCTGTAGTCCCATCAATAGGGCTTATTCTTTTCATGAGCTCTTCTTCCTTTTGAACTGTGAACTTCACAAGTGTTGCTCTTTTTTTTTCCTTCTATTTTAGGTGGGACATGATGGCTAGAGTGGGTTGGAGTTGGGTGTTTCCCTTCACCTAGGTCTTTGAAGCTGTCAATAGCACACCAGGCTAGGCTCTGGTTAAGTAGTTTCTCTGAAGGCAGGCCTGGCTCTGGTGAAGTAGTCTCTACCCAGGGCAGGCCTTGGCTCTGATGAAGTAGTCTCTCCTGAGGGCAGGCCTGGGCTCTGGTGAAGTAGTCTCTCCTGAGGGCAGGCCTGGGCTCTGGTGAAGTAATCTCTCCCGAGGGCAGGCCTGAGCTCTGGTGAAGTAGTCTCTCCCCAGGGCAGGCCTGGGCTCTGGTAAAGTAGTCTCTCCCCAGGGCAGGCCTGGTAAGAAACAATGCAGTGCTCTTTCGTATTTCAGAATGATTTGCCTTTTCCGCTCCTGCCTGCACGTGGAAGCAGGAGGGCAGGTGGAAGCAGGAGGGGAGTTACCTCCAATATTTACTGTAGGAGCCTGTTTAAGCTCCTAGAGGTAAATTTCACAATACTGTGGAGTTACCCCTATGACTGGGTCCTCCCAGAGTTTTTAACTTTTGGAGTTGTTCACACTGAACCTCTCACAATTTGTCAGTTACAATTCAGAATTTCCTACTCCTGCACTGGTTCCCATGGTGGTTTTTGCTAGTGAATCTCTGTTCTTCTTTTTCCCTGTCTATATCTCGAATCCTGGGGCAGTGGATTGTCCTGTGTTCTCCCTCCCTTACAGATCCAAGAAGAGTTGCTAATTTTTCCGTTTCTTCTGCTTTTCGTTTGTTGTTAAGATGGAATGATGACTTTCAAGCTTCTTACATGCAGAAATGGAAACCTGGAATGTGGTTCTAAAAGTACCTTGTGTATGTCTATGTGCAAAATTGAATTTTTCTTTATAGAACTATGAATATGATTACATTAGTATACTTATTAACACTGAGCTTTATTTGTAGAATAGTCTTAGAAAGTTTCTCTTGGTCAGTGTTTCTGTAGATTCTGCATTTGTTACTTTTTTCTTTCAATCTCTTAAACTGTGATGACTACAAGTACCTTACAAATTCTGATACTTTCCACATATTTATCTTCTGCTTAGATATCTTTTCTGAACTTGAATTGTATACCCAGTTGCTAGTTGGACATCCCCACGTACGGTACCTCAGATGTTTCCAATATGATCTAAGTCTGTGTCACTTCTGGTAATCATATTTTTAATTTTCTAAATTTGCAGTACCAGTACCTCACTAGACATGATTCTGCATCATCTGGAAGTGAAACTCCCCACTTTACCCTCTGCACAGCAAATTAGAACCAAATTCTTTTTCTTTTCCCCTTTTCCTTTTTAAGGGTTACTTCCCTGTTCTGTATTCTTACTGCTCTGTGATAGGATGAATGTGATCATCTATCACTCTATTTTCTTCCCCTCTGAGTCTCCCCAAAGTCCTTACCCATTCTCCCTCTGGGTGACTGTTAAAATGCATATTTGGTTACGTAACATACTTGTTCTTACAGGTATGTATTACACACATTATACTCACAAATGAGTGTAAATTTTACACAGATTTACACATTATTTATACCAGGTGGTTAGGGAAATAGGAGTGTTCATCCTAGGGTGGACACAAGCAGTCATTGGGCATGAGGAAGGAAATGTTCAGATGCTTGTGTACATTATTTTAATTTATAAATAATTTAAAAATAAGGTTTGGAGTTAGGTCAGATATTTACATGCAGACTCACTCCATAATCAGTTCCTTCAGTGTTGTGTTCTCTCTCATCACAGCCCAGTGTCATTCACCTAGACAGGGTGCTGGGTGCAGTTCCGTTAATGTGGTATGTGTTCCTCCTGTTCTTACGGCTAGGCTCCGGTGTTGCCTCATAGTCATGAGAACACACGGTTCACATGGAAGTACTAAGCATCTTTGGTTTTTCAATGAAGTGCAACCTTCTAATACAATATAGAACTATATTTTCTCTTTTCTTACTACAGTCAACATTAAACTTATGTCTCTACTAGTTCATCTATCATATTGTTCCAGGTATGTATTTATAATTTTTTTCATCATACCAGATTACAGCAGAATTTTATTCCTACTTTTATCTTTCACAATAAGGATGATTCTACATCTACAAGGTAAACTCTGTAATCTATTTTATTAACAAAACATTATAGTGGCAGGATACTTCTACTGTGCTTGTTCTTTCTCCATATAGAGTACAGAGAAGCTACAGTTTATGTAAGATACACATAAGAGACATGCAGCTACAGAAGAATGAACTCTGACATTCCTATTCTTGTGACCCTGGGCTGATGACTTGAGGAGAAATGTGCTATTACAGGGGTTGGGGTCCTTTGAGGAGGTAGCCATGCACTTCACCTGGGAGGAGTGACAGGACCTGGATGATGCTCAGAGGACCCTGTACAGGGACATGATGCTGGAGACCTACAGCAGCCTGGTATCATTGAGTGAGTGAAGCTTCCCAGTAACCCCCAGAAGCAACACTTACTTCCACGTTGGTAAATATAGGAAGCATTTATAAGGTTTCTTTTTTTTTATTGAGATGGAGTCTCACTCCATCGCCCAGGCTGGAGTGCAGTGGCATGATCTCAGCTCACTGCAAGCTCCGCCTCCTGGGTTCATGCCGTTCTCCTGCCTCAGCCTCCAGAGTAGCTGGGACTACAGTTGTCCACCACCACACCCAGCTAATTTTTTGTATTTTTAGTAGAGACGGGGTTTGACTGTGTTAGCCAGGATGGTCTCGATCTCCTGATCTCATGATCCACCCACCTCGGCCTCCCAAAGTGCTGGGATTACAGGTGTGAACCACCATGCCCAGCCCCACATTTATAAGGTTTAATGCTATTCCATGTGAAGAATGTGTCAACCCTCTCTAACAAAAGATTCAGATAGGCTCCTTCATTATCCAGCTTCTGAAACCGAGCTGTTATCATTCTGAAAAGGACCTTACTTTGCAGTTTGGCTAAGTCCTACATTATTTCCCATTACCAGGCCATTGCGTTACCAAACCTGAGGTGATCTTCAAGTTGGAGCAAGGAGCAGAGCCATGGTTAGGAGAAGAATGGGTGAATCAGTGTCTCTCAGGTTGGTCACTGCATCCTGGGCAGGGAAGCCAGGAAGAGCAAAGCCCAGCAGATATCTGCATTGTTGACTTGTTTTCACCAGTTTTTCTCCCAGGTCCCATACCTGAAGACAGCTGGTCTTTGTGCATCAAACATGTGAATTATATCATCTCCAAGGAGGGCTTTCATGCATATATCCCTGAATTTTATTTTGCTGAATATTTAAAAATATTTCCTCAATCTAGTCCCTACCTTGCTCTTCTTAGACATTTTTCTTTGCTGTTCATTTTCTCAGTTGTCTTCTTTTCCTGCATTTTCATGGACTGCTTTTTTCCCCCAGACATTTATTCATACATCTATTTATTCTTTCAACACATCTTAATTGAGGAGCTTGTAAGCCGTGGTAACTTTATACTTGCATTTATAAGAGCAATGGTCAAAATAATGTCTTTTTCATAAAGTGTACATTGTGATAAGAGAAAAACAAAATAATATATGTTAAGTAGTTGTAAAAGAACCATGTGGAATATTTAACCAGAGTGAGAAAAAAAGATATAATTTAGGAAAGATGTTAAGACAATGCAGTGTCAGAGGCATTGTTAACTTTGGCATAGCTCCAGTTCAATTTCACTCTTTTCCAATTATGGCACATAGTAGGTGAATATAAATATATATGTAAGAGTGGACATCACAATTGGAGATACCAACTTAAAAATTGGTAAGTCACAGCTGGTGTTTAGAATCATAATTATAGAGGAGGTCACCTAGGGAGTTGAACAAAAAATAAGAGCAATCTAAGAGTGAGGCTTTTTTTATAATGACACCAGAAATCCTTACAGTGAGGAAGACCCAGCATAAGAGCATGGAACAGGATAGGCCTGGACTTTGGAAGAGAACCAGGAGGTTCTGGATTCCAAAGCCTATTGAAGCAAAGGTTTGATGTTGAAGGGCTGAGATTTCTGTTTGGCAGTAGACAGTGAGAAGTGTACAAGAGACCCCATTTTTCTCTGAAACTAGGAGACAGCTGAAACTTGAACACACAAAATAAAAGCCTTCAGAGGCATTGAATTATGAAGCAGGGATGGATGTGCCAGGAATTTGGGGGGAGAATATCAGGGCTGTTCATCTCGGAAGGAACCCATAAATGACTTTTCAAAGATGGTGAACACCACCCGAGTTCCAGAACTGAATCCTTAGGACCAGCAGGGAGGGGATGCCCACAGTGGTGGAGTGGCACTTCTTGTACCTATTACAGTTCTGAGAAGTGAAGCAAGTCAGTTTAAATTAGAAATTTGAAAGAAGCAGTCTTCATCTAGTTTGGAGGAGAGACTTTGTATTTGAAAAATGCCCAGATGCCTATAGACATTCCCAGGGAAGCATGAAAACTAAAGAAACACTGGTATAAAATCTGGTCCTGAAGACACGTGGCCATCATGGGCACTTGCAGGTAGCTGATCCAGGAATACCTTATCATCTTCAAGGCAGAATGAGAAAAATAGCAGCACAAGATACCTCCTGTTGTTACAAGAATGAAATGGAGAAAAACAATAGAGAAAACAGTTGGCAGGTGATAAGCACTTAGGTGAAAATTACAACTAGGTGTAGGTGAATATTTTTTACCAAATATATTTGATGAAACAAAAAACAGTGAAAGACATGATTTCACATTAGAAAATCTATTAATGTAATTTCTTATATTAAGTTAGTAGGAACAGCCATGTGCTTATAAAACCAGTACTGATTATTGATTTTTAAAGAACCTTATGCCACTAGGAGAGAAAGTAACTTCATTGAGTCTTTACATAAGCATTCCATAACAAATGCTTACGTGTGGTTCATGGATTTTTGTTTCACTTTGTTTCGTTTTTTCATTTCAGATGTCCAGACAGTTGACATAATTGAAAGAAGCCAGGAAGTTCATCAGAGACATATATGGCAGGTTGCAATCATCAACAGCAAAACATCAACTGAGGAAACAGTTGAATTAGGAAAAATACTTAATTTGAGCTTAAACTGTATTCTAAATATGATGGTAAATAATGCAAGTGATTCAGGAATGAGGGCTGAGGAGTTAAATGTAAGTCAGAACATATTTATCTCTATTGAGCCTCATGAAATACAGGCAGGAGGAAAACTTGATGATTGAAGTATAACTGGGAAATCTCTCATGTGTCATGAGTATCTTAGTCACCATAACAAGATTCATATGGCACAGCAGCTTTTTGAATATAGTGGACAAGGAAAAGCTTTCAGCACTGAGGCAGAGAAGGTTCATGGTAGAGAGACTGCATGTACTTATAATGAATATGGGAAATCCTGTGATAAGTCAGCACTCTCTTCCCAGAAGATAAATGTTGAATGTAATGTATGTGGGAAAATGTTCAGTAAAAAGTCTAAACTTACCAAACATCAGAAAATACACACAGGAGACAAACCCTATAAATGTATACAATGTGAGAAATCCTTCATTAGGAAATCATACCTTGCAAATCATCAGAGAACACATACACAGGAGAAACCCTTTGCATGTACTAAATGTGAGAAATCCTTCTGTCAGAAGTCAAATCTAATTGTTCATCAGAGAATCCACACAGGGGAAAAGCCCTATGAGTGTCATGAATGTGGGGAAACCTTCTGCCAAATGTTAGCCATTATTTATCATCACCGAATACACACAGGAGAAAAACCCTATAAATGTATGGAATTTGGGAAAACCTTCTACCAGAGGTCAGCCCTCAATGTACATCAGAGAATTCACACAGGAGAGAAACCATGTAAGTGTAATGAATGTAGGGAAACTTTTTTCAGAAGTCAGTCCTCACTGTACATCAGAGAATTCACACAGGTGAGAAACCATATGAATGTAAAGAATGTAGGAAAACTTTCTACCATAAGTCAGCCCTCACGGTACATCAGAGAACTCACACAGATGAGAACCCATATGAATGTAAAGAATGCAGGAAAACTTCTGCTCAGAAGTCAAAACTTTCTGTATATCAGAGAACTCACACAGGGGAAAAACCCTATGAATGTAATGAATGTGGAAAAACATTTTGCCTGAATTCAATTCTCATTATACATCAAAGAACTCACTCAGGTGAGAAACCATATGAATGTAATAAATGTGGAAAAACCTTTAGCCAGAAGTCAAATCTCAGGATGCATCAGGGTACTCACACAGGGGAAAAACCCTATGAGTGTAATGAATGTGGGAAAACCTTCTACCAGAAGGCAGTACTCACTAAACATCAGAGGACTCACACAGGGGAAAAACCCTATGAGTGTAATGAATGTGGGAGAACTTTTAGCCAGAAGTCAAACCTGAGGATGTATCAGAGTACTCACACAGGGGAGAAACCCTACAAATGTAGTGAATGTGGAAAATCCTTCTACCAGAAGACAGTGCTCACTACGCATCAGAGAACTCACACAGGAGAAAAACCCTATGTTTGTAACGAATGTGGAAAAACCTTTCATCAGAGGGCAAACTACAGCAGGCATCAGAAAACTCACATGGGACAGAAGCCTTGTAAATGTAATGGATGTAGGGAAACCTTCTTCCTGTACCTGAAAGAATTCACACAGGGAAGAAATCCCATGAATGTAATGAATGTGGGAAAACATTCTACCAGAAGTAATCCCTCATGATACATGAAAGAATACACACAGGGGAGAAACCATATCAGTGTAAAGAATGTGGGAAAAGCTTTTGCCAGAAGTCAACCCTCAGTAGACGTGAGAGAACTCACACAGGTGAGAAACCATATGAATGCAAAGAGTGTAGGCAAGCTTTCTACCAGAAGTCAGCGCTCACTGTACATTACAGAACTCACTCAGGTGAAGAGGCCTGTTAACATACTGAAGGTGTGAAAAGCCTTATTAGCAAATGAAATCCTACAGCCTATCAGTGGATGCATACAGGAAATAAACCCTGTGCATGTAACCAGTGTGAGAAATCCTTCAGTTACAAGTCAAGCCTTACTGTCCATCAGAGAAATCACACAAGGAAAGCCCTATGACTGTATGAGTGTTGGAAACAGCTTTTAGTAGAAGTCAGACTTCAGGAGGCATCAAGAAATTCATACAAGGGAGAAAGCTTAAGAGTATAATGAATGTGGGCTGGGTGCAGTGGCTCACGCCTGTAATCCCAGCTCTTTGGGAGGCCAAGGCGGTTGGATCATGAGGTCAGGAGATCGAGACCATCCTGGCTAAGATGGTGAAACCGTGTCTCTAATAAAAATACAAAAAAATTAGCTGGGCATGGTGGTGGGTGCCTTTAGCCCCTGCTACTCAGGAGGCTGAGGCAGGAGAATGGCATGAACCTGGGAGGCGGAGATTGCAGTGAGCCAAGATCATGCCACTGCGCTCCAGTGACAAAGTGAGTCTCCAATCTCAAAAAAAAAAAAGAGTGTAATGAGTGTGCAAAATCCTTTTGTCTGAGGTAACACCTCAGCAGGTATTAGGGAATTCACACAAGAGAGAAATCCTGTGTGTCAGAGACTGGCTGTGTGTTCTACAAAATTCACCCTTTTATCTGTTGGACACACAGATTGCATTTCTCAGCCCCCTGTTATTGTGGGTGCATTATATAACAGCTCTGTAGTAGAATATGTATGCAAGTAGCCAGGCACAGTAGCTCACGACTGTAATCCCAGCACTTTGGGAGGCTGAGGTGGGCAGATCACGAGGTCAGGAGTTTGAGACCAGCCTGACCAACATCGTGAAACCCTGTTTCTACTAAAAGATATAAAAATAAATAGCCAGTCATGGTGGTGTGCACCTGTAATCCCAGCTACTCTGGAGGCTGACGCGGAAGAATGGTGTGAACCCAGGAGGCAGAGGTTGCAGTGAGCTGAAATCGTCCCATTGCACTCCAGCCTGGGTGACAGAGCAACACTCCATCTCAAAAAAAAAAAAAAAAAAAAAAAAAAGTATGTGAGTGATGATCCTTACGGGCCTGGCTCTCACACAGAGTGACATAAAGCCTTCCACATTTTCTCAGATCCTGTGGTACCGAAGTACTGATGACCCCTATGATGGCCTTGGGAGACATAGGTGGGAAAAGGTGACTGCTTTAAGACTGAAGGAATTACATACACCTACTATGTCCCAACAAAAATTAAAAATAAAAACATTGAACTGATTGTCTATCCTTGGCTTACTCCTTTAGGACGTGTTAATCCATGGCAAGTGGCGCACACAAGTGTGGCAGCGTTTTTTCCGAGTACAGTAGTTTAATGGGGAAGAACAGTATTGAAGAACATGTCAAAAACAGAAACAGACACCTGCTGAGGCAAGGTAACATATACAGGATCTTGACGAATAGGATTTTGCAGTGGTGGAGTGACACAGCTCAATTCCAAATGCAGCATGGTGAAATGGGAATGTTTAACAAGGGAGGGGGTTTAGGGTCACTCAGGGTTACGGCTTAGAATCCAAAGATAGGTTTATGATTGTTATGGTGAGAATTAGGGTTACTATCAGTGTGAGGGTTAGGATTAGGGTATGATGTTGGGGTTGGGGACAGCATTAGCATAAGGGTTTAGGGGTTGTGATTAGGATTAGAATTAGGGTTAGGGGTTATGGATTAGGATATGTCAGCTTTGGGATTTGGGTTGTGGTTACATTTTAAGGTTAGGGGGTTAGGATTTGAGGGGTAGGGTTAATGTTTGGGGTTAGCATTAGTGGTTATGGTGAGGGGTTGCAGTCAGATTAAGGTCAGGGTTTAGGGTTTGGGCTAGGGTTATGGGCTACCATTAGTGGGTTTGTGTTATGGTAAGGGTTAGGGGTTAGGGTTAAGGTTTAGAATTAGGATGAGGGTTAGTGGGTTAGGGATGTGGGTTCAGGTTCAGGTTATGGATAGGGGTTAGGGTTAAGGTTTAGGGTTGGGGGTTGGAGTTAGGGTTAGGGTTATGGTTTAGGGGTTAGAGTTAGGGTTAATGCTAGGGTTAGGGTTGGGGTTAGGTGTTAGGTTCAGGGCTGGTTCTGGGGTCAGGGTCATGGTTAGGGGTAAGGGTTAGGTATAGAGTTGGGTTAGGGTTAAGGGTAGGGTTAGGGTTAAGGGTTAAGTTTAGGGGTTAGGGTAGGGTTAGGGGTTGGGTTTGGCATTGGGGTTGGGGTTAGGGTTAGGGTAGGGTTAGGGTTTGGGGGTTAGAGGTTAGAGGGTTAGGATTAGGGGTTAGTGGTTTGGGTTAGGGGTTGGCGGTAGGGTTAGGGGTTGGTGTTAGAGTTTGGGGCTGGGGTTAGGGTTGGGGGTTATGGGGATAGGGTTGTGGTTAGGGGTTAGGGCTAGGGTTAGGGGTTGGGGTGAGGTTTAGGGTTGGGGTCAGGGTAGGGTTAGGGTTAAGGGTTAGGGTTAGTGGTTAACTTTAGGGGTTAGGTGTTAGGGCTAGGGCTATTGGTAAGGGTTAGGTTTAGAGTTAGGTCTTAGGATTAGGGGTTAGGGGTAAAGGTTAGGGTTGTTGCTGTGGTTAAGGTTAGGGTTACAGGTGTGGGATTACAGTCGTGAGCCATGATGCCTAGCCTCCCCATCTTGAAAAATTGGCATATATGGTCCAAATAAATTACCACATTACTTCAAATAAATAAAACTTATTATATAAGTCCTAATTAATTAGTGAAGGGGTGATTATCCTCATTGCTTCAACAGTTAGCAGTAGAATTTGGTCTGTTCTTAAACCTACAAATAATAAATGGTGTTTCATAGTGGGTTGCTGTATTGTGAGTGAAGTGCTCCCATCCATTAAGGCCCCCATACCCAGTGCCTGATATTACTGTGGTTAATTTTTTTTATTTCGGTAGGTTTTTGGGGAATACAATGGTTCTTTTTTTATTTCAACAGGTTTTTGGGGAACAGGTGCTGTTTGGTTACATGAATAAGTTCTTTAGTGGCGATTTCTGAGATTTTTGGTGCACCCATCACCCAAGCAGTGTACACTATACCCAACATGTAGTGTTTTATCCCTCACTGCACCCACCCCACCACTCCTAGCCTTTCCCCTAAGTCCCCGAAGACTATTGTATCATTCTTATGCCTTTGCATCCTCATACCTTAGCTCCCACTTATGAGTGAGAACATACAATGTTTGGTTTTCCATTCCTAAGTTACTTCACTTAGAATAATGGTGTCCAGTTTCATCCAGGTTGTTGTGAATGCATTCTTTCATTCCATCTTATGGCTGAGTAGTATTCCATGTTAAATATATATACCACATATTCTTTATCCATTTATTGATTGATGGGCATTTAGGCTCGTTTCAAATACTTGCAGTTGCATATTGTGCTGCTATAAACATGCATGCGCAAGTATCTTTTTCATATAATGACTTCTTTTCCTCTGGGTAGATACCCAGGAGTGGGATTCCTGGATCAAATGATAGATCTGCTTTTAGTTCTTTCCAAAATCTCTTCACTGTTTTCCATAGCTGTTGTACTAGTTTACATTCCCTCCAAAAAGTGTAAAAGTGTTCCCTTTTTACTACATCCATGCCAACAGCTATTATTTGTTGATTTTTTGATTATGACCATTCTTGTAGGAGTGAGGTGCTATTGTATTGTATTGTGGTTTTGATTTGCATTTCCCTGATAATTAGTTATGTTGAGCATTTTTACATGTGTTTGTTTGCTAGTTGTATATCTTATTTTGAGAATTGTCTATTCATGTCCTTAGCCTACTTTTTGATGGGTTTTTTTTTTCTTGCTGGTTTGTTTGAGTTCCTTGCAGATTCTACATATTAGTCCTTTAATCAGAAGTATAGATTGTGAAGATTTTCTCCCACTCTGTAGGTTATCTGTTTACTTTGCTGATTATTTCTTTTACTGTGAAGAAGGTTTTTAGTTTAATTAAGTCCCATCTATTTATCTTTGTTTTAGTTGAATTTGCTTTTTGGGTTATTGGTCGTGAAGTCTTTGCCTAAGCCAATGTCTAGAAGGGTTTTTCCAATGTCATCTTCTAGAATTTTTGTGGTTTCAAGTATTAAAGTCCTTGATCCATCTTGAGTTGATTTTTTTATAGGGTGAGAAATGAGGATCCACTTTCATTCTTCTATGTGTGGTTTTGCCATTTATCCCAGCACCATTTGTTGAATAGGATTTTCTTTCCCTGCTTTATGTTTTCATTTGCTTTGTTGAAGATTAGATGACTGTTAAGTATTTGGCTTTATTTCTGGGTTCTCTATTATCTTCCATTGATCTATGTGCCCATTTTTATAACAGTACCATGCTGTTTTGGTGACTATGGCCTTATAGTATAGTTTGAAGTGGGCTTCTAGATTTGTTCTTTTTGCTTAGTCTTGCTTTGGCTATCAGACTCTTTTTTGGTTCTAGGCTTTTATTACATTAAGGTATGTCCCTTCTATGTCTTTTTTGTTTCCATATGAATTTTTCTGGTTCTGTGAAAACTGATGTTGGTACTTTGATGGGGATTGCATTGAGTTTGTAGATTGCTTTTGGCAGTATGGTATTTTCACAATATTGATTTTACCTATCCATTAGCATGGGATGTGTTTCCATTTGTTTGTGTCTGTAATTTCTGTCAGCAGTGTTTTGTAGTTTTCCTTGTAGAGATCTTTTGCTTCTTTAAGTATTCCAGATGTAATTAAGATTTTGTCTGCAAATATTGCACACAATTGACAATTATAGGAATATACTATTATAATTATAGGAATTATAATATTCCTAAGGTTTTTATTGCAGCTATTGTAAAAGGGGGTGAGTTCTTGATTTGATTCTCAGCATGGTTATTGTTAGTGTATAGCAGAGCCACTGACTTGTGAACATTAATTTTGTATCCTGAAACTGCTGAATTCATTTACCAATTCTAGTAGCTTTTGGGATGAGTCTAGGGTTTTCTAGGTATATGATCATGTCATCAGCAAAGAGTGACAGTTCGACATCTTTACCGATTTGGATGCCGTTTATTTCTCTTATCTGATTGCTCTGGTGAGGACTTCTAGTACTGGGTTGAATAGAAGTGGTGAAAGTGGGCATCATCGTCTTTTTCCAGTTCTCAGGGGGAATGCTTTCAACTTTTCCCCATTCAGTATAATGTTGGTTGTGTGTTTGTCATATATGGCTTTTATTACCTTAAGGTATGTCCCTTCTATGTCGATTTTCCTGAGGGTTTTAAACATAAAGGGATTCTGGATTTTGTCAAATGCTTTTCCTATGTCAGTATTCCTGAGGGTTTTAAGCATAAAGTGATGCTGGATTTTGTCAAATCCTTTTTCTGCAGGTATTGAGATGATCATGTGATTTTTGTTTTTAATTCTGTTTATATGGTGTATCACATTTATTGACTTGCAGATGTTTAACCATCCTGCATCTCTGGTTTCTCTTCAGATCGTATACATCTTTCGCCTTTGATGGTAAATTTTATTTGCCAAGTTGGGTTGCCTAAACACTCTGAATGTGTCTGTGAGGGTGTTCCTTGATGAGATGAACATTTGAATATGTAGACTTAGTAAAGTAGTTGCCCTCCTCAATGTGAGTGGGCCTCATCCAATCCATTAAAAACCCAAATAAAACACAAAGGTAGAGGAAGAGAGAATTCACTCTCTTTGTCTGATGATTTCAGAGCTGAGACATAGATTGAAGTCAGACGTGGACTGTAACTTATGCCATCAGCTTTCCTGGTTCTCAAGACTTTAGGCTTTGACTGGGACTCCAACATTGGCAGTCCTGGTTCTTCAGCTTGCTGACTGCAGGTCCTGGGACTTCTTCGCCTCCATAACCACATTAGCCAATTCCTTACAATAAACCTATATATACTCATGCAACTGATAAATACTTTGTTGTTACAGATTTGGCTACCATGTTCTTTTTGTGCCTATTTTAACAGAGTCTCAGTCATAGCCTGCCTTCATCTCTGAAGGGACCAGGCGACCCACGGAGTGCCTCGGCAGCCTTGTCATTGCATGCAATCTTCACAGACAAGATCTCACTGCAACCACCTTTCTACAGGAGCACAGTTGTGACATTATACTGATGACATCATTCTCAGAGAAAATTCATTTTACACACTAAGGACACACAGATACAAGGAGGCTTACACAAAGGGAATGGACCTTTCCCTAACACACTGGTGCAAGGCCCTGCCACTTTGCTTCAATTCCTGAAAATTCCTTGGTAAACATGGGGCTGCCCTATTCCTGAGACTTTCAAAAAATAGTTATTGATCCTCTCAGCATCCACAATGTTAATACAAGCCCAACAGTGTTTAATTTGTGTTTTGTTTTTTGGAGGCACAGTCTTGCTCTGTCACCCAGACTGGTGTGAAGTGGCACGATTTCATCTCACTGCAGCCTCGACCTCCTGAGCTCAAGCAATTCTCCCATCTCGGCCTTCCAAGTAGCTAAGACTGCAGGTGTGTGCCACGACACTCAGCTAATTTTTTTTTTTTTTTTTTTTTTGGTAGAGAAAAGATCTTGCTATGTTACCCAGGCTGGTCTCAAACTCCTGGGCTGAAGCGATCCTCTTGCCTCGGCCTCCCAAAGTTCTGGGGTTATAGGTGTGAGCCACTGTGCCCAGCCCTTTAATTCTTCACTTGGGGTTCAGGTGACAACATATTTCTTATTTACAAATCTTACTTAATCTCACTGATGCTGTCATTGGCAAACTGACCCACCTTGAAAGAAGCCTCCTTCAACAAGTCTGGAATCTGTCCAAATTTAAATTAACAGGTGCCCCTATGAATATCCTCAGAGAACACACTGTGGATGCTTTAGCAACCTCTTCTCATGCTTCCTGAAGTATCTGGGTTGCATATGGTGGCCATAAGTAGTCCATTGGCTTCTGATGTAAAAAACAAACCTGCCCCTTTTGACCCTGTGCTGTACAGCATCAGGGCAGTGATTGCTGACCACATACTGGACACTCTGGAAACAGAGGGCTCTGCATCCATGTCCACGAGTCTTCATGCCTATCTGGTCATCAGGCCTTGGGAAGTAGCACCCCACAGCCTTGGCACAGCTGCAGAGACCTCCTTGCCTCAGGATGGAGTCAAACCTGGACCCCCTACCATCTCATCTGCAGGAAACCCTGGCCTGCTTCATCCTCAGGCTGTGGTGCTGGAAGTCACCCGTCTCTGAGGCCCCTCGGGATCGACTGAGTGACCAGCAGTGAAGTTCGTCCACCTTCTGAATGAATGCCATCATCAGACATTATGGAGCTCAGTGGGATGCTGCTGCCTTCCCTCCCTTAGCTAGGATGTCCCTGATAAAGGATGACACCCAAGCCTCAGCATGACCGGCCAAACTTGAGGTGGTCATCTCAGCACTGATGCTTGGCCAACAATTAGCCCCATTTGTAAATTTTTACAAACTTTTTGGCAATTGCCAAGAATTGTCCACCTTCCCTCCTCATTGAATTGAAGAAACTTCTTGTCTAATGGATACTCAGAATACAATCAAGGTAACATGCCTTTTTTTTAACCAAGGACATAGTACGGATCTCACAGGGACACTCCTTATCCCCTGCAGAGTTCCAGACACTACTGATGGTGACCAAGGCAACATTTCATCAGAAAACACAGTGCTGGGCTTGTGAAAGTGTCCACTAGAGCTTCCACTGCCCCTATAGGCTGCAGGCAGCTGCTTTAGTTGAGAGATAGACTGAGCTCCTCAAAGAATTCCTATTTAAGTTACAAAGCAGTGAGTGGATGCCCTGCTGGGTTCCACTGTTGTCCCAGGCTTTGATTACTCTAAGTTCATGCTTCTTAGGAAAGTGCACTTTTTACACCAATGCTACACAGTTCCCTCAGTTGCCTTTACTGGACATCAAGGAGTTCACATTTTTGACAACCATTCAGTCCTGGACTGTCCAGGGGTGGAGGTAGCTCCACACAGGAAGCTGCCTGCTGCTTGTGAATCAGTAATATCAGACTTGCCCAACAACTCACTGGAGACATGAAAACCAATGCATGGGGAATGCGTGACGTCACCCAAATATTTATGAACACACTTGTGCTGCCAGAGGCCCCAGATCTCTAAACCAATGCATGGGGAATGCATGACATCACCCAAATATTTACCAACACACTTGTGCTGCCATGGACCCCAGATCACTTTTCCTGTGTCCTGCTAAATAAATGGGGCCAGTAGCTTTGCATCAGCTTCCACATTACATTACTCATAACTGTGGCCTTCCTAATCTCTCATGTCCCTAAGCACTTATTACAATGTCTCAACAGCTTTCTCTCAGCCTCTCAAAATATTAGTCATCATGAAAATAAATGTCTGATGTTAAAACATCGGGGTCAATTGTATTTTGGCACCTAAAATTTCATGCAGCACCCCACCATGTCCTCAGCCTAATGGCTTTATGCCCCCACCAGACTGCAAAACTCAATTAGTCAAGCAGATCCCTGAAGGGACCAGGGTTTACCCCACCCTCTGATTTCTACCAAGTCTGCCTTCCACACCCACTAATCCAGAGTGCAAACCCTGGGTAGACCTGCATAAATGCAGTGTCATCCCCCGCTGGGCTGAGTATGTGTGATGAGTAAATTACTGTGAATTTCATCTGCTCGGTGTTTGTTGTGTCTGCAGCCATTCCCAGACTTCTAGGGCAAGACTAGCTTCTTCACCAATGGGGTGAACAGGAAGGAACCCAACTAGGAATTGCCTTTTTAAAAAAAATCACTTCCCACCCTCTTAATTATGTAATGCATGCATTTTTATAGCTTTTTTTCTCATTCCATTACCTGAGGTCAGCCACTGATATTTAATCCATCCTTAGCCTCGGAGGAGGGCAGAGGAACACTGGTCATATTGATTTCTCTAGCAGTGACATGGTTTCCTCCTGTGCCACTCAAGTTATCTCCTTCTTTAACTTGATGCTCAGTAAGTTGCATTTCACTCATCTTTGCAGATTGTTAGGAAGGTGAGAATCAGCTTTCATTTTTGATGTTGCCATAGAGAAGACTCCATGGTAATGTTTATTCGCACAATCAACTTTTTCTTTTCCCCCAGAAATTGCAAATTCTTATGTGAGAGACAGCTTTCTGGAGTCTGCAAACATAGATTATCGTCTCTCTTTTGATGGCAAACTTCTTATATCCCCACCAACAATAAGATACTTACATATAATTTTGGCATGTCATATTGATTGCCAACTACAAGTAAGAACATTCCTTGATTTTAAATCTAGACTAATTATGAAAATTTGTGTAGTCACAAAAAATTATTGTGTACAAATTTATAGACCTTAGGATTAAATGAGTTACTATTAACTAATATTTATTGTGCAGTTAGTGTATGGCAGAAGCTTACTATGTACTACTTCATTTTATACTTAAAACAATATTCTATGCAAAATGCTATAATTTCCCCGTGCCTCCAATTTGGACATGTTAAAACTGGGTCTCATAAAATTTTCACCCCAGAGTTCTCTGCTTAGTAAGAAGTAGAAGGAAGTCTAAACTTAAGTCATCTGATTTCAGAGCCCATATAGTTAAATGCTCTAAATGCAGCTTCCCATGGTGATGGTGACTATTAGAGCCTGCCACATATGATGTAGGACAGTGCTTCCCTGTAATGTGTGCAAGATTCCCGTGATGATGGTGACTATGAGAACCTGTCAGATACGATGTAAGACAGTGCTTCCCTGTAACATGCACAAGATTCCCATGATGATGGCGACTATGAGAGCCTGTCACATATGATGTAGGACAGTGCTTCCCTGTAACGTGTGCAAGATTCCCGTGATGATGGTGACTATGAGAGCCTGTCACATATGATGTAGGACATTGCTTCCCTGTAACACACAAAAGATTCACCCGGGGATCTTATTAAAATGCAAACTCATAGACCACACTTTGACTAGCTAAGACAAGAGCATTTAAATGGATGTCCAGGTGACAGTGCTAAGATCCTACTGTTCATGTGGGCACTGGCTCACCATATTAATGAAGCTTAGGACCTCCAGTCCATGCTGGAAAAGAAATACAGATACATAGGATGTGACTGTGCATATGGAATATCTGTTATGTTCTCGACATTGTACTAGACACTAGAGATAAAAAGTCAAATATCCCTTGCCTGTATCTGAAAGGAGCTTCCTACACAGTGGCTTCTGACTGCTGTGTATATTTTCTCTTCTGTCCTGGGTGGGTGAGCTCTATCTCAACGTTGGTAACTGAACACTGCCTAGTGGGTTTGACGGGGGAGACCATAGCTGGCTGTGCTACCACATAGCTATGACCATAGCATGTCTCATGTTGCCATTTCCCCCTTGTCGAAAGGCTCCCTCCAGTATCATACATGCTCCCCATTATTATAAATTCTTCCTCCTTGCACCAAATGTTCCTAAATCTTGCAAAGATAAAAACATAAACCACATTCTCATCATATTAGTTATAAATGATGAAAATTCCTTTTATTTCTTTTTTGTTTCTTGCGACGGAGTCTCACTCTGTCCCCAGGCTGGAGTGCAGTGGCGCAATCTCGGTTCCCTGCAGGCTCCGCCTCCCAGGTTTATGCCATTCTCCTGCCTCAGCCTCCCAAGTAGCTGGGACTACAGGCACCTACCACCACACCTGGCTAATTTTTTTGTATTTTTAGTAGAGACGGGGTTTCACCATGTTAGCCAGGATGGTCTTGATCTCCTGACCTTGTGATCCGCCAGCCTCGGCCTCCCAAAGTGCTGGGATTACAGGCATGAGCCACCGCACCCAGCCCAAGTTCCTTACTTTCATGTGTTTAATATTTTCTCCCAATTTATAGAATATATTGATTAAGAATAAATGTTAGCCATGCACATCTATTACAAACTTCATGATATACTTTGCTGTTTTTAAATTTCTTATACTCATAAAATGTGTGTTCTGGACTCACGTTGGCTTCCATTTCTTCCCTCTGGCTTCTATTAGTTTAGGCTATGAGCAGAGATGGACGAGGTGGCTACTGCAATGGATCAAGGCTATGAGCAGAGATGGACGAGGTGGCTACTGCAATGGATCAAGGCTATGAGCAGAGATGGACGAGGTGGCTACTGCAATGGATCAAGGCTATGAGCAGAGATGGACGAGGTGGCTACTGCATTGGATCAAGACTATGAGCAGAGATGGACGAGGTGGCTACTGCAATGGATCAAGGCTATGAGCAGAGATTGACGAGGTGGCTACTGCAATGGATCAAGGCTATGAGCAGAGATGGACGAGGTGGCTACTGAAATGGATCAAGGCTATGAGCAGAGATGGACGAGGTGGCTACTGCAATGGATCAAGGCTATGAGCAGAGATGGACGAGGTGGCTACTGCAGTGGATCAAGGCTATGAGCAGAGATGGACGAGGTGGCTACTGCATTGGATCAAGACTATGAGCAGAGATGGACGAGGTGGCTACTGCAATGGATCAAGGCTATGAGCAGAGATGGACGAGGTGGCTACTGCAATGGATCAAGGCTATGAGCAGAGATGGACGAGGTGGCTACTGCAGTGGATCAAGGCTATGAGCAGAGATGGACGAGGTGGCTACTGCAGTGGATCAAGGCTATGAGCAGAGATGGACGAGGTGGCTACTGCAGTGGATCAAGGCTATGAGCAGAGATGGACGAGGTGGCTACTGCAGTGGATCAAGGCTATGAGCAGAGATGGACGAGGTGGCTACTGCAATGGATCAAGGCTATGAGCAGAGATGGACGAGGTGGCTACTGTAATGGATCAAGGCTATGAGCAGAGATGGATGAGGCAGCGGCTGTAATGGATTAAGGCTATGAGCATCTTGTGAAGTAGGATGTTAAATCTGTAAATATCAGAATGAATCCAAACTTACCAGTTCAAAACTGGATTGTAAAATAGCTCAAAAAAGACTGAAAACACAGCTCTACACATTAGGAGGCTGAGGCAGCAGATTGCTTAAGTTCAAGAATTGCAGACAAGTCCAGGAAACATGGAAAAACCGTCTCTACAAAAAAAAAAATTATTTTTAATTAGCTGGGTATGGTGATATGAGCCTGTGGTCCCAGCTTTTCAGGAGGCTGACGTGAGAGGATTGCTTGAGCCCAGAAGGCAGAGGCTGCAGTGAGCTCTGATCACGCCACTGCCTAGGTGACAGAGTGAGACCCGTCTCAAAAACAAACAAACAAAAATAACAAACAAAAACAGCTCTAAACGAAGGTGGCTAGAAAAGTAGCTCAAGTTGTTCCTGTCTGGTTAAACACAAACATAAATGAACTACTTGTGTGCCCAGTGGCTTCATAATGCTGAGAGCAAAGTCAATTATTCTAGCAGGTTCTAGAAAACTTCATCATATCATGGGGTTCAATGAAAATATCAAATCATAAATATAATAATCAAATCTGAAAGTGAATCTAGTTTCAAAGACCTCAGAAGCCACTGTGTAGGAAGCTCCTTTCAGATAGAGACAAGGGATTATCTGACTTCTCTATCTTTCAATAAGAGAAGATTATTTCAATATTTGAATTAAGATTATTTCAACATTTGAAATAAATAATAAATTTGATTATTTCTCTATCTTTCAGATAGAGACAGGGGATTTTTTGACTTCTTATCTCTGTTGTGTAGCACAATGTCCAGAACACAACAGATATTCCATATCCATAGTCACATCCTATGTATGTGTATTTCTTTTCCAGCAAGGACTAGAGGTCCTAAGGTTTGTTTATATGGTAAGCCAGTGCCCAAATGAGCAGGAGAATCTTAGCACAGTCACCTACACACTCATTTCAATGCTCTGGCCCCTTATCCAGGCTAGTCAAAGTGTGGTCTATGGTTTTGCATTTTAAGGGATCCCCGGGTGAATCTTGTGGCTGTCAAAGGAGGAGAAGCACTGCCCTCAAAATATAGAAAAGGTGAACTAATTTATCGTGGCAGGCTGGCTATTTATTTGTGTATTTATTTATCTTGTTGATGGGAAAATTCAAATTGACATACACAATCACCCCCATAAGGATTTCAGGTAAAAAACAAAGGTTTAGATATCAGATGTGTTTTACAATTACCACACCAGTCTTTTTACTACAGCATCTAGTAGCACATTTCCAATAGATTTAGGTGAAAATTTCTATCTCATGAGCCTTCTGTCAGTGTTTTTAAAATTGGATTCTCTATTAGTGGCCATATTGAATCTCTTACAGGCATCTCACTCAAACTGCAGTCATACTTTCCAATAGGCCCCATAAAAATCCTTGTTCTGGAGCAATCTAATATATTTATCCACCTCGTTAGACACTTAGGTAAGTATAATAATACAAGTTTTGTGTGTGTTTGTGTGTATTGTGTAGGTTGTGGCCTCTTGCTCAGTTTCTGCAACACCCGAAGCTGATGCAAGTTTAATGTAAATAACGTCCAGCAATGTTAGAAATGTTGACTTCTATGAGCCCATCAGGAAAAAAAGGTGAATGTTATTGTAGAGGAAATTTTCATTCTGGAAAAAATGCATACTGTTTAAATATTACTTTCATGCTTTCTGCAGATATTATACACAGATATTATATTCCAAGGGTTATGTTTCAAAGTCTTCAAAAATAGAAAATACATTTTATATTTCTAGCTGAAAATAATAACAGTAATTAGCCTACCTTTGGGGAAATGGATAAAAATACTAACGAACATCACAACTCATTTAAAAGCATAAAATGTGCAATGATTTAAACTACATGTTCTTTCTATGAATCTGCATAGAAATATAGACACATTTGATGAATGCTATTTAAAGTCTGAGTGCTTTGGTAAATGATTCATCTATAGGTTGAAGGGATTACTTTTATCTGCCTTCATAGTGAGAATTAGATTTCTATTCTTTATAAAGCAAGGAATACAGATTGTGCATGGATTAAAAGCATTCAATCCTTAATAATGATGGTAGCTGCACTGCAGAAAAGAAAGCCTGTCAGAGTAACGTATTCAGTTTTACATCATAATCAGAGGTATGTCGATCTCTGTTGAAGGCAGAATTAAAAACGCCTTCAACATTTTTAAAATAATAGATGAAAAACATCTCAAAGTCACTTTTAAAATTTGAATTGATGATTCCACATAACAGGAAAAGGACCAAGAACATCTTAAATACTTCACTATGGAAGTGATGTTTTAAGTGCAATTTCATCAAGGAGAAGTTTTTCCAGAAAGTCTTTTGACCTCAGTAAGAATCTTATTTACTCTGGTAAATAGTTTCTAGTAAAATGAGAAAGACTTGATTTTTTAAAAACAATAAAAAATTTACATGGTTTAATCTAATGTTGTGATTTCGAAAGTACTACTTGTGCCCTTATAGTTACGCATGTGTATTTATACGCATTTTCTTGGCTCATTCAAACGCCAATAAAATACTTTACTATCCAGGCCCCTTAAAAGCCAAATTAATTTTTAAAAGTGAGGATTGTATGTATGCTGTGAGGTGTGCGCAGGTGTATGCGTGTGATGTGTATGTATGGTGTGTGTGTGTCTGTGTGTGTAGTAGGTTCATGGGGTATGTATATGTGTGTATGGTGTGTATTGTGGGTGTTATGTGTGTATACTGTGTGTAGTTTGCGGGTGGTGCATGGTGTGTATATGTGCTGTTTGTGATGTATGTGTGTGTGGTGTGTATGTGTACTATGTGTGGTGTGCGTGTGATATGTGTGTGTGCAGTGTGTGGTGTATGTGATGTGTGTGTGTGGTGCTGGGTGTGTGTGCACTGTGTGTAGTGTTTGATGTGTGATGTGTGTAGAATGTGTGGTTTGTGTGTGTGCACACTGTGTGTGGTGTGTGTGCTCTGTGTGTGTGTGATGCTATATATACGTGTGCAGTGTGTGGGGAGTATGTGTGGAGTGTGTGTTTGACGTGTGTGGGGAGTATGGGATGTGTGTGGTGCTGTATGTGTATGTTGTGTGTGTAGCAGATTCGTGTGTGTTGTGTGTGTGCAGTGTGTGGGGGGGTATGGGTGTGTGCACATTGTGCGGTGTGGTGTGTGGGGATGTGTGCACGTGTGCACATGGTGTGTGTGCAGTGTGTGTGGTGTGTGGGTGTGTGTGTGTGCACATGGTGTGTGTGTGGTGTATCAGGGGTGTGCGTGTGTGCACCTGGTGTGTGTGCGGTGTGTGTGGTGTGTGTGGGGGGGTGTGCGTGTGCACATGGTGTGTATGCAATGTGTGGTGTCTGTATGTGGTGTGTGTACATGTGCACGTGGTGTGTGTGCAGTATGTGGGGGGGGTGTGTGCATGTATACATGGTGTGTGTGCAGGGTGTGTGGTGTCTGTGGGGTGTGTGTGCGTGTGTACATGGTGTGGTGTGTGGGGGGGTGTGTGCATGTATACATGGTGTGCTGCGTGCAGTGTGTGTGGTGTCTGTGTGTGGTGTATGTGTGGGGCGTATGTGTTTGCATACATGGTGTGTATGCAGTGTGTGTGGTGTGTGTATGTACACATGGTGTGGCGTGTGAAGTGGGTGTGTGTGCAGTGTGTGGTGTCTGTGTGGGGTGTGTGTGCACATGTGTGTGCAGTGTGTGTTGTCTGTGGAGTGTGTGCACGTGTGTGTGCATGTGGTGTCTGGGGTGTGTATGCGTGCACATGGTGTGTGTGTGGTGTGTGTGTGCACATGGTGTGTGTGCAGTGTGTGGTGTCTGGTGTGTGCATGTGCACATGTGTGTGCAGTGTGTGTGTGTGTCTAGGGTGTGTGCATGTGCAGATGGTTGTGTGCAGCGTGTGTGGTGTCTGGTGTGTGTGCACATGGTGTGTGTGCAGTGGTGTCTGGGGTGCGTGTGCATGTGCACATGGTGTGTGGAGTGGGTGTGGTGTGTGTGTGGGGTGTGCATGTGCACATGGTGTGTGTGCAGTGTGTGGTGTCTGGGGTGTGTGCGTGTGCACATGGTGTGTGTGCAGTGGTGTCTGGGGTGTGTGTGCATGTGCACATGGTGTGTGGAGTGTGTGTGGTGTGTGTGTGGGGTGTGAATGTGCACATGGTGTGTGTGCAGTGTGTGGTGTCTGGTGTGTGCATGTGCACTTGTGTGCAGTGTGTGTGTATCTAGGGTGTGTGCATGTGCAGATGGTTATGTGCAGTGTGTGTGGTGTCTGGGGTGTGTGCACACGGTGTGTGTGCAGTGTGGTGTCTGGGGTGCGTGTGCATGTGCACATGGTGTGTGGAGTGGGTGTGGGTGTGTGGGGTGTGCATGTGCACATGGTGTGTGTGCAGTGTGTGGTGTCTGGGGTGTGTGCGTGTGTACGTGGTGTGTGTGCAGTGGCTGTGGTGTGTGTGCAGTGCGGGGGGGCGTGTGTGTGCGTGTGCACATGGTGTGTGTGCAGTGGGTGTGGTGTCTGGGGTGTGTGTGTGGTGTCTGGGGTGTGTGTGTGTGCACATGGTGTGTGTGCAGTGGGTGTGGTGTCGGGTGTGTGTGTGGTGTCTGGGGTGTGTGTGTGTGGTGTCTGGGGTGTGTGTGTGTGCACATGGTGTGTGTGCAGTGGGTGTGGTGTCGGGTGTGTGTGTGGTGTCTGGGGTGTGGGTGTGGTGTCTGGGGTGTGTGTGTGTGCACATGGTGTGTGTGCAGTGTGTGGTGTCTGCGTGTGGGGTGTGTATGCGTGTGTGTGGGGAAAAGAAAGAGATCAGACTGTTACTGTGTCTATGTAGAAAGAAGTAGACATAAGAGACTCCATTTTGTTCTGTACTAAGAAAAATTCTTCTGCCTTGAGAGGCTGTTAATCTGTAACCCTACCCCCAACCCTGTGCTCCCTGAGACATGTAATGTGTCAAGTCAAGGTTAAATGGATTAAGGGCTGTGCAGGATGTGCTTTGTTAAACAAATGCTTGAAGCCAGCATGCTTGTTAAGTCACCACCACTCCCTACTCTCAAGTACCCAGAGACACAAAACACTGCGGAAGGCCGGCCACAGGGACCTCTGCCTAGGAAAGCCAGGTATTGTCCAAGGTTTCTCCCCATGTGATAGTCTGAAATATGGCCTCGTGGGAAGGGAAAGACTTAACTGTCCCCCAGCCTGACACCCATAAAGGGTCTGTGCTGAGGAGGATTAGTAAAAGAGGAAGGCCTCCTTGCAGTTGAGGTAAGAGGAAGGCATCTGTCTCCTGCTCGTCCCTGGGAAATGGCATGTCTCCGTGTAAAGGCCGATTGTATATTCCATCTACTGAGATAAGGGAAAACCGCCTTAGGGCTGGAGGTGGGACATGCTGGCAGCAATACTGCTCTTTAAGAAATTGAGATGTTTATGTGTATGAACATAAAAAGCACAGCACTTTTTTCTTTACCTTGTTTATGATGCAGAGACATTTGTTCATATGTTTTCCTGCTAACCTTCTCTCCACTATTACCCTATTGTCCTGCCACATCTCCCTCTCTGAGAATCTCCCGATAATGATCAATAAATACTAAGGGAACTCAGAGACTGGTGCCGGTGCCGGTCCTCCATATGCTGAGCGCCGTTCCCCTGGGCCCACTTTTCTTTCTCTATACTTTGTCTCTGTGTATCTTTCTTTTCTCAAGTCTCTCATTCCACCCGACGAGAAATGCCCGCAAGTGTGGAGGGGCAGGCCACCTCTTCACGTGTGCACATGGTGTGTGTGCTGTTTGTGTGGTGTCTGTGTGGGGTGTGTGTGCGTGTGCACATGGTGTGGTGTGTGCATTGTGTGTTATGAGTGACTGCTTCTCTTAGTATGTGGACATCAGTCTTCCAGACCAGCTTTCTCCATGTGTCTGGGAACATAAGAAACAAGTTTCTGCAATTATTGTTACACAACTTTTCCCGAGAGGGACCAAATCTCTGTCGTGAGTGGGTATCTGCGTCATTGCAGGAGGGAATGTGATGTCCTGGCTTGGTTCACACCCTCTGTGGGTTTAGGCAGGGTTCCTGCTGGATCCCTCACTGTGGCCAGAGAGGGAGGGCTCTGTTTAACCACAGGGAACCAGAAGAGGACTGGTGTGTGGGAAGACCAGGTAATCATAATGGTATTAATAATAGTGGTAATAATACTGTTTTATACATTGTATATGTCATAAGGATTTTAACTTTCATGTAACATAATTGTTGTAAAAATGTCCCCAGTTTGTTTCGTGTCATTTACCTGGTGTTGAAATATGTAAGAATTTATGTTTTAGGTATGTTAGGTTTATTCCTTTTTATATGGTTTCTGTTTGAAATTTTGATTTCAGAAGACATTCATTCTCAAGGTCGTAAAACACACACACATTTAATTTTCTTTTCTTTTTTTACATTTAATACTGTAATTAACTTTTATGTAAGGTGTGGGACCATGATTCAATTCTATCATTTTATATTCTCAAATCATTACCCAATATTTTAATATCATAAATGGAAAAATCGCTGTTTTGTGGGTTTAAAATGTTACCCTGTTAGTAAATGAAATTATACTCAATTTCTGTGTTTTTAATTCTCTTTCATTAATGTGTTTATTTTTGTACCATTTCAAATTTAATTTTGAATAGTCATAACAATCTTAAATATAGTAAATTTTATAATATTGGGTCTCGTGTGTGTGTTCAATAGATGGATTTAAAATCACATTTTCTTGTTCAAAAATATTTTTCTTAGAATTTTTATTGGAATTTGAGCATATTTTGAAATGATTTACAGCAAACTAAATAGTTAATATTGAGTCCTGTCATCCAGAATGTGACATGCAAATTCCTCAAACCTCCTTTAATGCCATTTAGTCAAAATTAATATGTTAAATCAATATAAATTAGTATAAATGAGTATAACTAATGATTAAAATAAATTAATGTGTTTGGCTCCACGTTTCTGTCTTCTGCCTTCTATCACTGATGTTTTATTCCTATCCTTGTTGTTTTCTATAGTTTCTTTTATTATGTCTTTTTCTGTCTTGTGATTTGAAAACTATATGACACATTGTAATGTTTTAATTTTTCTAATTTTTTGCTTTTAATTTTAACTAATTTTATTTTTTAGAGAAGTGCAGGTTCACAGCTAAATGGAGCAGAGAGTACAGACTTCTCATATGTCCCTTTCCCCACACACAGCCTCCCCACTACAGCTTCCTGCCTCACAGGAACACACCTGTGACAACCAGGAACCTACCTTGACCCTTCATTATCATTCAAAGCTTACAGTGCACATTCATGTTTACTCTTCACATTGTACTTTGAGTCTTGACAAAACTATAATGGCAATGGGATATTATTCACTGCTAACAGGAGATGATCTAACAAGCCACAAAAAAAATACATGGAGGAAACTTAAATGCATATTGCTAAAAGAAGCCAATCCGAAAAGTCTATGTACTTTTCGATTCCAATTATATGACGTTCTGGAAACGGTGAAACTATGGGAACAGTAGAAAGATCAGTGGTTGCCATGGTCCAAGGGGAAGGAAGAGATGGATACACAGAGCACAGAGAATCTTCACGGCAGTAAAACCATTCTGTATGATACTATAATGGTAGATATATACATTTTTCAAAATCTTTTAATCCTTTAAATTATGTTGTTTTTTTTTTTTTTTGATGGAGTCTTGCTCTGTCTCCAGGCAGGAGTGCAGTGGCACTATCTTGGCTCACTGCAACCTCCGCCTCCCGGGTTCAAGCAAGTCTCCTGCCTCAGCCTCCCGAGTAGCTGGGACTACACATGTCCACAACTACGCCCGGCTAATTTTTAGTAGAGACTGGGTTCACCATCTTGGCCAGGCTGCTCTCGATCTCCTGACCTTGTGATCCACCTGCCTTGGCCTCCCAATGTGATGGGATTACAGGCGTCAGACACCACGCATGGCCATTTTTGTTTTAAGAACTGCAGACATGCTGGGTCTCCTAGAAGTTTGGTACATAGGATAAGCCAAGGCTTCCTTCAGGAACAGGTTCTCCACCACGTCGCTGCTCAAAGGCTCAGGGCATCCCCAAGTTCGTGTGAAGCCTGCCTGCCATGTCCACAGCCCATGCCGACCCCTCCTGAAGGCACTGGAATGCTTGTTCCTGCTCATGTGATAACTCCAGACAGCTTCAGCCTTGCAGGACAACTATGCGCCTCTGGCAGCAGTGGCCAGAGGGCCCATAGAAAGAGATTGGAGGTGAAACCAGATGCTGTGAGCATACTTTGTTAGGCAAAACCACATACTATAAAAGTGCTTTAAAATGCAGCAGGAGGAGACGTGAAGACACAAATGAACAAGTGCGTAGTGACACGTGGCTGTCAGAACACAGTGAGGGATCCACACTGCTTCCCCCCTTTACCTAGGAAAGGAGAGTTCTAGGCTACCTCCTCCTCAGCCGTGGCATCCTGATATTGCTGATATTCAGACACCAGGTCGTTCATGTTGCTCTCGGCCTCGGTGAATTCCATGTCATCCATGCCCTCGCCCGTGTACCAGTGGAGGAAGGCCTTGCACCTGAACATTGCTGTAAACTGCTCTGAGACACGCCTGAAGAGTTCCTGGATGGCTGCGTTGTTCCCAATGAAGGTGGCCGACATTTTCAGCCCCCGGGGTGGGATGTCACAGGCGGCTGTTTTTACGTTGTTGGGGAGCCAGTCAGCAAAGTAGCTGCTGTTCTTATCTTGAATGTTGAACATCTGTTCATTCACCTCCCTCATGGGCTGCGACCCCTGAAAATGGGGCCGCCGTCAGGCAGCGGCCATGGCGGGGGTCGCAGGCTGCCATCATGTTCTTAGCATCAAACATCTGCCGGGTGAGCTCAGCCACGGTCAAGGCCCGGTACTGCTGGCTGCCCCGGCTGGTCAGTGGGGCGAAGCCGGGCATGAAGAAATGCAGCCGGGGAAACGGGACCATGTTCACGGCCAGCTTCCGCAGGTCGGCATTCAGCTGGCCTGGGAAGCGCAGGCACGTGGTGACCCCACTCATGGTCGCAGACACCAGGTGGTTCAGGTCACCATAGGTGGGTGTGGGCAGCTTTAGGGTCCTGGAACATATGTCATACAGCGCTTCGTTATCTATGCAGAAGGTCTCATCCGCGTTTTCTATGAGCTGGTGGACTGAGAGGGTGGCGTTGTAGGGCTCCACCACGGTGTCTGACACCTTGGGCGAGGGCAGGATGCTGAATGTGTTTATGATCCTGTCTGGGTACTCCTCCCGGATCTTACTGAGCAGAAGGGTACCCATCCCAGACCCAGTCCCCCCACCCAGGAAGTGGGTCAGCTGGAAACCCTGCAGGCAGTCACAGTTCTCAGCCTCCTTTCTGACAACGTCTATCACTGACTCCATCAGCTCCGCGCCTTCTGTGTAGTGTCCCTTGGCCCAGTTGTTTCCGGCCCCACTCTGACCTGTAAGACAGTACAGCCGGTCACTCGATGGCCAGGTTTACGGTCATCAGTGGTCACCACCATATTGCAAAAAGAGCCAAGTGTCACGTGTGAGGTGAAAGCACCATTCGCCCTGCAGGTGGAGCAAATGAAACCCCCTCCCCCGGAGTTACAGGACAGCAGCTTCCCCCGTTAGGAATTAAGTCAGGAGTCAAACCTGAGATGGGCTAACAGACCTCACTGCAGGTAGAGCAAATGAACCCCCCCCCCCCCCGGAGTTACAGGACAGCAGCTTCCCCTGTTAGAAATTAAGTCAGGAGTCAAACCTGAGACCGGCTAAGAGACCTCGCTGCAGGTGGCTCCTGCCCATTTTCAGGGAAGGCAGTAGCCACAGCCCCAGCTCAGCTCCCTGCAGGGAGTTTACATCAGTAGCTCCTCACCTTGAGGAGACACCCGGGCCTTCCATGGGGGGCAGGGTGGGGTGGGGCGGGAAGGGGGGAGCAGGCAAAGTGGTTCACTCCAAACTTGAGAGGGATTTAAAGACAAGTCTCTATTTTAAACATTGGTGCAAGCCTTGCATTTGACTCCAAGAATATCTGTGTTAGTTTTCCTACCAAAAATATGATTTTTAGCACTAACCATTGTGTGCCATGGATAGACTGGAATATGACCCATAGTTACCCAGGGACTCCACAGCCCAGCTTGAGGATGGCACTGAGGGTAACAGGAGGTCATGGAGTGTTCTCCATAGAGGAGTAATTGGGTCATTCCTGTGTCTTAGGGAAGTCTCTCTGGCTCCCGAGGGCAGCATACTAGACACAGGAGAGGCGGATTGAGCGACTCCACTCGGAGGATACAAGGGTGTTCAGAGGCCCTGGCTCCACAGTTCCCACAGCGATGACCTTGGGGACACTCCTGGATTTTGAGCTGCCCTGGCTAAGGAGCCCACCCCAGTCTTCTCCCGCAGCTCACCGAAGATGAAGTTATCTGACCTGAAGACCTGCCCGAAGGGCCCTGAGTGCACAGAGTCGATGGTGCGGGGCTCCAGATCCACGAGCACAGCGCGGGGCACGTACCTGCCACCTGCGCGGGGCGGGAGCGCATCAGGAGGGGAGGGCCGCGTTCCCAGGAGGGCGGTGGGGAAGGAGGGGATCTCACCGCTGGCCTCGTTGTAGTACACGTTGATGCGCTCCAGCTGCAGGTGGCTGTCCCCGTGGTAGGTGCCAGCGCAGTCGATGGCGTGTTCATCAGAGATCACCTCCCAGAACTGCCAGAGAAGGGAGGGACCAGACAGGCCAGGGCTGAGTCTCGGAGGCGCCCCAGCCCCCCTCGCACCCCCACCCTCATCCGCACCCCCATCCCTAGGCCGCCGTGTCCCTGGGGTCCACCCCGGCCGCCTCGACAGCAACCAGTTCCACCACGTTCCCAGCAGGGAGCCCAGAGGCCGCAATGCAGGGACTCCGCCCCCGCTACTGCCAACATCTTCCCCGGCACCCAGCAGGCCCGGGCTGGGCCCTCAGAGCCACGGCTGCCAACCTTGGCGCCGAGCTGGTTCCCGCACTGCCCGGTCTGCGTGAGCACGATTTCCCTCATGGCCAAGGCGGGATCAGGGCTGTAGGAGAAACGCGAGAAGGAGGAGCAGACGCGCAGCGACCCAGCCTGCCCTCCGCCAACGCTTAAATAGCCCCGCGCCCACCTCCCCCAGGCTCGGATTCGGCTCCCAGAATAAGCAACAGCTTTGCTTCCACACAGGTGCACCCACCTGTGAATACCTTGGCGTTGAACGTCTGTTGGAGAGCTCAGGTGTCCTTGCGTGGTCCTTTCCACGTTGGGGAAAGCTGCTCAGCTGGAGAACTTCCTCGCGCTTCTTTAGTAAGACTAAATCTCTAGCTGAGCTGAAACTGAATTTTCCTCCCATGTGGGAGGGGAAGACTCTTGTTTCCATATTCACAGAGTGCCTTTGCACCTGTCCTAGATTGATGACATATTTTTGTAATGGATGCGTCCTTTCAATCTGTTAGGAGATCTGTGGTTAGGAAAGGCCTTCCGTGTGTTAACTCAACGGACTTAATTATACGTTTTACTTTGGAGCAGTTCAAATCCGCAGTAAGCTATGGGTGTTAGAGATAGTCAGGCCTCTGATTTAGCTAGAGTCTTCTTTAGAGTACGATTAGCCCTTTCACCTTTCCAGAGGACTGCAGTCTCCAGCAGAGTGAAGGTAATAGTGGATTCTTAAAGCTGAGGATAGGTGTTGGGCTACGCCTGCTGTGAAAGATGGGCCATTGTCACTTTGCAGGCTTTTAGATTACCCAAACTGAGGAGTTATTTCTTCTGGTAAACATTTTTCAGATGGGGTGGGGAATGCCTCGATCTAACCAGTGAAGGTATCAGTAAACATTAGCAAATATTTGAATCTCCTGCAGAAAGGCATCGGTGTAAATTAGAGTTGCCAGTTCTCACCTGGATAGGTTCCTCAATTTTGGACAGGTTTAACTGGAGAAGGAGAAAATTGCTGGGCATTTGGGTCATGCCCGTCACAGAGCTCACAGTGCTGAGTCACCTGTTTTAGTGTCTTGAAAAGATTTACCCCTATAGACAAATGAGACATTAACAGAAACAATCCCTTCTAGGGTGAAAAGAATTATGAAAGTGCTGAGTTATGTTCCTGTGATTGGTACTTGACATTAATAATTTATTACCATCATTCAGCCAGCCAGAGGGGCCCTGGACGGAAATGCAATCCCTGGCCCATTTTTGTTCTTCTTCAGGGTATTCCGGCCCAGTTCTATGTATGCTGACCAGCACGCCCATAAGCTTCACTGGCCTTTCAGTGCAGGGGCCTTGGCTGCGGCATCTACAAGGGCATTTCCTTTTACATGGTCAGTCTCTCTTTTGATGTCCTCTGCAATTAATTATAGTCCCTTTTTGGCAGCAAAGCAGCATTCTAACAAACTCAAAATCTGAATGATATTGTATGGAAAAGCCCTCGGGGGTCAGGAGTCCCTACCCATTCCAAATTGCAGCATAAGCATGAAGCAAAAAAAAAAATCATACTTGGAATCAGTGTAAATGTTAATTTTTAAATCCTTTCCAACTGCAGGGGCCTAGTAAGTTCAATTAACTCAGCTTTTTGAGCTGAGGTCAAGGTCAGCAATGCTTGTGCCTTGATTCTCTTGTGCTGACTAATAGTAGCATATCTAGCCCTCCTGTTTTCCTGATGCATAAAACAACTTGCATCTGTTAACCACTCTGCCTTGGGATGGTCAAGGGGCTCATCTCTCCTAAGTCTGGCCTGCTAGGATAAATTTGTTTCATAACCTGTGACATGCTTTTGCTGTATCCCCAGTCAAATCTTATCTTGAATTGTATCTCCCATAATTCCATATATCGTGGGAGGGGCCCCGTGGGAGGTAATTGAATTGGGGGATGGGTCTTTCCCATGCTGTTCTCATGACAGAGAATAAGCCTCATGAGATCTGATGGTTGATTTATTTATTTATTTTTGAGACAGTCTTGCTCTGTTGCTCAGGCTGGAGTGCATTATCATGATCTTGGCTCACTGCAACCTCTGATTCCTGGGTTCAGCGATTCTCCTTTCTCAGCTTCCCAAGTAGCTGGGATTACAGGCGCCAACCAACATGCCTGTTTAATTTTTGTACTTTTAGTATAGATGGGGTTTCACCATGTTGGCCAGGCTGGCCTCCATCTCCTCACCTCAGGTCATCCACTGCCTTGGCCTCCCAAAGTGCTGGGATTACAGCTGATGGTTTTATAAAGGGGAGTTTCCCTATGCAAGCTCTTTTGCCTGCTGCCATGTACGAGATGTGACTTTGTTCTTCACTTGCCTTCTGCCATGAGTGTGAGGCCTCCCGGACCATGTAGAACTGTGAGTCAATTAAACCTCTTTTCTTTATAAGTTACCCAGCCTCAGATATGTCTTTATTAGCAGCATGAGAACAGACTAATACAACCTGTATGCCAGAAAGGCTAGGAGCACCTGCGGACTCTGGCAGATAAGCAGCTAGGTTTATGGTTTGGCAGGCTTTAAGGGTTATGTCTGGAGTTTCTAGCAATAAGGCCTGACACTTTCATAAATGTTCTCCTATTATCCACTTGTGCCCTTTAGTTTCTAAGACCTTCTTCCTTTGGTGTGGGGTCAAAAACCTGTAGGTGCTATTCTAATTTTAGTTTATTAGCTTTGCCTACTAGAAAATTGGTAGCAGCAATAGCTCTAAGACATCAAGGCCATCCTGAGGCCACCTGGCCTATCTGCTTAGAAAATTAGGCTACTGGCCTTGGAATGTCCCCCAGTTTTGGGACAAGGTTACCCAAGACCTATGACTTGATTTTTGGTCACATAAAGAAAAAGTGTTTCATCCAACCTGGGGACTCCCACGGCTGCAGCAGAGCCCAATTTCTCCTTGAGAGTATTGAAGGTTTGCTTGCAGTTATACTTACATTCTAGGAGCCCTAAATCTTTCCCTTCAGTGTATCATATAACGGCTTGGCTACATGTCCAAATCTGGGCACCCATAAGCAGCAGTACCCAGCCATCTCCTAAAAAAGCCCACAGTCATTTGTCAGACTGGGAATCCTTAGATGACTAAAATAAATTTTTTATCTTCTAGGGATGTTGATCAGTTCCAGAGGTTAAGATAGATTCCAAATATTTAAGTCTTTGAGTCAATATCTGAGCCCTGTATGGTGATACCATATATCTGCAAGTTCCCAGGAAATTTACCAACTTAACAGTATTATTATTTGAGTCTTCTTTAGTTGGGCTAGCAATGAGCAAGTCACCTACATACTGAATAATTGTGTCCCTTTCCAATTGTAGATTTCTTAAGTCCTTAGCTAAAGCATTTTCAAATAAGTGGGGGCTATCCCAGAACCTTTCAGGGATGACTGTCCAGGTTAGTTTTGAGGCTGAATCCATATCTGGATCAGTCCATTCAAAGGCAAACATATTATGAATCTGGATGCATTGAGATGCAGAAAAATGCATCTTTCGGATTTAAGAATGTAAACCAGCTCGCATCCACTGTGACTTGGTAAATTTTGGGGACAATGAGGTATATGGAGACAACTGCATTTCTTAATGCTCTAAGGGTTCTGACAAATTTGTACTTGCCATTTGGCTTTTTATCTGGTAATATGCAAGTATTGTAAGGAGACTTTCATGGACTTCATAACTCATATGGCAAGAATTTGGCAATAAGGGGTTGAATTTCCCCTCATGCTTCTTGCCTTAAAATGTATTATCACTTCTGAGGGCAGGAGAACTAGGCTGAAGTTGGATTTGAATGGGGGAGGTGTTTAGTGCATTTCCCAGAGCCTGTGTGGCCCAAACCTCAAGATTTACTTGAGACAATACCTCAGGTGGTAAATGTGACAGCTCATTCTTAACTTCTTTTTTTCCCCCGAGGGGTCAGGAACAAAAGTAACCCTTGCTATGCTTTATGATCTGTGAAGGTGACCATGACTTGGTCTCCTGAGTCAATAAACCTCTCCCCAGTAAGAGGTCAGGCATTCAGACAGTACTAAAAGGTAGGTGAGAAGCCCAGAGGCCCTGGAGGACAACTTAGAAGATACCAAAAGCAGTTATTTTGGGCTTGTCCATCGTGAGGAGACAGGAGCCCATTGTATTGAATCTGGACAGAGTCATCTGCTCCCATACCTAATAAGAAGTTAATACTCTTACCTGCCACTTCAAGAGTCACCTGACGCTCCTCCATCTCTCGATAGCTAATAGTCCAATGGGAGTGGCAGTAAGTATCAGGCCCTCCCACTTGCGAGTCTGCTGGGCTCTCAGGATGGCTCCCTTGGAAGCACGGTGCATTTCCTTCGGCAGTGGCCGACCTTCTTACAGAAGGCACATTGATTTATATCCACGGCACAGTGGCCCAGAGGCACAGACTGGGACTTTCACCTTCTCACTTCCTCTGTGAAGGCCAGGGTTAAGGGGCTGCCTCTGAAGTGGTGGAGAGCACAAGGCTGCAGCTAGAAGCTGGACCTCTTGGCAGATTTGGTTTATTTTATCTTTTCTCTGCCCTATTCCTGTGACGGAAAACTACAAAATCCAAATCTAAAATCTGATCCATGGGAGTCTGGAAGCCAAAGGCTGCTTTTGGCAGCTTCCTGCAGATATCAGAAGCAGGCTGGTCTATAAAGTAAACTCCTAGCAATGCCTGTCCCTTCTTGGAGTAAGGGTCACTGTTAGTGTATTTTCTCAAGGTCTAAATTATCCACCCTTGTAATAAGGCTAGGTTTTCATCTTTTCCGAGTAATTTTCCAGACTTTATAAAAATTAAAAAGCTTTATCACAATTTTTTTTATTCCTTCAAGGAGTCAAATGATCATAACTTTTTCCCTCTATATCCCACTTTCTTCCTAATTCATTTGTCTTTTCTAGATTCTAGTTCTCTTTTGGGTCTTAGTCAGGCACTGCTGTGCCTCCTACTTGATAGGTGTCATGTCCCTGGTTGCAGGCTGCCACCCTATTAGCATGTGCTCTACCACTCCCATAACACACTGCTTTCCTTTTTCCTTTTTTTTTTTTATTATACTTTAAGTTTTAGGGTATATGTGCACCACGTGCAGGTTTGTTACATATGTATACATGTGCCATGTTGGTGTGCTGCACCCATTAACTCATCATTTAGCATTAGGTATATCTCCTAATGCTATCCCTTCCCCCTCCTGCCACCCCACAACAGGCCCCGGTGCATGATGTTCCCCTTCTTGTGTCCATGTGTTCTCATTGTTCAATTCTCTCCTATGAGTGAGAACATGCTGTGTTTGGTTTTTTGTCCTTGTGATAGTTTGCTGAGAATGATGGCTTCCAGCTTCATCCATGTCCCTACAAATGACATGAACTCATCATTTTTTATGGCTGCATAGTATTCCATGGTGTATACGTGCCATATTTTCTTAATCCAGTCTATCATTGATAAGCACTTGGGTTGGTTCCAAGTCTTTGCTATTGTGAATAGTGCCACAATAAACATACGTGTGCATGTGTCTTTATAGCAGCGTGATTTATAATCCTTTGGGTATATACCCAGTAATAGGATGGCTGGGTGAAATGGTATTTCTAGTTCTAGATCCCTGAGGAATCACCACACTGACTTCCACAATGGTTGAAGTAGTTTACAGTCCCACCAACAGTGTAAAAGTGTTCCTATTTATCCACATCCTCTCCAGCACTTGTTGTTTCCTGACTTTTTAATGATCACCATTCTAACTGGTGTGAGATGGCATCTCACTGTGGTTTTGATTTGCATTTGATGGCCAGTGATGATGAGCATTTTTTCATGTGTCTGTTGGCTGCATAAATGTTTTCTTTTGAGAAGTGTCTGTTCATATCCTTCCCCCACTTTTTGATGGGTTCGTTTGTTTTTTTCTGGCAAATTTGTTTGGGTTCATTGTAGATTCTGGATATTAGCCCTTTGTCAGATGAGTAGATTGCAAAAATTTTCTGCCATTCTGTAGGTTGCCTGTTCACTCTGATGGTAGTTTCTTTTGCTGTGCAGAAGCTCTTTACTTTAATTAGATCCCATTTGTCAATTTTGGCTTTTGTTGCCATTGCTTTTTGTGTTTTAGACATGAAGTCCTTGCCCATGCCTATGTCCTGAATGGTATTGCCTAGGTTTTCTTCTACGGTTTTTATGGTTTTAGGTCTAACATTTAAGTCTTTAATCCATCTTGAACTAATTTTTGTATAAGGTGTAAGGAAGGGATCCAGTTTCAGCTTTCTACATATGTCTGGCCAGTTTTCCTAGCACCATTTATTAAATAGGGAATCTTTTCCCCATTTCTTGTTTTTTGTCAGGTTTGTCAAAGATCAGATAGTTGTAGATATGTGGCATTATTTCTGAGGGCTCTTTCTGTTCCATTGGTCTATACCTCTGCTTGGGTATCAGTACCATGCTGTTTTGGTTACTGTAGCCTTGTAGTATAGTTTGAAATCAGGTAGCGTGATGCCTCCAGCTTTGTTCTTTTGGCTTAGGATTGACTTGGCAATGTGGGCTCTTTTTTGTTTCCATATGAACTTTAAAGTAGTTTTTTCCAATTCTGTGAAGAAACTCATCAGTAGCTTGATGGAGATGGCATTGAATCTATAAAACACCTTGGGCAGTATGGCCATTTTCACAATATTGATTCTTCTTACCCATGAGCATGGAATGTTCTTCCATTTGTTTATATCCTCTTTTATTTCTTTGAGCAGTTGTTTGTAGTTCTCCTTGAAGAGATTCTTCACATCCCTTGTAAGTTGGATTCCTAAGTATTTTGTCAACCAAAAAAAGTCCAGGACCAGACGGATTCACAGCCTGATTCTACCAGAGGTACAAGTAGAAGCTGGTACCATTCCTTCTGAAACTATTCCAATCAATACAAAAAGAGGGAATCCTCCGTAACTCATTTTATGAAGCCAACATCTTCCTGATAGCAAAGCCTGGCAGAGACACAACAAAAAATGAGAATTTTAGACCAATATCCCTGATGAACATCGATACAAAAATCCTCAATAAAATAATGGCAAATCAAATCCAGCAGCACATCAAAAATCTTATCCACCATGATCAAGTGGGCTTCATCCCTGGGATGCAAGGCTGGCTCAACATATGCAAATCAATAAATGTAATCCAGCATATAAAGAGAACCAAAGACAAAACCCACATGATTATCTCAATAGATGCAGAAAAGGCCTTTGACAAAATTCAAAAATGCTTAATGCTAAAAACTCTCAATAAATTAGGTATTGACGTATCTCAAAATAATAAGAGCTGTCTATGACAAACCCACAGCCAATATCATACTGAATGGGTAAAAACTGGAAGCATTCCCTTTGAAAACTGGCACAAGACAGGGATGCCCTCTCTCACCACTCCTATTCAACATAGTGTTGGAAGTTCTGACCAGGGCAATCATGCAGGAGAAGGAAATAAACGGTATCCAATTAGGGAAAGAGGAAGTCAAATTGTCCCTGTTTGCAGATGACATGATTGTGTATCTAGAAAACCCCATCGTCTCAGCCCAAAATCTCCTTAAGCTGATAAGCAACTTCAGCAAAGTCTCAGGATACAAAATCAATGTGCAAATATCACAAGCATTCTTATACACCAATAACAGACAAACAGAGAGCCAAATCATGAGTGAACTCCCATTCACAATTGCTTCAAAGAGAATAACACACTGCTTTTCTACCATGCAGCAGGTAAACATAAATATATGTAAATCTTGTCTGGTCAGATCATACATCAAGATTAGCCTCTTAAATTTTTCTATGTGTTTTCCAGGCACCTCTGAAAACTGTTTTAGTTTTTCCTTGCATATGGCTAATTCAGACATAGAAAAGGGTACATATACCTATACAGTGTCCCTATTATCACCTGTCACTTCCCAGAGAGGGCAAACATTCAACTTTGCCAGCTGATAAGAGGCCCCACTGCATGTTGTTCTGGTGAAGCTTGGGTGTTCAAACAGTGGGGTATGTATGTAAGACAGGACTCGAAGGGCAGGGAGAAGATGATGACTGGACACTAGATAACCCTGGAAAACTAGATGAAATTAACAACATGTTGCACACCTCACCAGAACTGTAAGGAGTCTGACTGTGTTCTTATGGGGTGCTTGGACTGGCAGGGGGAGTTCAGCCCCAGCTAAGAAAAGCCTAATATTGAGAGGCACTTGCATTAAAAGGGTAATCAATTATGTGCCATCCCTATTTTGTCTTTTCCTCCATCAAACATATAGAAGCCCATTTTAATTTTTTATCCTGACCAAGCATCAGAGAAGCCTGTATATAATGTATTTCCTCCCACTTAGTTTCTCTTCTATAAAACAAATGAAGCTGCAAAAAAAGGAGTTAGACTGAACAGGGGAAATGGGAAGGCTGTAACTTGTATATTGTAATGTATTAGTCCATTTTCACACTGCTATGACAAAACTGACAAAACTCTCTCAGGAAAAAAGTGACATGCTGGGTTTAGAAAGTAGGGTCCAGCTGCCCTATACCAGCTCATCAAAGATGACCTTATGGTCAAGAAATGAGAGAAAACTCTTAAGAAAATCTCTCATGTTCTCCAACTTGAGGCTAATTGTTTGCAGAGGGTTGTCATAAAAGAGGATGTCACTAAACAGGCATATCTGATCTTATCATGTAGGGCTGTTAAATACCACATTTCAACTTCTAGTCATAATGATGGAGAGGTTATTGCTGATTTTTTTCTGATAATTAAGGTACAAAAATACTAGGTTCCAAGACATCTCTTTTTTTCAGTTCACTTGGACCAGTGGCAAATTAAATAAGCAATCAGCTAGAAGTCAGATGATCGCTGAGGAAAGGAAAAGCTAAACTGTTTGGAGCCTCTTTCCTGGGGCAGCCTCCAGGCTACTAGTAAACAGAGGAGGTGAGCAGAAAGGTGACAAGATGCAGAGCACTCAGGTGAGGGAAAGAGATTACAAGCTGGACAGTCCAAAAAGAGAAAGTGGTAAACACCTTGTTTAGCCAAATCCATTCTTCTCAATATTCCCAAGGGCCTCTAACCCTGTGGGCTTGGCCTCTAATCTGAGTATGACTCCCCCGGGCCTCTAACTTTGGGCTGAGTCTCTCACCCTAACATTATGCCCTAGGGCCTCTCACTTAAGTAGTAGTCGATAATCGTTCTTGCCCACCAGAATGGCTTCACAACTCTAAAAGACAGCGCACTTGACAGGTGTTAGCTGATTGATTCTGTGTGGATTGTTTTCCTTGGAGTGGGGGGTCTTGTCTTGGTGTCCCTTCATGGTGTTGCTGAAAGATGTTGCTGGAAAAGAGGGTCCTGATACAGACCACAAAGTAGGATTCTTAGACCTTGTGCAGGAAAAAATTTCAGGTGAGTCAGAGAGCACAGTGAAAGAAGCAAGTTTACCAGAAATACTCCATTAGAGTTGTACATCCTCAGAAAACAAGAGCAGGAATGCATTGTCTTTTGTTAGTGTCTCTACTTATAAGTAACCATAAAGAGAAAGAGTTATAATTAAACTTGGAAGGTGCAGATGTACTCACTAAAGTTGGGGCTATTGGTTTTAACAATGATCATTAACCCATTGACCTAAGCTAGCTCATTAATATTATCCTTACAAAAAAAAATGCTGCACTCCTAGGACATTTATACATTTTTCAGGCTTAGTGGAAGATGTTTTGTATGACCACAAATATTCAGCAATTGTAATTTGTGGCCAGCTAAAAAATGTGGCTATTTTCAGACCATGAGTATTAATCTTCTAGATGCCTTGTGAGTACCTAGCTACTCATATTAAGATAGAATATTCTAGTCATGTTTATTAAACTAGAAGCTTGGTAACCATGAGCTGCTCTAACACAACAAGTCTACTCCTCAAGGAGAAAATGTATTTCTCAGGAATTCTGTGCATTTTGTTTGATGGAATTTGGTATGTTTACCAAAATGGCAGAAAAGAGTGAAATTAGTCCTCAAAGATTTCTCAAGATTGGATATAAAGTAAACAAAATGATTATAGGTAATATGCAAGTTGATACAGTTGATATTCAAAAGAAATTTTGTTTGAAACACAATGAGATTTTTATTTTTACTTATTTATTATTATTATTATTTTGAGACAGAGTCTTCTCTGTTGCCCAGGCTGGAGTGTGGTGCACCATCTTGGCTCACTGAAACCTCTGCCTCCCAGGTTCAAGCAATTCTCCTGCCTCAGCTTCCCAAGTAGCTGCGATTACAGGCATGCATCAACACACCCAGCTAATTTTTGTGTCTTTAGTAGAGATGGGGTTTCACTCTGTTGGCTGGGCTGGTCTCAAACCCCTGACAACAAGTGATCTGCCCACCTTGATCTCCCAAATTGCTGGGATTACAGGCATGAGCCACTGCTCCCAGCCACAGTGAGATTTTTAAATAATTCTAACTGATTTACTGCTGTTGAGCAGGGAGCTGAGTAAATTCAACAGATCGTGGGCCTAAAGTAGGAGAAGACTGAGGACAAACTCTAGAACACATGTGATTAAATTAATTACAATGGAAACCAAATCAAATTTAATGAGGCTGTACCTCTTAGTTTCAAGATGTTTCCCCTCACTTTGAAATGTGGTGTTATTCAGTGGAAAAGAACAGGGTTCCCTGCAGGGATTGATTGACTGAAAGACATAGCTCAGGATTAAAAATCCTTTTTTCCACTTATAAACTAAAAATAAATTTTGTCATAAAAGAGGCTGTCAGTAAACCGGCATATCTGATCTTATCATGTAGGGTTGTTAAATACCACATTTCAACTTCTAGTCATAATGATGGAGAGGTTATTGCTATAAACTAAACTAAAAATAAATAAACTAAAAATAAATTTCTAAGCCCCTATTGACTAAATGGGCCCCTCTTCTTGGATAAGGACATTCCAAAGTTAACCTGAAAAGCTAGTTCAAGCCATGGGCCTCATTATATTCTCCTCCCTTTGGTTTTAATTTTAATTTCAATTTTTAATTTATTTTTGTGGGTACATAGTTGGTGTATATATTTATGGGGGTACATGACATACTTTGATGCAGGCGTGCAAAGAGTAATGCCTAATAAAAAATGAGGTGTCCATCCCCTCAAGCATTTATAGGTTGTGTTATAAACAATCTAATTATACTCTTTTAGTTTTTTAAAATGTATAGTTAAATTATTTTTTACTATAATCACCTTGTTGTGCTATCAAATACTGTCTTATTCATTCTTTCTAACAATTTTTTGTACCCATTTCGCATCCCCACTAACCGCCTGTTCCCTCACTGCCCTTCCCAGCCTCTGGTAACCATCCTTATACTCTCCATCTCTATGACACCAATTGTTTCAAATTTTAGCACACACAAATAAGTGAGAACATGTGACATTTGTCTTTCTGTGCCTGACTTATTTCACTTAACATAAAGACTTTCAGTTCCATTTATGTTATTGCAAATGGCAGCCTCTCATTCTTTCTTATAGCTGAATAGTACTCCATTGGGTATACATACCACATTTTCTCCATCCAGTCAGCTGTTGAGGGACATTTAAGTTCCTTCCAAATCTTGGCTATTATAAACCCTGCTGTAGCAAATATGAGAGTGCCAATATGTCTTTGATTTACCAATTTTATTTCTTTTAGACATATACTGAGCAGTGGGATTGCTGGATCATATAGTAGCTCTATTTTTAGTTATATCAAGAACATCCAAACTGTCCTTAAATGTGCTCCCAACAGCAGTGTACAAGGATTCCCTTCACTCCACATACTTACCAGCATTGGTTTTTTACTGACTTCTGCATAAAAGCCACCTTAACTGGGGTGAAATGATATCTCATTTTGGGTTTGATTTGCATTTCTATGATGATCAGTAATGTGTAGCACCATTTCATTTGCCTGTTTGACATTTGTATGTCTTCTTTTCATAAATGTCTATTTACATTTTTTGTCCACCCTTTAATTGGATTATTATATTTTTTATATAATTTTTTGAATTCAATATATTGTAGTGTATTATTCTGTTTCAGCACTGGTATAAAAAAAAATCAAGACTGGGTTATCTATTTATTTAGTGAGATGAAGTCTTGATCTGTTGCCCAGGCTGAAGTGCAGTGGTGCAGTCTCGGCTCACTGCAACCTCCGCCTCCTAGTTCAAGCAACTCTCTGCCTCAGCCTCCTGAGTAGCTGGGATTACAGGCACCTGCCACCATGCCTGGCTAATTTTTGTATTTTTAGTAGAGACGGGGTTTCACCATCTTGACCAGGCTGGTCTTGAACTCCTGACTTCGTGATCTACCTGCCTCGGCCTCCCAAAATGGTGAGATTACAGGAATGAACCACCGCACCTGGCAAGACTGGGTAATTTATAAAGGAAATGGGTTTAATTGACTCACAGTTCCACATGGCTTGGCAGGCCTCAGGAAACTTACACTCATGGCAGATGGGGAAGCAGGCAGCTCTTACATGACAGCAGGCGAGACAGCATGTATGTGAAGCAAAGGGGGAAGAGTCCTTTATAAAACCATCAGATCTCATGAGAACTCACTCATTATCAGAAGAACAGCATGGGGGAAACCACCCCCATGATCCAATCACCTTCTACAAGGCCTCTCCCTCAAAACCTGGGGATTACAATTCAATATGAGATTTGGATGGGGACACAAACCCTAACCATATCATGCAGCTATTAATTGCTTTTCAGATGGATAATTTACAAATATTTTCTCCAATTCTGTGGATTTTCTCTTCACTTTGTTTATTGTTTCCTTCACTTTAAAACGGCTTTCTGACTTGCTGTAATCCCATTTGCCCGTGTTTGTTTTGGTTGTCTGTGCTTATGGGGCATTATTTAAGAAATTTTTGCCCAAACCAATGCCCTAAAGAGTTTCCCCAATGTTTTATTGTAAAAGTGTGATACTTTGAGGCATTAGGTTTAAGTCTTTAATTCATTTTAATTTGATTTTTTTATGTGTCAAGAAATAGGGTTCTAGTTTTATTCTTCTGCCTATGGCTTGCCAGTTTTCCCAGCCCTATTTATTACAAAAACTGTCTTATTTTTTATTGTATGTTCTTGGCACTTTTGTTGAAAATAAGTTTAGTTTAGCTGTATGAGTTTGTTTCTAAGGTCTCTACTTCGTTCCATTTGTCTTTATGTCTGTTTTTATGCTACTGTCATGCTGTTTTAATTACTATAACTTAGTAGTATAATTTAAAACCAGGTAATGGAATTCCTCCAGTTTTTTTTATATACTCAGCATAGCTTTGACTATTGTGGTGTTTTGTGACAGTTCCATATAAATTTCAGAATTTTTTTTCTATTTCTGTGAGGAATGTCTTTTTTTTTTTTTAGATGGCATCTCACTGTGTCACCTAGGTTGGAGTGCACTGATGCCATCTCAGCTCACTGCAACCTCTGCCTCCTGGGTTCAAGCAATTATCTGCCTCAGCCTCCTGAGTAGCTGGGAAGGCACCTGCCACCACGCCCGGCTAATTTTTTTGTATTTTTAGTAGAGATGGGGTTTCACCAAGTTGGCCAGGCTGGTCTTGAACTCCTGACCTCGTGATCCACCAATCTTGGCCTCCCAAAGTGCTGGGATTACAGGCATGAGCCACTGCCCCTGGACTGTTACTTTGACAGAGATGGCATGAAATGTATAGATTGCTTTGGATTGTATGGACATTTTAGAAAAATACTGATTCTTCCAATCTGTGAACATAAAAATATCTTTCCAATTTTTGGGTCCTCTTTCATTTCTTTTATCAGTGTTTTACAGTTTTAATTGTTGAGAACTTTTATTTCTTTGGTAAATTCCCACACATTCTCTTTTATTTGTGGCTATTGCAAATAGTATTATGTTTTTGAATTCTTTTTCAGTTTGTTGACTGTTGGCATATAGAAATCCTACTGATTTGTATATGTTGATTGTGTATTCTGCAAATTTACTCAAGTTATTACTTCGAATAGTTTTTTGGTGGATATATTAGGCTATTATCACATTGCTATAAAAAATAATCAGTGACTGGTTAATTTATAAAGAAAATAGATTTAATTTGTTCATGGTTCTACAGGCTGTACAGAAAGCATAGCACTGGCTTCTGCTTCTGGGGAAGCCTCTGGCAACTGACAAGGTGAAAAATAAATCCGGTGCTTGCACATCACATGGTAAGTGCTAGGGCAGAGGGTAAGTGCTACACGCTTGTAGATAACCAGCTCTCATGAAAACTTACTATTGTGGGAATGGCACCAAAGGAAATGATGCCAAACTGTTCATGGAAATCCTGCCCTCTTGATTCAATCACCTCCCCACTAGGCCCACTTCCAACATTGAGGATTACATTTCAATATAAGATTTTGGTGGGAACACACACCCAAACTGTATCATTTTGCCCCTGGCCTTTCCAAATCTCATATCCTTCTCATATTTCAAAATATAATCATGACTTTCCAATAATTCCCAAAGTCTTAACTCATTTCAGCCTTAACTTAAAAGTCAAAAGTCTCATCTAAGACAAAGCTAGTTTATTCCTCCTATAAGCCTGTAAAATAAAAAAAAAGTTAGGCACTTTCAAGATAAAAATGGGGCAGTGGCATTGGGTAAATACTCCCATTCTAAAAGGAAGAAATCAGCCAAAAGAAAGAGGCCACAGGACCCACAATATTCTGAAACCCAGAAGAGAAGTTATTGAATTGTAAGGCTCCAAAATAATCATTTTTGACTCGGTGTCCCATTTCCAGGGCACACTAATGCCTTGGGAAGGTTCAACCTTGTGAATTTGCATGGTTCAGCCCCCATAGCTGCTCTCATGGGCTGGCATTGTGTGCCTCTGGCTGGTATTGTGTGTCTCTGGCTTTTCAAGCTGCAAGGTGCAAGCTGTAGCTAGATCTACCATTCTGGGATCTGGAGGACAGTGATCCTCTCCTCACAGATCTACTAGGCCATGCCCCAGTGGGGAGCCTGCATGAAGACTGTCACCCCACATTTATTTTCTCCATTGTTTTAGTAGAGGTTCTCCATGAGGGCTCCACCCCTGCAGCATGATTCTGCCTGCACACCCTGGCTTGTTCACACATCCTTTGAAACAAAGGTGGAGGCTCCCAAGTCTCAATTCTTGCATTTTGTACACCCACAGGCCTAACACCACATGGAAGCTACCAAGGCTTATGGCTTGCACCCTCTGAAGCAGTGACTGGAGTTGTAACTGGGTCAATTTGACCTACACCTGGAGCTGAAGCAGTGGCCAGGATGCAGGGAGCCATGTTCCAAAGCTACCCAAGGCAGCAGGTCTTGGGCCTGATCCCAGAAACTATACACTTCTTTTAGGCCTCAAGGCCTCTGATGGGGGGGCTGCCTTTTAGATTTCTAAAATGCCTTCAATTCCTCTTCCCCATTGTCTTGGCTATCAACCCTTGCTTTTTTTTAGGTTATACAAATATCTCTAACAAGTCGTTGCTCCATAGCCTGCTTGAGTTCCTGTCTTATAAAATCTTTTTATTTTTTAGCCACATGACTAGGCTGCAAAGTTTTCAAGCTTTTACACTATGCTTCCGTTGTAAGTTACAACTTATATATATTTTTTTGCTAGATCATGTGAGCATAGGTTTTTAGAAGCAGCCAGGCAACATCTCAAATGCTTTGCCGCTTAGACATTTTTCCAACAGAAACCCTAAATCATCAATTTCCAAATCAAAGTTTTATATATCCCTAGGGCATGACAGAAATTCAGCCAATTACCTTGCTAAGACAACATGCATGACCATTGTTTCGGTCCTAATTAAGTTTCTAATTTTATCTGAGACCTCCTTAGCCTGGCCTTCACTGTCCAGATCACTATCAGCATTTTGGTCACAGCCATTCAACCAGTCTCTGAGAAAATCTCAACTTTCCCTCATTTTTCTGTCTTCCTCTGAATCCTACAAACTCTTCCAACCTCTGCCTGTTTACCCAATTATAAAGCTAATTTCACATTTTCAGGTATTCTTATAAGAATTTTTCACTCCTTGGTGCCAATTTTCTGTATTAAGCTATTTTTGCATCACTATAAGAGTGGGACTGGACAATTTATTTTTAAAAAAGGAGATTTAAGTGGCTCATGGTTCTACAGGCTGTATAGAAGACACAGCACTGGCATATGCTTCTGGGGAGGAGTCTGGAAGTTTCCAGTCATGGCAGAAGTTGAAACAGAATCTTGCACATCAAAGGGTAAAAAGCCAGAGCAAAAAACAGAGGGGCAAGTTGTTACACACTTTTAAATAACCAGATCTTATAGGAACTCACTCACTGTTATGAGTATAGTACCAAATGGGATGGTGCTAAGCCATTTCTGAGTAATCCACCCCGATGGTTAAATCACCTTTCACCAGGCCCACCTCCAACATTAAGAATTACATTTAAATATGAGATTTGGGAGGGGACATGCATTCAAACCCTATCAGAGGAGTCTTTATGTTTTTTCAAATATAAGATTATGTCATTGGCAAAAAAAGATAATTTGACTTCTTTTCCAATGGGGATGCCTTTTATTGCTTTCTCTTGTCCAACTGTTCCAGATAGGACTTTCAGAATTATGTTGAATAACAGTGGTAAAAGTGGACATTCTTGTCATCTTCCAGATTTTAGAGGAAAGGCTTTTAGTTTTTCCCCACTTAGCATGATACTAGCTGTGGGTCTGTCATATATGACTTTTATTATGTTGAGGTATGTTCATTCCATACCCAGTTTTCAAAGAGCTTTTTATAATTAATGAATATTAAATTTTATCAAATAATTTTTTAGCATAATTGAAATGATTATATGGATTTTGTCCTTTTATTTATTTATTTTTTGAGGTGAAGTCTCCCTCTGTCACACAGGCTGGAGTGCAATGGCGTGATCTCAGCTCACTGTAACCTCTCCTCCCAGGTTCAAGTGATTCTCCTTCTTCAGCCTCCCGAGTAGCTGGGATTACAGGAGCCCATCACCGTGCCTGGTTAATTTTTGTATTTTTAGTAGAGATGGGGTTTTGCCATGTTGACCAGACTGGTTTCAAACTCCTGAACTCAGGTGATCTGCCCACCTTGGCTTCCCAAAGTGCTGGTATTACAGGCGTGAGCCACTCTGCCCGACCCCTTCATTCTGTTTCTGTGATGTATCACATTGATTGATTTGAATGTTGAACCATCCTTGCATCCCTGGGATAAATCCCACTTGGTCATTATGAATTACCTATTTATGTATTGTTTAACTGAGTTTGCTGGTGTTTTGCAAATTTTTGCACCAATATTCTCAGATATGGGCCTGTAGTTTGCTTTTTTAATGTGTCTTTGTCTGGTTTTGATATCAGAGTAATACTAGCCTCAAAGAATGAGTTTGGAAATGTTCTTTCCTTCTCTATTTTTCAGTCTGGTCCTACTGACTTTTTTATTAAGGCTTTAATTTTGTTAATTGTTATTGGTCTGTTCAGGTTTTAGATTTTTTCCTACTTCAATCTTGGTAAGCTGTGTGTGTCTAAGAATTAATTTCCTCTAGATTTTCTAATTTGTTGGCATACAATTGCTGATAGTAGCCACTAATGATCTTTTGATTTTCTGAAGCATTAGTTGTAATGTCTCCTTTTCACCTCTGATTTTACTAATTTGTATCTTCTCTGTTTTTTAGTTAGCCTGTCTAAATATTTGTCGATTGTTTTACTTTTCAAAAAATCAACTATTTGTTTCATTAATCTTTTGCATTTTCTTCATTTTATCTTTATTTACTTCCACTGTAATCTTTATTATTTTCTTCTAATTTTGGGTTTGGTTTGGCCTTTTTATTCTAGTTAATTAAGATGTATTATTAGGTTATTTATTTGAAGCTTTTCTGTTTTTTATGTAGACACTTACAGTTACAAATTTTCCTTTTTTAATAGTACCTCTTTTACTATATTCATAGGTTTTGCTATGCTATGTTTCCATTATCATTTGTTTCAAGAAATTTTTCTCTTTTCTTCTTAACTTTCTTATTGACCTACTAATCATTCAGGAGCCTATTGTTTAATGTCCGTGTGTGTATAGTTTCTGAAATTCTTTTTTTAATTGATTTCTAGTTTTATTCCCTGTAGTCAGAGAAAATGCTTGATATTACTTCAATTTTTTGGAATGTTTTTAGACTTGTTACTTAACATATGGTCTATCCTTGAGAATAACCCATGCACTGAGGAGAATAATGTTTATTCTGCAGCTGTTGCATGAAATTTTCTGTAAATATCTATTAGGTTCATTTGTTCTATAGTGCAGATTGTCTGATGTTTCTTTGCTGATTTTCTGTCTGAAAGGTCTATCCAATGACTAAAGTGGGGTGTTGAAGTGTCCAGCCATTATTGTATTGAGGTCTCTTTCTTTAGATCTTATAATATTTGCTTCATTTAAATATGTGTTTTAGTGTTGGGTGCATATATATTTTCAATTATTATATCCTCTTGATGAATTTATATCTTTATTATTATAAAAGACCTTTTTAATCTCTTTCTACAGTCTTACAGTCTTTTGTTGAAATCTATTTTTATCTGGTATAAGTATAGCTATTTCTGCAAAGAACTCAAACAAATTTACACAAAAAAAACAAACAACCCCAGTGGGTGAAGGATGTGAACAGACACTCCTCAAAAGAAGACATTTATGCAGCCAACAGACACATGAAAAAAGGTTCATCATCACTGATCATCAGAGAAATGCAAATCAAAACCACAATGAGATACCATCTCACACCAGTTAGAATGGTGATCATTAAAAAGTCAGGAAACAACAGGTGCCGGAGAGGATGTGGAGAAATAGGAACACTTTTACATTGTTGGTGGGACTTAAACTAGTTCAACCATTGTGGAAGACAGTGCGGCGATTCCTCAAGGATCTAGAACTAGAAATACCATTTGACCCAGCCATCCCATTACTGGGTATATACCCCAAGGATTATAAATCATGCTGCTATAAAAAAATGGAGGCTTTCTAAATAGATCTTCATTAATGTTGAAAGAATGAGGTTTTAAGTCTTGGTCTCAGCCAAAAGGAATTCCTCACATACCCAGGAGGGATGAAACACTTGCATTGTTGCATTAGATATTCTTAGAGAGAAAGAGGACCATGTGTAATGGAAAATTGTTAGCCTTGCCTCAGGGAGACCAGGTTGATTCACTGAGAAAATTTGAATTGGTTTAGAAAGCATAGTTCTGAGTTTTCTAGGAGAAGGAGAAAAGTTAGGGTAGGGCATAAGAAGTAATGCCCACACCAAAAAGTTAGAAAGATCTCAAATTAAAAACCTAAAATCACAATTGAAAGAATTAGAGAAGGAAGAAGAATTCAACCACAAAGCTTATAGAAGACAAGAAATAACTAAAATCGGAGCGGAATTGAAAGAAATAGAGACATGAAAAACTGTTCAAAAAATCACTTAATCAAAGTTTTTTGAAAAAATTAATAAGATAGGGTACTAGCTAGATGAATAAAGAAGAAAAGAGAGAAGATTCAAATAAACAAAATTAGAAATGATGAAGTGAATGTTACCACTGGCCCCAGAGAAGTAAAAATAACAACCAGCAACTACTATGAACACATCTACACACACAAACTAGAAACCCTAGAAGAGATGGATAAATTCCTGGCCACATACACAGTCTGAAGACTGAACCAGGAAGAAAGTGAGTCCCTGAACAGACCAATAATGAGCTCCAAAAATTGAATCAGTAGTAAATAGCCTACCATCCAAAAAAAAAAAAAAAAAAAAAAGCCTAGGACCTGATAGATTAATAGTCAAATTTTAACAGATATACGAAGAAGAGCCAGTACCATTCCTACTAAAACTATTTCAAGAAATAGAGGAGGAGGGACTCCTCCCCAGCTTGTTCTACGAGGCCAGCATCATCCTGATACCAAAGCCTGGCAGTGACACAACAAAAAAAGAAACCTTCAGGCCAGTATCGTTGATGAACGTCCATTCAATAATCCACAACAAAATCCTTGCAAACCGAAGCCAGCAACACATCAAAAGGCTAATTCACCACAGTGAAGTAGGCTTCTTCCCTGGAATGGAAGGTTGGTCCATCATGGGCAAATCAATAAAATGTGATTCATAACATAAATAAAACTAAAGACAAGAACCACGTGATTGTCTCAATAGACGCAGAAAAGGCTTCAATAAAATTCAGCAATGCTTCATGTTAAAAAGTCTCAATAAATGAGGTATTGAAGGAACATACCTCAAAATAATAAAGGCCACCTATGATAAACTCACAGCCAACATTATACTAAATGGGCAAAGTCTGGAAGCATTCTCCTTGAAAACCGGCACAAGACAAGGATGCCCTCTCTCACCACTCCTATTCAACACAGTATTAGAAGTCCTTGCTGGAGCAATCAGACAAGAGAAAGAAATAAAGTGTATTTAAATAGAAAGAGAAGTCCAACTACTTCTGTTTGCAGACAACGTAATTCTCAATCTGAACCCTATAGTTGTGACCCAAAAGCTCCTTAAGCTGATACAACTTCCACACAGTTTCAGGATACAAAATCAATGTACAAAATTTGCTAACATTCCTACACACCAAGAAGAGCCAAACTAAAAACCAAATCAGAGAGGCAATTTTATCCACAATTTCCACAAAAAGAATAAAATACATAGGAATACAGCTAACCAGGGTGGTGAAAAATCTCTATAATGAAAATTACAAAACACTGCTCAAAGAAGTCAGAAAAAAACACAAACAAATGAAAAATCATTCCATGTTAATGGAGACAAAGAAGTAATATCATTTAAATGGTTTTACTGCCCAAAGCTATATTAAACTACCAATGACATGCTTCACAGAAGTACAAAAAGCTATTTAAGAATTCACATAGAACAAGAAAGAACCTAAGTAACCAAGGCAATCCGCAAAGCTTGAGGCATCACATTACTTGACTTCAAACTATACTACAGCACTACAGTAACCAAAACAGCATGGTACTGGTGTAAAAACAGACACATATACCAATGGAACAGAATAGAGAGCCCAGAAATAAGATCACATACCTACAACTATCTAATCTTTGACAAAGCTGGCAAAAACAAGCAATGGGGAAAAGATTCCCTATTCAATAAATAGTGCTGGAATAACTGGCTAACCATATGCAGAAGATTGAAGTTGGACTTCTTCCTTATACCACACACAAAAATCAACCCAAGATGGATTAAAGACTTAAATGTAAAACCCAAAACTATAAAAGCCCTGGAAGACAACCTAGGCAATACCATCCTGGACATAGAAACAGGCAAAGATTTCATGATAAAGACACCAAAAACAATTACAACAAATGCAACTATTGACAAGCAGGATCTAATTATACTTAAAAGCTTCTGCTCAGCAAAAGAAATTATCAATAGAGTGAACAGACAATCTATAGAATGAGAAAAAGTATTTACAAACTATGTCTCTGACAAAGAGCTAATATTCAATATAAGGAACTTAAATTTACAAGAGAAAAACAAACAACCCTATTAAAAAGTGGCCAAAGAATTGTCTATTCATGTCCTTAGCCTACTTTTTGATGGGATTGTTTGTTTTTTTCTTGCTAATTTGTTTGAGCTCTTTGTATATTCTGGACATTAGTTGTCAGATATACAGATTGTGAAGATTTTCTCCCATGGTGTGGATTATCTGTTTATTCTGCTGACTGTTCCTTTTGCTGTGAAAAAACTCTTTAGTTTAATTAAATCCCACCTATTTATCTTTGTTTTTCTTGCATTTGCTGTTGGGTTCTTGGTCATGAAATCTTTGCCTAAGCCAATGTCTAGAAGGGTTTTTTTGATGTAATCATCTAGAATTTTTATACTTTCAGGTAGTATATTTAAGTTCTTGATCCATCTTGAGTTGATTTTTGTATAAGGTGAGAGATAAAGATCCAATTTCATTCTCCTACTTGTGGCTTGCCAATTATCCCAGTACCATTTGTTGGGTATGGTGTTCTTTCCCCACTTTGTTTTTGTTTGCTTTGTCAAAGATCAGATGGCTGTAAATATTTGGGTTAATTTCTGGGTTCTCCATTATGTTCCATTTGTCTATGTGCCTGTTTGTATACCAGAACCATGCTGTTTTGGTGACTATGGTCTTATGATATAGTTTGAAATCAGGTAATGTGATGCCTTCTGATTTGTTCTTTTTGTTTAATATTGCTTTGGCTATGCAGGCTCCTTTTTGGTTCCATCTGAATTTTAGGGTTGTTTTTTCTAGTTCTGTGAGGAATGATGATGGTATTTTGGTGGCAATTGCATTGAATTTGTAGATTGCTTTTGGCAGTGTGGTCATAGACGATTCTCAGAAGATAAACAAATGGCCAACAAACATATGAAAAAATGCTCAGCATCACTAATGAGCAGGGAAATGCAAATTACAACCACAATGCAGTGCCACCCTACTCCCACAAGAATGGACATAAGAAAAAAACAATAGATGTTGGTGTGAATGTTGTGAAAAGGGAACACTTCTGCACTGCTGGTGGGAATGCAAGCTAATACAATCACTATGGACAATAGTGTGGCGATTCCTTAAAGAACTAAAAGTAGAAGTACCATTTGATCCACCAATCCCACTACTGGCTATGTACCCAGAGGAAAAAAAGGTCATTATACAAAAAATATACTTACACACACATATTTATAGCAGCACAATTTGCAATTGCAAAAATGTAGAACCAATCCAAGTGCCCATCAATCAATGAGTGGATGAGGAAACTGTGGTACATATGTACGATGGGATACCACTCAGCCATAAAAAGGAATGAATTAATGGCAGTTGCAGCAACCTGGATGGGATTGAAGACTATTATTCTAACTGAAGTAACTCAGGAATGGAAAACCAAACATCATATATTCTCACTTGTAATTGGGAGCTAAGCTATAAGGATGCAGAAGCATAAGAATGACACCATGGACTTTAGGGACTCAGGGAGAAAGGGGAGAAGGTGGTGAGGGATAAAAGCTAAAAATTGGGTTCAGTGTATACAGATGAGGTGATGGATGCACCAAAATCTTACAAATCAATAAATAACTTACTAATGTAACCAAATGCCCCCTGTTGTCCTAAAACCTATGGAAATAAAATGTTTCAAAAGTGGGCAAAGGACATGAATACTTTTCAAAAGAATACATACATGTGACCAACAACCATAGAATACAACACTCAATATCACTGATCATTAGAGAAATGCAAATCAAAGGCACACTGAGACACCATCTCACACCAGTCAGAATGGCTATTATGAAAAAGTCAAAAAATAACAGATGCTGGCAAGGTTGTGGAGAAAGAGAACACATACACAGTTGGTGGGAGTGTACATTGGTCCCACCATTGTGGAAAGCACAACAGTGCTTTCCTCGAAAGAGATAAAAGCAGAACTATCACTTGACCCAGCAATCTCCCTACTGGGTATATACCCAGAGGTATATAAATTGTTCTGTCATAAGGACACAAGCACATAAATGTTTATTGCAGGACTATTCACAATAGTAAAGACATGGAATCAACCTAAATGCCCAACGATGACAGATTGGATGCAGATAATATGGCGCACTGTGGAGGAAAAGTTAAATATTAAATTTGAACTCAATTGAACAGGGACACAAACAATGGTCACTAAGTCCTGGAACGAGTTGTGTGAGTCCCTTGAGGCATTCATCCAGTGCTGCTTCGGAGAAACAGTTATTGAAAAACAACAGTTACTGAAAAACAGTTATTGAAAACAACAGGCAATTGCAAAAACAAGTTGACCTTTTTGTGTTCCCTGAGCTCAGTTGCGAAGGGCCCTCATGACTGGGCTTCATGACAAACAACCTGTTACAAAAAGAGCTCGGTTCCCAGACTGCGCTGAAGCTTCATGGGACCCCTCCTCATCTGTGCATGGACTAGTAGCCAATTCTGAATCCCAGGCTGTTGCTTCCCAGTCTGGTGATGAATCCTCCATAGTCTGGTGAGTGTAAATATATATATATGTATGTATATACCTTTTCCCTTCTCCCGTTCCCATTAAAATTTGTTTATTGTATCATTTGCTTATTATATCTATATTGCCATATACTCGGGATAAAGTCTATTTACCTTTAAAAGTATTGTGTGTTTCTTTTCTTTCCTCACACGTTTCCTACACAGAACAAACACAGGCACCATGGAATACTATGCAGCTACGTGTTCTCACTTGTAAGTGGGAGCTAAATAATGAGAACTTATGAACACAAAGAAGGAAACAACAGACAACAGACACTGGGGTCTACTTGAGCAGGGAAGGTGGGAGAAGGGAGAGGAACAGAAAAGATAACTATGGGGTACTGGGCTTAATACTTGTGTTATGAAATAATCTGTATAACAAGCCCCTGTGTTATGAGTTTATCTATGTAACAAACCTTCACATGTACCCCCAAACCTAAAATAAAAATTTTTTTAAATCCTTTATGAAAGCTGTATGATCTGCTCCTGTGTGTTTGTATGTCTATATGTGTTACATGTTATATGATAATATTTTGTAAATAAAGCTCATTCTTAAATCGTTAGTTAAATAGAAATAGCTTTACAATTATCCATTAAAAATAATTAGATACTTGCTTGATTTAACTGTGAGCTTATGTCTTTTGTTGAAAGTTTCTAGATTCACGGGTCTTGATAGGTGACCATGATGAAGTATGGAGACATGTTCTCAGTGCCTAGACCAGCAGCTACAAGCCAGAATCAAGCAATTGGCCCCTTCTTTCTGTGCTTTTCCTGTTTTGCCTCCTAGCTAATTTAGGCAGGGTTGGATCCTCCAGTTATAGCCTTCACAGCTTTGTCTTTAGTCCTAATGGACTCAGGCATGCCCTGATATTCATAGTTTTCCTGGGTGCCATGTGGCTACTTGGGACCTAGAATTACTGAGGGAAGACATTACGGATGCTACCTGTGTCGCAGTTTCAAAATTCTGTTCATTAATTTAAAATCTTAAAATCGCGTTAAATTAAGTAATACATAACCAAAAAAAATCTTGAGTCATTTGTAAGCTAAAATAGTGAAATATTAACCATTAAATAATAGTTTAGGTGTATATACCATGACATGTTACTTATATATGGTATAAAAACCTAAATATCTTTAGTTCTGTTAATAAACAGTAATTTGAAGAACTGTATTTCTTAAAAGTTATAAAATGGTTTTTATCTAAAAATACTGATACAAGACAGTTGAAAATCACTTTTTAGGGTTTTCATTGAAAATTGGGGCTCCTAAGACTTAATTACTAGATATGAGAGAAACAATTCTGCATACAGAGTGTATAAAAAGCAAGATATGCTTTTTTTTTCTTTTTTGAGAATGAGTCTTGTTCTGTTGCCCAGGCTGGCATGCAGTGGCATGATCTCAGCTCACTGCAACCTCTGCCTCCCCAGTTCAAGGGATTCACCTGCCTCAGCCTCCCAAGTAGCTGGGATTACAGGTGCTCGCAACCACACCTGACTCATTTTTGTATTTTTAATAGAGACGGAGTTTCACCATGTTGGCCAGGCTGATCTTGAACCCCTGACCTACAGTGATGCACCTGCCTCGGCCTCCCAAAGTGCTGGGATTACAGGCTTGTGAACATATGCTTTTGATGATAAAACTTATAAAGACATAAAAATGTGTTTTAATTTTTTTTAGTTTGAAGTTACTTAAAGATTTCAAATTGAAGAAGTAAAAAAAAAACTACATAAAACTAGATAAATATAGAAAGTTGGGGGAAAATGCACAGCATAGGTTCACAAAAATCTGGGATTAAAAGATAACAACATTTGATAAATTTATTTATAAAGTTTTATTAAATTTACTTTAGAGGCTAGGCGTGGTGGCACACACCTGTAAATAATAAAATTATCTTGCCAATTATGTCTAACTATGATAGTTTAAAGTCATTTCCACTGTAAATTGCTTAATTCTGAGGCAGTTTCTGAAAACTTTACAAGCCTGCAAAATCCTGGAATATTGTATCTTTAAGGAGGTTCATGAAAGGATGGAGAAGACCCTGAGAAACACTCTTGAATACAGGTTTTTGAGAACTTTAGAATTACATTATTTGAACTGGGTAAGAATTCCCAGAACTTTAATGAAGAGACTGACTGGTTAATAAAACTGCTAACTCAAGCAGAATAAAAATCAATTGAATACCAAGAAAATACTTTGCCAGATTTTCATGCCAAATCAGCTAGTACTTAAATTGTCTAGATAAAGAATTTGAATGAACAGCATAGTTCAAGTCAAATTATCTATGATAATCCCTGATTAGTCAGTGCTAAGCACCTAAGTTGAAGAAACAGTCCAATGTTAAGCATGGAGAACCAGAATGTCTTCCTTGTCCTTCCTGAGTTCTGAAAGCTTTTCTTATTAAAAGTTCTGCATTCTGATTCTTGGGTGCAAGAGTAAAGCAAGATGGCAGAAAGAAGGCTCCACTGATTATCCCTCCTGCAAGGACACCAGATGAACAACTATTAATATCCACATAGAAAATACATTCATAAGAACCAAAAATCAGGTGAGTACTCAAAGTACCTGGTTTTAACCTCAGATCACTGAAAGAGGCACTGAAGAGACAGAAAAAACAGTCCTGAAATCACCATTTCCTCATCCGCAGCAGTGATGGCATGGTGCGGAGATCAACTCTGGGTTCTGCGGGAGGGAGAACACAGCAATTGTGAGGCACTGAACTCAGTGCTGTCCTGTTAGAGCAGAGAGGAAAACCAGACCAAATGCAGTTAATGCCCATCCACAGAGGGATCAATTAAACCAGCCCTAGCCAGAGGGGAATCAGATTCCAGTGGTTGGAACTTGAGTGTTTGGAAACCTGGCAACTAAGTGCTCCTGCACTCTGTGTGTCTAAGAAAACTTGAAAGGCAGCCTAAGCCATCAGGACTGCAACTCTTAGGTGAGGCCTAGGGCTGAGCTGGGCCCAGGGACAGTGGACTGGGGTGGGGAGGGCATGCAACATACTGAGACACCAGCTGGGGCAGCCAAAGGAGTTCTGACATTATCACTCCGCTAACACCAGACTGCACAGCTCATGGTTCCAAAAGGGACACCATCCTTCTGCTTGAGGAGAGGAGGGAAAAGAGTAGGGAGTACTTTGTCTTTCATCCTGGACACCAGATCAATCACAGCAAGTTAGTGCACTGGTCAGAATCCTGAGGCCTCCTTTCCAGTCTCTGGCTCCTAGACGTTCCTAGACACACCCTGGGCCAGAAGGAAACCTGCTGCCTTGAACAAAAGAACCATGTGCTGGCAGGATTTATCGCCTGCAAACTTGAAAACCTTTGGGCCCTGAATAACCAGCAGCCATACCCAGGTACTACATCAAGGGCCTTGGATGACCCTCATAGACTTGCTAGACTTAGGTGAACTCAGCACATTACCAGCTGTGGTGGCTAAAAGGCAAAACTCCTTCTTCTTGGGAAAAGTAGAGGGAAAATTAAAGGGGACTTTGTCTTGCCCCTTAGGTACCAGCAAGGCCAGAGGTGGGTAGAGCACCAAGCAAAATTTCAGAATCCCTGATTCTAGGGCTTGATTCTTGGTTGGCATTTATGAAGCTGCCCAGGGCCAGTAGGGAGCCCATTGCCCTGAAAACAGCAAGACCCAGGCCAGGCAGCATTCATCGCAAGCTGACAAGAGGCTTTGGGCCTTCTGGGAACATTGGTGGTAGCCTGGCAGTACTCATTTTGGCCTGAAGTGGCGGTGGCTACTCTGCCTTTAGGAAACGAAGGGAGGAATAGGAAGGACTATGTCTTATGGTTTGAGTGCCAGATCAGTTGCAATGCAATAGAATGCCAAGTGGACTTTTAAAATTTTTCACTCTACTCCCTGACTTCTGAATGGCACTTCTGGACCCAGCCAGGGACTGAGGGCACTCACTGACCTAAAGGAAAGAACACAGGCCTGGCTGGCTTTGCCACCTGCTAATTGTAGAGACCAAAGGCCTTGAGTGAACATAGGCAGTCGTCAGAAAGTTCATGCAGCAGGACTTGAGCAAGACCCGGTGCTGTGCTAGCTTCAGGTCTGATCCAGGGCAGTCATAGTGTGGTGGCCAGGGGTGCTTGTGTCTTTCTTCTCCCAGCTTTAGGTGACTTAGAACAGAGAGAAAGACTCTGTATCTCTGAGAGAAAATAACGGTAGAGAAAAAGAGTCTCTGGCTAGTAATCCAGAAAATTCTCCTGGATCTTGTTGAAGGCTGTCAAGGTGGGACTTCTCTGAGTCTGGAAGAATTACAGCATTATTGGGTACAAAGTACCCATAAAGCAGATATGGCTTAGATCAAAACACCGAAGTCTTTTCAAATATGTGAAAAGTCTTCCCAAGAAAGACAGCTACAAATAAGCCCAGACAGTGAAGACTACAATAAATACTCACCTTTTCTCTTTTTAATTTTATTTTTTAAACCTCTCATATGGTGCTGCATGGCCAACATTTTAATGTCCAGACACTGAAGAACATCTACTAGCATCAACATCAACCAGGAAAACATGACCTCACCAAGTGAACTAAATAAGGCACCGGGGACAAATCCTGGAGAAAAAGAGATATGTGACCTTTCGGACAGAGAATTCAACATAGCTGTATTAAAAAAAAAAAAAAAAAAAACTGAAAGAAATTTAAAATAACAAAGTAAAGAAATTCCAAATTTTATCAGCTAAACTCAACAAAGAGATTGAAATAGTTACAACAAATTCAGCAGAAATTCTGGAGCTGAAAAATGCAATTGGCATGCTGAAGAATACATTAGAGCCATTTAATACCATTTAATAGCAGAATGGATCAAGCAGAAGAAATAGCGAGCTTGAAGACAGGCTATTTGAAAATACATAGTCAGAAGAGACTAAAGAAAAAGAATAAAAACAAAAAATCATGCCTACAGGATCTAGAAAAATAGCCTCACAAAGACAGATCTAAGAGTTATTGGTTTTAAAGAAGATGTAGAGAAAGAGGCAGGGGTAGAAAAATTTATTCAAAGGGATAATAACAGAAAACTTTCCAAACCTAGAGAAAGATATCCATAACCAACTACAAAAATGTTATAGGACATTAAGCAGATTTAACCCAAAAAAGACTACTTCAAAGCATTCAATAGATCTTCCAAAAGTCAAAGATAAAGAAAAGTTCTAAAGGAAGAGAGAGAAAAGAAACAAATAACATACCGGTGAGCTCCAACACCCCTGGCAGGAGACTTTACAGTGGAAACCCTACCGGCCAGGAGAGAGAAGCAATAAATATTTAAAGTACTAAAGGAAAAAAAAAAACTTTTACCTTAGATTAGCATATACAGTGAAAATGTTCTTCAAATAAAAAGAAGAAATACTGACTTTTCCAGACAAACAAAAGCTGAAGTATTTCATGAATACCATATCTGTCCTAAAGGAATGGTAAAGAGAGTACTTCAATCAGGAAGAAAAGGACATTAATGAGCAATAAATGATCATCTAAAGGTAAAAAAAAATCCTCACTGCTAATAGGATACAAAACAAAACAGAATCTTATAACACTATAGCTGTGTGGTGTGCAAACTACTCTTATTCAAAGCAAGAATACTAAATAATATCCAATCAAAAGTAATAACTACAACAACATTTCAAGACATAGCACAATAAAATATAAATAGAAACAACAAAAAGTTAAAAAGTGAAGGGATGAGCACACCCGTCCTGAGCCGGCCGACGTGGTGGAAGCTGGGAGCTGGGGAGCGGGGGAAGGCCAGGAGCGCGGGCGGAAGGGAGGCCGCCCCGAGAGCCGGAAGCCTGGGCAGGGGACCGAGGCCTCCTGCGCCCCCCAGCAACAGCAGGGCGGCGCCACATTGGTCTTGCGCGAGACCTGGCCGCCGGCGACGGCGGGACGCTCTGGGAGGCCGGCGGTGCTCGGGCGTAGAGGGAGACAGCTGCCCGGGGGCACGGGCGAGCGGCTCGGGGGTCCGGGATCCGAGCCCCGCTGCCCCGGGGTGGCGGTGACGCCTGGAGTCGGGCGGGCGTGGCTGGGCCGGGCTCTTGGGGCAGCCAGGCGCCGCTGCGGGCGTCTAGGACACACCACCCTGAACGCGCCGCTGCGGGCGTCTAGGACACACCACCCTGAACGCGCCGCATCTCCTCTGATCTCGTGAAGCTAAGCAGGGTCGGGCCCGGTTAGTACTTGGATGGAGTCCGCCTGGGAATAGCGGGTACCCTAGGCTTTTGGCTTCCCGCTCCCTCCCTCTTTCCCCTTTTTGCCTCCGTGCTTCCCAACCGCCCCCCTCCCTCCACCTTGTCCGCCCCTGCGCCCCAGCCTAAGCCCAGGACCTCCCCCTGAGGGTCCGCCACTGCAGCACCACCAGGCAGCAGCATCCCACCTCTTCCCATTCGCTGCAGCCCCACCAGGAGCCCGGCTCCAACCCGGGCGGACGGGACCCACCCCCAGGGCGCAGGCGCGGGTTCCCTGAGGTCCCGGGTGTCTTTCCTGCTCCCCGGACGCCCAGGCAATTCAATTAATTCATCCAGCGCCGTCACAACCGTCCAAGCCGGGGGAAGGGGCGGGCAAGGGCAGCGGGTCCCACAGAAGCCAGCCAAGACCTCCGCTCCGGAACCCGTGGCTGCTTTACCCGGGGGAAGGACATTGCCTTCGCCAGCCACGAGGAAATCCGTCCCTGTGCACTTTGCCACCGGCTTCGTGTAAACTCCAGTCCCCAGGACACAAGAGAGACCCAGGCCTGGCCCCGTGGACAGGCTCAGAGCCACGGCTCTTGCCTGCCGGATTGGGCGTACTCTACAAATCTGGGGGCCACCGCACCGAGAAGACAGAAAGAAGCAAACAAAGGAAGGACCCCATGAAACACACCCCCAAAGCAACCAACAAATCCAAGAAAATAAAAGACGTCTCAGGGCTTGGTTTTCCCACATGGGGGGCTCTGACCCCCTGTTGTAGCCGGGCCTAAGCACCCTCCACCCCACCCCGGCCTGCTCAAAGGGGCCCTGTCTACCTGAGCAGAGCCTCCCTCTCCAAGGCTCTGTCGCTCTCGCTCTACAACTCCCTCACCCTCTCCCTTTCTCTATTTCCCCCTCCACCTCGCGCTCTTCTGTCGCGCTCTCTCTTTCCCTCTTTCCCTCTCTCTCTTTCCTCCCCCACTCTCTGTCTCTCTCTCTATCGCTGTCTCTCTCTCTCCCTCTGGTTCTAGCTCTCCATTCCGCTCTCCCTTGCTCTCCTTCTGTAACAGGAAGAGCCGCAGACAAAACCCCTCAGACACTGAGTTGTAGAAGGAAGGGCTTTATTCAGCTGGGATCATCAGCAGACTCACTTCTCCAAAAACCGAGCTCCCAGACTGAGTAATTCCTGTCCCTCTTAAGGGCTTACAACTCTAAGGGGGTCTGCGTGAGAGGGTCGTGATCCATTGAGGAAGCAGAGGGTACTGACTGGGGGCTGCATGCAGCGGTAATTAGATCAGAACAAAACAGGACAGGGATTTTCACAGTGCTTTTCTATACAATGTCTGTAATCTATAGATAACATAACCGATTAGGTCAGGGTTATATCTTTAACTACCAGGCCCAGGGTGTGGCACCGGGCTGTCTGCCTGTGGATTTCATTTCTGCCTTTTAGTTTTTACTAAAAGGGGTGCGCCCATGTGTGTCTGTTTGGGAATGGGTTTGCTCGTGATTGTGGTGGGGTGTGTCTGGATGTACGTCAGTACCTTTGTCCTGGGATCAGGCTGCTGACTCTATTGCCAGCGCGTGGGTGTCACAGTTGCTGTGATACTCTCAGTACGCAGAAACTGGGCATAAGACAATATGAGGGGTGGTCTCATCCCTTACTTCAAGCTATCTTTGTCTGTGTCTTTGTGTGTCCGTGTGTGTGTGCCCGTGTGTGTCTCCGTGTGTGTGTGCCCGCGCGCGTGCTCCCGTGTGTATCTGTGTGTGTGTCGGGGTGGGTTTGCTCGTGGTGGTGGGGTGTGTCTGGGTGTCCCATCAGCCCCTTTCTCCCGGGATCAGGCTGCCGGGGCTCTAGTGCCAGCGCGGGGCAAAGCAGGGCCTTGGCCAACGGGGCGGGTCCTCGTTGGGACAAGCGACAATTGTGTGGGAGTTGTGAGAAAAAGGGCCCACGAGGCTGGGCCGGCTGTTTGCCCCTGGAGGGCCCTGACAGCTCTGGGTGTGTGGGGCAAAAGGGGGTCTTGCAGGAGGGGCGGCGAGGGATCCAAAATAATTTTTCCGCGGCAAGGCGGAGGACCAGAGGGGAACCCAGGACCGTTGGCTCTGGGCCCTGACACCTCGGAGCACACCCCGTCCTGAGCGGGCCCTATGTGTTGGAAGCTTGGGAGCTCCCGAGCAGGGAAAGGCCTGGAGCGTCTGCGAAAAGGGAGGCCACCTGGTGTGCCTGGAGCCTGGGCAGGGGGCTGAGGTCTCTGGCTTTCCCGCGCTGCAGCAGGGCGGTGCCACGGCGGTCCGGCGCGTGGTCTGGCCGTAGGCGAGGGGGGTGTCTCTGGGAGGCCGGCGGAAGGCGCAGCGCGGCTGCCGGCGGTGCTGGGGCCTTGATGGGGAGAGCAGCCCGGCCGCGGGGGAGCGGCTCTGGGGCCCCGGATCTGAGCCCCGCGGCCCCGGGGTGGCGGTGAAGCCTGGAGTTCAGCAGGCGTGACTGGGCCGGGCTCTTGTGGCAGCCAGGCACCACTGCCGGCCTTTATGGCCACACCACCCTGAACGCACGGGATCTCGACTGATCTTGAAAGCTAAGCAGAGTTGGGCCTGGTTAGTACTTGGGATGCAAGACCCCCTGGGAATACTGGGTGCTGAAGGCTTTTGGCTCCCCGCTCCCTCCCTCTTTCCCCCTTTTGTCGCCGTGCTTCCCAACCGCCCCCTGACTCTACTCCGACTTTTCCGCACGCCTGCGCTCCACAACGCATGGGCTGCTTTCCACCGGGAAAGGACATTGCCTTCATCAGCCACCAGGAAAACCGTCCCTGTGCACTTGGATTTTCATTGCCACCGACTTCGTGTAAAATCCAGTCTCGGGGACAGGAGAGAGACCCAGGTCTTGTGCCCTGTGAGCACGCTCGGCGTTCTGGTTCCCGCCAGATGGACAGGCGCACTCTACAACTCTCGGAGCCTACTGCATCAAGAAGACAGAAAGGATCAGACGAAGGAAGGACCCTACCAAACGCACCCCTGAAGTAACCAACCAATCCAAGAGTAAACACATCTCAGGGCTCAGTTAGTCCTCTCCCTTGGACGGCCCTGCCCCCCTGTTCTGGCCCAGCCCAAGCACCCTCCACCCCACCCCGGCCTGCTCAAAGGCTCCCTGTCTACCAGAGCACAGCCTCTTTCTCCAAGGCTCTATCGCTGTCACTCTCCAGCTCCCTCACCCTCTCTCTTTCTCTTCTTCCCCTCCACCTCTAGCTCTTCTGTCACATTCTCTCCGTCTCTCCCCACCCTCTCTGTCTCTATCTCTATCTCTGTCTCACCCTTTGTTTCTATCTCTCCGTCTCTCTCCCTTGCTGTCCTTGAAGCTGTCTGTCTTTGTGTGTGTGTCCGTGCGTGTCCGTGTGCGTGTGTGCCGGCGCGCGTGCGTGCGCCCGTGCGTATGTGTGTGTGTGGGGGGGGCGGGTTTGCGCGTGGTGGTATTGGGGTGTGTCTCGGTGTCCATCAGCCCCTCTTTCCCGGGATCAGGCTGCCGGGGCTCTAGTGCCAGCGCGGGACAAAGCAGGGCCTTCCTGCCCCGTTGGCCACGGGCTGGATCTTCCTCAGGACAAGCGACAATGGTGTGGGCGTTGTGAGAAAAAGGGCCCGCGGGGCTGGGCCGGCTGTTTGCTCCTGGGCAATCCTGGCTTATCTAGGTGTGTGGGGCAAGAGGGGGCCTTGCAGGAGGGGCGGCGAGGAATCAAAATAATTTCTCCGCGGCAAGGCGGAGGACCAGAGGGGATCCCAGGACCGTGGGCCCTCGGCCCTGGGCCCTGACGCCTGGGAGCACACCCCGTCCCGAGCAGGCCCCAACTGTTAGAAGCTTCGGAGCTCGAGAGCCAGGGGAAGGCCTGGAGTGTCAACTAAAGGGAGGCCGCCTGGAGAATCCAGAGCCCTGGCAGGCGATGGAGGCCTCTGGCGCCTCGGCGGTCCCGCGCTTGGTCTGGCCTCGGGTGACAGCGGGACGCTCTGGGAGGCCGGCGGAAAGCGCAGCGCGGCGACTGGTGGTGCTTGGGCATATAGAGGGGGAGAGCAGCCCGGCCGCAGGCGAGCGGCTCTGGGGTGCCTGATCGCAGCCTCGTGGCCCCGGGTTGGTGGTGACGCCTGGAATCAGGCGGGCATAGCTGGACCGGGCTCTTGGACCAGCCAGGCACCACTGCCATTGTCTACGGCCATACCACTCTGAACATGAGAGAGACTCAGGCCTCGGCCCGTGGGCACGCTCGGCGCCACTGCTCCCGCCACGGGAACAGGCGCTCTCGACAACTCTCAGGGTCCACAGCACGAAGAGGACAGGGAGGAGCCAGCAAAGGAATGACGCTACGAAACGCACCCCCAAAGCAACCAACCAAGTAAAAACACGTCTCAGGGCTCCCTTGGTTTTCCCGCGTGGGCGGCCCTGCCCCCCTGTTCTAGCCCGGCCCAGGCACCCTCCACCCTACCCTGGCCAAAGGGGCCCCTGTCTACCAGAGCAGAGCCTCCCTCTCCAAGGCTCTGTTGCTCTCCCTCTCTAGCTCCCTCACCGTCTCCCTTTCTCTACTTACCTCTCCACCTTGCCCGCTCGCGCTCTCTCTCTCTCTCTCTCTCTCTCTCTCTCTCCCTCGCAGTTTCCCCGGTCCCTCTCTGTCTCTCGCTCTATCGCTGTTTCTCTCTCTCCTTCTGTTTCTATCTTTCCATCTCTTTGTCCCTTGCTCTTCTTCAAGCTGTCTGTGTCTTTGTGTGTCTGTGTGTATGCTTGTGTTCCCGCGCGTGCCCCCGTGTGTGTCTGTTTGGGAGTGGATTTGCTAGTGATTGTGATGGGGTGTGTCTGGATGTCCGTCAGTACCTTTGTCCCAGGATCAGGCTGCCAACTCTATTGCCAGCGCGTGGGTGTCACAGTTGCCATGATAGTCTCACACACGCAGGTGTGTGGATCTCGTTCATTTTCATGTAGACAAAGAGAGTGAAACCACAGAGAAAAGAAACGTCCCGTGCATCAAGGCCTGACTATGGATTCTTGTTTCCTGCAAAATGGGGAGTCTCCAATATAGCCTGTTTGTAAACTGGAAAGTAGAGCACCGACACGATGCTGGTCTTCCACGCATTCCTGGAAATTTCTGGGTCCCCACAGAGCTCGGGAAACAAACAGTCAACATGGTCACACTTTCGGGGAGGGGGGAGCGGGCAGAGACTTGAGCAACAGGCACCTCCGCAGAGGGCAAAGAAACGTGGAATCCAGAATCACGCTTCAGTCGGCCTGAGTGTGACTCCCGTGTGGATGGGACTATCCGCCTCGCGCTCTGTTGCAGGCTCAACGTGGGGATTTGTCATCTGTGAACCATGTGGATGAAAAACAGACAACCACCAGGCTCATTGCTCTCTGGGGAATTCGCTCATTCCTTCGGAAACGGAATTCGAATTCGTCTGAATCGCTCCGGGATGACGATCCGGAGCTGGGAGCCAGCTCCCAGGCTGGCGATCCGGAGGGCCGCTGAGCGCCCCGCCGGCCAACGGGGCTGTGGGCCCAGCACTCAACCTGCACTGGTCACCGAGCATTTTCCTGGAGTGCTGGGAGCTGTTGGTTCTGGAGGCAGAAGACCGTTTTTCTGTCTGCCTTCCTTTATCTGTTTCTTGCTCCTTTTGTCCCTCGGTCCATCCTTCCCTCTGTTCTTCCCTCCCTCCCCCGATTTTTTCCTCGCTTTCTCCCTCCCTCCCTCTTTCTCTCCTTTCCAGGGTCCCTCCGTCCATCCATGCTTTCCTAGCTCCATCCTTCCGTCCCACTCTGTCTCTGTTCCTGTCCTCATCTCTGCCTGCCTTCTCTCTTGCCTGGAAAGGGCAGCACCCCAGTTTGCGCGGGGTCTCCGGTCTTTATTTGTTGCAAGGCGCTCCGCGGTGCTGGCGAGGAGGCTGGCGGGACACGGGTTGGCAAGTGATAGTGAGCGAAGGGGCAGAGAAGTCGAGCCGCGGAAAGAACTCGCCTGGCTTCTGTCCGGGCCCAGTGTTTCGCGGACTGAGGTCTCCGCCAACCCGACTGAAGAACGCGGGGGAAAAAGGGATGAGAGCTCCTCCTGGGCTAGTTAGAAAACCTGGGCTGCTGCCTGCAAACCCGCGCATGCGCAGTAGACAGTCCACCTCCCGGTACCTGGAAGGGCCCTGGGATCCCGGGGATGCTCAGGAAAGAATGACAGCCCTCCTCTGTGTGGAGTCTCTCGCCGGACCTGGAACTCAGGGAGCCTAGACAGATGAGCTGGAAGGGAAGACACGCCTCTCCATACCGAGCCAGAGGTTCACCGCGAAAGAGAGGCCGCCGCTCTGCCCCCGCCCCCGCCCCAACCCCGCGTCCTAAAGCTCCTCCAGCAGAGCCCGGTGTTCTTCCTGGCTGAGGAGTGGTTCCAGCAGAGCGGGCTCTTACACCTCCTTCATTTCCCCCAGTGACACCGGACCTAGGAAAGGTTGTGCCTTTTGCTGAAACTCTGGGGTCTACAGGAGCTCATCTAACAGGCTGGAGGTGAGTGCAGACGAGCGCCCCGGCTCCTGGAGCGGTTGGGAGGCGCCTGCGTGGCTGGCATCTGTGCTTGACGAGGAGGCCTCCCGGGTCGCGAGCTTCGAAGGCGGAGGTGCCCCGTCTTCGGGTTCCCACTCCGCCCTGGCGACCTGGGGCTCCAGCCCCACCGCGGACTCCGGTGGGACATGGGTGGCGCAAGCACACCTTGCCCCTGTGACTCAGCTTCAGGGGGCCCAGGCTGTCCCACCGAGCACGCACCCAGCAGGCCGTCGCGCTGCGGGTCCCGGTCCTCCCGGCCTTTGCTCGGGTGCGCAGGCCACCCAGGAGCCTGAGGGTGGGAGAGCGCCCCGTCCGGGGGAGCCAGGGCAGCGTAGGCAAAATCCTCGCGTGCCGGGGCCGCTTGCGAGATCCCTCCTGCCGGCGCGGCCTGGCTGGGCTGGAGCACGGGGACGGCCCTCGCTCCCTGGCTCACGAAAGCCCCCTGGGGGAGAGCCCCAGGCACGCAGGGCACGCGGGGTGCGGGAAGCGCCGTTCCTCACGACCCGGCGTGGGCGAAGGCGACCCACGAGGGAGCAGGGTGACACCCGCCGGGGGCCGCGTTGCACAGGCCGCCTGCGTGCGCGGGCGCCCTGCCACCCTGTCCCGGGTGCCTGGCCCTTCGATTCTGAAACCAGATCTGAATCCTGGACTCCGGGAGGCCCGTCTCTCTGGCCAGTTGTTCCCTGGCGGCGATGCCTGGAAAGCGATCCTTCTCAAAGGCGCGGAGGAGCAGGGCGGTCTGGGATCCGGTGACGGCGGTCCGCTGTCGCCTGCCTTCTTGCGGGCCGCGTCTCCCGGGCCAGGGCCGAGATTCCCGCCGGTGCTGCCTCAGCTGGCGTGACCTCTCATTCTGAAACCAAATCTGGACCCTGGGCTCCGGAACGCCGATGGCCTGGGCCAGCCCTTCTCTGGTGGCGATGCCCGGGTACGGGTTCCGCTCAAAGCAGGCTCGCAGGGCCTCGCTTTGGCTCGGGGTCCAGACGAGTCTCCTTCGCCGTCCTCGTCCTCGGGCTTCCGCGGGGAGGGTGCCGTCCGAAGGTGTCGGGAGAGCCATCGCGGGGAGCCCCGGCCGGAATTTCACGGACGGACACGGGCAGAGAGAGGCCCGCGGGCTCCCGGGCACTTCAGCCGGCCTGTGCACTGGGCGCAGGTGCAGCCAGGAGGCCCTTAGAAAGACGTACCACCTCCACCCCGTTATGAACATGCATGAGCTCGGGGCCCAAGGTCCCGGGGTAGCCCGCCCTCCGAAGCCGAAAACCACAGGGACCAGGGCCTTGTGGGGTGGGTGGGTGTAGGGCCAGACTGGAGGGGAAAGAGGGGCTTTGGGGCTGGCTCTCTGAGGTTCTCCAGTAATTCTATGGAAACTGGAAGCCGCTGTCTTGACTCCCAGTTTTCAGGCAGAAACCACCCTGAAGGGTGGAGTGTGGGACTGAACTTCCATGACAGTCTTGAGTTTTCCAGGCCCTCTCCGTGAAGGCGGTAATGCCTGTGGATGTCGCCGTTGCCGTGATAGTCTCACACACGCAGGGGTGTGGATCTCGTTCATTTTCATGTAGAAAACGAGAGCGAAACTACAGAGAAAAGAAACGTCCCGTGCATCACGGCCTGACCACGGATTCCTGTTTCCTGCAACAAGGGAAGTCTCCACTGTGATCTGTTTAGAAACTGGAAAGGAGAGCGAAGACAGGATGCTGCTTTTCCACTCTTCGCTGGAGGTTTCTGGGTCCCCACAGAGCTCGGGAAACAAACAGTCAACATGGTCACGCTTTCCGGGGCCAGAGACAGCAACAGGCCCCCTTGCAGAGGGCAAAGGGGTGGGCCTGAGTGTGACTCCTGTGTGGACGGGACTATCCCCCTCGCGCTCTGTTGCAGGCTCTAGGTGGGGCTATCTCATCTGTGAACCACGTGGATGAAAAACGGACAATCACCCGAGTCTCGGCTCATTGCTCTCTGGGCAATTCGCTCATTCCTCGGGAGGCGGAATTCGTCCGAATCGCTCCGGGATGAAATGACCCAGGCAGGCGATCCGGAGGGCCCGTGAGCGCCCCGCAGGCAGACGCGGCTGTGGGCCAAGCACTCAGCCTGCACTGGGCACCCAACATTTTCCGGGAGCGCGAGGTCCTGCTGGTCCTGGAGGCAGAAGACCGCTTTTCTCTCTGCCTTGCTCTCTCTGTCTCTTGCTCCCTTTCTCTCTCTGTCCTTCCCTTCCTCCCTCCCACCTCCCTACCTCCCTTCCTCCCCCCTCCCCACTTTCTCCTTTCCAATGTCCCTCTGTCCATCTGTCCTTTTCTCGCTCCATTCCTCCTTTTCTCTCTGTTTCTGTTCCTCTCCCCATCTCTATTTTTCAACATTATATGATCCCACTGTGTGTATCTGTGTGTTAACATTTTTAGCAATGAAGTTCATTTTCATTAAGATATGTATATTGTTATTTAGACATGTTATTTATGTATGTGCATTTGTTTAATAGACATAAATTTATTTCAGAGTTATTCTACAGCGTAGTGTAAGCATAACTCATAAGCCGTGTCAACCCAAAAATTGTGTGACTCGCGTTACTGTGATTCTTTTCTATTGCAGTGCTCGAGAATAAAATCTCTCTATCTCCAATTTATATCTGAGTATTACCATTGAATTGGCCCCGTTTCCTGTAGTGACAGAACACTATTCCCGGACTATGACAAGAGCTGTGGACTGTGGGGAGGTCAGGGTTAGGATGATGCAGAAGTGAAGATAAGACATTCTCTTTTTCACATCTTTATTAAATACAAATTCCATATGAAAGAAATTTAAAATTCCAAATAACATTAATGTTTATTTCATTATTACATAAAGTGAAAATTATAAAGCAACCAAACAAGTCATTAATACACTTAGATAATGAAAGATTGTATGATCTCAGTACAAAATACAAGTAGAATATACATCAAATATAACAAATACACTGTGTTGTAGTCATATCCTGCAATACAGTACAATCAATTGAAATGTATAAAATACAATAAAATATAAATTCAGGATGTTTAAAATGAAATAAAACATGAGACAGGTCAATAAATAAGTACAATCATTTACCATTTAATATATCTTGACTTAAATTTTATGTAGAAATATTAAAAGTAAACAGCTTGCATAGTAATTTTACTATAATTATATCAAACTGTAAAAATGTATAGACATTTTCCCACAGGGAGTGCTACTAATGGTTTGTGGATAGTAGTACTCCATGGGTTCAGGCTGGAAGAGTGAGAGCCTACAACATTTTCTGGATTAAAAGAGAAGCAATTTCTTGGTAAAGCGGCTCATGCCTGTAACCCCAGCACGTTGGGAGGCGGAGGCTGGCAGATCACTTGAGTCCGAGGCCAACCTGGCCAACGTGACAAAACTCTACTAACAATACAAGAAAAAAAATTAGCCAGGCATGGCAGTACATGCCTGTAGTCCCAGCTACTTGGGAGGCTGAGGCATGAGAATTGTTTGAACCCAGGAAGCAGAGGTTGCAGTGGGCTAAGATTGTGCCACTGGACGCCAGCCTGAGTGACATAGCAAGACTGTCTCAAAAAAAAAAGAGCATATAATTTTATATTTACTTTTCTACAATCTAAAATATGCAAATTCACAATTACAATCTAATATTTTTCTGATTATATAGAAATGCACGACTGTCATCAGACATCCAAAAGGCATCAAATGTCTAACATGAAATATCAAATTTGTCTATAGCCTTAGCGGTCTGCAAAATGCAGGGCTCAGCATTCTGAGTATACCGCTCAAGTTTCTTTCCTATGACTTCTTCAGGTTCTGTCATTTATTAACACAGTGTGTCTAAAATTGTCACTGCTGGTCATCTGGAAGAATCTGAGAAGAAGCAGGTCCTTGTTCTCATTCCTAGAGCTGCATCTCTGCTGAATAGGGTCAGGGTGCTCCCAGCTTAGCCTTATCTGATCCACTGACAGGCTCAGTTATCTCCTGCCCAGGGAAGGATGGATTTCTCTCTCCAAGGCTGTATCCCCAGGGCCAGGCAGTGTGGCTGGGACAAGCCAGCTCTCAGCAGGGAAGACATAAGCTGCCTGGGTGGCCATGGAATACAAAGTCTGCACCTGGGCACACAGAGGCCCCCGGAGCTGAGTGAGCAGTATCCGCTGCTCACAGATCAGTGGAGAATGGATCTGCTGTGCCCACACCTGGGCTAGGTCTTGGTAAACAGCCTCTGACATAGCTCGCACAGAGGTCACCAAGCTTTTTCGAAGTGACGGTGTTTGGACTCCTAGGGCCTGAGACCTATGCCGCTCCCTGCGCCCAGTGCGAACCCTGGAACGTCCCCTATGGTGGGCATCACAGGTCTCCTGGATTTCACTGTTGTGCACAGCGGTGGAGGATCTTGATTTTTTATTCAACGTCAAGCTGCACTCCTCTTCTGGACAGTTACCTGCAAAGAAAGCATGTGAGAGACTCACCAGAGCAGTCCCCACAGACCCTCATTTCCAGAACCCCCTGTGCACCCAGGTGAACCCCACTTGTCTCTCCCACTCCTTCCTATCTCAGCACTGGAATGAAGTGAGGCTGAACGGCTTGTGAGTCCCCAAGTATTCTCAGAGTGCTAAGATCTCAAAAATTTACTTGTCAATAAGTAACTCTCTTTCCGCTCCAGCCTCATATAAAAGTTTCCTAATTATTTGCTTTTTGGGGCAAACCAAAAACAAAAAAACCACCACCACCACCACCAACAACAAACACCAAGATTCTACCTGCTCTGTCTTGGCAGCTGTCCTTGGAACTGATTTTTCTTTTCCTGCAGTTTTCCCGGTATGAGCTGGACTCTGGTTCTGTGAACACAATGAAAGTTTGAGAAAGTGCCTCCAACTGAACACCCTGAAATTCCTAGTCCATCCTGGACACACAGGAGCTGAGGTTACCAGCAAACTCCAGCTCTCTTCTGTTCTCCAGTGTCCAGGATCTGTATGGCCCTGGCTGCCAAGGAGCTCCCAGTTTCCTTGCCAGGGGAGCCTGTGTTGCTACCCTGTCCCTTCTCACCTTGAAAGAGCCAAATCTTACCTGATCCAGCAGTGCTGTTCCCGGCCTTGAGCTTGGTTTCCTCAGAATTCTCCTTGTTTGGATTGGGCTCTGATTCTGCTGCAAAAGAAAGTTTAGATGGGTCACCTCTCCCTAGGAAGAGTCCCATAGTCTATCTCTGAAGCATTTTTGCAGATCAGTCTTTCATGTGAAGCTCTTCTGCCAGAGTCACGAGTGAACACATTTCTCAAAGTCCTCTGAGAGCACTAAGCCATTTCCCATCCCCAAATCTCAAAATAAAACCCTACTAAAGACATATAGCTCAGTATCCCTGATTCCAACCCTCCTTCCAGCCTTCACAGGAGCAGCCCAAGGCCTTACCTTGCCTTTGTATGTGCTTCTCACTGGAATGGGAGAAGGCGGTCTTGCCTTTTCCTTTGAATGGTTTCTTCTCATCTGAGCCCTTTTCTGTAAAGGAGATCTGTTGGAAAGGGGGCTGGTCAGTGGAGCACTGGATGGAGGAGCAGTGGAGATCGGGGTCTTCATTTCCCTTTCCCATGTTGAAGCTCAAGTCAAAGGTGCGCTCTCTCACACGTCCAAAGGCAGAGTGTGGGTTATTCTGCTAGACCTGCCTTTTATACCTCCCTCGGCTGGGCGTGGCTTACTCTTATTGGCTGAGCAGTTTTCTCATTCCTGCCGCTTCTTAGAGCCTCAATCAGAAGTTTCTTGCTGTAGTTCTACTGGGGACCTAGACACAGTTAAGGGGAGACATTTTCAGGTCCTCTTATAGTTTCAAGAAAACAAAGAACTGGGAGCACAGGGATCGGAAGATCGGGGAATCTTTTCTTCCAATTTCTGTCCCAGTTCCTACCTGGAAGTATTTATGATCCTGTTCACCTTTCAAGATGCACAATTAAACATGCCTATATTGACATATGTTATATATTTTGCACAGAAAGAGAATTTATTATAAATAGTGTTAACATAGTGTGCATAGATATTATAATTTCTTAAATGCTTGGAAACAACAAATGTCAAATTATGGTTGATTGTATTAGATCCACACATATATGATGAAATAAAAATGCAGAGAAAAAATAAATAACAAATGAAATGGCCCTTCCTACCTTAAAAATGGGGAAGATAATTAGATCAAATGCAATAAAATTGAATTGATTAGGTTGAGCCAGTGCTAACCTAATCAGCCCCTGATTCCTGAGGTAGCAAAATATCTAGGTGGAAAAACTTTCCTACTTTCTCACCCTTCCTCAGTCATCCTGGGAGCGCCATTGTGTTCTGTGGAATTTATTCAGCCTCCCTAGTAAAAGTGGACTTGGTCTCAAACAGGTAACCCAACTGATCACAAGAAAAACAGCCTAGATTCTGAACATTCAGCTACTGTCTTCACACCGCGGACACCACCTGAATCCCGTCAAAGCCCACATTATTTCTCAACATCCACCATATTCCAGGGCAGACTCTCAAAATTGCCTCAGTGAGACGGGACAAGGTGTGGTGGAGCTCCAGGTTCAGAATAGCTGCCTCATCCCTTCCTACTGAGGCGGAGTCTGTCCCTGCCGGTCAGAGCCCTCCAACTAGCCTAGTCTATGTCCAAGCAAGTGTCCCCTAAAAGGACCTTCTTGTCTCCCCCTCTGCTGAGGAAAGCAGCAGGAATAAGACCTTCTATGTTAGGAAGTACTCAGCCTCCAGTCCTAAATGACTTGATTGACTGATGAACTGATTCCCTAAGGGACAAGGTGTGGTGGAGCTCCAGGTTCAGAATAGCTGCCTCATCCCTTCCTACTGCGGTGGAGTCTCTCTGCTGGTCAGAGCCCTCCAACTAGCCTAGTCTATATCCAAGCAAGTATCCCCTAAAAGGACCTTCTTGTCTCCCCCTCTGCTGAGGAAAGCAGCAGGAATAAGACCTTCTATGTTAGGGAGTACTCAGCCTCCAGTCCTAAATGACTTGATTGACTGATGAACTGATTCCCTAAGGGGGAGAAAGACAGGGGGAAGAGGCTGTGTTGGGTGAGTCTGTGTTTTCCCAGCTGTGCTGCCTGTGCAAACAGTGGAACGAGAAAAGAATTAGTGGTAGACAGACACTGCCTAGGGAAATTATCTGAATGTAAATGGAACTTATCATAATATGATATCGTTATATATTATAATATTATATCAAAATTTATTTGACATCTAAATAAATTTTGATATATTATGATATAATATATAAAATTTGGTCAGGTAATTTTATAAGAAAATTGAGTTAAATTTTATAACAATATTAACATGTAAACTCAATAGAAAGCTAGGAAAATTGTCTGCTCTTGTGTAAATGACTGCTTTTTGGATAACTCTGTAAAAGGGGTGAAGAGGGGTCTGCTACTTACTTGATAGTAAGTACTTGATAAGACATCGACTTCCACATCTTTGCTGTTTTTAACCATTGCCCTTTCAAGATATGAGAATATTTTACTCTAAGAAAGTATTTTCATAGATATCATAATAGAAATTTTGTTCATTTTAGTTAATAAATTATTATAACATTTAGTGATTATTAATAATATATGTCATTGTTAAAATATACTCCTACAGACAACATATTACACATGTGTTTTGATGTGTCCTTTAATCTCAGGTAAATTTTTTAAATTTTTATTTATTAAATTCTATATATTTTAGATAAAAGAGACCTTGTAACTGCCATATGATGTACTTTCTTAGAAAGACAAATTCTCAGGCAAAACTCAAGCCTGGCTGGGCGTGGTGGCTCATGCCTGTAATCCCAGCACTTTGTGATGCCAAGGCGGGTGGATCACCTTAGGTCAGGAGTTCAAGGCTAGCCTAGCCAACATAAGGAAACCCCATCTGTACTAAAAATACAAATACAAAAAAAAAAAATTAACTGAATGTGGTGGCTCACGCCTGTAATCCCAGCTAGTTGGGAGGCAGGAGGATTGCTTGAACCCCGGAGGCACAGGTTTTAGTGAGCCGAGATTATACCACTGCACTCCAGCTGGGCGACAGAGCAAAACTCCGTCTCAAAAAAAGAAAAAACTCAGGCTTATTTTTATCCAAATCTAGATTTTAAATAACATTTCTAGGTGTCCCCTTTCAATAAAAATCCAAACCAAAGCAAACAAAAAATTTCTAGGTAATTCCCATGAATATTAATGACTGTTAAATTGGGTACTTTTATTTTTAAGAAAGGGATTTTTTATATGGATGTGTTGATGTGTCAAACACGTACAGTTAAAATTGTATCTTTTTTTGACAGAGCCTCACTCTGTCCCTCTGGATGGAGTGCAGTGATACAATCACAGCTCACTGCAGCCTTGACCTCCCAGAATCTAGTGATCCTCCCAAGTCAGCCTCCCAAATTGCTGTGACTACAAGTATGCACAACTATGCCCAACTAACTTTTAAAAAATTGTTGTAGAGATGAGGTCTCACTATCTTGCCCCAGTGAGGTCTTGTTGTGTTGCCTAGGCTGGTCTCAAACTCCTGAGCTGTGGCTTCCAAAGTGATGAGGTTATGAATGTGAGCCACTGTGTCCAGCCAAGATTAGACCTTTCAATGAGTGCACATCTTACCTCAAAAAAAAAAAAAAGAAACTTATTAAAAGATGAAGTCTGAGTTAAAAATGGGTTCATATTAATGATTTTTAATTTGGTACTTCTATTGTTAAAAGAGGGATTGTTTATATGGGTGTGTTTATGTGTAAAAAGCTAGTTAAGGTCGATCCTTTATTTATTTTTTTTTGAGACAGAGTCTCACTCTGTCACCCAGCCTGATGTGCAGTGGCACAATCACAACTCACTGTAGCCTCAAACTCCTAGAGTCAAGGGATCCTGCTATGTCAACATCCCAAGTAGCTGGAACTACAGGCGTGCACCACCGTGCCTGATTAATTAAAAAAAAAATTAATAAAGATGTGGTCTCACTATGCAGCCCAGGCTGCTCTCAAACTCCTGACCTCAAATGATCCTCCTGCCTTGTCATTCCAAAGTGATGGGATTGCACAGGCTTAAGACATTGTGCTCAGCCAAGATTTTACCTTCAATGAGCACACATTTTTTATCAGAAAAAATAATAATAAATAATAAAGTCTGTGTGAGAAATGAGTTGAAGTATAGATAATACAAAATTGGCATGTTATTAGTTGCTGTTGAGGATGGGTAACAGGCCTATTGTACTGTTTCTTTTATTTTTGTGTATGTTTTAAATTTTCTGTAATAAAACATGTATAATAATACAAAGTTGATCTACAATGTTAGCTCTTAAGATCTTAGTGACTTTGGGGGAGCAAAAAGAGAGAAAGTGGTTGCCAGGACATCAGTGAACCTGGTTCTATTTCTAGGTTACACACGTGTGTTCACTTTGTAATAATTCATTGAACTTTACATGATTTGTTTGTACACATCTTTCTGCAAGAACGTTATACATATATACAAATTTAAATATTACTTATTTGCACAAAATTTTAACATCATATCTCAGAATAATAGCACTGTTTTGTGTTGTTTTAAAGTGGGACATGTTTGTTCAGGGCATCATCAGATGGATATTAATATTCCAAGGTATTTACTTATGTCCTAACACTTTGGTGACCTTCTAGGTCTTCCCATGTTTACATCAATTTAGTAAGTAAGACAGTTTTAATTTTTTAGGGTATAGGCCAAGCACGGTGGCTCATGCCTACAGTCTCAGCTCTTTGGGAGGCCAAGGCAGGAGGATCATTCGAGTCCAGTATTTTGAGTTTTTTTAGGATGCAATTATTTTTCAGCAAAGTCCTCACCCAAGAGTGAGGTTCAGCAATGCAAGGGCACCTAGTGCATACTATGCATTTGGTATGAGTAGAACTGGATTGAATCAGGAATAAAATATGTAGCAGAGGTCAGTTCGGCAAGGAAAAGTAGGTAATGCAGGTAAGATCAGAAGAGCACAACCCAGCAGCAAATCTTTCCATTTATTTCAGGAACCCATTTGCCACTAGTTCACCGGAAGAGGCTGATTTAAACCATTCATTTCAGGAAACCATTTGCCCTTCACCGGAAGAGGCTGATTTAAACCATTCATTTCCGGAAACCATTTGCCACTAGTTCACCCGAAGAGGCTGATTTAAAGCAGCAGTTTGGGGGTTTGGTTGTACCCCATAGTCACCCAGAGAGCTTTAAACAGCACTGTGGCTTAGGTCCCACCGCAGGGATTCTGAATTCATTTATCCATTGCCTTTTGAGTTTAGGTAATTTTAAAAGCCTCCCTGGTGATTCGTGTGTGCACCCAGGGGGAACAACCCCTGGTTTGGGGTGAGAAATGTATTTGCTGCGCATGCATTCCTTGTGTGCAGCGGTGATTTACCCCATGGCCACTCCTGAGTTTGGGGTCTTAGAAAATACACTTGTCATGTTAAAAATCAAAAAACAACTTCAAGACACACTCAGCTGTTTGACTAAAATGCAGCAGGAGAAAATATCTTCTCAACAGGTGTATCTGGATGGCACTTGCTTTCAGAGTAAAAGATGGTTTCAAGCACAATATAGCACTTTTTTCCTACAGGCTTTCAAGGCCTTTTACTATCATATCCTTATGAATCACAGGAATAAAAAAATCATAGTTATATAACTGTCAAATATTGTATTAGGAAAAAAATTAAGGGCATGTCTTCCATGCTCAGGTATCCTGATTAAAATCAGTTAAGACCCATCTGCCTGGTGTGGTGGCTCACACCTGTAATCCCAGCACTTTGAAAGGCAGAGGCTGGAGGATCACTTGAGCTCAGGAGCTCAAGACCAGCCTGCTCAACGTAACAAAACCTCATCTCTGCCAAAAATACAAATATTATCTGGTTGTGGTAGTGTGCACGTGTAGTCCCAGCTACTTGGGAGGCTGAGGTGGGAGAATTGCTGGAGCACAGAATGTCAAAGCTGCAGTGAGCCACTGCACCCCAGCCAGAATGACAGGGAAAGAGATCCTGTCTCAGAAAAAATAAATAATTAAAGAGACCCATTCTTTCAGACACCCTCATTCTTCTACATAAAACACGAGGCTTTTGACTGAAATGTTTTAAGATGAACTGAAGATTCTCCCATAATCAGGAGCAGCAGATGGGGGTTGCTCCCTTCCTGTTCTTTGAGTTGAAGCAAGGCAGAGGTCTGGAGACTGAAACTGGTAAATACTCAAACTGGTAAATATATCAATTGCTTTCTTTTCATATGATGTATTAAGCTATTTTGCATTGCTATTTAAAAAACCTGAGACTGGGTAATTTATAAGAAAAGAGTTTGATTGGCTCATGGTTCTGCAGGCTGTACAGGAAGCATAGCACCAGGGTCTGCTTCTGGTAAGGCCTGGGGAAGCTTACAATCATGGTGAAAGAGAAGCAGGCATCTCACATGGTAGAAGCAGAAACAAGAAAGATGGGGGAGGGATGGGCCACACTTCTAAACAACCAGATCTTGAGAGTACTCACTATCACAAGGACAGCACAGAGCCATGAGGGACTCACCTGGTGGTTCAACCACCTCCTCCCCAGGCCCCACCTGCCACATTGAGGACTAAAATTCAATATGAGATTTGGAGGGGACATCTAAACTATAGCACATGACCATCAGAAAAACAGATGAAGAATTCATGGTTTCTACTGTCCAGAAACTTTTTATCTAGAGCAAACAGATTAATGGCTGAATTCAGCATCCCATAGTCGGAAGGGAGAAGGGAGCTGCACAGGGGGCCTTGGCTGCATTTGCTCCATTTCCCTTATGCTGTTCCTTGAGTTCCGATGTCACCACCTGAAGGGCTATTAATGGACAGAAGAATTATTGTTACTGTTGTGATTATTTCTATTTCTTTTATCTTGGTAAAAATAAGTTTTTAGCTTCTCATATAATTGTCCTAAAAAACCCTAAGAGTTTTGCTTAAGTTTCTTGTTATCATGTGTTATAAAAGTTGACAGGGAAGTGACTAAAACAGATTAAAATTACACAAGCTCTAAGAGTCAAGTCTCTGTTGGGCAGGCTTAGGAAAGACAGACCTGGAAATACTCCACCAGCATGAACATCAGAAACATGGGGTCCACTTTCTGTTCCAGCCCTGCCCAGATCCACCCTTTTCTAAGGCCTCATCCAGGTCTGGCCTCACCCTAGAATCTTCTCTCACAGAACTGATTAAAGGAGACCAGAGATTCGGGCGGGGGCTCCTGCTGCCTCTCCTGAGCTGGTGCCCACAATTTCCTAAAATGGAAAAACAGATAAGTGGAAGGAAATAATTCTATATTTGGGGGTTATAATTTCTTTTTCATTGAAGCCAGTGCTTCTAGAGACACCCCACCTAGCAACTTGTTTTCCATTCCTGCAAATTCAGTAGCTGCTCCACAAGGCACAAGAAGGTAAATATAAATATAAAACATCTCTCTGAACAGTTCACCCTTTTTTCTCTATCCCTTTCATCTGTCGATATAGCTTTTATTCTGCACATTTTATTTTCCAGGTAAATAATTTTTAAAATGGAAGAAAAAATAGAAACGCTAGGCCCTTCATTTAAATCCTGAAAATTACAGAAAACTTAGCACCCAACTCCCAGGGTACTATGAAGATTAACTCACATCATGTAATGTTTCCTGAACAGTGCTCTGTAACAGACTTCTGAACACATAGTATGTGCTCAATAAACATTGTATTAACTCATGTGTACATGTTTTCCAAATGCAGACTTATTCAAACATTGATGCCTTCTCTAGGCTTTCTAAACTGTAAAGAGCCAGCAGAAAATGACATGTTTGAAAATGGTGATTGGTGGCTTCCACTTTGGGCCAAAAGTATTTGTGTTGTGGTAACAGTGTTGGGTGTCAGGAGGTCTGTGCTGTGCTTACTTCCTCTAGCTGAGTGCTACTATATTGGATGTAGTGGAAGAAACATCAGCATTAAGAGGAGACTTTTTAAAGAAGCCAATTCATGGACCCCTTCCAAATCTGCAGTATCACATCACTAAGAGAGAGCCTGGAATCGGAAATAATTCATATGCACATTGAAACTTGAGAGGCAGCTGGGCGGAGTGACTCATGCCTGTAATCCCAACACTTTGAGAGGCCGAAGTGGGCAGATCACCTGAGGTCAGGAGTTCAAGACCAGCCTGGGCAACATGGCCAAACCATGTCTCTACTAAAACATACAAAAATTAGCCAGGTGTGGTGGCTGGTGCCTGTAATCCTAGCTACTCGGGTGGCTGAGACTGCAGAATCACTCGAACCTGGGAGGTGGAAGTTGCAGTGGGCCAAGATGGCGCCACTGCACTCCTGCCTGGACAATGAGTGAAAACTCTGTTGAAAGAAAGAAAGAAGAAAGAAAGAAAGAAAGAAAGAAAGAAAGAAAGAAAGAAAGAAAGAAGGAAAGAAGGAAAGAAGGAAAGAAGGAAAGAAGGAAAGAAAAGAAGAAAGGAAGAAAGGAAGAAAGGAAGAAAGGAAGAAAGAAAGAAAGAAAGAAAAAGACTTGAGAGGCAATGCTTAGCTAAGTGGCTCTCAGCCCATGCTTCCAGCCATAATCACATGGCCAGTTTAAAGAAATACCATCACCTGTGCCCTCCCCAGAGACTCTGTCTATTGATCTTGGTGGAAGCATCTAAGTGGTTGTAATTAGAAAGTCAAATTGTCCCTCTTTGATGATTATATAATATGATAAATACAAAAATTCTAAAGACCGCCGTAAAAACTCTTAGGTTTAATAAATAAATTTAATAATGTTTCAGGATGCAAAAATCAGTGTACAAAAATTGGTAGCATTTTTATACACTAATGATGATCAAGCTGAGAACTGAATTAAAAAGTCACTTCCTTTTACAATAGCTACCAAAAAAGGTAAAATGCTTAGAAATACAATTAGTCAAAGAGATGAATGATCCCTGCAAGGAAAACTACAAAATACTGATGAAAGAAATTGTACATGACACAAAAGAGAAAAACATCCCATGCTCATGGATTGGAAGAATTATGATCAATAAAATGACTCTACTGCCCAAAGCAATCTACATATTAAATGCAATTCCTACAAAAATGCCAATGTTACTTTTTATAAAATTAGAAAAAAAAACACTAAAATTCACATGGAACCACAAAAAGAGCCTGAATAGTCAAAGCAAATCTAAGCAAAGAGAATAAAGCTGGAGATATTACATTATTTGACTTAAAATTGTGCTAGAAGGCTGTAGTAACCAAAACAGCACGGTACTGATATAAATCGACACATAGATCAATGGTACAGAATAGAGAACCTAGGAATAAAGCCACATACCTACAAACAACTGATATTTTACAAAGTCAACAAAAACACACACTGGAGAAATGACATCCTATTCAACAAATTGTGCTGGAAAAATTATATTGCCGTATGCAGAAGAATGGAATGGGACCCCTATGTCCCACCATATACAAAAATCAACTCAATATGGATTAAAAGACTAAAATGTAAGACCTGAAACTATAAAAATGCTAGAAGAAACTCTAGGATAAACTCTTCTAGACATTGACTTGGACAAAGAATTTATGACTAATATCTCAAAAGCAGATGTACCAATAACAAAAATAGACAAAAGGAACTCAATTAAACTAAAAAGCTCCTGAAAATGAGCTTTCTAATTAACACAGTGAACAGAAAACCTATGGAATGAGATAAATGTTTACGAGTTTTGCATGTGACAAAGATCTAGTGTCAAGAATATGCAAGGAACTCAAACAGCTCAACAAAAATAAAACAAGTAAACATTAAAAAGCAAGCAAAGAACATGAACATTAAAAAAAAAAAAAGACACTGATGGTCAATGGTCAACAAGCACGTAAAAGATGCTCAACCTTGTCAATGAACAGAGAAATACCAGTTAAAAACCACAATGAGATACCAACTTACACCATGCAGAATGGCTATTACTAAAAAGCAGAAAAATGAGCTATCGGCAAGGATACAGAGAAAAGGGAACACTTATACATTGTTTGTGGGAAAGTAACTTTCTACAACCTCTATGGAAAACAGTATGGAGATTTCAAAATAGACTAAAAATAGAACTTCCATTTGATTCAGCACTCCCACTACTTGGTATCTACCCAAAGGAAAACAATTTGTTACATAAAGAAAATACCCATGCTCACATGTTTATCACAGCACTATTCATAATAGCTGATATATGAAATCAATTTAAATTTATCAATCAACAATTGAATAAAGAAAATGTGCTCTACAAGTATACCATGGAATGCTACTCAGCCATGAAGAATAAAATCATGTCTTTTGCAACAACATGAATAAAACTGGAGGCCATTATTGTAAGTGAAAAAACTCAGAAACAGAAAATCAAATTCTGTATTTTCTCACTTGTAAGTGGGAACTCAATTACGCATACACTTGGATATAGAGACTGGAAAAATAAACGCTGGAAACTCAGAAAGATGGGAGGTTGGAGAGGGTTTAGGAATGAGAAAATAACTAATTGGGACAATAAACAACATTCAGATGATTGTCACACCAAAAGCCCATGTTTCATCACTATGCAACATGCTCCTGTGAGAGAGCTGCATTTGTACTCTCTAACATATTAATAAAGAGATTAAAAAAAAAAAGGCCTGGTGCGGTGGCTCAAGCCTATAATCCCAGCACTTTGGGAGGCTGAGGCGGGCAGATCACTTGGTCCAGGAGTTCAAGACCAGCCTGGCCAATATAGTGAAACCCCATCTCTACTAAAAATACAAAAATTAGCCGGGCGTGGTGGCACATGCCTGTAGTCCTAGCTACTCGGGAGGCTGAGGCAGGAGAATCACTTGAACCCGGGAAGCGGAGGTTGTGGTGAGCCGAGATTGTGTCACTGCACTCCAGCCTGGGAACAGAGGGAGACTCCGTCTCAAAAAAAAAAAAAAAAAGAGAAAAAAAAAACTTTGGCTTTTATCAAGAGGACAAACTGAATAGACCTCATAATTTTCATAAATAATTATATTAGACAAAAAATTTTAATAAAAATAAATAAAATAATATTGTATTTTAAGAATGGTATAGAAAGATAATTTGATGAATTCGAGTAGTTAGTACTTAGCACATACAATATGTTAGGCAAGATTCTAAGCCACTTAGACCTTTATGGACAGAATATGTAATAGGGTAAAATAAATAACACAAAGATTCATTGGCAATGACAAATTGACATATTTTCAATCATATTAGATGATATTAAAACCATTAACAAATTTACTGTTTTGTTTCATAATAAAAAAGAATGTTAAATAACTTCATTAAAAAGTTTGACTAATTAGGCATATAGATAAATGGGCAGCATTTTGACCAGTACACATACACATTTTCAAACATCAGACAAAATTATTTGTTTGTTTTTTGGGGGGAGAGAACAGTTTTATTATCTGGGGATACAGTGGGGTCCTTTCCCTGGGAGGTGGGTCTTCCACTGGTTACCCCCGCCAGGGCTCCAGGGGGCGCCATGCGATTCAGTGCTGGGCTCCGCTGGGGGCCGGGCCTTGGAGAAGGCGAACTGTGCGGGGAACCAGCAGCTGTGGGGTCCTCACCGCCCGCTCCGCCCGGCTGCACCGGGCCTCCTGGTGCTCCTCAGGCTCCCGCCGAGTCTGCGTCTCTGGAGGGCAGCGAACCATCTTGCCCAGAACCCTATCCTCACAGTCCAGTTTGACGCAGGTCAGGCATTTCTGCTTCCTCCTCTCGGGCAGGTCTTTGCACTTGGGTTTCTTCCAGTCCTTCCTCCCGCCGCTTCTCTGTCTGCCGGAGCTTAAATTCCAGCCTCACAAATGTTCCAGCTGGGAAGGGCGTGTCCAGGGCGCTGTCCACACTGGTCTCCCGGAAGGCCCGCTACATGGGCGAGTGCTTGCAGCAGATTCCTCCAGGGCCACCCCCAGGCCCCGGCGCTGGCACCCTGTGCTCGGCCCCCCCGCGTCCCCCGCGCCCACCCACGGGGCCAGCGAGATCCGCAGCCGTCTCAGGCTTCCCCTGTCACCCTGGCCTTGCGAAGCGGGTGTGCGCCCCTTAGTTCTCCGAGCCCGCCGGGAGCCACCTCCTCCCCTGCCCTGCCCCTGGGGGGGCCATGCCCGCAGAACGCTGGGCAGAGGCGAAGGAACCGGGAAATGTCCCTTTCTCCACACTGACCTTGGGGTGTGCCGGGTCCTCTCCACTCCCTCCCACCCTGCCCGCGCTGTTCCCCGGGGCCCGCAGTTTCAGCAAAGTTCCCTGCCGCGCAGGGAAGCCGTCCTGTTGCACACTCTCACCCTTCCTCCTTTTCTGGCCCATTCTCTCTCCCCACTGGGTCTCCGACACAACCCTCTCTCCTCCCGGCTGTATCCGGAGCCCCTCTCTGCTTCCCCAGCTCAGCCCCCTCTCTGACGGCTTCTCCCTCCCACCCCCAGGCGAATCTCCGGGCTCCCACGGGGTGCCCTCAATCCCCGGGGCTAGGTCAACCAGACAAAATTATTTTAAATGGGAAGGTTTGAATTCCATTGAATTCATGAAAGCAGGAATCCATCTGGTCATATTTTAAATAATTGTGAAATGATAATAGCAATTATCAATTTAAAGTTTAACCAGAATTCAGAATAACCATCATTTTACCAGGAAAAAAAAAAAACCTATTATAACTAACCAAGTCAGTAAATTCTCAGGATACAATATTAACATATGAACATCAGTTGCATTTTTTTACAGTAATAACAAAATATCTGAAACAGGAATAAAGATAGTTCCATTTACAATATTATCAAGTAGAATGAAATACTTAGGAATGAGTTAACAAAGAATATGGAAGATCTGCATACTGAAAACTATAAAATGTTGAGGAAAGAAAATGAAGAATACAAAATGAGAAATATGTGTTCATGGATTCTAAAAATTAATAATATTAAAATATCCATACTACACAAAGTGATCTACAGAGTTAAATTTCTATCAAAATTTTAATGCCATTTTATTAAAATGTAGAACAACAATTTTAAAATTAGTATGGAACCACAAAAGACCTCAAATAGCCAAATGCTGAGAAGAACAAAAAGGCTGAAAGCCTCACACTTCCTGATTTCAAACTATATTACAAAACTGTAGTCATCAATATAGTATAGTACCTACATAAAAACCAATAGAACAGAATAGAGGACCCAGAAATAAACTCACGGATATACAGTCAACCAATCCCACAGAATGGAGAAAGGATAAACACATCAAGGAGTGGTGTAGGAAAAACTAGATATGCACAGAAAAAAGTGAACCTTTCTCTCATATCATCACAAAATGAATTTGAAATGAAATAAAGACTTAAACATAAGAACTGAAATCATGAATCCTCTTAAAAAAAAATGGAGAAAAACCTCCTTGACACTGGTCACGGCAATGATGTTTTGGATATGACACCAAGAACACAGTCAACAAAAGCAAAAATGAACAAGTGGAACTATGTCAAAGTAAAAATTTTCTGCACAATAAAGGAAACAATCAACAAAATATAAAGGCATTATAGGAAATGGGAGAAAATATTTGTAAACCATATATAGGATAATATGTTACTATCTAAAATATATGTCATACTAATCAATACAAAAAAAGAACCCACAGCAGAATTAAAAGCAATTTCTTGATTAATAATTGGGCAAAATATATAAATAGCAATTTTTCCAAAGATATACAAATGGCCAGCAGGTATATAAAAAATGCTCAACATCACTAATTATAAGAGTAATTAAAATCAAAATCACAATGAGGTATCACCTTATCGTGGTGTTTGGATGCCTATTATCAAACAGTCAAAAGATAAAAAGTGTTAGGGTGTAGAAAAAGAGAGCACTTGTCCACTGTTGCTGAGGATGTCAATTGGTGCAGCTATTATGAAAAACAGTATGGAAGTTCCTTAAAATTTTTAAACTAGAACTACCATTAATCCCAATTTGGAGTATATAGCCAAAGGACATAAAATCAGGATCAGCAAGGGTATGTGCACTCCTCTGATACAGATAAATAAACTGATACATAATTTCAGCTTTAATAAAAATGAAACTCTTTCATCTACTACAATATTGATAAATCTTGAAGACATTATGCTAAGTGAAATAAGCGGAATACAGGACAACTACTGCATGATCTCCTTTGTATGTAAAATCTAAAAAAGTAAATAAAAATAAAAGAATAAAAAGCCATGGAAACAGTAGAACAGTGGTTCCCATGGGCTAGGAAGTGGGGAAAGTGGGGAGATTTCCATGGAAGGGGGCACCTTCTGTTACAAGGTGAGCAACTGCTGGGACCTAATGTACAGAATAGTGACTATAGTTAACAACACTGTGTACTTGAAATTTGCTACAAGAGTAGATCTCAGGTGCTCTCACCACGCATACAGAAACGTATTAACTATGTGAGGGGATAGATATGCTAACTAGCTTAACTGAGGTAATGTAAAGACTACTGACATCTCAAAACACTCTATTGCACACCCTAAAAATACACACTTTTCAATTTGTCAATCATAGCTCAACGAATGGAGAAAAAAAATAAGAGTAAGCAGCAGGTCATATCTAGCCACAGGGAAACTCGATTTAAAACACGCTTGGATACTGTTTGCAGCTCAACTCGGGAACAGCTGGAGCGCTTCTGACCCCTGGACTTCGACGCTCCTCCCGCGACCCCCGTGGCTGTGGCTCCGCCGGCCTCCGCTTCGGACCCGAGCAGCCCCTCCGAGGCCGCAGCCGTCGGGCGCCCGAACTCACGGCCTCGGGCCCGTACCCGCCGCCAGCGCCTTCGCTGTGGCCCCTCCTCCCCCTCTCCGAGCCCGAGCTGGCCCAGCGGAGAAGGAGGGCGGAGAAGCTGGAACCAGAACGCGGAGCTGCAGGCGGCAGGTGCGGGAACGGGAGACGCTATGGCCTCGCACAGGACGGCTGCTCAGAGCGACACGAGCAACCGCCAGGAGCTCCGCACGCAGCTGGAAGAACTCAGTCACGTACTCCGCTGAGGGAGAAATGGAGATAATAAAAGTCTGATGTAGAAGTACTCGCAGAGAACCATGCTCCTTGGACAATCTCAGATTATTATTATCAGACCTACTCTAATGATGTTAGTCTTCCAAACAAAGTGAGTGACTGAACTGTCAAATCAGCAAGATCAGGATATTGAAACTCTTGCTTTGAATTCTAACGACCAGTTATAAATAGAAAATGATGCTCACCCTGGTACTGATAAGACACCAAATGTTAAATGTAGACAAGAGGGTCATTTGCCTCAAATTCACAGGAGCCAGCAACTGCATTAGCAGCACAAGATACGTCCTTAGAAGGTTCGTCATCAGATGGAAGTTTGAGAGGTGCAGCAGAAGCGGCTTTATCACAGACTGGATTAAGTTATGATGAAAATACTGGACTGTATTTTGACCACAGCACTGGTTTCTATTAAGATTCTGAGAATGAAATATATTATGATTTAATTTATTACTACTGTGATGTGGGAAGTGGTCGCTATGGATTTCATTCTCGAGTAGATTTGCAACATTTTCAGACTTATAGCACAAAACAAAAATGAAAAATTGTGAAAAGAAAGGATCCAGATTCTTCTACAAAAAAAAAAAAGTGAGGAAAAGGATTTGAATTCAGAGGATCAAGAAGCCTTCAGTGTTGAACATACAAGCTGCAACGGGAAAAACAATTTCACAAATGTGAAAAAAAAGCCAAAATAGGCATTCATCACAAAAATAATCCCCCAAAATTCACTGTTCCAGTTAGTGGAAATGCTATGGAATCTCCTCTTAATGAAAACATCTCGATTCATCTTTAAGGATGAGAAAATCACAGAGAGTGATAGTGAACCTGAAGAAGGTGAAATTACGACTCTCAGACCGAGGGTAGTTATGATGAAGGCATTACCAGTAAAGGCAATGCAACTGCAAAAGATACTGAGGAGGAAGATTAGGAAAAAGTGTGGCCCTCATATATGACAGTAATTGTCGTTAGATCACCTGTGTTACAGACAGGATCATTCTTCATCATTACTGCTGTAAAACCTGCTACAATTGGAAGAGAAAATGATATGGAGCATACTCTTCGAATCCCTGAAGTTGCTGTAAGTTTCATGCAGAAATCTATTTTGACCATGACTTACAAAGTTATGTCCTTTTGGATCAGGCAGTCAAAATGGAACAATTGTTAACGGAAAATGGATTGTTCAGCTGAAAACTAAATGTGACCCTTATGAACCTGAGCATGGAGATAAAGTGAAAGTTGTAGACACTGTGTTATCTTATTACATTCACCATGGCAGTAATAGCTGTGTTGGATGTGAACCAGGGCAGGTTAGAGCTCACCTTTTCCTTGATAAGAAAGATGAATCATTTGTTGGTCCATCACTAACTAAGAAGGAAACGAGTTGGAAAGAAGAAAAGGATTTTAAAAATATACGAGTAAAATATGGTTTACAGAATACAGACTACAAAAATGATAAGATACCGGAGAATCAAAAATATAAAGATAGAGTTGGAAAACATAGGGAGCAGATTGGAAGTGAAGGAAATTTCCAAAGAGATGATGCTCCTGCATCTGTTCGTTCTGAAATTACTGATAGCGACAAAGGTCAGAAGATGTTGAAAAAGATGCGTTGAAAACAGGAGAAGGCCTGAGGAGGGATGGTGGGAGAATAAAAATTCCAATACAGCTTCAGCTTTGGCAAACACATGCAGGATTGGAGACAGACAAACCATCCTCAATTAAAGAGACTCACCTTCTCCAAAACAAGAACAACAACAACAACAACTGGGACAAAGCACAGGAGAGATTTGCTGAAAACTTTCCAGAAACTAAACTTCCAAAAGATGACCTAGGAACCATTCCTTGGGTAAAAGGGACTGAGGAGTGAAGGTTAATCACAGAAGAAAACTCAAGCTTTTTTATAAATAGAGTTTGGAAACTCTTATTTTATTGCAGAATGTTTCTCCCCAAAAAAGTCAGTACCACAAGAAAGCTGTGTCACAGTTTACCCCTTCCTGATTCAGAAATGTGTAATAAAATGTGGTTTGCAGCTTTTAAAAAACACTTTTTAAACTAATTATTAGTGACTGAATTAAATTATACAGTAAGTGAACTAAAGTTCACAGGGCACAGATAAGTTTATCAAACTTTACTATTTTATCTTGTCATTTACAACATCCATATAAGCAATTAGCCATATAAGCAAAATTCATATAACCACTTAAATGTTCATTTGTCCTTGTCTCCATATATTCATACTAGTATGCACAGAAAATACAGCAAAAGAAACATCTAAAATCTATAAGAATAAATCTGACAATATATATTCTTTTTTATGCCCTTCAGGACCTAGATAAAAAATGTTGAGACAACATGAATAGTGATGCATACATTTTCTTATATTTGGAATAGCCTAAATCATATTAAAGAACTAATGAACAGGTGACACGTCACAGAAAATTCGTCTTTTATTGTTTTCTTCGGTGAAGAATCTGAATATGTTGATATATACTGTACATTCAGCATTTGCATTTGGTTTGTTTCATAGCTAATGAAATGTTTATACATGAACAAATGAGTACAGTATTGAAATAGTCCATGTGCTGGCATTCATACTTCTTATAAATACCATTGCAGGCAATGAAGTTGTGCCAGAAAAATCTGGTTTTGAGTACAAAAGGAATACTTAGCAAGGGCCTCAAGCTCAATATATTTATTGAAAATGTCCTAAATTGCCATAAAACATTATAACGTTAAATTATTCATTTCAATAAATTATGAATTAACAAAAAATACAAATGTCTTTTATGGATCAGGGAAGTCCTAATGAGACAGAATGGCCATTGAAGCCAAAAGGTCTGAATTCAGGAAAATAATTTTACTCATATTAGTTTTATGTTAGAGAAAACAATACTTCTGACCATATACTATTTATTGCAGTGGAGTATTTCAAAAATATGTACATAATATATAATTAATTTTCTAATGATATAAAGTAATCACACTCTACAAATTATTACAATATGGTCTATTGATGAGAGGGGTGTTTCAAATGAAAAAAAACTTGGAATTTCTCATGGTGATAGATGCCATAGAAAATCTATGTAAAATATTTCACTCATATATGCAATTATTGATATTTCTGCTTTTCAGAAAAATAATATAAACACTTAATGCAGACAATTAAAATCACCAAGAAGTTATAAGAATTCACAGAATGCCTAATATAGTTGAAAGGAAATTAAGAAAACTTCCCAGGACTGGAAGTAAATAAAGGTAATGATCCAGAGAAGTAATCAACCTAAGAGGCCAGGGCTCCACTCAGATGCATGTGATTACAAGAATGTCAGGTCCATGTGGGTTGTTCCCTTCTGACAAGGCAAATGGAATAAACAAAGAGACACTGCCTGCAGGCATTGGAATGTGGTGTTTCCCATATGTGAGGATTAAATTATAAATTATGTTGCACACAATGAGATGAGCTACTGGGGTGAAGCATCAGAAGAAATTATATGGCACATAAATCTCAGATATTGAATTTGTATTTAAATGTTTAAGTCAATATAATGGAAAAACAAAAAAAGCAAAATAATGTGGAAAGAAACTACGAGCTTGTCAAGCTATCTTTGGAAAAGAGGCAAATGAAAAATAAAGTATTGAAAGTGTTGTAAAACAATTTAATGTACAACACACAGATTACATATTAAAATAGGCTGAGCCAAAAAGAGGGCTAGTAAAGTGAAATGCTGATCACAATTAATGTAGTCATATATGTTATAGAAGGCAAATTAATAGAAAATATAAATATATTTATATATGAATATTAGATTGAGAAGAAATAAAAAGAATTTAATTGTTTTACCAGACTCTCTAAATAGGAAGGCAACAGTCAAAGAATCAGTGACTCGTAAGTTTCAGAAATTGGAAACCAGACATGAATCCTTTAAAAGTTTAGGGTGTAATATATGAAAAAAAGGTAAATTAAGAAATACTTGGAAGAAATAGTGGTTTGGGTTCTTGTGAATACTGCTTAATAAACATGAGAGTGCAGTTATCTTTTTTGACATGCTTATTTTGTTTCCTTTTGATATAAACCCAGCAATGAGATTGCTGGATCATATGGTATTTCTATTTAGAATTTATTGAAAAACCTCCATACTGTTCTCCCTATAGAAATGGGAAATGATGGTACTAACTTACATTCCTACCAACAGTGTATAAGTGCCCATCTACAGAATGAATAAAGAAAATGTTATACACACACACACGCACACACAGGCACACACACACAGGAATAATGTTCAGTCATAAAATAGAATGAAGTTCTGTCATTTGTGTCAACATGGATGAGCCTAGAGGACATTATGTTAAGTGGAATAAGCCAGGCACAGAAAGAAAAAGACCACGTGCTCTCACTCACGTGAAATCTGAAGAAGTCCATCTCATAGAAATAGACAGTAGGATGGTGGTTACCAGAGGTTAGCGATGGCAGAAGGATGAGGGAGTGGGGAGAGCTTTGTCACTGGGTACAAAGTTACAGTTAGGAAAAATAAATCCTGGTGTTCTGTTACACAGCATGATGACTATAGCTAATAATAATGTACCATTTATTCTATAATAGCTTGAAGTGAGGATTTTGAACTTTACTAGCACAAGGAAATAAATGTTTAAAGTGTTAAATATGCTAATTACTCTGGTTGGAACACTGTACAGTGTATATGGTACAATGTGATGCAGTGAAACATAATTAACATAATTATACGTTTGCAGAGTACAGTGTGATGTTTCACTGCATCACACTGTACCGTGTAGTATGATGCAGTGAAGCATCACGTAATTAACACATGATAGTTATAAATGTTTACAGAGTACAATGTTATGTTTCACTGCATCACACTGTACCGTGTAGTATGATGCAGTGAAACATCATGTAATTAACACATGATAGTTATATGTTTACAGAGTACAATGTGATGTTTCACTGCATCTCACTGTACCGTGTAGTATGATGCAGTGGAACATCATATAATTAACATGATAATTATACATGTTTACGGAGTACAGTGTGATGTTTCACTGCATCACACTGTACCATGTAGTATGCTGCAGTGAAACATCACATTGTACCCCATAAATATTACTGGTTCAGCAGAGAACTGTGGGACACAGAGCAGCTCCAGATTAGCCATGACCAGCAGCTTCACCTGTGTGGGGTAGCGAGAGGGGAAGGGCCCTGTGCTCGGCTGAGAGTTGACCCCGACCCCATCCACTTTGACTGCTAGGTGCCAGTAGAGGTCAGGGACCCCTAACTTCAGGCAGAGGCAGGAAGCAAGGTCATTGAATCTTTTTTTTTTTTTTGAGAGAATCTCAATCTATCACCCAGGCTGGAGTGCAGTGGTACAATCTCGGCTCGCTGCAATGTACATAGAGGTATACTTCAGAATCACACCTGCAGGAAGGTCCCTGGGTGAGATAAACAATCCCACATAGAGGTGTATGTCAGAATCACACCTGCAGGAAGGTCCCTGGGTGAGATTAACAATCCCACATAGAGGTGTACATCAGAATCACACCTGCAGGAAGGTCCCTGGGTGAGATTAACAGTCCCACATAGAGGTGTACATCAGAATCACACCTGCAGGAAGGTCCCTGGGTGAGATTAACAATCCCACATAAGTGCCAGTTCTGGGTATGAGAGCCAACGCCTCCTGTATGTTGGGTGTATGTACATAAGTAACAATCTCAATGGTGGAATGGATTTTTCCATGAGAGGCTTAATGCCTTTTGAAAATTGAGTTATCTTAGTGGAGTCACAGCCTCACAAGTGTTTTGGATCTTGGTCAGGGAGTCACAAACCCGCTTGTGGACAACATCCACTTATGAGAGCCAACTTTCCAACTTTTGACTGCCTCTGGGTGTGAAATTCAGAACCTCAATTGTGGGCTGTGTTCATGTGGGAAAATGACAATTTTTACTGATGGCTGGGCTCAGGCAGGAGCCTCTCATCCTGTAGGTGTTGAGATAAGTGATATGTCACAATACCCAAAATATGCTGGGTGCAGGCAAAAGAGGAGAGTCATATTGGCTGGTTGCTAGGTCCAGTTATATTTCACCACCTCCATTTTTGGCAGGGCTAAGGCAGAAGAGGAGAGTCAGAGCTAAAGAAATGTCACAATGTCCCTGTGGGTAGGGCCTACGCATAAGAATTGCATCACCTAGTCATTGAACCCAGCCATATATTACAATACACAATGTATACAAGGCCCAGGCAAGAAAGGAGAGCATATCACATAGATACTGGGTCCAGCAATGTGTCACAATACCTGCTGAGGGGAGGCTCCAGGCAACAGGGTAATATTACCCAAGTGACGTGCCCAGAGAGATGTTTCAATGCCCCTGGTGAGTAGGATTTTGAAAAAGGAGAAGTTACATAACCTAGGGGCCAGGCCTAGCTGTGTGTCACATTCATCTCCAAGACGGAGCCCAGACATGAGAGAAAAGTCACATCATGTAGGTACTGGGCAAAGTAATATGTCACAATCCTTACTGTGAGCAGGCCCTAGGAAGAAGTAGAGAGTCACATAGTCTAGATGATGGGCCCAGAGGTATTTGACAATGACTACTGTAGGTAGGGACTGGGCAGAAGAATCACTTCACCCGTGTGCTGTGCCCGGTTATAAGTCACACTTCCCTCTGTGGGCATGACCGAGGCAGGGAGAAGAGTCACATCATCCCGATGCTTGGCCCAAAGATATGTCACAATCTCTCTTATGGGCAATGCTCAGGTAAGAGAGGAGAGTCACATCAAATAGGTAATGGACCCAGAGGTATGTCACAAGGCCTTCTGTGAACTTGATCCAGGCAGAAGATTCACATCAACTTGGTGCTAAGCCCAGCAACATGTCACAATCCCTTCTGTGTAAAGGGACCAGACAGGAAAAGAGAATCACATTACCTGGCCAATGAGCACAGAGATCTGTCACAATGCCCCTTGTAGGCAGGGCCCAGGCAGAGAAGTTACATCACCTGGGTAGTGGACCCAGCAATATACCACAGTGTCCCATATGGGCACAAGCCTGAGAGTCACATAACCTGGGTGCCAGGCCAAGCTATATAGAACAACACTTCCTGTGGGCAGCACCAAGGTGGAAGAGGAGACTCACATCACCTGGGTGCAAGGTCTAGTGATATGTCAAAATGCTCACTGTGGGCAGTGCCAAGGAAGGAGAATAGAGTTACACCCTCAAGGTGCTGGATCCAGCAATACGTTAGTATCCCATCTGTGGGCTGGGTCCATGCAAAAGCGTCAAGTCACTCAGGTGCTAGGCACTGGGAAATTTCACCATGAAACCTGCAGAGTGGTCCGGGAATGAGATTAACAATCCCACAACTGTCACAGTTGTAGGCATGAAATTCAACACCTCTTGTATGTTGGGTCTAAGCCCATGAGTAACCATCTCAACACCAGACTGGATTTGTGCATGAGAGCCTCAATTCCTCTGCAGACTGTGTCACCTTAGTGAAGTCACAGCCTCACAGTTGTGCTGAATCTTGGCCTGAGAGTCACCAACCCATGAGTATCCATATATGCCAATTTTTCCCACCTTTGACTGACTACAGGGGTGAAATTCAGAACCTCAACAGTGACCTGTGTTCATGTGAGAGGATGAGAATATTTACTGTTGGCTGGGTGTGCATATGAGTGCCACAATCTCACCTGTGTGCTCGGCGCAGTTAGCAATCTCTGTGTACTACCCAATGGCACTATACAGTCTGAATGACAGTTGCAATCAACTTTGAGACCTTCCTGCTGGTAGGGACCCATGGTCATACCTGTGGCATTAAGCCCGGGTTTGAGAGTCAACGTCATTACAATTAACTAGGTCAGGATAGGACAGTCCTCCCTTGCCTATAAGCTGGGTTTAGAAATAAGCCACCATTTTAACTCTGGTTGAATGTTTATATATGAACATGGGCCTAGCACCAAGATGATGTGACTCTTTGGCCTAGACAACTCAAGCAGGAGGCATTGTGAGATATCTCTGTGCGTAACAACTATTTGATGTGACCTGCTTTTTCACCTGAGCTTTCCCCATAAAAGAGATGTGACATATGTCTAGACCCAGCACCGAGGTGATGTGGCTCTCCTTTTTTGACTGAGCCCTGTGTATTTTGGGTATTCTGACATATCCCCGGACCTAACATCTGGAAGATAAGAAGATCTAGCATGGGCCCTGCCTAAAAAGTTTCTTGTGACATATTTCTACATTAATCACCTTGGAGATGTGACTCTCCTCTCTTACCTGGGCTTTGCCCATAAGAGAGATTGTTACGTACCTCAGCAGCAAGCACCTAAATGCTGTGACTCTTCTTTCTTGCCTGGGTCATTCCCACAGATGAAAGGGTGGCTTATCGCTGTGTCCAGCACACAGGTTATGTGATTCTTCTGCCTGAACTCTGCTCACAGGAGCCATTGTGACATATCCCTGGGCCCAGAAACTATTTAATATGACTCTCCTCTATTACCTTAACTTTGTGCATAGGATAAATTGTGATGTATCTCTGGGTCCAGCACCTAGGTGATGTGACTCCTTTTCTGCATGGACTACGCCCACAAGAAGGAGGCTGATTTATTGCTGTGTTGAGAGCTGATGTAATACCTCGATCTTTGTCTTCTTGGTTTGTAATAATGTAAACAAGAGACACACAGAAAAGAATTACAGCATAATTCATTGGAAAAGAAAAAAAATTTTGAAAGTTAACTGCAGAATACAGTACACCGTGAGAGAGGTATTCCAGGGCGGGCTGCTCATAAGAGTGAGACAGCGTGGATTGTCGCTAGAGAAACCCCCTTATGGGAGTTTTACATTATTATTAATAAGGAGGGGGAAGAGGAGCTGCTAGTAAGCCTGTTCTGAGTGGTCTTCCGAGTGCACATGTGCAGTAGCTGTACATGCTTATTCATATTTTGCATGTCTCATTGGCATCTTAGACCTCTAGCCAGGAGTGTATTTTTGTTTGTTTGCTTGAGACAGAGTCTTGCTCTGTTGCCCAGGCTGGAGTGTGGTGGTGCACTCTCTGCTCACTGCAACCTCTGCCTCCCGAATTCAAGCCATTCTCATGCCTCGGCCTCCTGAGTAGCTGGGATTACAGGCATGCACCACCATACCTGGCTAATTTTTGTATTTTCAGTTGAGATGGGGTTTCACTATGTTGGCCAGTCTAGTCTTGAGCTTCTGGTTTCAAGTGATCCATTCTTCTCAGCCTCCCAAATTGCTGGGAGTACAGGTGTGAGCCACCATGCCCAGTTGGGGGGTGTATTTTTTGCTATTAAAATAAGCAAAAGTTAAGTTTGAGGACAGGGAAAATCAAAATGCACATGCTCTTTAGAACAGAAAGTCCTTAATGAAGATAGCTTAGCTTGAATGAGCCCAATTACAATGCGAATGCTAAGGCTCATTGTGTTGGCTGTACAGTCACCACAGTTTCAATGAAGGGGTGGCCTACCCCTCCACACCTGTGGGTGTTTCTCATCAGGTGGAATGAGAGACTGAGAAAAGAAAGAGACACAGAGACAAAGTATAGAGAAAGAAAAATGAGCCCAGGGGACTGGCGCTCAGCATACAGAGGACCCACGCCGGCACGGGTCTCTGAGTTCCCTCAGTATTTCTTGATCACTATTTCTACCATCTTGGAGAGGGGGATGTGGCAGGACAATAGGGTAATAGTGGGGAGAGGGTCAGCAGGAAAACGTGAACAAAGGTCTCTGTGTCATAAACAAGGTTAGAAAAGGTGCTGTGCCTTGATGTGCGTGTATACAAACATCTCGGTGCATTAAAGAACAGTATTGCCACCAGCATGTCTCAACTCCAGCCCTAAGGCGGTTTTCTCCTATCTCAGTAAATAGAAGATACAATTGGGTTTTACACTGAGACATTCCATTCCCCGGGGATGAGCAGGAGACAGATGCCTTCCTCTTATCTCAACTGCAAATAGGCCTTCCTCTTTTACTAATCCTCCTCAGCACAGACCTTTTATGGGTGTTGGGCTGGAGGATGGTCAAGTCTTTACCTTCCCAGGAGGCCATATTTCAGACTATCACATGGGGAGAATCCTTGGACAATACCTGGCTTTCCTAGGCAGAGGTCCCTGTGGCTTCCGCAGTGTATTGTGTCCCTGGGTACTTGAGATAAGAGAGTGGTGATGAATTTTAACAAGCCTACTGCCTTCAAGCACTTTTTTAACAAACCACATCCTGCATAGCCCTAAATCCATTAAACCTTGAGTCAACACAGCACAAGTCTCTGTGAGCACAGGATTGGGGCTAGGGTTACAGATTAACAGCATCTCAAGGCAGAAGGATTTTTCTTAGTACAGAGCAAAATGGAGTCTCTTATGTCTACTTCTTTCTACATAGACACAGTAACAGTCTGATCTCTCTTTTCCCCACATTTCTGTATCCCAAGATCATGGTCATTTTCTTGAATATCTATTCTGATCTATTCTGCCTCAGTTTCCCCCTAAGAGATCTTAGGGTCATAATCATATTGGAGGTTGAGGGGCTAGGTCACTTTTTCTGGAGGTGTTTCTTGCTGAGTGGGTGTAATTTCTGCCTAGTCTGGGCCCTAAAGTTTCTTCCTGTGTGATCTAACCTGGTGTAAACCATGTCATTCGTGGAACCAGTGGGCAAGATGTTGGCAGCCAAAGGTTGAAAGCCTTGCAAAACCATCATGCAAACATGGAGTTGCCATAAGCAAGAGAGCAAGAAATCAGTTAACATTTTAAACAAAATTAGAACAAAAGTAAAAGCTGAAAGTATAGTAATGACTGTTACTATTAAAGAGAGTAAGGCAGGTAATAGATATTGCTTTCATATTCCCATGGAAGTTCCTAGAGATTCAATTTTGTCTGCCTGGGTGATGATATTATTAATATTTTCTTGGACTAAACCGGGCTGATTGATCTCAAAAACAGCATTCTTCTTTTAGATATAAACGTGCTCCTCTTTGCCTGGCTAGGAGAAGATCCCAGGCTTTTTGCTTTTCTCGGACTACAGTGGCCATGGAGTCCAGACATTGTTGAAGTCTATTGAGGCCTTTTGATGCTTGTTGCGGACCCATTGAGGTTTTCTGAGATAGTTTATACTGGATTCCCAAGGCTCCACCTTATGGTGACATTTATGCTGCAAAAGTATTTTGCATTAAAATGGTGAAAGCAACAAATGTTTTAAGTATTTTCTATTTTTTGCTAATAAGCAAAATTTTGTGCAGCTAAGTTGGCAGCAGTCATCCGGTCCATTTATGGATGGTACAGTTGAATGGTGGTCAAAGTTAGAGCCTGGAAGCATTCAGTAAATGCGCTGAAGTTGTCTGAGGGCCATCAGAGTTGTTGCTTATATTGGATTAGATCATTTATTGAGAGTAGAACAAGCACTCTGATGGTTCTCTCTCCATTTGGGACTTTCTGTAAGGGGAGCAATTTCTCTGGGCCTGAATGGTGTGAAGTCCCACTGTGAGTAACTGCAGCTGGGCTGGTCTCTATTGTATCCGGCAAAGGCCGATAGAAAGGAGCATAAGGAGGAGGTGAAACAAGCTTAGATTCTACAGAAGACTCTGATAGTGTAGGGATGCAGGGGATTCTAAAGGTGTGGGCCCCTGAGGGCCCCTGTCTGGAGCTGGTGTTGGGCTGTGGGGTCTGGGGTCCCTTCCCCTTAATAAGAGATGATCTTCTAATGGTTCTGAGGGGCTTTCTGCCTTACTAGGCTTTAGCCCACAGGTGCTGCATAGAGCTGGGTTTTGTTGTCAGGCCAGAAAGGCTTGCACATAGGATACTTCAGACCATTTTCCCTGATTACTACAGAAAAGATCTAGCTGTAGGATGGAGTTAAAGTTCACAGTCTCATTCTCCAGCCATGTTTTGTCAGCTAATCTGTAGGCAGGCTAAATAGTGTTACAAAAGAAGATAAGGTTTTCTTTTTTCTAAGTTCATTTAGCCAAAAGCTGTTCTAATTTTTAGATATACATCCCAGGGGTGTTTCAGTGACAGTAGAGGAAGCGGCTCCCACGGTGCCGAGAGAATCCTGCAACGACAGAACATTTACTTAAGTCCAGGAGGCTGTGGGCATCCTCATGAGCCAAGTGGAAACACCAAGGTGTCCAGCACATCCCCTGGAAACCCCATTAACTGAAGCTTTATGAGGTCATAGGCATTTGCCATACACCGTCCTAGCTCCCCCCAGCGGTGGACATCTCCAGCCCTACCGAGATGACCCCCACTGCTGGCTGGGGGGCAGATGTCTGGCTGACAAGCCTTGCCCTAATTCACTGGTTTGCCATTTGTGATGCCCAATTACAACACCTGGAATGCTCAGATTCAATCCCTACGACTGGGCATCTACATGACTGTGCATCTTTTGTTCAGCAAAGAAAGCCTGTTGGAGAACGATTTCAAGGAGCTGGGAAATGCATAAAGCCTGAAGGGACAGGGTTCTCTTAATGTGCTGCTCAAAACAAAACAAAAATTTTGTAAACAGAAAACCTGACCAGAAAATAAATTACAATAGCCACTAGGTGGCGATGGAGTATTGCTGAACGGACAACAAACGATAAGCCGAGTCTAAGCTGTGGCCAGAAAGATGTGAAACTAAGCGGCAAACAGCCCAAATATGAAATGTTGAGGGCAACCCATGTGGTTAGCGTATTTACCGATACTACAGAAGCAGCAGCCAAAAGGAGAGCGGGCATATATTCTCTCTCTAAAGAATACAGGCGACTTAAAAACGTTTCCCCAGAACTTTACTGAAACAGCGCTGGAACAAGCAGTGATAGTTAACCAGGTAGTCTGGAACTGCCATAGTATTCACTGCAAGTAAAGGGAAACTGAAATTAATGAAGCAGACAAACCTCTCCCCAGGTCATGGCACCAGAAATGTTGATGGCTGATGTCATACCTTGGTTCTTATCTTCTTAGTTTAAAATAATTTAAACAAGAGACACAACAAAAGAAGTACATCATAATTTATTGCAAAAAAAAGAGAGTATTTTGAAAATTAAGTGCAGAATAGACGGTACAGTCTGAGAAAGAGATTCCAGGGCAGCCTGCTCATAAAAGTGAGACAGCATTAATTATTGCTGGAGAAACCCTCTTTATGGGAGTTTTGCATGATTATTTCATAAGAAGGTGGAAAGAAGTGTTACAGTAAGCATGTTCTGACTGGTCTTCTGGGTACACATGTACAGTAGCTGTACATATTTGCGCACACATTGCATGTCTCATTAGCATCTTAAATCTCCACCCAGGAATGTGTTTTTTACTATTAAAATGAACAAAAGGTCAGCTTGAGGACAGATAAAATCAAAATGCACATGCTCTCTAGAAGTAAAAGTCCCTACTGAGGATAGCGGGTTTCAAATGTCCCCAAGTGCTCCACATCTTAAAAGTTGCTCCCATAAAGCTGGAACACTATCTGTTCCTGAGGTATCAGGTCCCATTTGTGTCTCTGAGACACTGGCAAGCCAGGCCTGACTTGAGATGAGACCAATGATTTCAAGTGTAAAATGCCTAAATAGTCAGCAGCTTCAGGTTGCATTTCGGAGCTTGTCCACTTAAATGGGTTGATGAAAATGGCTCACAAGACTCACGCCTCGGAAATGGGTTTTTTTTCCTTTGCTCTTAGCTGATTTTGTGCAACCCAATAATTAACCTTTCTGATGCCTAGACTTTCACATTCGTGAAAAAGGCGCAATTGAGAGTGACATTTCCAGGAAGCCACAGCCCTTGTCACCCCTGCAGAGCTCTGAAGCTGCTCACAAGCAGGCCAGGTGGAAGATTTCTCTCAAAAACGGTTGAGTGTGTGCTCCGGCTAGACAAAAAAGAGGGCTGCGGCACAATGGACAGTTTCTTGGGCATCAGGAAAGTTTCCACAGCAGTTTAGGAAAGAAGGCAGCGCCCTGGGCTGCAGAAGAGGTAATGCTCTGGAAAGAACGCTGAGTGCAACTGAAAGAGGAACCTGAGAAGGATAGGGCCAATCAGGTGAGGACAACCTGCCCGATTTGGGAAAACGGAAGTTGCCTTCGTAGGGTAATACCCTCCTCAATGCTCAGTGCAGACCTGTCCTCCATGTGCACCTCTGTACTCACTCTCTTTGCAAAGAGTGGGCATAGCATCAGAACTCAGCAGTGCTTTGGACACCGGGAAGTCCACACCGCTCTGCCCCTCCCTCCAGGGCTATGCACCCCGGATCCCAGTACATGCTCAGATTATAGTTCTGAAGCCTACCGACAAACAGGCTGAGAGTAGTTAATGGACTACAGCTCCCAGCATATTAGGTGGGGCGGGTACAACTCTGCCCCTTCTTCCAGGGCTGCGCCTCGCCCTGGAGCCTGGTGCATGCTGGGATTGTAGTCCTGTAGCCCTTTGACCAAAGGGTTGGGAGTGTTTATGAGAATACATCTTCCAACAATTCTAGGGAGGCGCGCACAGCCCTGCCTCTTCCTCCAGTGACGCGCACTTTCCCAGAGTCCCGCGCATGCTAGGACTGTAGTGCTGCAGCCCTGTGAACAAAGGGCTGAGACTGCAACTCCCAGCAAGACCAGCGAGGCGCGCGGAGCCTCGTCCCTTCCTGCAGTGATTAGCGCACTCTCCCTGAGCCTGGTGCATGCTGGGATTGCAGTGCTGCAGCCCTGTGACCAAAGAGCTTTATTATAGTTATCTGTGAAGTATTCAACAAACTCCTTTACTTCATTGTTACTGGAAGCCAGAACCTCAGTTCTGTTCACTTTTTGGATTTTATATAAGTGAGATTGTGTAATATGTGTACTTTTACATCTGCTTTCTTCTATGCAACATTATATTTATGATATTAATTCATGATATTGCAGATAGCTATAGTTCATTTAAAAATTATTTTTTACATTGTGGTAAAGTATACATAAAATTAACCATTTTAGCTATTTTAAGTGTGCAGCTCAGAAAAATTAACTACTTTCACATTGTTTTGCAGCTGTCATTACCATTCATAGGGACCTTCTTTCAACTTGCAGAAACAAAACTCTATACCCATTAAATAAGCTCCTTGTTACTCCCCCTCTAGCTCCTAGGAACCACTCTTCTATTTGGGTTTCTAGAATTTAACTACTCTAAGTATCTCATAAGTGGAATGATTCAGTATTTGTCCTTTTATGACTGGCTTATGTCACTTTGCACAATGTCCTTAAGGTTCATGCATGACATACCATGTCTCAGAATTTCCTTATTTTACATAGCTGAATAACATTCCACTGTATGTATACATCACATTTTATCTATTTATTCATTGATGGTAATTCAAACAACACTTGAGTAATTCAAACACCTTTTTGGTGATGTGAGTAATGCTGCTATGAACCTAGGTGTATGTGTATTATTTTGTGTCTTTGCTTTCATATCTTTTGCTGCATACCCAGATGTGAAATTGCTGGATCGTATGGTGATTTTATGTGTAAATTTTTTAGTTACTGTGTTGTTATTTTATAGCAGCTGCAGCATTTTACATTTCCACCAACAGTGTACAAGGATTCTAATTGCTCCACGTCCTCACCAACACTTGTGATTTTCTGTTTTGTTTTTTTTCTTTTGGTAGTAGCTATGCTGATGGGTATTAAATGATATGTCATTTGGGGTTAGATTTGCATTTCACTAATGATGAGTTTTGTTGAGCCTCTTTTCATGTGCTTATTAGCCACTTTACATAATTTTTAGAGAAATGTCTGCTTAAGTTTTTGCCAATATTTTATTTTATTATTATTATACTTTAAGTTTTAGGGTACATGTGCACAATCTGCAGGTTAGTGACATATGTATAAATGTGCCATGCTGGTGTGCTGCACCCATTAACTCGTCACTTAGCATTGGTTATATCTCCTAGAGCTATCCCTCCCCCCTCCTGCCATCCCACAACAGTCTCCAGAGTGTGATGTTCCCCTTCCTGTGTCCATGTCTTCTCATTGTTCAATTCCCACTTATGAGTGAGAATATACGGTGTTTGGTTTTTTGTTTTTGTGATAGTTTACTGAGAATGATGATTTCCAATTTCATCCATGTCCCTACAAAGGACATGAACTCATCATTTTTTATGGCTGCATAGTATTCCATGGTATATATGTGCCACGTTTTCTTAATCCAGTCTATCATTGTTGGACATTTGGGTTGGTTCCAAGTCTTTGCTATTGTGAATAGTGCCGCAATAAATATACATGTGCATGTGTCTTTATAGCAGTATGATTTATAGTCCTTTGGGTATATACCCAGTAATGGGATGGCTGGGTCAAATGGAATTTCTAGTTCTAGATCCCTGAGGAATCGCCACACTGACTTCCACAATGGTTGAACTAGTTTACAGTCCCACCAGCAGTGTAAAAGTGTTCCTATTTCTTCACATCGTCTCCAGCACCTGTTGTTTCTTGACTTTTTAATGATTGCCATTTTAACTTGTGTGAGATGGTATCTCATTGTGGTTTTGATTTGCATTTCTCTGATGGCCAGTGATGGTGAGCATTTTTTCATGTGTTTTTTGGCTGCATAAATGTCTTCTTTTGAGAAGTGTCTGTTCATATCCTTTGCCCACTTTTTGATGGGGTTGTTTGTTTTTTTCTTGTAAATTTGTTTGTGTTCATTGTAGATTCTGGATATTAGCCCTTTGTCAGATGAGTAGGTTGCGAAAATTTTCTCCCATTTTGTAGGTTGCCTGTTCACTCTGATGGTAGTTTCTTTTGCTGTGCAGAAGCTCTTTAGTTTAATTAGATCCCATTTGTCAATTTTGTCTTTTGTTGCCATTGCTTTTGGTGTTTTAGACATGAAGTCCTTGCCCATGCCTATGTAACAAGTAGTTTGTTTTATTGTTGCTGAATTGTTCTTTGCATATTCTGGATAGAGTCTTATTCATCTATTTTTCTTTTGTTTCTTGTGTTTTGGGTGTCCTGTTTAAAAAAAAAAAACTGCCAAATCCAGTGTTATGATGTGTTTCCCCTATATTTTATTCTAAGGATTTTGTAGTTTTAGCTCTTACATTTAGGTATTTGATGCAGTTAGTTAATTTTTTCTTACAGTATAAGTGAATGGCCCAGGTTCATTCTTTTACATGTGGGTACCCAATTTCCCCAGCACCAATTGTTGTGAAGACAGTTATTGGCTGGGCGCGATGGCTCATGCCTGTAATCCCAGCACTTTGGGAGGCTGAGGCGGGCGGATCACGAGGTCAGGAGATCAAGACCATCCTGGCTAGCAAGGTGTCTGCTGTGCTCCTGATCCAGCAAGGCACCCATTGCCACTCCCAATAGGGCTAAAGGCTTGCCATTGTTCCTGCATAGCTAAGTGCCTCGGTTCATCCTAATCAAGCTGAACACTAGTCACTGGGTTCCACGGTTCTCTTCCGTGACCCATAGCTTCTAATAGAGCTATAGCACTCACCGCATGGCTCAAGATTCCATTCCTTGGAATCCGTGAGGCCAAGAGCCCCAGGTAAGAGAACAGGAGGCTTGCCACCATGTTGGAAGTGGCCTGCCAAAATTACGGGAGCAGCCCGCCACCATCTGGGGAGCTCTGGGAGCAAGGACCGCCCCATGGTAACAGCACCTTAACTATGCGTCCCCAAGGACCTACAGATCACAGGGCAACAGGGGCTGTGAGGGAGTTGTCCGGATTTCCCAAGGTGGAGGAGGCAAAAGAGGAGATGCATCCCAAGCTCCTGCACCAGCACCAGCGAGAGACAAAGGCCCCGCCAAACGGCAGAAGCCACGCCCTCCTCTCCTCTCAAACTGCGCGCCTGATTGGGTGGTTCCCACACCAGCGCCAATGATTGAATAAAACACCAGGACCAACCCACCCTTCCCCCACCCCAGCCCCTACCCCCACTCACCCTGAGCGTTAGTGAATTTTTGTTTGTTTCTTTGTTTTACTTTAAGTTTTGGGATACATGTGCAGAACGTGCAGGTTTGTTACATAGGTTTACATGTGCCATGGTGGTTTTCTGCACCTATCAACCTGCAATCTAGGTTTTAAGCCCCACATGCATTGGATATTTGTCCTAATGCTCTCCCTCCCCTTGACCCCAATCCCCTAACAGGCCCCGGTGTGTGATGTTTCCTTCCTGGTGTACATGTGTTCTCATTGTTCAACTCCCACATATGAGTGAGAACATATGGTGTTGGTTTCCTGTTCCTGTGTTAGTTTGCTGAGGATAATGGTTTCCAGCTTCACTCACGTCCCTGCAAAGGACATGAACTCATTCTTTTTTATGGCTGCATAGTATTCCATGGTGTATATGTGCTACATTTTCTTTTTCCAGTCTATCATTGATGGGCATTTGGGTTGGTTCCAAGTCTTTGCTATTGTAAACAGTGCTGCAATAAAAGTAAATGTGCATGTGTCTTTATAGTAGAAAAATTTATATTCCTTTGGGTATATACCCAGTAATGGGATTGCTGGGTCAAATGGTATTTCTGCTTGTAGATCCTTGAGGAATCACCACACTGTATTCTACAATGGTTGAACTAATTTACACTCCCTCCAGCAGTGTAAAACGTTTCTATTTCTCCACAGCCTCACCAGCATCTGTTGTTGCCTGACTTTTTAATAATTGCCATTCCAACTGGCGTGAGACAGTATCTCATTGTGGTTTTGATTTGCATTTCTCTAATAACCAGTGATGATGAGATTTTTTTTTTAATATTTGTTGGCCACATAAATGTCTTCTTCTTCTCCTTCTTCTTCTCCTTCTTCTTCTTCTTTGAGACAAAGTCTTGCTCTGTCACCCAGGCTAGAATGCAGTGGCAGGATCTTGGTTCACTGCAACATCTGCTTCCCGGGTTCAAGTGATTCTCCTGCTTCAGTCTCCTGAGAAGCTGGGATTACAGGCACCTGCCAATATGCCTGGCTAATTTTTTGTGTTTTCAGTAGAGACAGGATTTCACCATGTTGGCCAGGCTGGTCTAAAATTCCTGACCTCATGATCCACCTGCCTCCACATTCCAAAGTGCTGGGATTACAGGCGTGAGCCACCACACTCAGTCAAATATCTTCTTTTGAGAAGAGTCTGTTCATATCCTCTGCCCACTTTTTAATTGTTTTTTTTTTCTTGTGAATTTGTTTAAGTTCCTTGTAGATTCCAGATGTTAGACCTTTGTCAGATGGATAGATTGCAAAAATTTTCTCATTCTGTAGGTTGCTTTCACTCTGATGATAGCTTCTTTTGCTGTGCAGAAGCTCTTTAATTAGATCTCATTTGTCAATTTTGGCTTTTGTTGCAATTGCTTTTGGTATTTTAGTCATGAAGTCTTTGCTCATGCATATGTCCTGAATGGTATTGCCTAGGTTTTCTTCTAGGGTTTTTATGGTTTCGGGTTTTACATTTAAGACTTTAATCCATCTTGAGATAATGTTTGTATAAGGTGTAAGGAAGCGGTGCAGCTTCTGTTTTCTGCATATGGCTAGCCAGTTTTTTCAGCACCATTTGTTAAATAGAAAATCTTTCCCCATTGCTTGTTTTTGTCAGGTTTGTCGAAGATCAGATGGTTGTAGATGTATGGTGTTATTTCTGAGGTCTTTGTTCTGTTCCATTCGTCTATATATCTGTTTTGGTACCAGTACCATGGTGTTTTGGTTACTGTAGACTTGAAGTATAGTTTGAAGTCTGGTAGCATGATACCTCCAGATTTGTTGTTTTTGCTTAGGATTGTCTTGGGTGGACAGGCAAACAGGCTCGAATACTTGGGGTCATATGCCCAGAGTATCACAGCTAATTAAGAAGTGAGCTGAGACTTGAAATACGCATGCTCTTTCCCTTACCAGGATCTGTTGTGTCATGTATCTTAACAGCTATTTAAGGGCAGGAAGTAGAACATTTGGACATCTTTTTAACAACTTATTAGGCATTTTCATGATGCAGGAAAGACCCTCATCCCATCCCTGAGCCCTCTCTCACCACGCTGCACCTCACTGCTGACCACATCGTGGGGTGGCCGTTAGGAATCAGGCGGGCAGCGGGGGCTGGGAATAAATAAGCAAGAATGATGTTGCCCAAATTTGCTCATCTTAGAAAGGCTCCACAACCATTCTGTGCGAAGTGATTATTCCAGGGTAATTGTGCCCTGACTGTGCTGCATCTCAGTCTGACTTGTCTTTTTAAAAATCACTGGATTACTCTCATTAATGGGGGTATTTCTCTTTCTATTTGAAAATGGCCAACTGTCCTCTGCAGGTGTCCTGATTTGGTTTGCTAGTTCAGACCCTGAAGGTAGCAGTGAGAAAATGTTTTGGCCACATAAGAATACCTATTCTCAGCTGGAGTAGATATAGAAATTTCTTAATAATATCTAAACGTTTTCTCAATAACCATTATATTTAACAGTGATAACTGGAGGGCAGAGAGGGACACAGATGACACAATCTTCGAAGTTTAATTTGGTTATAAGGTCTTTTGTTCTTGTTTTGTTTTGCTTTGTTTTTGGATACAAGGTCTTGCTCTGGTGCCCAGGCTGTAGGGCAGTGGTACAATCGTAACTCATAATTTGGTTGTAACTGTTCTTTAAAAAATATTTATGGCTGAGTTTGGTAGCTCACACCTGGAATGTAAACAATTTGGGAGGCCAAGGTGGGTTGATCGCTGGATCCTATGAGTTCAAGACCAGTTTGGGCAACATAAGTAGGCTCAGCCTCTACAAAAAAATTTTAAAATTGGCTGGGTGTAGCATTGCATGCCTGTAGTGTAATCCTAGCTCTTTGAGAAGCTGATGTGAAAGGATCACTCGAGCCTAAGAGTTTGAGGCTGCACTGACCCCTGATTCAGCCACTGCACTGACAGACAGATGGGCGTGTGTGTGTGTGTGTGTGTGTGTAAACAATATAGATGTGAAAAAAATTCAAGCCCAGGAGAAAAGTGAAAGCCCATGGTGGGGGATGTGGAGAAAGGTGAGTGCGGCTCCAGCAACTCAGTGAAACTTGGCTTTCCATCTTGAAGAATTGCCCATCCACACCGAAACCATAGCCTAGCACATGGCAGTTATCACACTATACCTGCTGGGATACCACTATGTACACTTTTTTAAAAAATAAAATCTTTCACCTAAGAGAAGCAGAAGAGAAAATGAGGGTTTCACATATAAAGCCTTCATTTTCTTTATGAAAAAACAGCCACTTGTCATTTGAGTTGTCCAAAGGTGACTGACAGCACTAATACACTAAATGAATCAACCAGGAAAAATGGGCCTCTCGGGTGAGGAGGAGGCACAATAGTAACTAAACCCAGTCCATTCTCAGGTTTACATGGTGCCCGTATCTCAGGAAGTGGTGTTAGCCACGTGAACCGTTTTCACTGGACAAGGCCAGAAGAAAGAACATGTAGCACAACACAACCATGAGGCTGCAAATCAAACTTGTAGTGGGAGCATGCACAAGGCTTCAGTGGCCGAGACACTGGTGGCTACCCTTGGGTGTCATTTAAAACTTCGAGGTGAAGAACATTTTTTTTCGAATTGGCTCACGGAAACTAATAAACATGAGAATTGAAATTTGTTTTTCTTTTCAAAATTTCTAAGACATAGAGGACTCTCTAAACACTCCAAAAGACATTCAGATATACATGCAGCTGAGGACCTGCCTGCTCTGCAGAGGCAATGCTGAGCAGCAGCCACCAGCTGTAATAGCTTTAAACTTCTCCTCTCACAGGGACAGGCCACTCCCACACACACCAGTTACTTCATAGGCTGTGGCCCTCAGATGCACCTGGGGGACTGCCTTCCTCCCATCTCATTAGCTCTCCAAGACAGTCCATCTCACTCTAAAACCTACCCTAGGATGGTGAGTTGTAGACTCTCCTCCATTCTCGCAGCACAGTGTGACTTCCAGAGAGTGCTCCCCCATCCTCTTACCTCAACTGATGTGAAAAGGGCCGGTGCCTGGGCAGTTAGATGTTCAGTGACCTCACATGTCCAGCATGCCCAGGGCCTGGCCCCACAGCCTGGCACCTCTCCCCTACCTAGCCTTCATACCGGCCTTTTCTCTTCTGTCACCAGTGTCAGGTGACATTCACCTGTGCCGCACTCTCATGAGCCTGGGAAGTGATGGGTGGGTAAACCCCAGCTGAGTGCCTGTGACTCTACCCTCTTACCTTTCACTCAAGTGACATTATAAGCATAATTTTACATTTGATTTAATTTATGCATAATCTTTTCTTATAACATTTCTGACAACAGCCCTCACAACCAAAGGAGGCTGGGTTACAGAACACACGGGCGAGGCTGGGGTAGCAGGTTTCACTTACTTTATTCCAATGAGAAATGAAGATGTGATGGTTTAAAACCAAGACAAAGTTGTTTATCAGCTGTGGGGTTGCTACACTTGCTAGCTCATGCTCACTTCCTTTGAAACAAGGTATCTGGAACGACTATATTCATAGGTAGCTCTTTGCAAAACCCCAGGCAGAAGCCCCAGTCAGACACAGCTCCCTCAGGCTCTCAGGGCGGCAACCTCCTCCTCCGTGTTGGGCTCTGACAGCAGGCAAGGGAAGCAGCACAGGCAGCGGGGGACAGGAAGCCACCCGGGGCCATAGGGATCCCCAAACGCCCCAGAGCTATTCTCTGTAGAAAGGGCTGTGTGGCAAGGACCAGGTATGGAGCTGGGTTCCACAGAGAGGTGACAACCACATCTGTATCTCTAAATTTCCCCCAGGATCCATGATCCAGCCCTGCTTTCCCCCAGGCCCTTCACCCACCCTGCCCCCACTGTGTGTTAGGCAGCTCGGGTTAAAATGGGAGAAAAATGCATTCAGATTGTGGCCTCCAAGTATTCCCATCTGGGCTGCAGAGAGCAGGGAAGGAAGTCGGGGCCTGTGGCGGTGTCTTTTGCTGTGCCTGAGGGCAGGAAGGCCAGGGCTGGGCACATGGATGTCTCCCGGACCAACAATGCTGACTCCCTCCCGCTCACCGGGAGCTGCAACCAGGCCAGGCTCTCACGATTAATAAAACCACTGCAGCTCTCATCCTGTCACAAACTAGTGTGCACCCAACCTCAGCCCTACACAGATCCCTGGCTTCCTATCCCAGAACACAGAAAAGCCACTTATCTTTTTTACTGAAAACCTGGACTTGAAGCCAGATTGGGCCTGGGGATAGCGGCAGCAAAAGCAACAGCCAGATGCATACACTCAAGGGCATAGGCACATTCCACACTTGCTGAAGAATGAGAGGCCTGAGAGGCACCTGTTTCCCAGCTGCTGACTGATGTCCACACACCCCATTCATGTGTCTTCATTCAGGGCTGTGCATCGTGTATTTGTTCAGCCAGTGCAAACACATCTTCTGGGGGGCATCATTAATTTCAGCACCAGCCCTACTTGTTTTGGGAGGGAGTCAGGAGGAATCTGGTCAGCTCCTAATCCCCCAGGACAAAGGTGCTGCCCCCTTTTCAGCACTCACCTCCAGCAGCACCATCTCGGGATGGTTTTTCAAACACAAGTAGCATGAGGTAGCAAGCATGGTGTGACAGGCTCAGGGCCATAGGCAGTCAGCTGCTGGAGAAGCAGCACAGGGCAGGCACATCTGTGGGTGGCACCATGACAAGCCAAGGCAGCCACAGCCCCTACCCCCAACAGCCCCAGCCCAGATGGCATTCAAATCTTCCAGGATAGTATTGGGGTTCCCGATGCCCATCACTCCCCTGCTCATTAGCACTGCCTTGTGTTGGTTACTCAGGGACCAAGGAGAGGAGGTGGGGGGTATAGATCCAGGTTGGACACCGCCTCGCAGCCAGAGTCCACCTGACTGCAGGCCAGCAAGCAAGCCCAAGCAGCTCAGCTCTAGACACTTAGCCTCACCACCTCTGGCTACACTTTCTATGTATACTTTATGCAAAGGTAGAAAAAGAGGTCAGTATTAGCTGTTATGACATAAAAGTCTATGTCCTATTAAGACCTCCTTAAAATGCTGTTGTCTTAAGCCCTCTTTCTTCTAATAAAATTTATACAAATACACACATACAAGCTGAAACTACTATAAATGAAATATTAGGATTTTTTAAACCCATAAACAAACACTAAAACAGTCACTGTTTGAATGCAGAGAAAGTGGGAGTCTAAAGCAGCTGACCCCAAAACAGCCTCACCAAGCCCAAGGCCAGGCCAGGCAGTCTGAACACTACAAGGTCACCTGATGGTCACAGAGGATGACAGCTCCCATGAGTATTCTCAGGCACTGTGTTAGCTTCTCACTCACAGAGTCTCAGAATACCTCCTCACCAATACCCTGTGAGGGAAGGCCCCACCTCACTAGAGCACAAGAGGTTCCTGAGCTCTTCACAGAAAATGGTTTTCAAAGGGTGGAGCTGGGGGAAGCCCAGACAGAACAAGTGAGTCCCCGGGGTCTCCTTAACCTCCCTCAGCTCTTCCACATGGGGCCCTGAGGGAAAGTGAGCAGCCTCCTAACCCCTTTGATAGGGATCCAGTCCTGCAGGTCTGGACTTCCTTATTTTCTGGAACCATAGAAAGTGACAATGCAAACCCAGGCCCCTTATTTGCCATCCCTCAATGCCAGGCCAGGCCCAGAGCCCTGTGCTGACACAGCCCAGAAGATGCTCGAGGCCCACCTCAGCACAGTCACCAATCGCGTAGTGAGATGAGCAAGGAGGTGCAAGAGGGCACAAATCCCCCTGGGCATGGCCTCAGGCATGTTCCACAGGCTCAGGGTCTCCCCGATGAGCTCACAGCCCTTCAGGGAGCCTGCAGAGCACAATCCCAGGGAGCAGCGCTCAGATGAGCAGGCAGGCCCCAGATCCCCCACCCCAGGATGCTCTATTCCACTTTGCTGGGCTTCTGCATTGGCCAGTCCCCACTGCTTTCTGGTGGGATGTTTGAGTTGAAGTGAACGTTGAAGGGCATACAGCTGACGGAGCTGACTGCCTTGCAGGTGTTGTAAATCACCTCCTGGCTCCACGGGTCAGCTGTGGAGACACAGCTTGATGGGAGGTAGCCCCACTCCACCATCAGTGGTGCTGGGCTGCCCTGATCTGCACCTTCCAGCTCCTTGCTGAGAAGTCTGCATGCTTCTCTGAGGGACTGGGTCACGAGACACACCTGGCAAGGCCCCGCTGGCAGAATAGGCTGGACACTCTCCCTCAGCCTCCCCAGCAGCCCGGCCTGTGCTGTCACCTGTGCTGATGATCTCACTTCTCTATCTTAATAACAGCACTGATAACTTTTAAGCCCTAGCAAGGTGAAACTGCAAGACAAATGATCTTCTGCCTTAGAAGGGCCGTGGTTGGGCAGTGTGTGCCCTATGGTTGTTAGTGGAAGTAGGTAGTGGAAGTTGGGAGCTGGATGGGCCTGGCCCCATAGCCTAGTGAAAAGTAGGGCCCTCTCCTTCCAGAGCATCAAAGTCTGAGAGGCTGGAAAAAGGTGGTTGGGTGGGCTGCCAAGAAGAAGGCTAGAATGCTTTGCAAGGAACCCCAACAGCCTTCTAGGTACCTGAGAGGGCTGGGCTTATTCCAGCTTTCTTTGCTTTCATCCTGTTAGCAAGAAAACCTGCTCACAGATGGCAGGTGGGCCTGAGGCTGCCAGTCACTCACCAGGGGCTATAGGCGCCTTGATTGTGGCTGTTTCTTGAAGCAGCTGCTCAGGCCGGTTATTGCAGAGCAGTTCCCTCATTATGCACAGGTCCTTGTTCCAGCCCCGGCTCTGCAAAGGGACTACGGAGGGACTAGGCAAGGGCTCAGCCTGTGCCCCACAAGCTGCTCTGAGATATCTCTTTTGTTACTTCCTCATGGACAGCCTCAAACTTCCAAATGAACAGACCAGCATGGAGCCTCCAGGAAAGTGCATCGAATTCTGTCTGGTACCCAGAGGGAAGGGGGTTCCCAGTGAGGGCAGGACCAGGCTGCATGCACCTCTTCATGAATGTTCTCCTCATAGTCCAGCCTCAAGGTGTGCATCCTCTGTGTGCATGGAGTCCATGGCAGGCTCTGCCTGGGGAGCCGTCCAGCTGCACACCTGCAATGTGGTGGTGACCCTCTTGAATGGGTGGTTCTGGGCCCCATGGCTGGCAGCAGAGAGGGAGATGCTCAGCCACCAAGCCCAGAGCCCTGCCACAGCCTTCTGTGAGGCCTCTATCTGCTCTGGTTCTTGCCCTGAGAGGCTGCCCTGAAGTCAAACAGAAGCAGGTGGGCCTCTCTTCCAGGGCTGCTCTCTCCCCTACTGACAGCTCCCTAGAAGGGGACTCAGACAGCGGGGACAGATTCTTCAGGCAGAAGCCCTGGAGTTTAGGCTGGCCAGTTCATTCCATACCCCCACATGACATGACACAAGGCAGAGGCTGTGGGACAAAGGCATTGCCTTTTCTCCTGGCATGAGGAACGGCTTAGGAAGCAGGGGATGGTGGGGCTGGGGTTGAGTGATGGGCTGTGGGCCACAAGGAGTGGGTGGGCACTGAGCAAGTGTCCTGCATTATCTGTCCACAGACCCAGAATGAGTGGCAACCCAGGAGCCTGTGAGGGGCTGGCAGAGACACTGATTCCAGTAAAAGCCCCATGTGGATGCAGTAATGCTGCCTGCTAGTCCTTGGCTGTAATTACAAACAGGTACATGAGGTACCCATGCATCTTGAAGCTCTCAGGGAGTGGGTTCCAGCTGCTCATGATAGGCACTTTTAGTCACTGAACGTGCTTCAGGTATGTCCAAGCTTGATTAAGCCAGGCATCTTGCTGTGAGGCCCTCCACTTCACTAAGGACACTCTTCCTTCCTCCCCCTGGAAGTTTGACCTTCCAGTTCTGGTTCTGGAGACATGATGGCCCCTCCTGGTCCCCTGGGAGAATGTACTTAGGTGACACACAGTCGATGGGGCCCATTTCCAAGCCGTTCTTCCATTTCCCACTGTTTGAGGGACCCAAGGCAGGTGACAAGCACTGAGACACCCAAGGCCAGCTGTCTGCACCTAAATGTGATGCTTGTCTGGATGTCTCAGGGCCAGAACCCTCCAGGTGAGATGGCCTGGTCCTCACCACCTGGCCTCCGTGCTCCCTTTTCCTCTGTTCAATCCTGACCCCAATGCCTCCCTCAACTCTCAGGTCACCATTGGAGAAGATGCTCATGAAGAACAAGCAGCTGCAGTTAACCCTGCTGAAGGTGGCACATGGGTCCAGGCTCTTGAGCTCGTCTTGGACATGGTACATGTGGATGCAGGCTTTGAGCACTGTGTGTAGCTCTTTCTGGAAGGAAGGGAAAAGGGTGTTACCAGGGTCCTACACCCTGGAACGACCCTTCTCAGACAGTAAATAGTTGGCAGAGTGCGGTCATGTGTGATTTTAGTTTTCAACTTTAGGCTTTCATTTTCAAATTCCACAATAAACACATAAGGTGGGGTTCTGGTTTCAACACACACACACAAACACACACACACACACATTCTCTCTCTCTCTGTATGTCTCTTTCTGTCTCTCTCTCTCTCCTTCCTGCTAGTGGGCAAGGATCCTTGTTAACAAGTAACCTTCTGCCAAATGCCTCTGAAGCACAGACAGGTCTTGGGGAGCCACAAGGCCACTTCTTCTTTGTGCACTAGTGTCTTGGGTAGGCATAGCCTTCAGAGCTTTGGGGCCTCCACAACCTTGACCTGCTGTCCAGGGACAGCCCTCATGCAGGGGTGTCCTAAGAACTTTTCAGGACCCCCAAGTTCAGCACTGTCTTCCAATGTGTGTTTCACGATATTTTAATGGTGGTTCTTTTGGGAAAAAGGGAAGGTTCTGTGATCAATTCTGGGACACATTGAGCTACAGATCTTTTTTACAATTGCTCTTAACAAGCAGGTAGGCCCTTAGAACATGAGTAGCTTCCCCGCAGGTAACTTGAGTGCATGAGAACTTTTGCTTTACAGCCATGCCAATCTCACCTCAGCAGTTGGCAGTGCTGCACTGGGCAGACTTCCCTACTCAAAGGCTGTGAAGCTTTTCTTTCTTTTTTTAATACATTATTTTTCTTTATAGAATTTGATTGGGCTGATATCAAGCCTGGCTTTGTACTGCCTGATTTTTTTTAGAATCAGAACCCTGTTCTTTAACTCACGGGTTGTGAAGTTAGAAGGTGCTGGTGTGACAGCCTGAGAAGCAGAGCTGCGCTCCAATCCCACTTCATGTGCTCATCTGTGACGCAGAGCGCTCAGAGGAGTGGGGAAGTGCTGCCTGGCCCTGCTTCTGGGGGCCCTCCCCAAGGCAGTCCACCCAACTTCCAAACCAGCCTTCCCTCACGCACAGCCCTGAGCCCTCCTGCAGCTCCTCAATGTTGCACATCTCTGAGAAGTGGTGCAGCATGTTGCTGTCCAGGGGCAGTGAGAAGCAGGTGCACTGACACATGTATTCACGGACCATGAGCACCGGGTAAATCTCCCGCACCATCTCCATGGGGGACACTTTCAGGGAGAAAGCCTCAACAACTGATGGCACACCACATGGCAGAAAGCAAAGACTTACCCTTTCCCCAGCCCAAAGTCCTGAGAATCATGCCAAAAATCCTTGGTTTCCCACTTTTTGAAAATTTAAAAATTAAAATCCCAGGTTCCGTGTATACATGCCATGCCCACCTGCACGTGTGTGTGTGTGTCTGTGTGTGCAGGACAGAGCCTGGCCCATTGACTATTCCTGTAGACCAAGAAAAATCCCTATGCAGAGTAAGAGGAGATGGAAGAAACGAGGGAGAGAAAATGGCAGCCTTGCCTCCTCCCTTGCCCAGTGCTAAGGTCCCCAGTGCAAATGGCTTTTGCCTTCAACTTCACCTTAAAAACATACAAAATATATTCATTTTTACTTCCCTCACTTTCTTAACGTTACACATTGTATCTTTATAAATGATGTGTATTTTCACAGAGATTTAAGAATTTAATGCACCATTATAGTAGAAAATTGTATATCTGTGTATATATTTACATTGAACAGAGAGCTTTATATTTTCATGTGGTTTTATGATGCTGTCCAGCATCATTTAATTTTTCAACATAATTAACTCTCTTTAGCATTTTTTTTCCTAGGGTTATTCTAGTAGTTAACAACCTTAGCTTTTTTATTTTAATCGTTGAATGTCTTTATTTTTTTCTAATTTTTGAAATACAATATTTCCCAGATCAATTATTCTTGGTTGCTAGTATTTTTTGCTTCATCGCTTTGAAATGTGGAAAGTTCTTAGCATCCCTGCTTTTTCTCCAAAATAATGTTTATGCCATTTTCTCCCTCTATTCTTTTTAAAAGACTCTACCTCTGAATGTATTGGTCTACTTGATGGTGTCCAGTAAGTCTTATATTTCACCCGTATTTTTCCCATTCTTTAAAATATTAGTTTCCAGGACTCAATATTTGTGAATAATATATGTTCAGTTTTCTTTTTTCTGCTCCATTGTTTGCTCTTGTGTCTCTGTAGTGAATTTATAAAACTCAGTTATTATATTCTTCAACTCTATGATTTCTGTTGGGTTTTTAAAAATAGTTTTTATCTCTTTGTGGATATCTTATTTTGCTCATTCATTATTTTTAAATTTCACTCAGTTGTCTCTTTCTGTTATATTTTTGTTCATTGAGAATGCTTAAGATTATCATTTTAAGTTCTCTTCAGATATGCAAAAATCTTTATTTGTTAAGATTCAGTTTCTGGATATTTATGTTTTTCTTCCAATGGGGAATATTTCCTGCCTTCTCTTTGTGCCTCGTGATTTTTTTTTTTTATGAGATCTGGGGATCTATACAGCACTCATCAAATCTAGCATTTAAAGTCTGGCTCAGTAAAGAGGGATACTGACGGCAATAGTTCAGGCTATAGATTCTAGGTGCTTCACAAACACGTTCCCAAATATATTTTCTGTGGACTTGGGTGTGTTTCCAAGTTAAAGAGAATTTTTTTCTCAATGTATTCTAGATTCTATTGTCTCTTTTCTTCCCCAGTTGACTGTCTGTGGTATTGCAGTTTCTCTAGTGCTGTAACAAGCACTCATCTTTCTTCTCAGCAGACACAAACTGTCATCCATAGTTTGTGGATGACATGTCCTTGAGCACTCCACATCATGTCCTTGAGCACTCCACATCAGGAGAGACAGAATCTAGTCACTAGACAATTTATCAAAAAGCCAAACATTTGAACACATATTCTACTGTTTTAATTCTCTCCTGAAGGAGATACTGGGAGTTGGGCATTTTCTGATTAGCCCAATTGCTGTTCTGGGTAAAAAAAGAAACTGTAGTGGACAGTCTGTAAGCCAGACTTGATCACCTTTCTGCAGCAATGAAAAAAATTTGCAAGAGAAAAACAAAAAACCCTATTAAAAGTCACGGACAAGGCTAGAGTTTGAATATGGTGTGGTCATCTCTGCTCCAAAGGAAGTTGTTTTGGAAAAGCCTACTTTAATTTTTCTTGCTGTTACAGCGGAACATTTCTTGTCTTATGCTTATTCTACTCTGCAATCCTCTAAGGCTTTTTCTCCCCCTCCCAGAATCTTCCAGTGCATTCGCACTGAGAGCCAAAGTCCTCCCAGAATCTTGTGAGAACCTAAATGATCTGACTAGTTTGTCATTGCTTTGGGGGATCTGGGAAAATCTGTGCACACTTCTGGAGACCTTTGTTATGCCATTTTTTATAAATCTGTTGTGCCTCAAATCAGAAGTGTGTGAAGGGATATGTGGAGGCATTGGGATTTGTTTTAGAAATTCCAGGAACACCAGAGACAGATGACACCTGTTTTCTGCTTTATAATGTCAAGTCCTATGAAGGCTAAAACATAATTCTACAAAAAAATTAGACTGAAAAACTTTATAGGCAAAAAGTATCTTATTAAATAGGAAAATCTAATTATTTTATTTTAAAATTTTCTTTTTCTTAGTGGGACCTAATCATAGAAATTTAAACTCCACATGCCAACAGCCTCTACTGTAGGGTGGTTTATTGTATGTACTCATTTTACAGATTTCTTACAAAAACTTTCTCTGTAAGGGAAATTAGAAAGTTGTTCAAAATATATTGAATTCCCAATTGTTACTTTATTTCTCACTTTTTATTTAATGATTCTGTCTTCTTTAATATGAAGATTACTATGACTGTGTTTTCACTTTCTGAATTGTTGTATGTCACAATTGTCTGTAATTTCAGTTTCAGAGGTTTTAAAATAGCATGCTCCAAAGTAGATGTTATGTATAAATTATATAATTAAAAATTTATTAAAATATTTGGCTTGTATGTTTAATTCACTGTAGGCACAGTGTTACTATTAGCATTTGCTTTCAGTTTCTTCATCTTTTATTTAAATAATAGTACAATTTATTCCCAATTTTTATTTTATATATCAATGTTTTATACTGTATTTACAATATTTATATTGTTACTGTATTTAAAAATGTAACACTTTTCTCCTAAAGGCTAGATTACAGCCTTACCATTTTGTGTAAGAAAAGCAGCAATGCATCAGTCGCATAATTTAAAAGTTTCGGCTGTGTGCGGTGGCTCACTCCTGTAATCCCAGCACTTTGGGAGACCGAGGCAGGCGGATCACGAGGTGGAGATCGAGACCATCCCGGCTAACACGGTGAAACTCCGTCTCTACTAAAAATATGAAAAATTACCCGGGCTTGGCGGGCGCCTGTAGTCCCAGCTACTCAGGAGGCTGAGGCAGGAGAATGGCATGAACCCGGGAGGCGGAGCTTGCAGTGAGCCGAGATCACGCCACCGCTCTCCAGCCTGGGCGACAGAGCGAGAGTCCGTCTCAGAAAAAAATAAATAAATAAATAAAAATAAAAAATTTCTCTAGTATTACTTAAATGCTTGTTCCTTAAAACTTTCTCATCACAGCTCTTTATGATAATTATAATGTGTTTTCTCTAAAATGTCGTTGCCCTAACTGTATCCAAATGATTCAAAATTTACACTTTTCATGGATTCACAGGAAGAGTTGAAAATTGTAGTTACCTAGGATTCTTTTTCAGTAGGACACTGTGTTTATTCGGGATTTTATGGATTAAAATTTCTCTCAATTATGTTTTATAATTTTATGTTTCTGCATTTTTTTAGAGTAGGCTGTCTCACATCAGTCAATTGTGTTTTTACTTTCTACCTATTTATTATGATTTTGAATTACATTATTCTAATCAGAATTCTGGGGGTTAATGTTTCTTTTAACTTTGTTTTGCAATTTTATATTTCTGTTCCCTTTCTTAGGGTAGGGCACCTTACATCCGTTTATTGCTTTTAGTTTTAATTTATATAATATAATTTTGTATGACAACATTCAACTCTGTACCCCTTAAGACAGTGTGGGGCAAAAGTCAAATATGAACCAGCCCTATGTCTTTTGTGAATATAATGATCTGTTTGTTTGCTTGTATAAATATTGCCCCTAATTTGTTTATGACTTGTATATTTTCTTCTTGGTTGATGGCCAATAATTGATTCTAAGTGAGTAGTCATGGAAATTGTCTTAATTTCAACATCTGTTGTTTATATTATCTTCGTGTGAAAGAAAGACTTATGTGATTTTAAGGCAATTTTTCAAAACTTTGTAATTCTATCTTTCAGGTGTCTTTTTTTTTTTTTGACAGAATCTCACCCTGTCACCCAAAGTGCAGTGGCACAATCTTGAATCACTGCACCCTCCACCTCCCAGGTTAAGGCAATTCTCCTGCTGCTGCCTCCTGAGTAGCTGGCATTAAAGGTGTGCACCACCACGCCTGGCTAATTTTTGTATTTTTCGTCGAGTTGGGGTTTCCCCATGTTGGCCAGGTGGGTCTTGAACTCATGGCCTCAAGTGATCTGCATGCCTCAGCTTTCCAGAGTGCTGGGATTACAGGCATGAGCCATTGCTCTTGGCCCTTGGGTGTCATTTTCGATTTTGATTGTGGTAAAAATATATAACATAAAATTTAGAATCTTTAATATTTTTTCTTATACAATTCAGTCATGGTAAGTGTATTTACATTGTTATGCAACATATTTGTAAAACTTTTTTCTCTTGCAAAACTAAAACTCAATACACATGAAATGACAACTACTCATTTTCCTTACCACCTGGCTCCTGATAAAAATCATTCTATTTTCTGTTTCTAAGAGTTTTAATACTTTAGATATTACATATAAGTAGAATCATAGAGTATCTGTTTTATTGTGACTAATTGTAATTAGCATCATGTTCTCAAGATTTATCTTTATTGTGGATGTTAACAAGATTTTCTGCCTTTAAAAGCTGAGTAATATTCCATTACTTTTATATTACAAATGGTATTTATTTATTCATTCTGTGAGGAAAGTTTGTGTTGCTTTCACCTATTGGACTTTGTGAATAATGCTGCAATGAATATGGGTGTGTAAATAACTATTTGCTCATATGTGAGAGGTTTACATCTGTGCTACCTTCTGTTTTTTTTGGCGGGAAATTGTCTGTCTTTTATGCCAGAAACAAACTGTTTTCATTACTGTTGCTTTGCAATGTGCTTTGAAATCAGAAAAGGTGAGGTCATTAACATTGTTGTTTTTTAAAACATTTTTGGGCTCTTTATGGTCACTTGAGATTCCATATAATTTTTTGGGGTTTTTTTCTATTTTTTTAATTTTTAATTTAAAAGGGATTGCATTGAATCTGTAGCTTGCTTTAGGCATCATGAATATCTTCACAATACTAAGTCTTACAACCCTTAAACATGAGCATGCTCAAAAGTGAGTTAATTTCCATACATATGTTGATATTTTTGTTTTCTTCTGTTATTGATTTCTAGTTTTATTCCATTTTGATCAGAAATAATAGTCATCGAAAGGCTAAACCACTCTGGGAAGTGACCTCCATTATAGAACATTAAAAAGACATGTGAGGGCACTGCTTCTGCCCTGATGGGCTGCAGGGATGAGCTCTCTGAGATGACACATTGCAGACAAATGCAGGGAACAATGTAACCCCTTTTTCATGTAACCTCTTCCCTATTTTTGTAGAGTAATAGTGATAGTGGTGGCTTTTAAGTCTTGGAGAAGGTCTGGTAGTACACTGAAGCTGTCTGCTACAGATGGTACCAGTGGTGAATAATTAAAACACTACAAACTGTAGCAGCATGAATAAATACAGCCTAGTGTAGAGTAAAAACAACACAAAGGCCTTCTCTGATATTTCTACAAGTGTGTAAAAAGGGACTTTACATCTAACCAAGTTGCCATTGGGACTAATGAAGGCCAGATTTTTGGGGGGGAGAACTTTGAGTCACTCATGGAAAAGCCTTAAGAGAGAGCCCAGAGAAATTCCACTTTTGGGTCTGGGTCCTGGGCCCATCTTGGTTTTGTCAGGCCCCTGTCTGTAGAGACTCCCATGTGCCTGCTCTCACCATAGCTCAATGTATGCCATGCTTGGGGGAGTGGTGAACCTGCCCCTTGTCCAAGGAGATGGGGGAGTTGAACCCATAAAATAGCTACTCACTGATTTTAATGCAGCTCTATAAAGAGAGTTCCCGACCGGTCGCGGTGGCTCATGCCTGTAATCCTAGCACTTTGGGAGGCCGAGGCGGGTGGATCACGAGGTCAGGAGATCGAGACCATCTTGCCTAACACGGTGAAACTCTGTCTCTACTAAAAGTACAAAAAATTAGCTGGGCATGGTGGGGGCACCTGTAGTCCCAGCTACTCGGGAGGGTGAGGCAAGAGAATGGCGTGAACCCACGAGGCAGAGCTTGCAGTGAGCCAAGGTCGTGCCACTGCACTCCAGCCTGGGTGGCAGAGTAAGACTCCGTCAAAAAAAAAAAAAAAAAGAGCAAGTTAATAGTCAGCTTTGTTTTTACCACCAGGTGACATCCCCATTAGAAATTCTGCTTCCTAGATCAGGAACATAGGAGCATCCTCATAGACCCCCAGTCAATGAGGAAACTAGAGGACAGCTTAAGGCCTGGGATTCACATCTGAGTAGACACACTTGGTCCTCAATGCTCAACTTTTTATTCTACCAGACATGACCTGGGTATGAACATGACAGACCCACCAGGGTTCCAACACCTGACAACTTGCCCCTGTCAAGAAGAGCTTCCTCCTTTCCTGCTCCCCCTGCAATACATGGTAATGGTGGGCAGCGTGGGGTTGCCCAGATGAGATGACAAGGGAGGCCTGGCATGGACGGACCTGCCCCGCGCTACACTGTGTTACCTGTGGGTGCCTGTTGCCAAATGGTCAGAGGTATCAAGGATGCGGGCTGAGCCAATGTGTATATTATCAGAAAAGGCTCTCACTTTGAGCCTTTCTCAGGCAACAGCTTAGGAATGTAGCATACAATGAGAACACAGTGCTCTCTTAAGCATCTCCCATGAAATGAGCTACATACAGGGCTGTCTCTAGCATGTGGGTGACTGGTTCCCAAAGTTCTAAATTCTGTCAGGTTCTGTCACAAGGGAAGCCTGTTAACTTCTTCAAGCTTCCATCCCTTGAGCCCTTTTCTTCCACAAATCTACACAAAGGCCCTGCTGGGCTGCTGATTGCTCACCCTCCCCTCCCATGTTCACTCTTTACCTGTACACAGTTATGCAAACACAATTATACTCCTTACTCCTCAAAAAGATCTAAATGCAGCCAGGGCCCCAGGTTTGAGGAAACAGATTTGGGTTAAAACCTTCTTTTTTTTTTCATTTCTGTGACCATATAAAAAGTCATTGTGTGCTTCAGGTCTCCCCATACCTGAAGTATGCATAATGGGATTATGCCAGCATCAACTCCCAAAGCCATTCATTGGAGACATATGAGATAGAGTGAATAAAAATCGGTTGGGTGCAGTGGCTCATGCCTGTAATCTTAGCGCACTGGGAGGCCAAGGCAGGTGAATCACTTAAGGCCAGGAGTTTGAAACCAGCCATGGCCAACATGGCAAAAACACTTCTCTACTAAAAATGCAAAAAATAGCCAGATATGGTGATGCATCCCTGTAATCCCAGCCACTCAGGAGGCTGAGGTGTAAGAATCACTTGAACCCAGGAGGCAGAGATTGCATTGAGCCATGATTGTGCCACTGCACTCCAGCCTGGATGACAGAGCGAGATGCTGTCTAGAAAAAATATATATATAGGCTGGGCACGGTGGCTCACGCCTGTAATCCCAGCACTTTGGGAGGCCAAGGTGGGTGGATCACGAAGTCAGGAGATCGAGACCATCCTGGCTAAAATGGTGAAACCCTGTCTCTACTAAAAATACAAAAAAATTAGCTGGGTGTGGTGGCGGGCGCCTGTAGTCCCAGCTACTCCGGAGGCTGAGGCAGGAGAATGGCGTGAACTCGGGAGGTGGAGCTTACAGTGAGCCGAGATAGCGCCACTGTACTGCAGCCTGGGTGACAGAGCGAGACTCCATCTCAAAAATAAATAAATAAATAAATATATATATATATATACACACACACACACATATATACGCATATATATGTATATATAGACACATATATAGGTATAGACACATATATAGACACATATGTATATATAGATACATAAATATATGTGTATATGTATATACACACATACATATATGTATATATGTGTACATATGTATATATAGATACATATATGTATATATGTGTGTATATGTACATATAGATACCTATATGTATATATGTGTATATATGTATATATAGACACATATATGTATATATAGACAAATATATGTGTCTATATACACACATATATATGTGTGTATATATGTATATATACATAAAAATCATGGCCTGGCGTCCTATTTAAATAATAAAATAATATCCTATAGAAATAATAAAATAATGTCCTATTGAAATAATAAAATAATGCATAAATAATAAAATAATGCATAAACTTAGAGATAGAAGCATTACAGGGAGGGGTGAAGGAGACATGGCCTGCAACTCAAACAGGCCTGGGGTCCAGCAGTGTGATCTTGGGAAAGACATTTCCCCACTGGCCTTACTTTTCCATTCTACACCAGAAAGAGGTTGAAATTAAAAGAAAATTAGATACTGTCCTCTGGCATTAAATATTCCAGTACCTGTTCATTATATTTAGAATCATGTCTACATGCCTTATCTCAGCCTATGTGGTGGGCGCCCCCACAAAGTCTCACAACAACACTAAGTTGTGAGTGAATCAGTTTGTTATTTTAAAAAGTGGCTCACAGCTCAGTGCCTCAGAAGCCAGTATTATAACACTGGGTTTTTGAGCAAATATATATATATATATATATATATATATATATATGCAGGTTTGTTACATATGTATGCATGTGCCATGTTGGTGTGCTGCACCCATTAGCTTGTCATTTACATTAGGTATATCTCCTAATGCTATCCCTCCCCCTTCCGCGCACCCCACAACAGGCCTCGGTGTGTGATGTTCCCCTTCCTGTGTCCAAGTGTTCTCATTGTTCAATTCCCACCTATGAGTGAGAACATGCAGTGTCTGGTTTTTTGTCCTTGCGATAGTTTGCTGAGAATGATGGTTTCCAGCTTCATCCGTGTCCCTACAAAGGACATGAACTCATCACTTTTTATGGCTGCATAGTATTCCATGGTGTATATGTGCCACGTTTTCTTAATCCAGTCTATCATTGTTGGACATTTTGGTTTGTTCCAAGTCTTTGCTATTGTGAATAGTGCCACAATAAACATACATGTGCGTGTGTCTTTATAACAGCGTGATTTATATTCCTTTGGGTATATACCCAGTAATGGGATGCCTGGGTCAAATGGTATTTCTAGTTCAAGATCCCTGAGGAATCACCACACTGACTTCCACAATGGTTGAACTAGTTTACAGTCCCACCAACAGTGTAAAAGTGTTCCTATTTCTCCACATCCTCTCCAGCACTTGTTGTTTCCTGACTTTTTAATGATCGTCATTCTAACTGGTGTGAGATGATATCTCATTGTGGTTTTGATTAGTATTTATCTGATGGCCAGTGAGGATGAGCATTTTTTCATGTGTCTGTTGGCTGCATAAATGTCTTCTTTTGAGAGGTGTCTGTTCATATCCTTTGCCCACTTTGTGATGGGGTTGTTTGTGTTTCTCTTGTAAATTTATTTGAGTTCTTTGTAGATTCTGGATATTTGTCAGATGAGTAGATTGCAAAAATTTTCTGCCATTCTGTAGGTTGCCTACTCACCTCTGATGGTAGTTTCTTTTGCTGTGCAGAAGCTCTTTAGTTTAATTAGATCCCATTTGTCAATTTTGGCTTTTGTTGCCATTGCTTTTGGTATTTTAGACATGAAGTACTTGCCCATGCCTATGTCCTAAATGGTATTGCCTAGGTTTTCTTCTAGGGTTTTCATGGTTTTAGGTTTAATATTTAAGTCTTTAATCCATCTTGAATTAATTTTTGTATAAGGTGTAAGGAAGGGATCCAGTTTCAGCTTTCTCCATATGGCTAGCCAGTTTTCCCAGCACCATTTATTAAATAGGGAATCCTTCCCCCATTTCTTGTTTTTGTCAGGTTTGTCAAAGATAAGATAGTTGTAGATGTGTGGTATTATTTCTGATGGCTCTGTTCTGTTCCATTGATCTATATCTCCGTTTTGGTACCAGTACCATGCTGTTTTGGTTACTGTAAACTTGTAGTATAGTTTGAAGTCAGGTAGTGTGATGCCTCCAGCTTTGTTCTTTTTGCTTAGGATTGACTTGGCAATGCAGGCTCTTTTTTGGTTCCATATGAACTTTAAAGTATTTTTTTCCAATTCTGTGAGGAAAGTTATTGGTAGCTTGATGGATCAGAGCAGAACTGAAGGAAATAAAGACACAAAAAACCCTTCAAAAAATCAATGAATCCAGGAGCTGGTTTTTTGAAAATATCAACAAAATTGATAGACCGCTAGCAAGACTAATAAAGAAGAAAAGTGGGAAGAATCAAATAGACACAATAAAAAATGAAAAAGGGGATATCACCACCAATCCCACAGAAATACAAATTACCATAGAGAATACTCTAAACATCTCTATGCAAATAAATTAGAAAATCTAGAAGAAATGGATAAATTCTTCAACACATACACCCTCCCAAGACTAAACCAGGAAGAAGTTGAATCTCTTAATACGCCAATAACAGGCTCTGAAATTGAGGCAATAATTAATAGCTTACCAACCAAAAAAAGTCCAGGACCAGATGGATTCACAGCCAAATTCTACCAGAGGTACAAGGAGGAGCTGGTACCATTCCTTCTGAAACTATTCCAATCAATAGAAAAAGAGGGAATCCTCCCTAACTCATTTTATGAGGCCAGCATCATCCTGATACCAAAGCCTGGCAAAGACACAGTAAAAAAAGAGAATTGTAGACCAATATCCCTGATGAACATTGATGCAAAAATCCTCAATAAAATACTGGCAAACCGAATCCAGCAGCACATTAAAAAGCTTATTCACCATGATCAAGTGGGCTTCATCCCTGGGATGCAAGGCTGGTTCAACATACGCAAATCAATAAACGTAATCTATCACATAAACAGAACCAAAGACAAAAACCACATGATTATCTCAATAGATGCAGAAAAGGCCTTTGACAAAATTCAACAGCCCTTCATGCTGAAAACTCTCAATAAATTAGGTATTGATGGGACGTATCTCAAAATAATAAGAGCTATCTATGACAAACCCACAGCCAATATCATACTGAATAGGCAAAAACTGGAAGCATTCCCTTTGAAAACTGGCACAAGACAGGGTTGCCCTCTCTCACCATTCCTTTTCAACATAGCGTTGGAAGTTCTGGCCAGGGCAGTCAGTCAGGAGAAAGAAATAAAGGGTATTCAATTAGGAAAAGAGGAAGTCAAATTGTCCCTGTTTGCAGATGACACGATTGTATATCTAGAAAACCCCATCGTCTCAGCCCAAAATCTCCTTAAGCTGATAGGCAACTTCAGCAAAGTCTCAGGATACAAAATCAATGTGCAAAAATCACAAGCATTCTTATACACCAATAACAGGCAAACAGAGAGCCAAATCATGAGTGGACTCCCATTCACAATTGCTTCAAAGAGAATAAAATACCTAGGAATCCAACGTACAAGGGATGTGAAGGACCTCTTCAAGGAGAGCTATAAACCACTGCTCAAGGAAATAAAAGAGGGCACGAACAAATGGAAGAACATTCCATGCTCATGGATAGGAAGAATCAATATAGTGAAAATGGCCATACTGCTTAAAGTAGTAATATTCTTAGAAAAGGTTTAGGAGGTGAGTTCTGGATTAGTAGGGAATTGCTGAAAGAAAAAGTGTATGGAAAGTCATCGGGCATGAACATCCATCTTTTCTTGCTTACTCACAGGTCTCCTGTGCAAATTTGGGGAGAGTTAATATAAAATATGTGATGGAAAGTTAGGCTCTGACATCAGTGAGCTTATTTCACATAGGCTCCAGTTGACCATATGGGTTCTGACCAACTTTAGCCAGTTTTTAAAAATCTCCTAAGTGGAAGAAATTTCAGTCTTTCAACAAGTTGTATCTTTTCTTATCTGTCATTCTGAAAACTAAAGAATTTCTGCTAGTCATTGGTTTACCTCTTTGGGGACAAGGTTCTAGCTCCTGTCAAAGAGAATACAACAAAAATGATAGGGTAACACTTTTGTCTTAGTTCAGGCTTCTATACCAAAAAGCATAGACTAGGTAACTTATAAACAAAAGACTTTAGTTCTGGAAGCTAGAAATTTGAGATTGGGGTTCCAGCATGGTTGGGGTCTGGTAAGGACTCTCTTCTGTTTCAAACTCCAGACTTCAGGTTGTATTCTCATTTAGCAGAGAGAGGGAGAGACTGTCTTCTGTGGTTTCTTCTAAAAAGCCAGTAATCTCTATCATGAGGGACTCATTCTTAGGACTTAATTACCTCTCACCTCCTAAGGCCATTACACTGGGGATTAAGGTTCTGGCATGTGAATATGGGCAGGAATCACATAGTCTATTGCAACTTCCAAGGTTATAATTTTTTCAAAGCTATTATTTTCCTCCTACTTGCTCTGTCTAATGCTTCCTCTCTCAATCTGTCTTCCTTTCTCTCTTTTTCTGTGCACACTTCTATCTCTTTCATTTTCCATCCCTCTATTTTATTCCTCAAGCTGAAGAAGCAATCTCCAGTGTCCTAAGATGCTCTAGGTACATACCCACATGACAGAGAACTGAGGAGATGCCCAGGCCAATCGAGAGGAAGAAACTCGGGCTCTCAGTTCACACTGAATTGTGCCAATTTCCATGAGGCAGATTGGAGGCTGATCTTTTCCAAGTCCAGCTTCAATTGAAATCACAGCCCCAGCGTCATAAGAAACCTTGAGGCAGAGGCACCCATCTAAGCTATGTCCAGATTCTGGTTCACAAAAATTGTGAGATAGTATTTGTTGTCGAAAAGTGCTAAAATTCAGGGCTATGTTGTTAGAGAGGAGCAAATGACTAACCTCCTCTTTCAGGCCCCAGGATCCTCCCTCCCCTCTGTTCCTTTCTTTCTCAGGCTGCCTGCAGCCACACTGGTCCCTTTCTAACCTCATCTGCTGAACTCACCTGTGCCTGTGAGTCTCTTCACAAGTAGTGGCTTCTCTCTGACACACTTTCCACTCCTGCACAGGACTGGCTCTCTGTTCTCATTCTGGTCACAACATAATGTCACCTTAGCGAGGCATTCATGTCCCCTCCATGCAATGTCTCCACAGCCCTGCCTCCCAACATGCTACTTTATTTCCATTATAAAATGCTCTTTTCTTTCACATGTACTTGCTTTAGTGTTTTTGTCCAGCAGTCCTCAGACGGTGGGCTCCCCGCGGGGAGGCAGGGATGACATAATCATTTTCGGTACCACGTTGTGAGCCTACCAAGGCAGTGGCCACAGGGTGAGTGCTAGGGGAAGAGTCCCTGAGTAAAATAACATGGAACATCACAAAGCCCTTCTTCCTGCTTTTGGCCACCGAATGTGGAGATCGTGAATGATAACAGGAGGTGCAGGACCTCAGCGTGACTCTCCCCCTGGCTCCAGCTGCTCCAGTCAAGCCGGATGGGCACAAGAAACACGGGGGTCTGCCGCCACCTAGCGGCCATCACGAGCACTGCATCCCCAGGCAGAAGCATCACAGAACAGGTACCTGTATTGGGGGATTCTCAAGGCAGTGGCTCTTCACGGACCCCTGGGGAAAAGGAGCAGTATCTGAAGACTCCAAGGGCCATACAGTCGACCTCAGAAGCCTCCCGTGATTCCTATTTTCCTCAGCCTCTTGGGGTGTGCTGTGCATTCATGAAATATTTTCACAGCATTCAGACACATTATTTTCTTCCACTTCCAAATGAAGACCTGAAGGAACCCCCAAAAAAACTAGTATATTTTTCTGGGTCCCATACTCCATAGCCCAGTGCATTGTCACATTCTGCTTCATTCCAAGTCCTCATCTGCCCAAGTCTCTAGGCCTCTCTCTTCTCTGAAGGACCTCTCGAAATTGAAAAGCCTCTTCCCAGAGTCTGAAAGCGCAGTGAGTTACCACTGAAGAGCCAAGGGCAGCAGACGCTTAAGAGTATCTGGAATCCTTGATATTATTCCCTTCGAGTACCCTTATTTATGAGGGAGAAAACGGAGACTTTCTTTCCCGTAGCCTCCCTTTATATCACGCGGGGTGGTGGGGGGAGGGCAGAGCTCATTTTAGTTTCAGGTGCCCACAGAGGTGGCAGTCACAACCCCAGTCCTGTCCTCTTGAAACATTTGGGGAGGTCCCAAGGCCCGGCAAAACCCAGGGAACCTGGAGGATCCTTCAGCCCATGCTGTCAGCTCCTTGTCATGTAGCTGGGGGAGTGGATGCCTCTGCCTCATGGCAAAGCTGCCTCTAATATTTCTTCACCTTTTGTCACTTCTCTGGTTTCCTCTTCCCTAACCTCCCCTCCATGATCTCCACCTTAGAAGCGTGCGTGTGTGTGCGCGTGTGTGTGTGGTGTGTGTGTGCGTGTGTGTGTGTGTGCATGCATGCTCACCTATGTGAGAATGTGGAATAGTAGAAAGCCCAGGTAGAAAATAGAGCACAGAGTTTTCCAGGACTTAGGAGCACTCATTTCAAAAGCAAATCTGATGGATGGGGTGCATGCAAGGCCTAGGAAGCTGGCTCCCTCCCTAATACTCTGTGCTCTGCCCAATTTCTGGGATCTGGACCAGTCTTTGGCTTTTTTGGGGCCTCAGTCTCCCTGTTGTAAAATGAGGAGTTGGACACAAAACTGTGTAAGCACATGTTCAGAGAAGACATGGTGTCATGCTCAATACCAGATAGAATACTGGGATGGGGTGAGTTTGGGCAGACTTAGGTGCCCATGGGTGCTCAGGCCAATGCAGGTGAACATAGAGCATGGCGCAGCCAAGTTTTCTTTCCAGGGCTATGGGATAAAACAATGCACCACGGGCTCTGCTCTTGAGGCTGGTCCCACAAGATTTGCCCAGGTCCAGCCACCAACTGTTTGATGAATTTCATGTTTGATGAATTTCATGTCCTGTGAAGCCCATATCCACCCCCATTACAGAGAGGGGCATGGGACACTGGATCAATAGGATAATGTCTTTTGCCTTTTTACAAATTTTAACTGACTGGATGTTTCTTTTTTCTATTTTTCTGTGTTTTTTTTTCCTAATTTTTAAGAGGTCTTTACAGGTTGGGCATGGTGGCTCACGCCTTTAACTTCAACAGTTTGAGAGGCTGAAGCAGGTGGATCATTTGAGGTCAGGAGTTCAAGACCAGCCTTGCCAACATGGTAAAACCACGTCTCTACTAAAAATACAAAAAAATCAGACAGGTATGGTGGCACATGCCTGTAGTCCCAGCTACTCAGGAGGCTCAGGCAGAAGAATTGCTGAAACTCGGGAGGCGGAGGTTGCAGTGAGCCGCGATCGTGCCACTGCACTCCAGCCTGGGTGACAGAGCAAGACTGCATCAAAAAAACAACAAACAAAACAAAACAAAAACTCTTTATATAGCAGAAATGTGAGCCCCTTTGTAATTTCATGAATTGCAAATATTTATTACAATTTTTGAACTTCTTTTCTTATTGTGGTGCTCCCTTTAAATTGGATTTGGAGGTTATTGTTGTATTGTTTTGCTTTGTTTCTATGTAACTTCTCCCCAAATTGATTTACAGATTTCTATTTTCACAACACAATATTTTGGCAGAAATCTTGTGAAAACTGTCTAATCAATTTAAAAATGTAAACACATATAAAAAAGCCAAGAACTGTAAAAACTATCCTGAAGAATAACAAAGTTTGTGAGCTTAAAATGCCAGATATTCAGACTTAGATTAAAGCTATAGTAATCAAAGCTATGTATGGTAGCAATGCAAAAATAAGCACAAAGAAAACTGGAAAAACTCGAGTCCAACCGAGACCCACGCATTTGGACATTTTGTATATTACAAAAGAGGCACAGAAGAGCAGTGGAGAGAAGAGAGTCATCTCGGCAAATAGCCTTGGGTCAACTGGTTATTTATGTGAGAAAGAAATACTCCTATCTTACATTTTTAACGGATTTCAATGACAGGCAGATTTTAAATTTTAAGGTGAAGTTGAAAACAATATTTCTAGTAAATAACATAGATAAATATGTTCGTGACCTTGGCACAGGCCAGGATTTCTTAGGACACAAAGTCCATTAACCTTCAAGACAAAAATATGACATATTGGACCTTATTAGGATTAAAACCTTCTCTTCATAAAAAAAAAAAACCTTCAGGAGAGTAGAAAGGTGAGAACACAGTGGAAATCAACATTTGCCACGTATTTATGTGGCAAAAGCCTTATATTTAGATTTTTTAACTAAATCCCATCAATTAATAGACAAAGATGCAATGCACTGAACAAAATTGGCAAACATGTGACTAGGAGTTCCACATACAGAACCAAAGGGCCAAAAAGTAGATAAACATATCCACATCCTTATGCATCAGAAAAATGCATATTACAAATACAATTTAATACCGCTGTGCAATAGTTAACATTTTTGAAAACTGACAAAATTAAGTACTAGTGATGATGTCAAGCAACTGGAACTTTCTTATACCATTCCGTATGTAACCTGTTATAACCTCTTGAGTAGTATCTCCTTACATACACGATGTACGTAAGCACACTCTAAAACCCAGCAACTCCACTGTTAGGTATATACACCCAATAGAAATGCCAGCATCTTGTGCAATGCAGAAAAGTGCTCGAAGCAGCAATATCTGGTACTTTTCCAAACTGAAAAAAAATCAAAGTTGCATCAATAATGAAATAAAAAATAAAACAACTACATGTTTCTTTATAAGGGAACATTATACAGATACAAAATTAATTAGACATATTAAAATATGTAAAAATCTCACAAACACAATTTAATTAGATTTAAAAGTCCTAGCCAGAGCAATCGGACAATAGGAAAAAAAAGTTGAATTCTCTCTCTCCACTTGCAATATGAGTCTCTAAATAGAAGATCCTAAAGCCTCTCCAAAACTCCTTTTGGAGAAAACTTGAAAGGCCTCCTGAAATGGATAAACAAGTAAAGTTTTAGGACACAAAATCAATGTACAAAAATCAGTACCATTTCTATGTGCCAGTAACATTGAATTCCTCAACATTTTCTATTTTTATTGCATTTTCAATTCCTTCCCTCAGTTACCTATATATTTTTTGATTTTTTAGCTAAACAAATGTATTTTTCTGTGCAATTTCACCTAGTTAATAAGTCCCAGGGCCAAAAAGTGAGAATAAAGGACTTGCATGCATCCCGTTTCCTCATTTTGAAAACTAGTCTAGATGAAACCTAGCGGAATTCTCAGCCCTGTTAGGTGACAACCACAAGCATTTTCACTCTGGTTAGACAGGACTCTGGATGCTTGTATGGGAAAAAAGCCAAACTCTAAGGGAGTCAAATAGGACATTGCAAAGATTTACGCATTTACCCAGGGAGAATTTGTTGTGTTAAATTACATGAAAACACTGTGAAAAGAGCAATTAAAGTGAAAATTATTAAGGCATTACCTTTATTTTGGGAAACTCACACTAGTCAGATTCTCTGAACCCCAGAACATAACAACTACCTAGTAAAAACTTGTTCAGAGTGGAGAGCAGGTGGGGGCAGGAAGCTAAGGTTAAAAATTAAGCTGGGTGGATAATTACCCCTGGTAATGCACTGGAAGTATGGATAAGTTTGGGATGGGTGAAGACAAAAGAGTGTCAGCAGACAGTGCAGAAAAAAAGGGCAGAAACCCAGGAGGCTTATGCAGGAAGAGGAATGAGTTTGTACTGTGGAGAGTGACAGCAAAAAGCAGAGAATAATAGGCCTCTGTGGTCATCTGTGGACTATGGGATGGGTTAGTTGGGGGTAACAGAATCATTGAGGTACTTTTGAACAGTAGGGTGGGTAAATAAGAGCTATATTTTGGAATAATTATGTAGCAATTGTGGTTAGGAGGAATGGAAACTCAAAGTATTACATAAATATGCTTTTTTCTGATTATCCCATACAAGCCTATAGCCTTTCCTCCTAAACTGAGAAAGGAATGGTTTTCTAAGATGTTTTTAAAGTATTACAGGCAAGCATTACTCTATGCTGCCTTTTAGTAAAGGTTTGTTTTAACCAAATCAAAGAAGATTGAACGGATTTTCTTGCTCACAGTGGTTCAGTGAAACATCTCATACCTTCTGCTAGTTTTCAGAACATTTAATGTGATCCTCCTGACAGCCCAAAAGTATTCCCTTGTGCAGAAAGAAACCAGCATTGATGGAAATAATTGACTGAGTGTCAATACTCCATGGAAGGGTGCTCTACATGCTAAGACTCCCTCCTCTGGGCTAGGCCTTCTACACCATGGGAGTCCTGCTGTGGCTAGAGCTGGAGCTTGGAATGAACTCTGTGGGTCTTCCCAGCACACAATAGGTGCCCAATTAGCATGGCCAGAATCAAGCTGCACCCTCTCACCATTTCTTTCTCCCTTTGTCCCTTGTTGGGATTGGAGAGTTTTGCAACTGAGCTCAGCACAGGGTTGAAGTTCAAATCTCAGCTGATACTTGGTGCATGTTGACTTTTTTGAGAAGAACTTGGGAGACAGAAACATTAAAAAGGTCCTGGCCAGGCACGGTGGCTCATACCTGTATTCCTGGCATATTGATAGCCTGAGGAGACAGAATTGCTTGAGGCCAGGAATTTGATACCAGCCTTGTCAACATAGTGAGACCCCGTTGATACAAAAATACTTTAAGCATTAAAAAAATTTAGCCAGGTGTGATGGTTCCCAACTATAGTCCCAGATACGTGGGATGCTGAGGCAGAGGATCACTTGAGCTCAGGAGTTCTAGGCTGCAGTGAGCTATGATCATGCTACTGCCCTCCAACCTGGGCAACCACGCAAGATGTTTCAAAAATAAAGTATTTTATTATTCTTCACCCTTATATTCTCTCCAGAACTTGTGCACTATGTGGCAGAAAGAACCAAACTCCCAGAAGCCTGTTTATAAGAGTACTTGTCACAGTTATTTCTGTGGGTCTCTGAGACATTCTTATTTTGTTAAAGACAAAGTCCTGTGGCCGAGAGCTGATTTGCAAGCCCTTTTAGAAAAATAGCAGAGTACAACCAAAAATATATACTAATGAAAAAGTAAGTCATGCCTACAGGGATGTAGTTAGTTGATATCACTAAAATATTGTTTTATATAACGCAAAGAGCACTAACACTTTGGCAAATAGATCTATATTATGAACAGTGAGGGCACTGGCAAAGTTTTTTAAAAACTTTAAACAATTCCTGGATTATTTATGTTAATAATAATTTTGTAAAAAATTTAACTTAGGAGAAGCTAAGCATGTGTCTGATTATTTAATATAACAAAATGCAAAACAGGCAAATTTCCATCTATGATAGTAGGACATAAACACTTTGTTCTGATATAAATATCAAACAGAAAATGTAAGTAAGAAATAGAAAAAAAAGACCTGTGTATGTTGATTATTTATATGTGTGTATATTATTATGCAAAATTATATTATTTTTAGTAACTGAGATTATGTAAATATTTATTATATTTTAGGCAGCAGCAAATATTTAGTAACTGAGATTATGTAAATATTTATTATATTTTAGGCAGCAGCAAATATTTAGTAACTGAGATTATGTAAATATTTATTATATTTTAGGCAGCAGCAAATATTATCCATGCAGCTTAGATAATAGTTGATGATTATAATTAATTAATATTAACTGTTTACAACAAATGGTTACTCAAAAAGAAATTCTAAAAATAATTTTATATTAACTTTGAAAATTTTAAACTCTTTTCTACAGAAGTTTTAAAATTACAGATAATAAAATAGAAAGTTTATAAAAAAGGAAAAGTTATTGAGAAATAGTTGGATTTTGATTCATTAATTTTTCTGAATTATTAGTACTTGGAGCTTCACTGTTAATAATTCCAATAGGCTACACAAATTTTTTCTTCAGTAAAATGGCAAAACAGAAGACATTCAATTTTTAAATATATGATGCAATTTTATTACCATTTGTTCTATGTAAATGACACAGAATTTAGACCAATAAAAACAGAATTTCTTCCATGAAATTTCAAGAGCTGAGCTGAGCTGGGAGCAGCTAAAGTGCTTGGTATCAGAGTTTTAAATTAAAGCAAGAGCCCCACATCAAAGTAACAGTTAAGCCTTTTTGTCTTCCTCTCTGTGATTGCGTTAAGCAACAGGCAAAATCAGATGAAGCACCGACTCCTCATCGTTCCATTTTTTCCTCATGGAAAAGCACCAGGAAAGGGTCAGATAGATCAGCACAAATATAGGGCACATTCTCAACTCCGAGGTAGCTCCCTCATAAAAAACAGGCCTGTAATTTTGTGGAAACGTGGGCAGGAGAAGACGAGGGTGGAGGAGAATGCATGAGCAAGAGTAAAAAAGTATTGAGTATTGAGTAAGAACGTATAAAAATTATTATCAAAGTTTAATTCCTTCTCCAGAAACAGGGATCTGAAAAAAAGTTTCTGAGGAAGGCCTCCACCAAAAGCCCCTCAGGAAGGTGCCCCTGAATCTAGGTGCCTGGACTGGGAATGAAAATCTCCATGTGAGCATTTCAACCTCAAAAAATCATGTATGCTGAGAATCATGAAAGGCATGTATATCCACAAATAATTTTTCAGGAAAGAACTAAAGAAGCACAGCTGTAGAGTGAAACTAGACTAGAAGTTGATGCTACTTGTGGGAATTGCTAATAATGGAAGCACAGGTTGTTAGAATCTAACATGTCTGATTGGTGACTATAATGTCACAGCAGCATAGATGCAGAAGTATTCGGATCTGACTATGCTATCTAAAGCTAGAATCCTTACATTTTCAAAAGTTTAGAAAAAATAGGTTAGAGTAGTTAGTGGAGGTGGTATTTCTCCTCTTTGCTTGATTTGGGAATTAACACCAATCCTCATGTTAGTTTCTGGTTCATATGTACACTATGTGTTTTAATCAGGACAATTTAGGTAAATATATTGACTTAATCATTTTCAGGTGTCTGTAAAGGGAGCATTATTAACATTACAGATAACTTTTTACTGGAATAAAATACCTCAACCCAGAATCTTCAATGGTTCCATCAATTGAGGTCAGTCATTTATAATCAAATAAAATATCCTATTCTTTTTAAAATATACTAAGTAAAAGTCATCAAGATCAAAGTTATTCAGAAATAAAATAATAATCAAACACAGCTGTACCATTAGATCTTAATAAATCCCAAAATTGTATACGTAGTGTAGAAATAATATAAGTAGTTATAGTGTTTAAATATATTAGAGGAAAAGTTTAAAAGCAAGATCAAAATAAAGCATATTATCAAAATAATTAGGTGAAAATTTTCTATATAAAAAATACTTAAAATGTAAAGGACAGAATAAATAGAAAAATTACCTAGATGAGAAAAGAAATTATGAATTAGAAGAGTAGGATGAAGTGAACATTTAGAAGTCACAATAGGGATAAAACAAATAAACAATATGAAAAATTAAAATACATAAAAACTAGAATAAGTGGTGGTGTTAACTATAAGTTTAAATAAATAAAATGGAGTGAATGTCAGAGGGGGAAAAATATGTAATTATTAAAATAATTAATTATAATAGCTTAAAGGCATGCTTATCCAAAGAAAAACAATAGTAAAAAGCATAATACCAAAACAGAGAAAATCATGAAAGCCGTCTAAGATAAAATTCAAATTAATTAAAAAGCAATGAAAACAAACCTATTTCTCAATATGTGAATGAAATCAAGAATCCAATAGATTATGGTATTCAAAGGTCTGAGGGAAAAACCATGTAAATTTAAAATTACATACATTTCAAAAGTTATTTTCAGGATTGAGGACAAAATGTAACTTAATACACAAAATAATGTAAATTGAGTATATTTACCTCAGTAAAATGCATTTAAAATTTTCTGAAAATTTAGTTTATGAAGAAAAATACTCTTCCTGAAAACAAACATTGAGATAAAATAAATGTGCAAACATCTAAATAAATCTAAACTATATTAACAGTGTGTCAAATTATACCCAATGTGTGATATATCCATATGAAGCACATTTATGGAAGCATAAAAAAAAATGTTATCCCAAGGGTTATAATAAATAAAAGAGTAAATTTGTTAATAGATGAGTAACTTATTTTATATCAATATAATGTGTATTTAAGAGATTTCTTTCACTAAATTCTTAAATATTGAGTGCAAATCCTATATCTTGTTTGAACAATACTATTATTTTCTCAGCAAAGATCAGCACTTAAAGACTGACTGCTGCATAGCCACTGACCACAGCTTCTGGAACAACAAAAGTATCTACCCAGTACACGACCACAAAACAACTCACCAGCAGCTGGATGGTCTGGGTAGCTTGTTTCTCTGGAGAGACTCTTAGAGAGTGGCTACTGCTATAGGGATGCTGAGACTGCCTTTTGTGCCTGGAGGAGAGAATTACCATGTGTGCATTTGAGAATATCAATGCTCCTCCAGAAGAGACATTTCTAAATGCTGCTAGTGTGAAAAACAAGCTTATGTTCACGTAGCCCCTGGAGGAAGAAAAACAGTAATAAACAAGAAAAATAATTCTTGCCCAGGTTACATTTGATTTAACTTTAGTGGGGTAGAGCCAGTCACTACTAATACAGAAGTTGAGAATCCATGAGAGGAAGACAAAACATAGTGTATAATTAAAATGGGTGAGTTTGAAATTGGCCAAACAGTAGGTTCTGGGATTAATGGCAATGGCTTGTAGTATGCTCATAGAGCAGGTGGTGCATGTGAAGAAGCTGCTCATTATCATGTTAAGGTAGACAGCAGGCTTCTATTTGAGACCACTCTAGAGAACATCTTCCCAATCTATGTAGAGAACAAGTTTGCCAGGGTAGGAGCATCACTATGCAGATGAAGGCCAAGTTTCTGACGCTCTGGTCACAGGACCTGGGCCTGCAACCTAAAAAGCATACAAAAATCCAGAAGACAGGAAGGAACATGACACAGATTCCAATGCTATGGATTAAAAAGCACTTTTATAGCACTATTGATTGAAGATGTGCTCTTTATCAGAAAAGTAAATGCATATCTGGAAAAACAGAACAAAATCTCTACTTAGGAAATCTCTTTGATTATGTCAACCAGGACCACCACTGTCCTCAGTGTCAACCATCATGGTTACATCAATCAAAAATTCCTGAGTCATCCCTAGCAACCCCATGGGCACCGTCCCTCAGCCTGCTCTTTCCTTCACTTCCCATAAGCATCAAATCTGCAGTGATGCCACTGAAGGCTCCTCCTTTTGTGCATTTATTATCTCACATTTCCTGAACAATTATAAGTGCCATATGTCCTGGAAGTTTTTAGTTTATTTGTATATCTTCTCTTAAATTCCACAAGATCATGGACAATGACTTACGAACATTTGTGTCTGCACATTTGGTACAGTGTTAGGCTAATGTTTTTCAAAAAGGTGAATGGAGATAAGCAGATAACCCATTGGTCAGTTTTCTTTACTCTACTAATTATTATGAGGTGGAGAGAAGTTATAATGTGTAATTGACCAAACTTTCCTAATCAAACTTTTTTTTCTTTTTTTCTTTTTTTTTGAGACGGAGTCTTGCTCTGTGGTCCAGGCTGGAGTGCAGTGGCGTGATCTCGGCTCACTGCAAGCTCCGCCTCCCGGTTTCATGCCATTCTCCTGCCTCAGCCTCCCGAGTAGCTGAGACTACGGGCGCCCCTACCACCCCCAGCTAATTTTTTGTATTTTTAGTAGAGACGGGGTTTCACCCTGTTAGCCAAGATGATCTCGATCTCCTGACCTCGTGACGCACCCGCTTCGGCCTGCCAAAGTGCTGGGATTACAAGCGTGAGCCACCGCGCCCGCCCCACCAAACTTTTTAATAAGAGCAGTAATCTGTTTATGAGGATAGAACACTCCTGACCTAAACACATCCCGAAAGGCCACACCTCCCAATACTGTTGCTGTGAGGATTAAGTTTAAACATAAATTTGTAAGGGAAACAAAAACGTGAAAACCATGCCTCGTGTCCCCAATTTATTTTTTCTTCCACACAAAACACAATCATTCCATCTACTAGCTTCTATAATTCTTAGCTCACTCCAGAATCAACTTTAAAATCTAAGTTCAAAGTCTTGTCCAAACCTCATATGTGTGAAATTCAAGGAATAATTCATTTTAATGCAATTTTTTCTTTAGCTGTGAATCTATGAAATCTAACATGTTATGTGTTTTTGAAATGCAACAGTGGGAAAGGCAAAAGACAGACATTGCTGTTTCAAAAGGGAGAAACAGGAAAGAAGAAATAAATAACAGGTCCCAAGTGTCTTATTTAAAAAAAAAAACAGGCAGGCTATGTTGGGTGGCTCATATCTGTAATCCCAGCACTTTGGGAGGCCAAGGCAGGTGCATCACTTGAGGTCAAGAGTTCAAGATCAGCCCGGCAATATAGTGAAACCCCGTCTCTACTCAAAAAAAAAAAAAAGAAAGAAAATACAAAAATTAGCCGAGCATGGTGGCACGCACCTTTGGTCCCAGCTAATTGGGAGGCTGAGGCAAGAGAATCACTCTAGCCCAGGAGACAGGTTGCAATGAGCTGAGATCGCAACATTGCACTCTAGCCTGGGCAACCGAGTGAGAATCCATCTCAAAATAAAAAAATAAATAAATAAATAGGACAAAAACTGCTCAAAACTGAAAAAAGAAATGGACAAACTCAAGAACTTCAATGGACTTTGAACAGTATAAATTTAAAGACAATCAAAGTGAGACATTATAAAACTTAAGTATCTCATAGAAAAAAATTCAAAAATTTCAAGAGAAAAAAGATTAAGCACATAAAATTTAGTCCCACTAATACTATTAACAGATGTCTTTAAAGATATTTTGCAGATCAGAGTGTGGGATGATACATTCAAGTGCAAAATATGGCAAAACTTTCTTTGAAATCTGAAAGTGAAATTAAGATTTTTTCAGATAAACTAAAGCTGAAGGAGTTTATGACCACGAGGTTTGTTCTTCAAGAAATGCTACAAAGTCCTTTGAGATTAAAAAATGAGAGTACTGGAAAAACCATACAGAACTATAAAGCTCTGTTGTAAAGTAAATATATAGACAAATATAGCATCGTGTATTATTGTGATGTTGGTAAGTAATTTTAATTCCCTTACAGAATTTGACAGAAAAATATACAAAAATATTATACATGTATGTTAAAGAATACACCATATAAAAAGGCCTAACTTGTAACATCAACAAAATGCATGTTGGGAAAGACAGTCAAATAAAAGACTGGAGTTTTATATGCTACTGGAGATAACATCAGATTAAAATAGATTGTTATAACTTTGAGATGTTTCATGTAATCTGTATAGTAATCACAAAGATAATACATGTAGAATATACACAAAAGAAAAAAATAAAAACATATTAGTACAAAAATTAATTAGTCAGAAAGGAAGACAGCAAGAAATAAAATAAATAAAAAGATCTACAACAGAAACACAAAACAATTAACAAAATGACAATAGTAACTCCTTAACTACAAATAATAACCTTATATGTAACAATGTTAAAATCTCCAATAACAGATACAAGGTCATGGAAAAAATAAAAATATAAAATCAAATAAATTATGTTTATAAGAGGCTCACCTTTTATTTAAGGATAAACATGGCCTGAAAGTGCTGGGATGGAAAATTATGTTCTATATGGTAACCAAATTCTGTTTATAAGAGTCTCACTTTTTATTTAAGGATAAACATGGGCTGAAAGTGAAGGGATGGAAAATCATATTCTATATGGTAACCAAATCATCCTAAAAGCCAGAATAGAACAAAGTTGGTCATATTTACATTAGATGTTTAGACTTTAAGCAAAAAACTGTAATAAAGACAAACAAGGACATTATATAATAAAAATAAATCTCCAAGAAGATATCATAATTAAAATATGCACATGTATCAGCCACTATTCCAAACATATAACACAAATAATGACAGAATTAAAAGGAGAAATAGGCTGAGTACAGTGACTCATGCCTGCTTGTGATTCCTGCACCTTGGTGGGGGCTGAGGCAGGAGGATGACTGGAGCCCAGGAGTTGAGATTAACCTGAGCAAGATAGCAACACTTTGTCTCTATAAATATATGTATACGGAGGAATGGAAACCACCACCAAAATGATAGGAGACTTTAATAATGGAGAGGACAACCTGGCAGACCAACATGAAGACAGAGGATTGAGCAAGGAGTGATTAAACCAAATCTAACAGACATATGGAAACGGTGTTCTCAACAACAGAATGCACAGGCTTCTGGTGCGCACATGGAACATTCTTCAGACTGTATCAGAAATTGGATCAGAAAGAAATCAATTCAAGAAAATTAAAATCATACAAAGTATCATTTGCAACTAAAATGGAATGGAACTAGAAATGAACACCAGAAGAAAAATTTAAAAATTTGCAAATACATAATAATCAAGTAACACGCTCCTAAACAACATTATGGGTTAAAGAAGAAATCACAGTGAAAATTTCAATGTAACTGGAGACAAAAAGCATAACAAAATTATTAAATGCATCTAAACCTTGTATTCAATTGTAGTAGTAAATGTGTACATTTAAAAAATCTGTCTCAATCAACTACTAAATTTACCCAAACATAAGTAAAGAATAAAAATTTCAACAGTTATAAATAAATATCAATTAAAAGCCATAGAAAAATCAATACAGTTTGGTTTTATTGAAAAGGTTAAGAAAACTGACAGATTAAAAGAAAAAAATAAGATATCTCAAATAACTAAATTCGGAAATAAAAGACGAGCTATTACTACTGATGCCACAAAAGTAGGAAAAGAAGAGATTATAAATGTTTAAGTCCAAGCACATACCAAAAAATGTGATAAGCTAAAAGAAATAGACAAATGTCTAGAAATATAGACTATACTAAAGATAAACAATAAAAATATCTGAATAGGCATATAATGGTAACAACAACCTCCCCTCAAAAAGCCCAGGCCCAGATTACTTCATTAATTTTTTTTTGAAAATGTGAGAGTTAACACCAACCCTTCTAAAGCTACTTCAGAAAAATGAAAAAGAGAAAACAATTTCCAACTTATTTTATGATCCCAGCATTAACACACCAAACCCCACAAAGACACTAAAAGGAAAATACAACTACAGATCAATTTTCCTGATGACTATTGATGTAAAAATTCTCCTTAGAACATTAGAACACCAAATTCAATAACATATTGCAAGGATTATACACTATGACAAAGGGGGAGTTATCTCCCCAATACAAGTGTTGTTCAACACACGTAAATCAATCAATTTATTTTTTATTTTTTATTATACTTTTAAGTTCTAGGGTACATGTGGACAACGTGCAGGTTTGTTACATAGGTTTACATGTGCCATGTCTGTTTACTGCGTCCATCAACTTGTCATTTGCATTAGGTATTTCTCCTACTGCGATCTCGCCCCAGTCCCCCACCCCCCTACAGGCCCCGGTGTATGACGTTCCGCGCTCTGTGTCCAAGTGTTCTCATTGTTCAATTCCCACCTATGAGTGAGAACATGCGGTGTTTGCTTATCTGTCTTTGTGATAGTTTGCTGAGAACTATGGTCTCAAGCGTCATCCATTTCCCTGCAAGGACATAAATTCATCCTTTTTTTATGGCTGCATGGTATTCCATGGTGTATATGTGCCACATTTTCTAAATCCAGTCTATCATTGATGGACACTTGGGTTGGTTCCAAGTCTTTGCTATTGTAAATAGTGAATAGTGCTGCAATAAACATACGTGTGCATGTGTCTTTATAGTGGCATGATTTATAATCCTTTGGGTATATACCCAGTAATGGGATCACTGGGTCAAATGGTATTTCTAGTTCTAGATCCTAGAGCAATGGCCACACTGTCTTCTGGAATGGTGGAACCAATTTACACTCCAACCAACAGTGTAAAAGCGTTCCTATTTTTCCACATCCTCTCCAGCATCTATTGTTTCCTGGCTTTCTAATAATTGCCATTCTAACTGGCATGAGATGGTATCTCATTGTGGTTTTGATTTGCATTTCTCTGATGACTAGTGATGATGAGCATTTTTTCCTGTGTCCGTTGGCTGCATAAATGTCTTCTTTTGAGAAGTGTCTGTTCATATCCTTCACCCACTTTGTGATGGGGTTGTTTGATTTTTTCTTGTAAATTTGTTTAAGTTCTTTGTGGATTCTGGATATTAGTCCTTTATAGATTCTGGATATTAGTCCTTTGTCAGATGGGTAGACTGCAGACAATTTTCTCCCATTCTATAGGTTGCCTGTTCATGCTGATAGTAGTTTATTTTGTTCTACAGAAGCTCTTTGGTTTAATTTAGATCTGATTTGTCTATTTTGGCTTTTGTTGACATTGCTTTTTTGGTGTTTTATTCTTGAAGTCTTTGCCCATGCCTATGTCCTGAATGGTATTGCCTAGGTTTTCTTCTAGGGTTTTTATGGTTTTACGTCTAACATTTAAGTCTTTAATCCATCTTGAATTAATTTGAGTATAATGTGTAAGGAAGTGATCCAGTCTCATTTTTCTAAATATGGCTAGCCAGTTTTCTCAGCACCATTTATTAAATCGGAAATCATTTCCACATTGCTTGTTTTTGTTGAGTTTGTCAAAGATCAAATGGTTGTAGATGTGTGGTGTTATTTCTGAGGAATCTGTTCTGTTCCACTAGTCTATATCTCTGTTTTGGTGCAAGAACCATGCTGTTTTGGTTACTGTAGACTTGTAGTATAGTTTGAAGACAGTTAGTGTGATGCCTCCAGCTTTGTTCTTTTGGCTTAGGTTTGTCTTGGCACTATGGGCTCTTTGTTGGTTCCATATGAACTTTAAAGTAGTTTTTTCTAATTCTGTGAAGAAAGTCATTGGTAGCTTGATGGGGATGGCATTGAATCTATAAATTACTGAGGGCATTATGACCATTTTCACAGTGCTGATTCTTCCTATCCATGAGCATGAAAAGTTCTTCCATTTTGTTGTGTCTTCTTTTATTTCATTGAGCAGTGGTTTCTACTTTTACTTAAGGAGGTCCTTCACTTCCCTTGTAAATTGTATTCCTAGGTATTTTATTCTCTTTGTAGCAATTGTGAATGAGAATTCACTCATGATTTGGCTCTCTGCTTGTCTGTTATTGGTGTATAGAAATGCTGTGAATTTTGAACATTGATTTTGTATCCTGAGAATGTGCTAAAGTTGCTTATCAGTTTAAGGAGATTTACCGCTTAGATGATGAGGTTTCCTAAATATACGATCATGTCATTTGAAAACAGAGACAATTTGAATTCCTCTTTCCCTAATTGAAAAACCACTCTTTATTTCCCTTGACAGATTGCCTTGGACAGAACTTCCAACACATTGTTGAATACCAGAGGTCAGAGAAGGCATTCTTGTCTTGTGTACGTTTACAAAGGGAATGCTTCCGGGTTTTACCTACACAGTATGATACAGACTATGGGTTTATCATAAACGGCTCTTATTATTTTGAGATACGTTTCATCAGTACCTAGTTTACTGACACTTTTTAGCATGAAAGACTGTTGAATTTTATCCAAGGCCTTTTCTGCATACACTGAGATACTCATGTGGTTTTTATCGATGGATCTATTAATGAGATGGATTACGTTCATTGATTTGTGTATGTAGAAACAGCCTTGAATGCCAGGAATGAAGCCGACTTGATCATGGTGCAATGCATATTGACTCTCCTTGCCAGTTTCCAAACCGGCCACACTGCAGACTCCCCATGTTGCGGGACACAGGAATCCATCGTCAGGCCATCACGCCGGGGATGCATCTTTTCCCTGGGGTCTCGCTCTGGTCTTCTGCGAGAAGACCTCCCAAGGTGCTGGGATTACAGGTCAGAGCCACCGCGCCCGGCCTGTACTTGTGTCTTTTCCAAAATTGACTATTTGGGGATAAGCTTAACATCCTCACTGCCTGCCTTTGCCCCCCACAAGTAATTAGCATACGCCTAAATAAAGTTTAAGCAAGCTAGCTCCACTATTCCCAAGCATGCATAATCTAGGGTCTAGTCTTTAGAAGTATAAAGGACAAATCGTAGGAGTACAACTACAGAAAATGTTGTACCCAAACTGGAAAGGCTTAAGTGATCAATTGACGGATTTGTGTTTCCTATGGAAGAGGGTAGAAGGCAGAGTGCTAATATAGATATATAGGGGAGAAGAGGACAGGGCTTTTATGAAATGAATGCAGTCAAATCTTGGGAAAAGTTTCTTAAGTAGCATGAATGTTAGAGAGAGGATTCATGCAATTTCAATCTTAGCCGTGTCTAAAAATATCAAGACATAGCCAGCAGTTTTTGAAAAATAAATTATTCTCAACAAAACTATTAATGAGACTGATGAGGTGTTTCCTTTATTTTTTGTCTTCCAGTTACTTGGGTTTCACAGTCACATATTCAAGGGAGCGTACGGCTGTTTGGTAAAATGAGAGAATTCCACATCATGTTTTTGTTTGTTTGTTTTTAAAGATGAAAGAGCTGAACAACCTTGTTTGGTGTTAGCAATACCACCAGATTGTTCAAATTTCTTTAGAATCGTACTCCTTAAATTACACTGTGATGTAGTTTCAAAAATGGTCTGTAATGGCCTGTGAATTGACAGCTCATTAGGACATTCTTCAGTTTGGCTGAAACCAAAAAACCTGAAACCGTCGAAATTGAAAAATAATGGGGTTTGCCAAATTCTGCTTCTTACACTTTCACCTACCACGCCGTGTTCAAATAGTGTGCTTGATAAGTATCGGAAACTTAAGGTACTCTTAATTTCAGTATAGTTTCACCAAAGTGGTATTCTTTGTGAGAAAGCCATAATCCCATCAGTAAAGCCTTTCGAAAAGATCCAACGGAAAATATGAGCTAGCAACTCATCATGACAAGAAAGTAAAATTCAGGAAAAATCCTAAGGCAGAGCAGCTTCAGGCTTCGGTGTGATACTATCATAGTCTGGGCGCAGTGGCTCACGCCTATAGTCCCTTCACTTTGGGAAGGCAAGTTGGGGCAGGTCACCTGAAGTCGGCCGTTGAAGACCACCCTGGCCCAAATGGTGAAACCTCCTCTACACTTTAAACGAAAGACAAAAATTTGCCTGGCGTGGTGGCGTGCTCATTTAGTCCCAGCTAGGCTGGAGGCTGAGGCAGGAGAATGCCTTGAGCCTAGGATGCGGAGGCTGCAGTGAGCTGAGCTCAGGCCACTGTAATCCAGCCTGGGGGACAGAGGGAGACACTGTCTCAAAAATAAATAAATAAGTACATAAATAAATAAATAAAATGAAATGAAATTGAAATAATATTTTCACATTCCCCTCACCCGGCCCATTTTATTTTCAGAGAATTGGATAAACCACCTGTTTCCCTGTGCGTTAGAGATTTTTTTCCTCAGACATTGAAGTTTTCTAAGTGCAACTCCATAAAAAGTCTCATTTTTAGCGTAAATAGTTTCTTTATGGTTGTGAAACGTGAACTTTGCGATTCTGTGAGGAAGACTGAATTCTGAAGTACCCCCTGCATTTCCCGCCCCTCGCGTCCCAGGGGAGTCCGTGGTGGGGCTGGGGCCAGGGTCCCCAGGTCGCCTGGGCGGCGTGGGAACCCCAAGCCGGGGCAGCCCCACCTCCCCAGCCCGCGCCCCCGGAGGCCACCGCGCGGCAGGGGCAGGTGCAAGCCATCCGGGCGCCCCCGCAGGCGGGGCTCCTCCAGGAGCCGGGGCGCTCGTCTGCACTCCCCTCCGGCCTGCTGGATGAGCTCCTGGCGAGCCCGGAGTTTCTGCAGGGGGCGCAACCTTTCCTAGAAACGGAGGCCCCGGGGGAGCTGGAGGCCTCGGAAGAGGCCGCCTCGCTGGAACCACCCCTCAGCGAGGAAGAATACCGGGCTCTGCTGGAGGAGCTTTAAAAGGACGCGGGGCTGGGACGGGGTCGGGGCAGGGCGGTGGCCGGTGGCCTCTCTTTCGCGGGGAACACCTGGCTCGGCGTGGAGGGGCGTGTGTTCCCTCCGGGCCGACCCGCCTGGGATTCCTGCCTTCCAGGTCTAGGCCCGGTGAGAGACTCCACAGAGCGGAGAGCTGCCATTCTTTCCTGGGCATCCCGGGGATCCCAGCGCCGGCCCAGGTACCAGCAGGTGGGCCGTGTACTGCGCACGCGCGGGTTCGCGGGCAGCCGCCTAGGCTCTGGGAGCAGCCCGGGCAGAGCTCTCTTGCCTTTCCGCCACCCCACCCCGTCCTGACCAACCCCTCGCCACCCACACCCCCCACCCCGGACATTGCGTCCTCCCCTGGGCTGGGTGGAGAACCCCGTCCCGCGAAACACCGGGCCCGCGCAGCGTCCGCGCCCGCCATCCCTCCAGCGGCGGCTCGCCTCCTCTTCGCCTCCGCTCCACCGTCGCCCGCCCGCCCGCCCGCCCTTGCCCCTGCAGCCTCCCAGCTGCCACCGTGGAGCGCCTGGTGGCTGAACGCAGACCCCAGGCCCCGCGCACGCTGGCGATGCCGACCGTTCCAGGCGGGAGGGAAGGCGGGCAGAGATGGAGAGAGGAACGGGAGACCCAGAGGGGCCGAAGGATGGGCGGAGGGAAGTTGGGAGGGAGGGAGGCAGGGAGGGAGGGAGGGAGGGAGAGAGAGGGAGGCAGTGAGGAACGGAGGGAGAGACAGAGCGACTCAGGGACAGAGGGCGGGCGGGAGGGAGCCAGGGACAGAGGGAGGAAGGCAGAGTGAATAAACGGTCTCTGGCCTCCGGGAGCAACGGGACCCCCGCGCTCCGGGAAAAGGGTAAGCGCCCGGCGCGGGCTGAGGGCTGGGCCCACGGCCACCGCGTCGGGCCGGCGGGGCACCCATTCGCCCCGATTCCGTGGCCCAAGGAACGGGCGGCTTCCTCAGAGACAAAAGACCGGGACCCGGTTTGCCGTCGGGTTTTCAACCGCGTGGTTCACAGACCGCACTTCCCCAGGCTGAGCCTCGCAACGGAGCGCCAGGCCGACAGCCCCGACCACAGAGGAGCCCCACTCAGGACGACTGAAGCGTGATTTGGGATTCCACGCTGCTGTGCCCTCTGCAAGGGGGCCTGTTGCTCACGTCTCTCCGGCCCCTGAAAGGCTGAGCATGTTGACTGTTTGCTTCCGGAGCTCTGCGGGCACCCACAGGCATCCAGGGAAGGGTGGAAGACTGGCATGGTGTCTCTTCGCTCCCCTTGCCAGTTTCCAAACCGGCCACACTGCAGACTCCCCATGTTGCGGGACACAGGAATCCATCGTCAGGCCATCACGCCGGGGGATGCATCCTTTCCCTGGGGTCTCGCTCTGGTCTTCTGCGTGGGAATGAACGAGAGCCACACGCCTGTGCGTGTGTGAGACTGTCACGGCCACGGCGACACCCACAGGCATTGCCTCATTCACGGAGAGAGGGCCTGGAAATCTCAGGACTCCCACGGAGGTTCAGTTCCACACTCCCCTCCAGCCTTCCAGGCTGGATTCTCCCTGCTGAAGGCGCGTGGGAGCCCAGAGAGCGGCCTCCAGTTCCCGCGGGATTCCTGGAGAGGTCCGGAGAGCCAGACCCCGAAACCCGCCCCCCTCACCCCTTCCCCCTCTACCCCTTCCGCTTCGTCCCTCCCGCCCCCACCGCCACCCCCGCCCCCACCACCAGCGTCACCACCACCACCACCACCACCACCGCCCCCCCTCCCCCCGGCCCCAGGGGGCCTCCACGCCCTGGGACCCTTCCGGAGGGCGGGCTGTCCCAGGGCTCACCGCCATTCATGAAGGGGTGGAGCCTGCCTGCCTGTTGGTCTTTATAAGAGCGGCTGGCTGGCTGTCCGGGCCGGTCTCCTGGCTGCACCTGCGCCCAGTGCACAGGTCGGCTGAGGTGCCCGGGAGCCCGCGGGCCTCTCTCTGCCCGTGTCCGTCCGTGAAATTCCGGCCGGGGCTCCCCGCGATGGCTCTCCCGACACCTTCGGACGGCCCCCTCCCCGCGGAAGCCCGAGGACGAGGACGGCGAAGGAGACTCGTCTGGACCCCGAGCCAAAGCGAGGCCCTGCGAGCCTGCTTTGAGCGGAACCCGTACCCGGGCATCGCCACCAGAGAAGGGCTGGCCCAGGCCATCGGCGTTCCGGAGCCCAGGGTCCAGATTTGGTTTCAGAATGAGAGGTCACGCCAGCTGAGGCAGCACCGGCGGGAATCTCGGCCCTGGCCCGGGAGACGCGGCCCGCAAGAAGGCAGGCGAAAGCGGACCGCCGTCACCGGATCCCAGACCGCCCTGCTCCTCCGCGCCTTTGAGAAGGATCGCTTTCCAGGCATCGCCGCCAGGGAAGAACTGGCCAGAGAGACGGGCCTCCCGGAGTCCAGGATTCAGATCTGGTTTCAGAATCGACGGGCCAGGCACCCGGGACAGGGTGGCAGGGCGCCCGCGCACGCAGGCGGCCTGTGCAACGCGGCCCCCGGTGGGTGTCACCCTGCTCCCTCGTGGGTCACCTTCGCCCACGCCGGGGCGTGGGGAACGGCGCTTCCCGCACCCCGCGTGCCCTGCGCGCCTGGGGCTCTCCCCCAGGGGGCTCTCCCCCAGGGGGCTTTCGTGAGCCAGGGAGCGAGGGCCGTCCCCGTGCTCCAGCCCAGCCAGGCCGCGCCGGCACGAGGGATCTCCCAAGCGGCCCCGGCACGCGCGGATTTTGCCTACGCTGCCCTGGCTCCCGCGGACGGGGCGCTCTCCCACCCTCAGGCTCCTCGGTGGCCTGCGCACCCGAGCAAAGGCCGGGAGGACCGGGACCCGCAGCGCGACGGCCTGCCGGGCCCTTGCGCGGTGGGACAGCCTGGGCCGGCTCAAGCGGGGCCACAGGGCCAAGGTGGGCTTGCGCCACCCGCGTCCCAGGGGAGTCCGTGGTGGGGCTGGGGCCAGGGTCCCCAGGTCGCCGGGGCGGCGTGGGAACCCCAAGCCGGGGCAGCCCCACCTCCCCAGCCCGCGCCCCCGGAGGCCTCCGCGCGGCAGGGGCAGGTGCAAGCCATCCGGGCGCCCCCCCAGGCCGGGCTCCTCCAGGAGCCGGGGCGCTCGTCTGCACTCCCCTCCGGCCTGCTGGATGAGCTCCTGGCGAGCCCGGAGTTTCTGCAGGGGGCGCAACCTTTCCTAGAAACGGAGGCCCCGGGGGAGCTGGAGGCCTCGGAAGAGGCCGCCTCGCTGGAACCACCCCTCAGCGAGGAAGAATACCGGGCTCTGCTGGAGGAGCTTTAAAAGGACGCGGGGCTGGGACGGGGTCGGGGCAGGGCGGTGGCCGGTGGCCTCTCTTTCGCGGGGAACACCTGGCTCGGCGTGGAGGGGCGTGTGTTCCCTCCGGGCCGACCCGCCTGGGATTCCTGCCTTCCAGGTCTAGGCCCGGTGAGAGACTCCACAGAGCGGAGAGCTGCCATTCTTTCCTGGGCATCCCGGGGATCCCAGCGCCGGCCCAGGTACCAGCAGGTGGGCCGTGTACTGCGCACGCGCGGGTTCGCGGGCAGCCGCCTAGGCTCTGGGAGCAGCCCGGGCAGAGCTCTCGTGCCTTTCCGCCACCCCACCCCGGCCTGACCAACCCCTCGCCACCCACACCCCGCACCCCCCAACCCCCACCCACGGAAAATGCGTCCTCCCCTGGGCTGGGTGGAGACCCCGGTCCCGCGAAACACCGGGCCCGCGCAGGGTTCGGGCCCGCCATCCCTCCGGCAGCGGCTCGCCTCCTCTGCGCCTCCGCTCCACCGTCGCCCGCCCGTGTCCCTGCAGCCTCCCAGCTGCCACCGTGGAGTGCCTGGCGGCTGAACGCAGACCCCAGGCCCCGCGCCGGCGATGCCGACCGCTCCAGGCGGGAGGGAAGGCGGGCAGAGTTGGAGTGAGGAACGGGAGACCCAGAGGGGCCGAAGGATGGGCAGAGGGAAGTTGGGAGGGAGGGAGGGAGGGGGGGAGGGAGGGAGAGAGAGGGAGGCAGTGAGGAACGGAGGGAGAGACAGAGCGACGCAGGGACAGAGGGCGGGCGGGAGGGAGCCAGGGACAGAGGTAGGAAGGCAGAGAGAAAAAACGGTCTCCGGCCTCCGGGAGCAACGGGACCCCCGCGCTCCGGGAAAAGGGTAAGTGCCTGGCGCGGGCTGAGGGCTGGGCCCACGGCCGCCGCGTCGGGAGGGCGGGGCCCCTATTCGCCCCGATTCCGTGGCCCAAGGAACGGGCGGCTTCCTCAGAGACAAAAGCCCGGGACCCGGATTGCCGTCGGGTTTTCACCCGCGTGGTTCACAGACCGCACATCCCCAGGCTGAGCCTCGCAAAGGAGCGCCAGGCCGACAGTCCCGACCACAGAGGAGCCACACTCAGGACGACTGAAGCGTGATTTGGGATTCCACGCTGCTGTGCCCTCTGCAAGGGGGCCTGTTGCTCACGTCTCTCCGGCCCCCGAAAGGCTGAGCATGTTGACTGTTTGCTTCCGGAGCTCTGCGGGCACCCACAGGCATCCAGGGAAGGGTGGAAGACCGGCATGGTGTCTCTTCGCTCTCCTTGCCAGTTTCCAAACCGGCCACACTGCAGACTCCCCATGTTGCGGGACACAGGAATCCATCGTCAGGCCATCACGCCGGGGATGCATCTTTTCCCTGGGGTCTCGCTCTGGTCTTCTGCGAGAAGACCTCCCAAGGTGCTGGGATTACAGGTCAGAGCCACCGCGCCCGGCCTGTACTTGTGTCTTTTCCAAAATTGACTATTTGGGGATAAGCTTAACATCCTCACTGCCTGCCTTTGCCCCCCACAAGTAATTAGCATACGCCTAAATAAAGTTTAAGCAAGCTAGCTCCACTATTCCCAAGCATGCATAATCTAGGGTCTAGTCTTTAGAAGTATAAAGGACAAATCGTAGGAGTACAACTACAGAAAATGTTGTACCCAAACTGGAAAGGCTTAAGTGATCAATTGACGGATTTGTGTTTCCTATGGAAGAGGGTAGAAGGCAGAGTGCTAATATAGATATATAGGGGAGAAGAGGACAGGGCTTTTATGAAATGAATGCAGTCAAATCTTGGGAAAAGTTTCTTAAGTAGCATGAATGTTAGAGAGAGGATTCATGCAATTTCAATCTTAGCCGTGTCTAAAAATATCAAGACATAGCCAGCAGTTTTTGAAAAATAAATTATTCTCAACAAAACTATTAATGAGACTGATGAGGTGTTTCCTTTATTTTTTGTCTTCCAGTTACTTGGGTTTCACAGTCACATATTCAAGGGAGCGTACGGCTGTTTGGTAAAATGAGAGAATTCCACATCATGTTTTTGTTTGTTTGTTTTTAAAGATGAAAGAGCTGAACAACCTTGTTTGGTGTTAGCAATACCACCAGATTGTTCAAATTTCTTTAGAATCGTACTCCTTAAATTACACTGTGATGTAGTTTCAAAAATGGTCTGTAATGGCCTGTGAATTGACAGCTCATTAGGACATTCTTCAGTTTGGCTGAAACCAAAAATCCTGAAACCGTCGAAATTGAAAAATAATGGGGTTTGCCAAATTCTGCTTCTTACACTTTCACCTACCACGCCGTGTTCAAATAGTGTGCTTGATAAGTATCGGAAACTTAAGGTACTCTTAATTTCAGTATAGTTTCACCAAAGTGGTATTCTTTGTGAGAAAGCCATAATCTCATCAGTAAAGCCTTTCGAAAAGATCCAACGGAAAATATGAGCTAGCAACTCATCATGACAAGAAAGTAAAATTCAGGAAAAATCCTAAGGCAGAGCAGCTTCAGGCTTCGGTGTGATACTATCATAGTCTGGGCGCAGTGGCTCACGCCTATAGTCCCTTCACTTTGGGAAGGCAAGTTGGGGCAGGTCACCTGAAGTCGGCCGTTGAAGACCACCCTGGCCCAAATGGTGAAACCTCCTCTACACTTTAAACGAAAGACAAAAATTTGCCTGGCGTGGTGGCGTGCTCATTTAGTCCCAGCTAGGCTGGAGGCTGAGGCAGGAGAATGCCTTGAGCCTAGGATGCGGAGGCTGCAGAGAGCTGAGCTCAGGCCACTGTAATCCAGCCTGGGGGACAGAGGGAGACACTGTCTCAAAAATAAATAAATAAGTACATAAATAAATAAATAAAATGAAATGAAATTGAAATAATATTTTCACATTCCCCTCACCCGGCCCATTTTATTTTCAGAGTATTGGATAAACCACCTGTTTCCCTGTGCGTTAGAGATTTTTTTCCTCAGACATTGAAGTTTTCTAAGTGCAACTCCATAAAAAGTCTCATTTTTAGCGTAAATAGTTTCTTTATGGTTGTGAAACGTGAACTTTGCGATTCTGTGAGGAAGACTGAATTCTGAAGTACCCCCTGCATTTCCCGCCCCTCGCGTCCCAGGGGAGTCCGTGGTGGGGCTGGGGCCAGGGTCCCCAGGTCGCCGGGGCGGCGTGGGAACCCCAAGCCGGGGCAGCCCCACCTCCCCAGCCCGCGCCCCCGGAGGCCTCCGCGCGGCAGGGGCAGGTGCAAGCCATCCGGGCGCCCCCAGGCGGGGCTCCTCCAGGAGCCGGGGCGCTCGTCTGCACTCCCCTCCGGCCTGCTGGATGAGCTCCTGGCGAGCCCGGAGTTTCTGCAGGGGGCGCAACCTTTCCTAGAAACGGAGGCCCCGGGGGAGCTGGAGGCCTCGGAAGAGGCCGCCTGGCTGGAACCACCCCTCAGCGAGGAAGAATACCGGGCTCTGCTGGAGGAGCTTTAAAAGGACGCGGGGCTGGGACGGGGTCGGGGCAGGGCGGTGGCCGGTGGCCTCTCTTTCGCGGGGAACACCTGGCTCGGCGTGGAGGGGCGTGTGTTCCCTCCTGGCCGACCCGCCTGGGATTCCTGCCTTCCAGGTCTAGGCCCGGTGAGAGACTCCACAGAGCGGAGAGCTGCCATTCTTTCCTGGGCATCCCGGGGATCCCAGCGCCGGCCCAGGTACCAGCAGGTGGGCCGTGTACTGCGCACGCGCGGGTTCGCGGGCAGCCGCCTAGGCTCTGGGAGCAGCCCGGGCAGAGCTCTCTTGCCTTTCCGCCACCCCACCCCGTCCTGACCAACCCCTCGCCACCCACACCCCCCACCCCGGACATTGCGTCCTCCCCTGGGCTGGGTGGAGAACCCCGTCCCGCGAAACACCGGGCCCGCGCAGCGTCCGCGCCCGCCGTCCCTCCAGCGGCGGCTCGCCTCCTCTTCGCCTCCGCTCCACCGTCGCCCGCCCGCCCGCCCGCCCTTGCCCCTGCAGCCTCCCAGCTGCCACCGTGGAGCGCCTGGTGGCTGAACGCAGACCCCAGGCCCCGCGCACGCTGGCGATGCCGACCGTTCCAGGCGGGAGGGAAGGCGGGCAGAGATGGAGAGAGGAACGGGAGACCCAGAGGGGCCGAAGGATGGGCGGAGGGAAGTTGGGAGGGAGGGAGGCAGGGAGGGAGGGAGGGAGGGAGAGAGAGGGAGGCAGTGAGGAACGGAGGGAGAGACAGAGCGACTCAGGGACAGAGGGCGGGCGGGAGGGAGCCAGGGACAGAGGGAGGAAGGCAGAGAGAATAAACGGTCTCTGGCCTCCGGGAGCAACGGGACCCCCGCGCTCCGGGAAAAGGGTAAGCGCCCGGCGCGGGCTGAGGGCTGGGCCCACGGCCACCGCGTCGGGCCGGCGGGGCACCCATTCGCCCCGATTCCGTGGCCCAAGGAACGGGCGGCTTCCTCAGAGACAAAAGACCGGGACCCGGTTTGCCGTCGGGTTTTCAACCGCGTGGTTCACAGACCGCACTTCCCCAGGCTGAGCCTCGCAACGGAGCGCCAGGCCGACAGCCCCGACCACAGAGGAGCCCCACTCAGGACGACTGAAGCGTGATTTGGGATTCCACGCTGCTGTGCCCTCTGCAAGGGGGCCTGTTGCTCACGTCTCTCCGGCCCCTGAAAGGCTGAGCATGTTGACTGTTTGCTTCCGGAGCTCTGCGGGCACCCACAGGCATCCAGGGAAGGGTGGAAGACTGGCATGGTGTCTCTTCGCTCCCCTTGCCAGTTTCCAAACCGGCCACACTGCAGACTCCCCATGTTGCGGGACACAGGAATCCATCGTCAGGCCATCACGCCGGGGGATGCATCCTTTCCCTGGGGTCTCGCTCTGGTCTTCTGCGTGGGAATGAACGAGAGCCACACGCCTGTGCGTGTGTGAGACTGTCACGGCCACGGCGACACCCACAGGCATTGCCTCATTCACGGAGAGAGGGCCTGGAAATCTCAGGACTCCCACGGAGGTTCAGTTCGACACTCCCCTCCAGCCTTCCAGGCTGGATTCTCCCTGCTGAAGGCGCGTGGGAGCCCAGAGAGCGGCCTCCAGTTCCCGCGGGATTCCTGGAGAGGTCCGGAGAGCCAGACCCCGAAACCCGCCCCCCTCACCCCTTCCCCCTCTACCCCTTCCGCTTCGTCCCTCCCGCCCCCACCGCCACCCCCGCCCCCACCACCAGCGTCACCACCACCACCACCACCACCACCGCCCCCCCTCCCCCCGGCCCCAGGGGGCCTCCACGCCCTGGGACCCTTCCGGAGGGCGGGCTGTCCCAGGGCTCACCGCCATTCATGAAGGGGTGGAGCCTGCCTGCCTGTTGGTCTTTATAAGAGCGGCTGGCTGGCTGTCCGGGCCGGTCTCCTGGCTGCACCTGCGCCCAGTGCACAGGTCGGCTGAGGTGCCCGGGAGCCCGCGGGCCTCTCTCTGCCCGTGTCCGTCCGTGAAATTCCGGCCGGGGCTCCCCGCGATGGCTCTCCCGACACCTTCGGACGGCCCCCTCCCCGCGGAAGCCCGAGGACGAGGACGGCGAAGGAGACTCGTCTGGACCCCGAGCCAAAGCGAGGCCCTGCGAGCCTGCTTTGAGCGGAACCCGTACCCGGGCATCGCCACCAGAGAAGGGCTGGCCCAGGCCATCGGCGTTCCGGAGCCCAGGGTCCAGATTTGGTTTCAGAATGAGAGGTCACGCCAGCTGAGGCAGCACCGGCGGGAATCTCGGCCCTGGCCCGGGAGACGCGGCCCGCAAGAAGGCAGGCGAAAGCGGACCGCCGTCACCGGATCCCAGACCGCCCTGCTCCTCCGCGCCTTTGAGAAGGATCGCTTTCCAGGCATCGCCGCCAGGGAAGAACTGGCCAGAGAGACGGGCCTCCCGGAGTCCAGGATTCAGATCTGGTTTCAGAATCGACGGGCCAGGCACCCGGGACAGGGTGGCAGGGCGCCCGCGCACGCAGGCGGCCTGTGCAACGCGGCCCCCGGTGGGTGTCACCCTGCTCCCTCGTGGGTCACCTTCGCCCACGCCGGGGCGTGGGGAACGGCGCTTCCCGCACCCCGCGTGCCCTGCGCGCCTGGGGCTCTCCCCCAGGGGGATTTCGTGAGCCAGGGAGCGAGGGCCGTCCCCGTGCTCCAGCCCAGCCAGGCCGCGCCGGCACGAGGGATCTCCCAAGCGGCCCCGGCACGCGCGGATTTTGCCTACGCTGCCCTGGCTCCCGCGGACGGGGCGCTCTCCCACCCTCAGGCTCCTCGGTGGCCTGCGCACCCGAGCAAAGGCCGGGAGGACCGGGACCCGCAGCGCGACGGCCTGCCGGGCCCTTGCGCGGTGGGACAGCCTGGGCCGGCTCAAGCGGGGCCACAGGGCCAAGGTGGGCTTGCGCCACCCGCGTCCCAGGGGAGTCCGTGGTGGGGCTGGGGCCAGGGTCCCCAGGTCGCCGGGGCGGCGTGGGAACCCCAAGCCGGGGCAGCCCCACCTCCCCAGCCCGCGCCCCCGGAGGCCTCCGCGCGGCAGGGGCAGGTGCAAGTCATCCGGGCGCCCCCCCAGGCCGGGCTCCTCCAGGAGCCGGGGCGCTCGTCTGCACTCCCCTCCGGCCTGCTGGATGAGCTCCTGGCGAGCCCGGAGTTTCTGCAGGGGGCGCAACCTTTCCTAGAAACGGAGGCCCCGGGGGAGCTGGAGGCCTCGGAAGAGGCCGCCTCGCTGGAACCACCCCTCAGCGAGGAAGAATACCGGGCTCTGCTGGAGGAGCTTTAAAAGGACGCGGGGCTGGGACGGGGTCGGGGCAGGGCGGTGGCCGGTGGCCTCTCTTTCGCGGGGAACACCTGGCTCGGCGTGGAGGGGCGTGTGTTCCCTCCGGGCCGACCCGCCTGGGATTCCTGCCTTCCAGGTCTAGGCCCGGTGAGAGACTCCACAGAGCGGAGAGCTGCCATTCTTTCCTGGGCATCCCGGGGATCCCAGCGCCGGCCCAGGTACCAGCAGGTGGGCCGTGTACTGCGCACGCGCGGGTTCGCGGGCAGCCGCCTAGGCTCTGGGAGCAGCCCGGGCAGAGCTCTCGTGCCTTTCCGCCACCCCACCCCGGCCTGACCAACCCCTCGCCACCCACACCCCGCACCCCCCAACCCTCACCCACGGAAAATGCGTCCTCCCCTGGGCTGGGTGGAGACCCCGGTCCCGCGAAACACCGGGCCCGCGCAGGGTTCGGGCCCGCCATCCCTCCGGCAGCGGCTCGCCTCCTCTGCGCCTCCGCTCCACCGTCGCCCGCCCGTGTCCCTGCAGCCTCCCAGCTGCCACCGTGGACTGCCTGGCGGCTGAACGCAGACCCCAGGCCCCGCGCCGGCGATGCCGACCGTTCCAGGCGGGAGGGAAGGCGGGCAGAGTTGGAGTGACGAACGGGAAACCCAGAGGGGCCGAAGGATGGGCACAGGGAAGTTGGGAGGGAGGGAGTGAGGGGGGGAGGGAGGGAGAGAGAGGGAGGCAGTGAGGAACGGAGGGAGAGACAGAGCGACGCAGGGACAGAGGGCGGGCGGGAGGGAGCCAGGGACAGAGGGAGGAAGGCAGAGAGAAAAAACGGTCTCCGGCCTCCGGGAGCAACGGGACCCCCGCGCTCCGGGAAAAGGGTAAGTGCCCGGCGCGGGCTGAGGGCTGGGCCCACGGCCGCCGCGTCGGGAGGGCGGGGCACCTATTCGCCCCGATTCCGTGGAACAAGGAACGGGCAGCTACCTCAGAGACAAAAGCCCGGGACCCGGGATGCCGTCGGGTTTTCACCCGCGTGGTTCACAGACCGCACATCCCCAGGCTGAGCCTCGCAAAGGAGCGCCAGGCCGACAGCCCCGACCACAGAGGAGCCACACTCAGGACGACTGAATCGTGATTTGGGATTCCACGCTGCTGTGCCCTCTGCAAGGGGGCCTGTTGCTCACGTCTCTCCGGCCCCCGAAAGGCTGAGCATGTTGACTGTTTGCTTCCGGAGCTCTGCGGGCACCCACAGGCATCCAGGGAAGGGTGGAAGACCGGCATGGTGTCTCTTCGCTCTCCTTGCCAGTTTCCAAACCGGCCACACTGCAGACTCCCCATGTTGCGGGACACAGGAATCCATCGTCAGGCCATCACGCCGGGGATGCATCTTTTCCCTGGGGTCTCGCTCTGGTCTTCTGCGAGAAGACCTCCCAAGGTGCTGGGATTACAGGTCAGAGCCACCGCGCCCGGCCTGTACTTGTGTCTTTTCCAAAATTGAGTATTTGGGGATAAGTTTAACATCCTCACTGCCTGCCTTTGCCCCCCACAAGTAATTAGCATACGCCTAAATAAAGTTTAAGCAAGCTAGCTCCACTATTCCCAAGCATGCATAATCTAGGGTCTAGTCTTTAGAAGTATAAAGGACAAATCGTAGGAGTACAACTACAGAAAATGTTGTACCCAAACTGGAAAGGCTTAAGTGATCAATTGACGGATTTGTGTTTCCTATGGAAGAGGGTAGAAGGCAGAGTGCTAATATAGATATATAGGGGAGAAGAGGACAGGGCTTTTATGAAATGAATGCAGTCAAATCTTGGGAAAAGTTTCTTAAGTAGCATGAATGTTAGAGAGAGGATTCATGCAATTTCAATCTTAGCCGTGTCTAAAAATATCAAGACATAGCCAGCAGTTTTTGAAAAATAAATTATTCTCAACAAAACTATTAATGAGACTGATGAGGTGTTTCCTCTATTTTTTGTCTTCCAGTTACTTGGGTTTCACAGTCACGTATTCAAGGGAGTGTACGGCTGTTTGGTAAAATGAGAGAATTCCACATCATGTTTTTGTTTGTTTGTTTTTAAAGATGAAAGAGCTGAACAACCTTGTTTGGTGTTAGCAATACCACCAGATTGTTCAAATTTCTTTAGAATCGTACTCCTTAAATTACACTGTGATGTAGTTTCAAAAATTGTCTGTAATGGCCTGTCAATTGACAGCTCATTAGGACATTCTTCAGTTTGGCCGAAACCAAAAAACCTGAAACCGTCGAAATTGAAAAATAATGGGGTTTGCCAAATTCTGCTTCTTACACTTTCACCTACCACGCCGTGTTCAAATAGTGTGCTTGATAAGTATCGGAAACTTAAGGTACTCTTAATTTCAGTATAGTTTCACCAAAGTGGTATTCTTTGTGAGAAAGCCATAATCTCATCAGTAAAGCCTTTCGAAAAGATCCAACGGAAAATATGAGCTAGCAACTCATCATGACAAGAAAGTAAAATTCAGGAAAAATCCTAAGGCAGAGCAGCTTCAGGCTTCGGTGTGATACTATCATAGTCTGGGCGCAGTGGCTCACGCCTATAGTCCCTTCACTTTGGGAAGGCAAGTTGGGGCAGGTCACCTGAAGTCGGCCGTTGAAGACCACCCTGGCCCAAATGGAGAAACCTCCTCTACACTTTAAACGAAAGACAAAAATTTGCCTGGCGTGGTGGCGTGCTCATTTAGTCCCAGCTAGTCTGGAGGCTGAGGCAGGAGAATGCCTTGAGCCTAGGATGCGGAGGCTGCAGTGAGCTGAGCTCAGGCCACTGTAATCCAGCCTGGGGGACAGAGAGAGACACTGTCTCAAAAATAAATAAATATGTACATAAATAAATAAATAAAATGAAATGAAATTGAAATAATATTTTCACATTCCCCTCACCCGGCCCATTTTATTTTCAGAGTATTGGACAAACCACCTGTTTCCCTGTGCGTTAGAGATTTTTTTTCTCAGACATTGAAGTTTTCTAAGTGCAACTCCATAAAAAGTCTCATTTTTAGCGTAAATAGTTTCTTTATGGTTGTGAAACGTGAACTTTGCGATTCTGTGAGGAAGACTGAATTCCGAAATACCCCCTGCATTTCCCGCCCCTCGCGTCCCTGGGGAGTCCCTGGTGGGGCTGGGACCAGGGTCCCCAGGTCGCCGGGGCGGCGTGGGAACCCCAAGCCGGGGCAGCCCCACCTCCCCAGCCCACGCCCCCGGAGGCCTCCGCGCGGCAGGGGCAGGTGCAAGCCATCCGGGCGCCCCCACAGGCGGGGCTCCTCCAGGAGCCGGGGTGTTCGTGTGCACTCCCCTCCGGCCTGCTGGATGAGCTCCTGGCGAGCCCGGAGTTTCTGCAGCGGGCGCAACCTTTCCTAGAAACGGAGGTCCCGGGGGAGCTGGAGGCCTCGGAAGAGGCCGCCTGGCTGGAACCACCCCTCAGCGAGGAAGAATACCGGGCTCTGCTGGAGGAGCTTTAAAAGGACGCGGGGCGGGGACGGGGTCGCCGCAGGGCGGTGGCCGGTGGCCTCTCTTTCGCGGGGAACACCTGGCTCGGCGTGGAGGGGCGTGTGTTCCCTCCGGGCCGACCCGCCTGGGATTCCTGCCTTCCAGGTCTAGGCCCGGTGAGAGACTCCACAGAGCGGAGAGCTGCCATTCTTTCCTGGGCATCCCGGGGATGCCAGCGCCGGCCCAGGTACCAGCAGGTGGGCCGTCTACTGCGCATGCGCGGGTTCGCGGGCAGCCGCCTAGGCTCTGGGAGCAGCCCGGGCAGAGCTCTCGTGCCTTTCCGCCACCCCACCCCGGCCTGACCAACCCCTCGCCACCCACACCCCCAAACCCCCAACACCCACCCACGGAAAATGCGTCCTCCCCTGGGCTGGGTGGACACCCCCGTCCCGCGAAACAACGGGCCCTCGCAGGGTTCGGGCCCGCCATCCCTCCAGCAGCGGCTCGCCTCCTCTGCGCCTCCGCTCGACCGCCGCCCGCCCGCCCGTGCCCCTGCAGCCTCCCAGCTGCCACCGTGGAGCGCCTGGCGGCTGAACGCAGACCCCAGGCCCCGCGCCGGCGATGCCGACCGTTCCAGGCGGGAGGGAAGGCGGGCAGAGATGGAGACACGAAAGGGAGACGCAGAGGGGCCGAAGGTTGGGCAGAGGGAAGTTGGGAGGGTGGGAGGGAGGGAGGGAGGGAGGGAGAGAGAGGGAGGCAGTGAGGAACGGAGGGAGAGACAGAGCGACACAGGGACAGAGGGCGGGCGGGAGGGAGCCAGGGACAGAGGGAGGAAGGCAGAGAGAAAAAACGGTCTCCGGCCTCCGGGAGCAACGGGACCCCCGCGCTCCGGGAAAAGGGTAAGGGCCCGGCGCCGGCTGAGGGCTGGGCCCACGGCCGCGGCGTCCGGCCGGCGGGGCACCCATTCGCCCCGATTCCGTGGCCCAAGGAACGGGCGGCTTCCTCAGAGACCAAAGACCGGGACCCGGGTTGCCATCGGGTTTTCACCCGCGTGGTTCACAGAACGCACATCCCCAGGCTGAGCCTCACAACGGAGCGCCAGGCCGACAGCCCCGACCACAGAGGAGCCCCACTCAGGACGACTGAAGCGTGATTTGGGATTCCACGCTGCTGTGCCCTCTGCAAGGGGGCCTGTTGCTCACGTCTCTCCGGCCCCCGAAAGGCTGAGCATGTTGACTGTTTGCTTCTGGAGCTCTGCGGGCACCCACAGGCATCCAGGGAAGGGTGGAAGACCGGCATGGTGTCTCTTCGCTCCCCTTGCCAGTTTCCAAACCGGCCACACTGCAGACTCCCCATGTTGCGGGACACAGGAATCCATCGTCAGGCCATCACGCCGGGGATGCATCTTTTCCCTGGGGTCTCGCTCTGGTCTTCTGCGAGAAGACCTCCCAAGGTGCTGGGATTACAGGTCAGAGCCACCGCGCCCGGCCTGTACTTGTGTCTTTTCCAAAATTGAGTATTTGGGGATAAGTTTAACATCCTCACTGCCTGCCTTTGCCCCCCACAAGTAATTAGCATACGCCTAAATAAAGTTTAAGCAAGCTAGCTCCACTATTCCCAAGCATGCATAATCTAGGGTCTAGTCTTTAGAAGTATAAAGGACAAATCGTAGGAGTACAACTACAGAAAATGTTGTACCCAAACTGGAAAGGCTTAAGTGATCAATTGACGGATTTGTGTTTCCTATGGAAGAGGGTAGAAGGCAGAGTGCTAATATAGATATATAGGGGAGAAGAGGACAGGGCTTTTATGAAATGAATGCAGTCAAATCTTGGGAAAAGTTTCTTAAGTAGCATGAATGTTAGAGAGAGGATTCATGCAATTTCAATCTTAGCCGTGTCTAAAAATATCAAGACATAGCCAGCAGTTTTTGAAAAATAAATTATTCTCAACAAAACTATTAATGAGACTGATGAGGTGTTTCCTCTATTTTTTGTCTTCCAGTTACTTGGGTTTCACAGTCACGTATTCAAGGGAGTGTACGGCTGTTTGGTAAAATGAGAGAATTCCACATCATGTTTTTGTTTGTTTGTTTTTAAAGATGAAAGAGCTGAACAACCTTGTTTGGTGTTAGCAATACCACCAGATTGTTCAAATTTCTTTAGAATCGTACTCCTTAAATTACACTGTGATGTAGTTTCAAAAATTGTCTGTAATGGCCTGTCAATTGACAGCTCATTAGGACATTCTTCAGTTTGGCCGAAACCAAAAAACCTGAAACCGTCGAAATTGAAAAATAATGGGGTTTGCCAAATTCTGCTTCTTACACTTTCACCTACCACGCCGTGTTCAAATAGTGTGCTTGATAAGTATCGGAAACTTAAGGTACTCTTAATTTCAGTATAGTTTCACCAAAGTGGTATTCTTTGTGAGAAAGCCATAATCTCATCAGTAAAGCCTTTCGAAAAGATCCAACGGAAAATATGAGCTAGCAACTCATCATGACAAGAAAGTAAAATTCAGGAAAAATCCTAAGGCAGAGCAGCTTCAGGCTTCGGTGTGATACTATCATAGTCTGGGCGCAGTGGCTCACGCCTATAGTCCCTTCACTTTGGGAAGGCAAGTTGGGGCAGGTCACCTGAAGTCGGCCGTTGAAGACCACCCTGGCCCAAATGGAGAAACCTCCTCTACACTTTAAACAAAAGACAAAAATTTGCCTGGCGTGGTGGCGTGCTCATTTAGTCCCAGCTAGTCTGGAGGCTGAGGCAGGAGAATGCCTTGAGCCTAGGATGCGGAGGCTGCAGTGAGCTGAGCTCAGGCCACTGTAATCCAGCCTGGGGGACAGAGAGAGACACTGTCTCAAAAATAAATAAATATGTACATAAATAAATAAATAAAATGAAATGAAATTGAAATAATATTTTCACATTCCCCTCACCCGGCCCATTTTATTTTCAGAGTATTGGACAAACCACCTGTTTCCCTGTGCGTTAGAGATTTTTTTTCTCAGACATTGAAGTTTTCTAAGTGCAACTCCATAAAAAGTCTCATTTTTAGCGTAAATAGTTTCTTTATGGTTGTGAAACGTGAACTTTGCGATTCTGTGAGGAAGACTGAATTCCGAAATACCCCCTGCATTTCCCGCCCCTCGCGTCCCTGGGGAGTCCCTGGTGGGGCTGGGACCAGGGTCCCCAGGTCGCCGGGGCGGCGTGGGAACCCCAAGCCGGGGCAGCCCCACCTCCCCAGCCCACGCCCCCGGAGGCCTCCGCGCGGCAGGGGCAGGTGCAAGCCATCCGGGCGCCCCCACAGGCGGGGCTCCTCCAGGAGCCGGGGTGTTCGTGTGCACTCCCCTCCGGCCTGCTGGATGAGCTCCTGGCGAGCCCGGAGTTTCTGCAGCGGGCGCAACCTTTCCTAGAAACGGAGGTCCCGGGGGAGCTGGAGGCCTCGGAAGAGGCCGCCTGGCTGGAACCACCCCTCAGCGAGGAAGAATACCGGGCTCTGCTGGAGGAGCTTTAAAAGGACGCGGGGCGGGGACGGGGTCGCCGCAGGGCGGTGGCCGGTGGCCTCTCTTTCGCGGGGAACACCTGGCTCGGCGTGGAGGGGCGTGTGTTCCCTCCGGGCCGACCCGCCTGGGATTCCTGCCTTCCAGGTCTAGGCCCGGTGAGAGACTCCACAGAGCGGAGAGCTGCCATTCTTTCCTGGGCATCCCGGGGATGCCAGCGCCGGCCCAGGTACCAGCAGGTGGGCCGTCTACTGCGCATGCGCGGGTTCGCGGGCAGCCGCCTAGGCTCTGGGAGCAGCCCGGGCAGAGCTCTCGTGCCTTTCCGCCACCCCACCCCGGCCTGACCAACCCCTCGCCACCCACACCCCCAAACCCCCAACACCCACCCACGGAAAATGCGTCCTCCCCTGGGCTGGGTGGACACCCCCGTCCCGCGAAACAACGGGCCCTCGCAGGGTTCGGGCCCGCCATCCCTCCAGCAGCGGCTCGCCTCCTCTGCGCCTCCGCTCGACCGCCGCCCGCCCGCCCGTGCCCCTGCAGCCTCCCAGCTGCCACCGTGGAGCGCCTGGCGGCTGAACGCAGACCCCAGGCCCCGCGCCGGCGATGCCGACCGTTCCAGGCGGGAGGGAAGGCGGGCAGAGATGGAGACACGAAAGGGAGACGCAGAGGGGCCGAAGGTTGGGCAGAGGGAAGTTGGGAGGGTGGGAGGGAGGGAGGGAGGGAGGGAGAGAGAGGGAGGCAGTGAGGAACGGAGGGAGAGACAGAGCGACGCAGGGACAGAGGGCGGGCGGGAGGGAGCCAGGGACAGAGGGAGGAAGGCAGAGAGTAAAAACGGTCTCCGGCCTCCGGGAGCAACGGGACCCCCGCGCTCCGGGAAAAGGGTAAGGGCCCGGCGCCGGCTGAGGGCTGGGCCCACGGCCGCGGCGTCCGGCCGGCGGGGCACCCATTCGCCCCGATTCCGTGGCCCAAGGAACGGGCGGCTTCCTCAGAGACCAAAGACCGGGACCCGGGTTGCCATCGGGTTTTCACCCGCGTGGTTCACAGAACGCACATCCCCAGGCTGAGCCTCACAACGGAGCGCCAGGCCGACAGCCCCGACCGCAGAGGAGCCCCACTCAGGACGACTGAAGCGTGATTTGGGATTCCACGCTGCTGTGCCCTCTGCAAGGGGGCCTGTTGCTCACGTCTCTCCGGCCCCTGAAAGGCTGAGCATGTTGACTGTTTGCTTCTGGAGCTCTGCGGGCACCCACAGGCATCCAGGGAAGGGTGGAAGACTGGCATGGTGTCTCTTCGCTCCCCTTGCCAGTTTCCAAACCGGCCACACTGCAGACTCCCCATGTTGCGGGACACAGGAATCCATCGTCAGGCCATCACGCCGGGGATGCATCTTTTCCCTGGGGTCTCGCTCTGGTCTTCTGCGAGAAGACCTCCCAAGGTGCTGGGATTACAGGTCAGAGCCACCGCGCCCGGCCTGTACTTGTGTCTTTTCCAAAATTGACTATTTGGGGATAAGCTTAACATCCTCACTGCCTGCCTTTGCCCGCCACAAGTAATTAGCATACGCCTAAATAAAGTTTAAGCAAGCTAGCTCCACTATTCCCAAGCATGCATAATCTAGGGTCTAGTCTTTAGAAGTATAAAGGACAAATCGTAGGAGTACAACTACAGAAAATGTTGTACCCAAACTGGAAAGGCTTAAGTGATCAATTGACGGATTTGTGTTTCCTATGGAAGAGGGTAGAAGGCAGAGTGCTAATATAGATATATAGGGGAGAAGAGGACAGGGCTTTTATGAAATGAATGCAGTCAAATCTTGGGAAAAGTTTCTTAAGTAGCATGAATATTAGAGAGAGGATTCATGCAATTTCAATCTTAGCCGTGTCTAAAAATATCAAGACATAGCCAGCAGTTTTTGAAAAATAAATTATTCTCAACAAAACTATTAATGAGACTGATGAGGTGTTTCCTTTATTTTTTGTCTTCCAGTTACTTGGGTTTCACAGTCACGTATTCAAGGGAGTGTACGGCTGTTTGGTAAAATGAGAGAATTCCACATCATGTTTTTGTTTGTTTGTTTTTAAAGATGAAAGAGCTGAACAACCTTGTTTGGTGTTAGCAATACCACCAGATTGTTCAAATTTCTTTAGAATCGTACTCCTTAAATTACACTGTGATGTAGTTTCAAAAATTGTCTGTAATGGCCTGTCAATTGACAGCTCATTAGGACATTCTTCAGTTTGGCCGAAACCAAAAAACCTGAAACCGTCGAAATTGAAAAATAATGGGGTTTGCCAAATTCTGCTTCTTACACTTTCACCTACCACGCCGTGTTCAAATAGTGTGCTTGATAAGTATCGGAAACTTAAGGTACTCTTAATTTCAGTATAGTTTCACCAAAGTGGTATTCTTTGTGAGAAAGCCATAATCTCATCAGTAAAGCCTTTCGAAAAGATCCAACGGAAAATATGAGCTAGCAACTCATCATGACAAGAAAGTAAAATTCAGGAAAAATCCTAAGGCAGAGCAGCTTCAGGCTTCGGTGTGATACTATCATAGTCTGGGCGCAGTGGCTCACGCCTATAGTCCCTTCACTTTGGGAAGGCAAGTTGGGGCAGGTCACCTGAAGTCGGCCGTTGAAGACCACCCTGGCCCAAATGGAGAAACCTCCTCTACACTTTAAACAAAAGACAAAAATTTGCCTGGCGTGGTGGCGTGCTCATTTAGTCCCAGCTAGTCTGGAGGCTGAGGCAGGAGAATGCCTTGAGCCTAGGATGCGGAGGCTGCAGTGAGCTGAGCTCAGGCCACTGTAATCCAGCCTGGGGGACAGAGAGAGACACTGTCTCAAAAATAAATAAATATGTACATAAATAAATAAATAAAATGAAATGAAATTGAAATAATATTTTCACATTCCCCTCACCCGGCCCATTTTATTTTCAGAGTATTGGACAAACCACCTGTTTCCCTGTGCGTTAGAGATTTTTTTTCTCAGACATTGAAGTTTTCTAAGTGCAACTCCATAAAAAGTCTCATTTTTAGCGTAAATAGTTTCTTTATGGTTGTGAAACGTGAACTTTGCGATTCTGTGAGGAAGACTGAATTCCGAAATACCCCCTGCATTTCCCGCCCCTCGCGTCCCTGGGGAGTCCCTGGTGGGGCTGGGACCAGGGTCCCCAGGTCGCCGGGGCGGCGTGGGAACCCCAAGCCGGGGCAGCCCCACCACCCCAGCCCACGCCCACGGAGGCCTCCGCGCGGCAGGGGCAGGTGCAAGCCATCCGGGCGCCCCCACAGGCGGGGCTCCTCCAGGAGCCGGGGTGTTCGTGTGCACTCCCCTCCGGCCTGCTGGATGAGCTCCTGGCGAGCCCGGAGTTTCTGCAGCGGGCGCAACCTTTCCTAGAAACGGAGGTCCCGGGGGAGCTGGAGGCCTCGGAAGAGGCCGCCTGGCTGGAACCACCCCTCAGCGAGGAAGAATACCGGGCTCTGCTGGAGGAGCTTTAAAAGGACGCGGGGCGGGGACGGGGTCGCCGCAGGGCGGTGGCCGGTGGCCTCTCTTTCGCGGGGAACACCTGGCTCGGCGTGGAGGGGCGTGTGTTCCCTCCGGGCCGACCCGCCTGGGATTCCTGCCTTCCAGGTCTAGGCCCGGTGAGAGACTCCACAGAGCGGAGAGCTGCCATTCTTTCCTGGGCATCCCGGGGATGCCAGCGCCGGCCCAGGTACCAGCAGGTGGGCCGTCTACTGCGCATGCGCGGGTTCGCGGGCAGCCGCCTAGGCTCTGGGAGCAGCCCGGGCAGAGCTCTCGTGCCTTTCCGCCACCCCACCCCGGCCTGACCAACCCCTCGCCACCCACACCCCCAAACCCCCAACACCCACCCACGGAAAATGCGTCCTCCCCTGGGCTGGGTGGACACCCCCGTCCCGCGAAACAACGGGCCCTCGCAGGGTTCGGGCCCGCCATCCCTCCAGCAGCGGCTCGCCTCCTCTGCGCCTCCGCTCGACCGCCGCCCGCCCGCCCGTGCCCCTGCAGCCTCCCAGCTGCCACCGTGGAGCGCCTGGCGGCTGAACGCAGACCCCAGGCCCCGCGCCGGCGATGCCGACCGTTCCAGGCGGGAGGGAAGGCGGGCAGAGATGGAGACACGAAAGGGAGACGCAGAGGGGCCGAAGGTTGGGCAGAGGGAAGTTGGGAGGGTGGGAGGGAGGGAGGGAGGGAGGGAGAGAGAGGGAGGCAGTGAGGAACGGAGGGAGAGACAGAGCGACGCAGGGACAGAGGGCGGGCGGGAGGGAGCCAGGGACAGAGGGAGGAAGGCAGAGAGTAAAAACGGTCTCCGGCCTCCGGGAGCAACGGGACCCCCGCGCTCCGGGAAAAGGGTAAGGGCCCGGCGCCGGCTGAGGGCTGGGCCCACGGCCGCGGCGTCCGGCCGGCGGGGCACCCATTCGCCCCGATTCCGTGGCCCAAGGAACGGGCGGCTTCCTCAGAGACCAAAGACCGGGACCCGGGTTGCCATCGGGTTTTCACCCGCGTGGTTCACAGAACGCACATCCCCAGGCTGAGCCTCACAACGGAGCGCCAGGCCGACAGCCCCGACCGCAGAGGAGCCCCACTCAGGACGACTGAAGCGTGATTTGGGATTCCACGCTGCTGTGCCCTCTGCAAGGGGGCCTGTTGCTCACGTCTCTCCGGCCCCTGAAAGGCTGAGCATGTTGACTGTTTGCTTCTGGAGCTCTGCGGGCACCCACAGGCATCCAGGGAAGGGTGGAAGACTGGCATGGTGTCTCTTCGCTCCCCTTGCCAGTTTCCAAACCGGCCACACTGCAGACTCCCCATGTTGCGGGACACAGGAATCCATCGTCAGGCCATCACGCCGGGGATGCATCTTTTCCCTGGGGTCTCGCTCTGGTCTTCTGCGAGAAGACCTCCCAAGGTGCTGGGATTACAGGTCAGAGCCACCGCGCCCGGCCTGTACTTGTGTCTTTTCCAAAATTGACTATTTGGGGATAAGCTTAACATCCTCACTGCCTGCCTTTGCCCCCCACAAGTAATTAGCATACGCCTAAATAAAGTTTAAGCAAGCTAGCTCCACTATTCCCAAGCATGCATAATCTAGGGTCTAGTCTTTAGAAGTATAAAGGACAAATCGTAGGAGTACAACTACAGAAAATGTTGTACCCAAACTGGAAAGGCTTAAGTGATCAATTGACGGATTTGTGTTTCCTATGGAAGAGGGTAGAAGGCAGAGTGCTAATATAGATATATAGGGGAGAAGAGGACAGGGCTTTTATGAAATGAATGCAGTCAAATCTTGGGAAAAGTTTCTTAAGTAGCATGAATGTTAGAGAGAGGATTCATGCAATTTCAATCTTAGCCGTGTCTAAAAATATCAAGACATAGCCAGCAGTTTTTGAAAAATAAATTATTCTCAACAAAACTATTAATGAGACTGATGAGGTGTTTCCTCTATTTTTTGTCTTCCAGTTACTTGGGTTTCACAGTCACGTATTCAAGGGAGTGTACGGCTGTTTGGTAAAATGAGAGAATTCCACATCATGTTTTTGTTTGTTTGTTTTTAAAGATGAAAGAGCTGAACAACCTTGTTTGGTGTTAGCAATACCACCAGATTGTTCAAATTTCTTTAGAATCGTACTCCTTAAATTACACTGTGATGTAGTTTCAAAAATTGTCTGTAATGGCCTGTCAATTGACAGCTCATTAGGACATTCTTCAGTTTGGCCGAAACCAAAAAACCTGAAACCGTCGAAATTGAAAAATAATGGGGTTTGCCAAATTCTGCTTCTTACACTTTCACCTACCACGCCGTGTTCAAATAGTGTGCTTGATAAGTATCGGAAACTTAAGGTACTCTTAATTTCAGTATAGTTTCACCAAAGTGGTATTCTTTGTGAGAAAGCCATAATCTCATCAGTAAAGCCTTTCGAAAAGATCCAACGGAAAATATGAGCTAGCAACTCATCATGACAAGAAAGTAAAATTCAGGAAAAATCCTAAGGCAGAGCAGCTTCAGGCTTCGGTGTGATACTATCATAGTCTGGGCGCAGTGGCTCACGCCTATAGTCCCTTCACTTTGGGAAGGCAAGTTGGGGCAGGTCACCTGAAGTCGGCCGTTGAAGACCACCCTGGCCCAAATGGAGAAACCTCCTCTACACTTTAAACAAAAGACAAAAATTTGCCTGGCGTGGTGGCGTGCTCATTTAGTCCCAGCTAGTCTGGAGGCTGAGGCAGGAGAATGCCTTGAGCCTAGGATGCGGAGGCTGCAGTGAGCTGAGCTCAGGCCACTGTAATCCAGCCTGGGGGACAGAGAGAGACACTGTCTCAAAAATAAATAAATATGTACATAAATAAATAAATAAAATGAAATGAAATTGAAATAATATTTTCACATTCCCCTCACCCGGCCCATTTTATTTTCAGAGTATTGGACAAACCACCTGTTTCCCTGTGCGTTAGAGATTTTTTTTCTCAGACATTGAAGTTTTCTAAGTGCAACTCCATAAAAAGTCTCATTTTTAGCGTAAATAGTTTCTTTATGGTTGTGAAACGTGAACTTTGCGATTCTGTGAGGAAGACTGAATTCCGAAATACCCCCTGCATTTCCCGCCCCTCGCGTCCCTGGGGAGTCCCTGGTGGGGCTGGGACCAGGGTCCCCAGGTCGCCGGGGCGGCGTGGGAACCCCAAGCCGGGGCAGCCCCACCTCCCCAGCCCACGCCCCCGGAGGCCTCCGCGCGGCAGGGGCAGGTGCAAGCCATCCGGGCGCCCCCACAGGCGGGGCTCCTCCAGGAGCCGGGGTGTTCGTGTGCACTCCCCTCCGGCCTGCTGGATGAGCTCCTGGCGAGCCCGGAGTTTCTGCAGCGGGCGCAACCTTTCCTAGAAACGGAGGTCCCGGGGGAGCTGGAGGCCTCGGAAGAGGCCGCCTGGCTGGAACCACCCCTCAGCGAGGAAGAATACCGGGCTCTGCTGGAGGAGCTTTAAAAGGACGCGGGGCGGGGACGGGGTCGCCGCAGGGCGGTGGCCGGTGGCCTCTCTTTCGCGGGGAACACCTGGCTCGGCGTGGAGGGGCGTGTGTTCCCTCCGGGCCGACCCGCCTGGGATTCCTGCCTTCCAGGTCTAGGCCCGGTGAGAGACTCCACAGAGCGGAGAGCTGCCATTCTTTCCTGGGCATCCCGGGGATGCCAGCGCCGGCCCAGGTACCAGCAGGTGGGCCGTCTACTGCGCATGCGCGGGTTCGCGGGCAGCCGCCTAGGCTCTGGGAGCAGCCCGGGCAGAGCTCTCGTGCCTTTCCGCCACCCCACCCCGGCCTGACCAACCCCTCGCCACCCACACCCCCAAACCCCCAACACCCACCCACGGAAAATGCGTCCTCCCCTGGGCTGGGTGGACACCCCCGTCCCGCGAAACAACGGGCCCTCGCAGGGTTCGGGCCCGCCATCCCTCCAGCAGCGGCTCGCCTCCTCTGCGCCTCCGCTCGACCGCCGCCCGCCCGCCCGTGCCCGTGCAGCCTCCCAGCTGCCACCGTGGAGCGCCTGGCGGCTGAACGCAGACCCCAGGCCCCGCGCCGGCGATGCCGACCGTTCCAGGCGGGAGGGAAGGCGGGCAGAGATGGAGACACGAAAGGGAGACGCAGAGGGGCCGAAGGTTGGGCAGAGGGAAGTTGGGAGGGTGGGAGGGAGGGAGGGAGGGAGGGAGAGAGAGGGAGGCAGTGAGGAACGGAGGGAGAGACAGAGCGACGCAGGGACAGAGGGCGGGCGGGAGGGAGCCAGGGACAGAGGGAGGAAGGCAGAGAGTAAAATCGGTCTCCGGCCTCCGGGAGCAACGGGACCCCCGCGCTCCGGGAAAAGGGTAAGGGCCCGGCGCCGGCTGAGGGCTGGGCCCACGGCCGCGGCGTCCGGCCGGCGGGGCACCCATTCGCCCCGATTCCGTGGCCCAAGGAACGGGCGGCTTCCTCAGAGACCAAAGACCGGGACCCGGGTTGCCATCGGGTTTTCACCCGCGTGGTTCACAGAACGCACATCCCCAGGCTGAGCCTCACAACGGAGCGCCAGGCCGACAGCCCCGACCGCAGAGGAGCCCCACTCAGGACGACTGAAGCGTGATTTGGGATTCCACGCTGCTGTGCCCTCTGCAAGGGGGCCTGTTGCTCACGTCTCTCCGGCCCCTGAAAGGCTGAGCATGTTGACTGTTTGCTTCTGGAGCTCTGCGGGCACCCACAGGCATCCAGGGAAGGGTGGAAGACTGGCATGGTGTCTCTTCGCTCCCCTTGCCAGTTTCCAAACCGGCCACACTGCAGACTCCCCATGTTGCGGGACACAGGAATCCATCGTCAGGCCATCACGCCGGGGATGCATCTTTTCCCTGGGGTCTCGCTCTGGTCTTCTGCGAGAAGACCTCCCAAGGTGCTGGGATTACAGGTCAGAGCCACCGCGCCCGGCCTGTACTTGTGTCTTTTCCAAAATTGACTATTTGGGGATAAGCTTAACATCCTCACTGCCTGCCTTTGCCCCCCACAAGTAATTAGCATACGCCTAAATAAAGTTTAAGCAAGCTAGCTCCACTATTCCCAAGCATGCATAATCTAGGGTCTAGTCTTTAGAAGTATAAAGGACAAATCGTAGGAGTACAACTACAGAAAATGTTGTACCCAAACTGGAAAGGCTTAAGTGATCAATTGACGGATTTGTGTTTCCTATGGAAGAGGGTAGAAGGCAGAGTGCTAATATAGATATATAGGGGAGAAGAGGACAGGGCTTTTATGAAATGAATGCAGTCAAATCTTGGGAAAAGTTTCTTAAGTAGCATGAATGTTAGAGAGAGGATTCATGCAATTTCAATCTTAGCCGTGTCTAAAAATATCAAGACATAGCCAGCAGTTTTTGAAAAATAAATTATTCTCAACAAAACTATTAATGAGACTGATGAGGTGTTTCCTCTATTTTTTGTCTTCCAGTTACTTGGGTTTCACAGTCACGTATTCAAGGGAGTGTACGGCTGTTTGGTAAAATGAGAGAATTCCACATCATGTTTTTGTTTGTTTGTTTTTAAAGATGAAAGAGCTGAACAACCTTGTTTGGTGTTAGCAATACCACCAGATTGTTCAAATTTCTTTAGAATCGTACTCCTTAAATTACACTGTGATGTAGTTTCAAAAATTGTCTGTAATGGCCTGTCAATTGACAGCTCATTAGGACATTCTTCAGTTTGGCCGAAACCAAAAAACCTGAAACCGTCGAAATTGAAAAATAATGGGGTTTGCCAAATTCTGCTTCTTACACTTTCACCTACCACGCCGTGTTCAAATAGTGTGCTTGATAAGTATCGGAAACTTAAGGTACTCTTAATTTCAGTATAGTTTCACCAAAGTGGTATTCTTTGTGAGAAAGCCATAATCTCATCAGTAAAGCCTTTCGAAAAGATCCAACGGAAAATATGAGCTAGCAACTCATCATGACAAGAAAGTAAAATTCAGGAAAAATCCTAAGGCAGAGCAGCTTCAGGCTTCGGTGTGATACTATCATAGTCTGGGCGCAGTGGCTCACGCCTATAGTCCCTTCACTTTGGGAAGGCAAGTTGGGGCAGGTCACCTGAAGTCGGCCGTTGAAGACCACCCTGGCCCAAATGGAGAAACCTCCTCTACACTTTAAACAAAAGACAAAAATTTGCCTGGCGTGGTGGCGTGCTCATTTAGTCCCAGCTAGTCTGGAGGCTGAGGCAGGAGAATGCCTTGAGCCTAGGATGCGGAGGCTGCAGTGAGCTGAGCTCAGGCCACTGTAATCCAGCCTGGGGGACAGAGAGAGACACTGTCTCAAAAATAAATAAATATGTACATAAATAAATAAATAAAATGAAATGAAATTGAAATAATATTTTCACATTCCCCTCACCCGGCCCATTTTATTTTCAGAGTATTGGACAAACCACCTGTTTCCCTGTGCGTTAGAGATTTTTTTTCTCAGACATTGAAGTTTTCTAAGTGCAACTCCATAAAAAGTCTCATTTTTAGCGTAAATAGTTTCTTTATGGTTGTGAAACGTGAACTTTGCGATTCTGTGAGGAAGACTGAATTCCGAAATACCCCCTGCATTTCCCGCCCCTCGCGTCCCTGGGGAGTCCCTGGTGGGGCTGGGACCAGGGTCCCCAGGTCGCCGGGGCGGCGTGGGAACCCCAAGCCGGGGCAGCCCCACCTCCCCAGCCCACGCCCCCGGAGGCCTCCGCGCGGCAGGGGCAGGTGCAAGCCATCCGGGCGCCCCCACAGGCGGGGCTCCTCCAGGAGCCGGGGTGTTCGTGTGCACTCCCCTCCGGCCTGCTGGATGAGCTCCTGGCGAGCCCGGAGTTTCTGCAGCGGGCGCAACCTTTCCTAGAAACGGAGGTCCCGGGGGAGCTGGAGGCCTCGGAAGAGGCCGCCTGGCTGGAACCACCCCTCAGCGAGGAAGAATACCGGGCTCTGCTGGAGGAGCTTTAAAAGGACGCGGGGCGGGGACGGGGTCGCCGCAGGGCGGTGGCCGGTGGCCTCTCTTTCGCGGGGAACACCTGGCTCGGCGTGGAGGGGCGTGTGTTCCCTCCGGGCCGACCCGCCTGGGATTCCTGCCTTCCAGGTCTAGGCCCGGTGAGAGACTCCACAGAGCGGAGAGCTGCCATTCTTTCCTGGGCATCCCGGGGATGCCAGCGCCGGCCCAGGTACCAGCAGGTGGGCCGTCTACTGCGCATGCGCGGGTTCGCGGGCAGCCGCCTAGGCTCTGGGAGCAGCCCGGGCAGAGCTCTCGTGCCTTTCCGCCACCCCACCCCGGCCTGACCAACCCCTCGCCACCCACACCCCCAAACCCCCAACACCCACCCACGGAAAATGCGTCCTCCCCTGGGCTGGGTGGACACCCCCGTCCCGCGAAACAACGGGCCCTCGCAGGGTTCGGGCCCGCCATCCCTCCAGCAGCGGCTCGCCTCCTCTGCGCCTCCGCTCGACCGCCGCCCGCCCGCCCGTGCCCCTGCAGCCTCCCAGCTGCCACCGTGGAGCGCCTGGCGGCTGAACGCAGACCCCAGGCCCCGCGCCGGCGATGCCGACCGTTCCAGGCGGGAGGGAAGGCGGGCAGAGATGGAGACACGAAAGGGAGACGCAGAGGGGCCGAAGGTTGGGCAGAGGGAAGTTGGGAGGGTGGGAGGGAGGGAGGGAGGGAGGGAGAGAGAGGGAGGCAGTGAGGAACGGAGGGAGAGACAGAGCGACGCAGGGACAGAGGGCGGGCGGGAGGGAGCCAGGGACAGAGGGAGGAAGGCAGAGAGTAAAATCGGTCTCCGGCCTCCGGGAGCAACGGGACCCCCGCGCTCCGGGAAAAGGGTAAGGGCCCGGCGCCGGCTGAGGGCTGGGCCCACGGCCGCGGCGTCCGGCCGGCGGGGCACCCATTCGCCCCGATTCCGTGGCCCAAGGAACGGGCGGCTTCCTCAGAGACCAAAGACCGGGACCCGGGTTGCCATCGGGTTTTCACCCGCGTGGTTCACAGAACGCACATCCCCAGGCTGAGCCTCACAACGGAGCGCCAGGCCGACAGCCCCGACCGCAGAGGAGCCCCACTCAGGACGACTGAAGCGTGATTTGGGATTCCACGCTGCTGTGCCCTCTGCAAGGGGGCCTGTTGCTCACGTCTCTCCGGCCCCTGAAAGGCTGAGCATGTTGACTGTTTGCTTCTGGAGCTCTGCGGGCACCCACAGGCATCCAGGGAAGGGTGGAAGACTGGCATGGTGTCTCTTCGCTCCCCTTGCCAGTTTCCAAACCGGCCACACTGCAGACTCCCCATGTTGCGGGACACAGGAATCCATCGTCAGGCCATCACGCCGGGGATGCATCTTTTCCCTGGGGTCTCGCTCTGGTCTTCTGCGAGAAGACCTCCCAAGGTGCTGGGATTACAGGTCAGAGCCACCGCGCCCGGCCTGTACTTGTGTCTTTTCCAAAATTGACTATTTGGGGATAAGCTTAACATCCTCACTGCCTGCCTTTGCCCCCCACAAGTAATTAGCATACGCCTAAATAAAGTTTAAGCAAGCTAGCTCCACTATTCCCAAGCATGCATAATCTAGGGTCTAGTCTTTAGAAGTATAAAGGACAAATCGTAGGAGTACAACTACAGAAAATGTTGTACCCAAACTGGAAAGGCTTAAGTGATCAATTGACGGATTTGTGTTTCCTATGGAAGAGGGTAGAAGGCAGAGTGCTAATATAGATATATAGGGGAGAAGAGGACAGGGCTTTTATGAAATGAATGCAGTCAAATCTTGGGAAAAGTTTCTTAAGTAGCATGAATGTTAGAGAGAGGATTCATGCAATTTCAATCTTAGCCGTGTCTAAAAATATCAAGACATAGCCAGCAGTTTTTGAAAAATAAATTATTCTCAACAAAACTATTAATGAGACTGATGAGGTGTTTCCTCTATTTTTTGTCTTCCAGTTACTTGGGTTTCACAGTCACGTATTCAAGGGAGTGTACGGCTGTTTGGTAAAATGAGAGAATTCCACATCATGTTTTTGTTTGTTTGTTTTTAAAGATGAAAGAGCTGAACAACCTTGTTTGGTGTTAGCAATACCACCAGATTGTTCAAATTTCTTTAGAATCGTACTCCTTAAATTACACTGTGATGTAGTTTCAAAAATTGTCTGTAATGGCCTGTCAATTGACAGCTCATTAGGACATTCTTCAGTTTGGCCGAAACCAAAAAACCTGAAACCGTCGAAATTGAAAAATAATGGGGTTTGCCAAATTCTGCTTCTTACACTTTCACCTACCACGCCGTGTTCAAATAGTGTGCTTGATAAGTATCGGAAACTTAAGGTACTCTTAATTTCAGTATAGTTTCACCAAAGTGGTATTCTTTGTGAGAAAGCCATAATCTCATCAGTAAAGCCTTTCGAAAAGATCCAACGGAAAATATGAGCTAGCAACTCATCATGACAAGAAAGTAAAATTCAGGAAAAATCCTAAGGCAGAGCAGCTTCAGGCTTCGGTGTGATACTATCATAGTCTGGGCGCAGTGGCTCACGCCTATAGTCCCTTCACTTTGGGAAGGCAAGTTGGGGCAGGTCACCTGAAGTCGGCCGTTGAAGACCACCCTGGCCCAAATGGAGAAACCTCCTCTACACTTTAAACAAAAGACAAAAATTTGCCTGGCGTGGTGGCGTGCTCATTTAGTCCCAGCTAGTCTGGAGGCTGAGGCAGGAGAATGCCTTGAGCCTAGGATGCGGAGGCTGCAGTGAGCTGAGCTCAGGCCACTGTAATCCAGCCTGGGGGACAGAGAGAGACACTGTCTCAAAAATAAATAAATATGTACATAAATAAATAAATAAAATGAAATGAAATTGAAATAATATTTTCACATTCCCCTCACCCGGCCCATTTTATTTTCAGAGTATTGGACAAACCACCTGTTTCCCTGTGCGTTAGAGATTTTTTTTCTCAGACATTGAAGTTTTCTAAGTGCAACTCCATAAAAAGTCTCATTTTTAGCGTAAATAGTTTCTTTATGGTTGTGAAACGTGAACTTTGCGATTCTGTGAGGAAGACTGAATTCCGAAATACCCCCTGCATTTCCCGCCCCTCGCGTCCCTGGGGAGTCCCTGGTGGGGCTGGGACCAGGGTCCCCAGGTCGCCGGGGCGGCGTGGGAACCCCAAGCCGGGGCAGCCCCACCTCCCCAGCCCACGCCCCCGGAGGCCTCCGCGCGGCAGGGGCAGGTGCAAGCCATCCGGGCGCCCCCACAGGCGGGGCTCCTCCAGGAGCCGGGGTGTTCGTGTGCACTCCCCTCCGGCCTGCTGGATGAGCTCCTGGCGAGCCCGGAGTTTCTGCAGCGGGCGCAACCTTTCCTAGAAACGGAGGTCCCGGGGGAGCTGGAGGCCTCGGAAGAGGCCGCCTGGCTGGAACCACCCCTCAGCGAGGAAGAATACCGGGCTCTGCTGGAGGAGCTTTAAAAGGACGCGGGGCGGGGACGGGGTCGCCGCAGGGCGGTGGCCGGTGGCCTCTCTTTCGCGGGGAACACCTGGCTCGGCGTGGAGGGGCGTGTGTTCCCTCCGGGCCGACCCGCCTGGGATTCCTGCCTTCCAGGTCTAGGCCCGGTGAGAGACTCCACAGAGCGGAGAGCTGCCATTCTTTCCTGGGCATCCCGGGGATGCCAGCGCCGGCCCAGGTACCAGCAGGTGGGCCGTCTACTGCGCATGCGCGGGTTCGCGGGCAGCCGCCTAGGCTCTGGGAGCAGCCCGGGCAGAGCTCTCGTGCCTTTCCGCCACCCCACCCCGGCCTGACCAACCCCTCGCCACCCACACCCCCAAACCCCCAACACCCACCCACGGAAAATGCGTCCTCCCCTGGGCTGGGTGGACACCCCCGTCCCGCGAAACAACGGGCCCTCGCAGGGTTCGGGCCCGCCATCCCTCCAGCAGCGGCTCGCCTCCTCTGCGCCTCCGCTCGACCGCCGCCCGCCCGCCCGTGCCCGTGCAGCCTCCCAGCTACCACCGTGGAGCGCCTGGCGGCTGAACGCAGACCCCAGGCCCCGCGCCGGCGATGCCGACCGTTCCAGGCGGGAGGGAAGGCGGGCAGAGATGGAGACACGAAAGGGAGACGCAGAGGGGCCGAAGGTTGGGCAGAGGGAAGTTGGGAGGGTGGGAGGGAGGGAGGGAGGGAGGGAGAGAGAGGGAGGCAGTGAGGAACGGAGGGAGAGACAGAGCGACGCAGGGACAGAGGGCGGGCGGGAGGGAGCCAGGGACAGAGGGAGGAAGGCAGAGAGAAAAAACGGTCTCCGGCCTCCGGGAGCAACGGGACCCCCGCGCTCCGGGAAAAGGGTAAGGGCCCGGCGCCGGCTGAGGGCTGGGCCCACGGCCGCGGCGTCCGGCCGGCGGGGCACCCATTCGCCCCGATTCCGTGGCCCAAGGAACGGGCGGCTTCCTCAGAGACCAAAGACCGGGACCCGGGTTGCCATCGGGTTTTCACCCGCGTGGTTCACAGAACGCACATCCCCAGGCTGAGCCTCACAACGGAGCGCCAGGCCGACAGCCCCGACCACAGAGGAGCCCCACTCAGGACGACTGAAGCGTGATTTGGGATTCCACGCTGCTGTGCCCTCTGCAAGGGGGCCTGTTGCTCACGTCTCTCCGGCCCCTGAAAGGCTGAGCATGTTGACTGTTTGCTTCTGGAGCTCTGCGGGCACTCACAGGCATCCAGGGAAGGGTGGAAGACTGGCATGGTGTCTCTTCGCTCCCCTTGCCAGTTTCCAAACCGGCCACACTGCAGACTCCCCATGTTGCGGGACACAGGAATCCATCGTCAGGCCATCACGCCGGGGATGCATCTTTTCCCTGGGGTCTCGCTCTGGTCTTCTGCGAGAAGACCTCCCAAGGTGCTGGGATTACAGGTCAGAGCCACCGCGCCCGGCCTGTACTTGTGTCTTTTCCAAAATTGACTATTTGGGGATAAGCTTAACATCCTCACTGCCTGCCTTTGCCCCCCACAAGTAATTAGCATACGCCTAAATAAAGTTTAAGCAAGCTAGCTCCACTATTCCCAAGCATGCATAATCTAGGGTCTAGTCTTTAGAAGTATAAAGGACAAATCGTAGGAGTACAACTACAGAAAATGTTGTACCCAAACTGGAAAGGCTTAAGTGATCAATTGACGGATTTGTGTTTCCTATGGAAGAGGGTAGAAGGCAGAGTGCTAATATAGATATATAGGGGAGAAGAGGACAGGGCTTTTATGAAATGAATGCAGTCAAATCTTGGGAAAAGTTTCTTAAGTAGCATGAATGTTAGAGAGAGGATTCATGCAATTTCAATCTTAGCCGTGTCTAAAAATATCAAGACATAGCCAGCAGTTTTTGAAAAATAAATTATTCTCAACAAAACTATTAATGAGACTGATGAGGTGTTTCCTCTATTTTTTGTCTTCCAGTTACTTGGGTTTCACAGTCACGTATTCAAGGGAGTGTACGGCTGTTTGGTAAAATGAGAGAATTCCACATCATGTTTTTGTTTGTTTGTTTTTAAAGATGAAAGAGCTGAACAACCTTGTTTGGTGTTAGCAATACCACCAGATTGTTCAAATTTCTTTAGAATCGTACTCCTTAAATTACACTGTGATGTAGTTTCAAAAATTGTCTGTAATGGCCTGTCAATTGACAGCTCATTAGGACATTCTTCAGTTTGGCCGAAACCAAAAAACCTGAAACCGTCGAAATTGAAAAATAATGGGGTTTGCCAAATTCTGCTTCTTACACTTTCACCTACCACGCCGTGTTCAAATAGTGTGCTTGATAAGTATCGGAAACTTAAGGTACTCTTAATTTCAGTATAGTTTCACCAAAGTGGTATTCTTTGTGAGAAAGCCATAATCTCATCAGTAAAGCCTTTCGAAAAGATCCAACGGAAAATATGAGCTAGCAACTCATCATGACAAGAAAGTAAAATTCAGGAAAAATCCTAAGGCAGAGCAGCTTCAGGCTTCGGTGTGATACTATCATAGTCTGGGCGCAGTGGCTCACGCCTATAGTCCCTTCACTTTGGGAAGGCAAGTTGGGGCAGGTCACCTGAAGTCGGCCGTTGAAGACCACCCTGGCCCAAATGGAGAAACCTCCTCTACACTTTAAACAAAAGACAAAAATTTGCCTGGCGTGGTGGCGTGCTCATTTAGTCCCAGCTAGTCTGGAGGCTGAGGCAGGAGAATGCCTTGAGCCTAGGATGCGGAGGCTGCAGTGAGCTGAGCTCAGGCCACTGTAATCCAGCCTGGGGGACAGAGAGAGACACTGTCTCAAAAATAAATAAATATGTACATAAATAAATAAATAAAATGAAATGAAATTGAAATAATATTTTCACATTCCCCTCACCCGGCCCATTTTATTTTCAGAGTATTGGACAAACCACCTGTTTCCCTGTGCGTTAGAGATTTTTTTTCTCAGACATTGAAGTTTTCTAAGTGCAACTCCATAAAAAGTCTCATTTTTAGCGTAAATAGTTTCTTTATGGTTGTGAAACGTGAACTTTGCGATTCTGTGAGGAAGACTGAATTCCGAAATACCCCCTGCATTTCCCGCCCCTCGCGTCCCTGGGGAGTCCCTGGTGGGGCTGGGACCAGGGTCCCCAGGTCGCCGGGGCGGCGTGGGAACCCCAAGCCGGGGCAGCCCCACCTCCCCAGCCCACGCCCCCGGAGGCCTCCGCGCGGCAGGGGCAGGTGCAAGCCATCCGGGCGCCCCCACAGGCGGGGCTCCTCCAGGAGCCGGGGTGTTCGTGTGCACTCCCCTCCGGCCTGCTGGATGAGCTCCTGGCGAGCCCGGAGTTTCTGCAGCGGGCGCAACCTTTCCTAGAAACGGAGGTCCCGGGGGAGCTGGAGGCCTCGGAAGAGGCCGCCTGGCTGGAACCACCCCTCAGCGAGGAAGAATACCGGGCTCTGCTGGAGGAGCTTTAAAAGGACGCGGGGCGGGGACGGGGTCGCCGCAGGGCGGTGGCCGGTGGCCTCTCTTTCGCGGGGAACACCTGGCTCGGCGTGGAGGGGCGTGTGTTCCCTCCGGGCCGACCCGCCTGGGATTCCTGCCTTCCAGGTCTAGGCCCGGTGAGAGACTCCACAGAGCGGAGAGCTGCCATTCTTTCCTGGGCATCCCGGGGATGCCAGCGCCGGCCCAGGTACCAGCAGGTGGGCCGTCTACTGCGCATGCGCGGGTTCGCGGGCAGCCGCCTAGGCTCTGGGAGCAGCCCGGGCAGAGCTCTCGTGCCTTTCCGCCACCCCACCCCGGCCTGACCAACCCCTCGCCACCCACACCCCCAAACCCCCAACACCCACCCACGGAAAATGCGTCCTCCCCTGGGCTGGGTGGACACCCCCGTCCCGCGAAACAACGGGCCCTCGCAGGGTTCGGGCCCGCCATCCCTCCAGCAGCGGCTCGCCTCCTCTGCGCCTCCGCTCGACCGCCGCCCGCCCGCCCGTGCCCCTGCAGCCTCCCAGCTGCCACCGTGGAGCGCCTGGCGGCTGAACGCAGACCCCAGGCCCCGCGCCGGCGATGCCGACCGTTCCAGGCGGGAGGGAAGGCGGGCAGAGATGGAGACACGAAAGGGAGACGCAGAGGGGCCGAAGGTTGGGCAGAGGGAAGTTGGGAGGGTGGGAGGGAGGGAGGGAGGGAGGGAGAGAGAGGGAGGCAGTGAGGAACGGAGGGAGAGACAGAGCGACGCAGGGACAGAGGGCGGGCGGGAGGGAGCCAGGGACAGAGGGAGGAAGGCAGAGAGTAAAATCGGTCTCCGGCCTCCGGGAGCAACGGGACCCCCGCGCTCCGGGAAAAGGGTAAGGGCCCGGCGCCGGCTGAGGGCTGGGCCCACGGCCGCGGCGTCCGGCCGGCGGGGCACCCATTCGCCCCGATTCCGTGGCCCAAGGAACGGGCGGCTTCCTCAGAGACCAAAGACCGGGACCCGGGTTGCCATCGGGTTTTCACCCGCGTGGTTCACAGAACGCACATCCCCAGGCTGAGCCTCACAACGGAGCGCCAGGCCGACAGCCCCGACCGCAGAGGAGCCCCACTCAGGACGACTGAAGCGTGATTTGGGATTCCACGCTGCTGTGCCCTCTGCAAGGGGGCCTGTTGCTCACGTCTCTCCGGCCCCTGAAAGGCTGAGCATGTTGACTGTTTGCTTCTGGAGCTCTGCGGGCACCCACAGGCATCCAGGGAAGGGTGGAAGACTGGCATGGTGTCTCTTCGCTCCCCTTGCCAGTTTCCAAACCGGCCACACTGCAGACTCCCCATGTTGCGGGACACAGGAATCCATCGTCAGGCCATCACGCCGGGGATGCATCTTTTCCCTGGGGTCTCGCTCTGGTCTTCTGCGAGAAGACCTCCCAAGGTGCTGGGATTACAGGTCAGAGCCACCGCGCCCGGCCTGTACTTGTGTCTTTTCCAAAATTGACTATTTGGGGATAAGCTTAACATCCTCACTGCCTGCCTTTGCCCGCCACAAGTAATTAGCATACGCCTAAATAAAGTTTAAGCAAGCTAGCTCCACTATTCCCAAGCATGCATAATCTAGGGTCTAGTCTTTAGAAGTATAAAGGACAAATCGTAGGAGTACAACTACAGAAAATGTTGTACCCAAACTGGAAAGGCTTAAGTGATCAATTGACGGATTTGTGTTTCCTATGGAAGAGGGTAGAAGGCAGAGTGCTAATATAGATATATAGGGGAGAAGAGGACAGGGCTTTTATGAAATGAATGCAGTCAAATCTTGGGAAAAGTTTCTTAAGTAGCATGAATGTTAGAGAGAGGATTCATGCAATTTCAATCTTAGCCGTGTCTAAAAATATCAAGACATAGCCAGCAGTTTTTGAAAAATAAATTATTCTCAACAAAACTATTAATGAGACTGATGAGGTGTTTCCTCTATTTTTTGTCTTCCAGTTACTTGGGTTTCACAGTCACGTATTCAAGGGAGTGTACGGCTGTTTGGTAAAATGAGAGAATTCCACATCATGTTTTTGTTTGTTTGTTTTTAAAGATGAAAGAGCTGAACAACCTTGTTTGGTGTTAGCAATACCACCAGATTGTTCAAATTTCTTTAGAATCGTACTCCTTAAATTACACTGTGATGTAGTTTCAAAAATTGTCTGTAATGGCCTGTCAATTGACAGCTCATTAGGACATTCTTCAGTTTGGCCGAAACCAAAAAACCTGAAACCGTCGAAATTGAAAAATAATGGGGTTTGCCAAATTCTGCTTCTTACACTTTCACCTACCACGCCGTGTTCAAATAGTGTGCTTGATAAGTATCGGAAACTTAAGGTACTCTTAATTTCAGTGTAGTTTCACCAAAGTGGTATTCTTTGTGAGAAAGCCATAATCTCATCAGTAAAGCCTTTCGAAAAGATCCAACGGAAAATATGAGCTAGCAACTCATCATGACAAGAAAGTAAAATTCAGGAAAAATCCTAAGGCAGAGCAGCTTCAGGCTTCGGTGTGATACTATCATAGTCTGGGCGCAGTGGCTCACGCCTATAGTCCCTTCACTTTGGGAAGGCAAGTTGGGGCAGGTCACCTGAAGTCGGCCGTTGAAGACCACCCTGGCCCAAATGGAGAAACCTCCTCTACACTTTAAACAAAAGACAAAAATTTGCCTGGCGTGGTGGCGTGCTCATTTAGTCCCAGCTAGTCTGGAGGCTGAGGCAGGAGAATGCCTTGAGCCTAGGATGCGGAGGCTGCAGTGAGCTGAGCTCAGGCCACTGTAATCCAGCCTGGGGGACAGAGAGAGACACTGTCTCAAAAATAAATAAATATGTACATAAATAAATAAATAAAATGAAATGAAATTGAAATAATATTTTCACATTCCCCTCACCCGGCCCATTTTATTTTCAGAGTATTGGACAAACCACCTGTTTCCCTGTGCGTTAGAGATTTTTTTTCTCAGACATTGAAGTTTTCTAAGTGCAACTCCATAAAAAGTCTCATTTTTAGCGTAAATAGTTTCTTTATGGTTGTGAAACGTGAACTTTGCGATTCTGTGAGGAAGACTGAATTCCGAAATACCCCCTGCATTTCCCGCCCCTCGCGTCCCTGGGGAGTCCCTGGTGGGGCTGGGACCAGGGTCCCCAGGTCGCCGGGGCGGCGTGGGAACCCCAAGCCGGGGCAGCCCCACCACCCCAGCCCACGCCCACGGAGGCCTCCGCGCGGCAGGGGCAGGTGCAAGCCATCCGGGCGCCCCCACAGGCGGGGCTCCTCCAGGAGCCGGGGTGTTCGTGTGCACTCCCCTCCGGCCTGCTGGATGAGCTCCTGGCGAGCCCGGAGTTTCTGCAGCGGGCGCAACCTTTCCTAGAAACGGAGGTCCCGGGGGAGCTGGAGGCCTCGGAAGAGGCCGCCTGGCTGGAACCACCCCTCAGCGAGGAAGAATACCGGGCTCTGCTGGAGGAGCTTTAAAAGGACGCGGGGCGGGGACGGGGTCGCCGCAGGGCGGTGGCCGGTGGCCTCTCTTTCGCGGGGAACACCTGGCTCGGCGTGGAGGGGCGTGTGTTCCCTCCGGGCCGACCCCCCTGGGATTCCTGCCTTCCAGGTCTAGGCCCGGTGAGAGACTCCACAGAGCGGAGAGCTGCCATTCTTTCCTGGGCATCCCGGGGATGCCAGCGCCGGCCCAGGTACCAGCAGGTGGGCCGTCTACTGCGCATGCGCGGGTTCGCGGGCAGCCGCCTAGGCTCTGGGAGCAGCCCGGGCAGAGCTCTCGTGCCTTTCCGCCACCCCACCCCGGCCTGACCAACCCCTCGCCACCCACACCCCCAAACCCCCAACACCCACCCACGGAAAATGCGTCCTCCCCTGGGCTGGGTGGACACCCCCGTCCCGCGAAACAACGGGCCCTCGCAGGGTTCGGGCCCGCCATCCCTCCAGCAGCGGCTCGCCTCCTCTGCGCCTCCGCTCGACCGCCGCCCGCCCGCCCGTGCCCCTGCAGCCTCCCAGCTGCCACCGTGGAGCGCCTGGCGGCTGAACGCAGACCCCAGGCCCCGCGCCGGCGATGCCGACCGTTCCAGGCGGGAGGGAAGGCGGGCAGAGATGGAGACACGAAAGGGAGACGCAGAGGGGCCGAAGGTTGGGCAGAGGGAAGTTGGGAGGGTGGGAGGGAGGGAGGGAGGGAGGGAGAGAGAGGGAGGCAGTGAGGAACGGAGGGAGAGACAGAGCGACGCAGGGACAGAGGGCGGGCGGGAGGGAGCCAGGGACAGAGGGAGGAAGGCAGAGAGTAAAATCGGTCTCTGGCCTCCGGGAGCAACGGGACCCCCGCGCTCCGGGAAAAGGGTAAGGGCCCGGCGCCGGCTGAGGGCTGGGCCCACGGCCGCGGCGTCCGGCCGGCGGGGCACCCATTCGCCCCGATTCCGTGGCCCAAGGAACGGGCGGCTTCCTCAGAGACCAAAGACCGGGACCCGGGTTGCCATCGGGTTTTCACCCGCGTGGTTCACAGAACGCACATCCCCAGGCTGAGCCTCACAACGGAGCGCCAGGCCGACAGCCCCGACCGCAGAGGAGCCCCACTCAGGACGACTGAAGCGTGATTTGGGATTCCACGCTGCTGTGCCCTCTGCAAGGGGGCCTGTTGCTCACGTCTCTCCGGCCCCTGAAAGGCTGAGCATGTTGACTGTTTGCTTCTGGAGCTCTGCGGGCACCCACAGGCATCCAGGGAAGGGTGGAAGACTGGCATGGTGTCTCTTCGCTCCCCTTGCCAGTTTCCAAACCGGCCACACTGCAGACTCCCCATGTTGCGGGACACAGGAATCCATCGTCAGGCCATCACGCCGGGGATGCATCTTTTCCCTGGGGTCTCGCTCTGGTCTTCTGCGAGAAGACCTCCCAAGGTGCTGGGATTACAGGTCAGAGCCACCGCGCCCGGCCTGTACTTGTGTCTTTTCCAAAATTGACTATTTGGGGATAAGCTTAACATCCTCACTGCCTGCCTTTGCCCGCCACAAGTAATTAGCATACGCCTAAATAAAGTTTAAGCAAGCTAGCTCCACTATTCCCAAGCATGCATAATCTAGGGTCTAGTCTTTAGAAGTATAAAGGACAAATCGTAGGAGTACAACTACAGAAAATGTTGTACCCAAACTGGAAAGGCTTAAGTGATCAATTGACGGATTTGTGTTTCCTATGGAAGAGGGTAGAAGGCAGAGTGCTAATATAGATATATAGGGGAGAAGAGGACAGGGCTTTTATGAAATGAATGCAGTCAAATCTTGGGAAAAGTTTCTTAAGTAGCATGAATGTTAGAGAGAGGATTCATGCAATTTCAATCTTAGCCGTGTCTAAAAATATCAAGACATAGCCAGCAGTTTTTGAAAAATAAATTATTCTCAACAAAACTATTAATGAGACTGATGAGGTGTTTCCTCTATTTTTTGTCTTCCAGTTACTTGGGTTTCACAGTCACGTATTCAAGGGAGTGTACGGCTGTTTGGTAAAATGAGAGAATTCCACATCATGTTTTTGTTTGTTTGTTTTTAAAGATGAAAGAGCTGAACAACCTTGTTTGGTGTTAGCAATACCACCAGATTGTTCAAATTTCTTTAGAATCGTACTCCTTAAATTACACTGTGATGTAGTTTCAAAAATTGTCTGTAATGGCCTGTCAATTGACAGCTCATTAGGACATTCTTCAGTTTGGCCGAAACCAAAAAACCTGAAACCGTCGAAATTGAAAAATAATGGGGTTTGCCAAATTCTGCTTCTTACACTTTCACCTACCACGCCGTGTTCAAATAGTGTGCTTGATAAGTATCGGAAACTTAAGGTACTCTTAATTTCAGTATAGTTTCACCAAAGTGGTATTCTTTGTGAGAAAGCCATAATCTCATCAGTAAAGCCTTTCGAAAAGATCCAACGGAAAATATGAGCTAGCAACTCATCATGACAAGAAAGTAAAATTCAGGAAAAATCCTAAGGCAGAGCAGCTTCAGGCTTCGGTGTGATACTATCATAGTCTGGGCGCAGTGGCTCACGCCTATAGTCCCTTCACTTTGGGAAGGCAAGTTGGGGCAGGTCACCTGAAGTCGGCCGTTGAAGACCACCCTGGCCCAAATGGAGAAACCTCCTCTACACTTTAAACAAAAGACAAAAATTTGCCTGGCGTGGTGCCGTGCTCATTTAGTCCCAGCTAGTCTGGAGGCTGAGGCAGGAGAATGCCTTGAGCCTAGGATGCGGAGGCTGCAGTGAGCTGAGCTCAGGCCACTGTAATCCAGCCTGGGGGACAGAGAGAGACACTGTCTCAAAAATAAATAAATATGTACATAAATAAATAAATAAAATGAAATGAAATTGAAATAATATTTTCACATTCCCCTCACCCGGCCCATTTTATTTTCAGAGTATTGGACAAACCACCTGTTTCCCTGTGCGTTAGAGATTTTTTTTCTCAGACATTGAAGTTTTCTAAGTGCAACTCCATAAAAAGTCTCATTTTTAGCGTAAATAGTTTCTTTATGGTTGTGAAACGTGAACTTTGCGATTCTGTGAGGAAGACTGAATTCCGAAATACCCCCTGCATTTCCCGCCCCTCGCGTCCCTGGGGAGTCCCTGGTGGGGCTGGGACCAGGGTCCCCAGGTCGCCGGGGCGGCGTGGGAACCCCAAGCCGGGGCAGCCCCACCTCCCCAGCCCACGCCCCCGGAGGCCTCCGCGCGGCAGGGGCAGGTGCAAGCCATCCGGGCGCCCCCACAGGCGGGGCTCCTCCAGGAGCCGGGGTGTTCGTGTGCACTCCCCTCCGGCCTGCTGGATGAGCTCCTGGCGAGCCCGGAGTTTCTGCAGCGGGCGCAACCTTTCCTAGAAACGGAGGTCCCGGGGGAGCTGGAGGCCTCGGAAGAGGCCGCCTGGCTGGAACCACCCCTCAGCGAGGAAGAATACCGGGCTCTGCTGGAGGAGCTTTAAAAGGACGCGGGGCGGGGACGGGGTCGCCGCAGGGCGGTGGCCGGTGGCCTCTCTTTCGCGGGGAACACCTGGCTCGGCGTGGAGGGGCGTGTGTTCCCTCCGGGCCGACCCGCCTGGGATTCCTGCCTTCCAGGTCTAGGCCCGGTGAGAGACTCCACAGAGCGGAGAGCTGCCATTCTTTCCTGGGCATCCCGGGGATGCCAGCGCCGGCCCAGGTACCAGCAGGTGGGCCGTCTACTGCGCATGCGCGGGTTCGCGGGCAGCCGCCTAGGCTCTGGGAGCAGCCCGGGCAGAGCTCTCGTGCCTTTCCGCCACCCCACCCCGGCCTGACCAACCCCTCGCCACCCACACCCCCAAACCCCCAACACCCACCCACGGAAAATGCGTCCTCCCCTGGGCTGGGTGGACACCCCCGTCCCGCGAAACAACGGGCCCTCGCAGGGTTCGGGCCCGCCATCCCTCCAGCAGCGGCTCGCCTCCTCTGCGCCTCCGCTCGACCGCCGCCCGCCCGCCCGTGCCCCTGCAGCCTCCCAGCTGCCACCGTGGAGCGCCTGGCGGCTGAACGCAGACCCCAGGCCCCGCGCCGGCGATGCCGACCGTTCCAGGCGGGAGGGAAGGCGGGCAGAGATGGAGACACGAAAGGGAGACGCAGAGGGGCCGAAGGTTGGGCAGAGGGAAGTTGGGAGGGTGGGAGGGAGGGAGGGAGGGAGGGAGAGAGAGGGAGGCAGTGAGGAACGGAGGGAGAGACAGAGCGACGCAGGGACAGAGGGCGGGCGGGAGGGAGCCAGGGACAGAGGGAGGAAGGCAGAGAGTAAAAACGGTCTCCGGCCTCCGGGAGCAACGGGACCCCCGCGCTCCGGGAAAAGGGTAAGGGCCCGGCGCCGGCTGAGGGCTGGGCCCACGGCCGCGGCGTCCGGCCGGCGGGGCACCCATTCGCCCCGATTCCGTGGCCCAAGGAACGGGCGGCTTCCTCAGAGACCAAAGACCGGGACCCGGGTTGCCATCGGGTTTTCACCCGCGTGGTTCACAGAACGCACATCCCCAGGCTGAGCCTCACAACGGAGCGCCAGGCCGACAGCCCCGACCGCAGAGGAGCCCCACTCAGGACGACTGAAGCGTGATTTGGGATTCCACGCTGCTGTGCCCTCTGCAAGGGGGCCTGTTGCTCACGTCTCTCCGGCCCCTGAAAGGCTGAGCATGTTGACTGTTTGCTTCTGGAGCTCTGCGGGCACCCACAGGCATCCAGGGAAGGGTGGAAGACTGGCATGGTGTCTCTTCGCTCCCCTTGCCAGTTTCCAAACCGGCCACACTGCAGACTCCCCATGTTGCGGGACACAGGAATCCATCGTCAGGCCATCACGCCGGGGATGCATCTTTTCCCTGGGGTCTCGCTCTGGTCTTCTGCGAGAAGACCTCCCAAGGTGCTGGGATTACAGGTCAGAGCCACCGCGCCCGGCCTGTACTTGTGTCTTTTCCAAAATTGACTATTTGGGGATAAGCTTAACATCCTCACTGCCTGCCTTTGCCCGCCACAAGTAATTAGCATACGCCTAAATAAAGTTTAAGCAAGCTAGCTCCACTATTCCCAAGCATGCATAATCTAGGGTCTAGTCTTTAGAAGTATAAAGGACAAATCGTAGGAGTACAACTACAGAAAATGTTGTACCCAAACTGGAAAGGCTTAAGTGATCAATTGACGGATTTGTGTTTCCTATGGAAGAGGGTAGAAGGCAGAGTGCTAATATAGATATATAGGGGAGAAGAGGACAGGGCTTTTATGAAATGAATGCAGTCAAATCTTGGGAAAAGTTTCTTAAGTAGCATGAATGTTAGAGAGAGGATTCATGCAATTTCAATCTTAGCCGTGTCTAAAAATATCAAGACATAGCCAGCAGTTTTTGAAAAATAAATTATTCTCAACAAAACTATTAATGAGACTGATGAGGTGTTTCCTCTATTTTTTGTCTTCCAGTTACTTGGGTTTCACAGTCACGTATTCAAGGGAGTGTACGGCTGTTTGGTAAAATGAGAGAATTCCACATCATGTTTTTGTTTGTTTGTTTTTAAAGATGAAAGAGCTGAACAACCTTGTTTGGTGTTAGCAATACCACCAGATTGTTCAAATTTCTTTAGAATCGTACTCCTTAAATTACACTGTGATGTAGTTTCAAAAATTGTCTGTAATGGCCTGTCAATTGACAGCTCATTAGGACATTCTTCAGTTTGGCCGAAACCAAAAAACCTGAAACCGTCGAAATTGAAAAATAATGGGGTTTGCCAAATTCTGCTTCTTACACTTTCACCTACCACGCCGTGTTCAAATAGTGTGCTTGATAAGTATCGGAAACTTAAGGTACTCTTAATTTCAGTATAGTTTCACCAAAGTGGTATTCTTTGTGAGAAAGCCATAATCTCATCAGTAAAGCCTTTCGAAAAGATCCAACGGAAAATATGAGCTAGCAACTCATCATGACAAGAAAGTAAAATTCAGGAAAAATCCTAAGGCAGAGCAGCTTCAGGCTTCGGTGTGATACTATCATAGTCTGGGCGCAGTGGCTCACGCCTATAGTCCCTTCACTTTGGGAAGGCAAGTTGGGGCAGGTCACCTGAAGTCGGCCGTTGAAGACCACCCTGGCCCAAATGGAGAAACCTCCTCTACACTTTAAACAAAAGACAAAAATTTGCCTGGCGTGGTGGCGTGCTCATTTAGTCCCAGCTAGTCTGGAGGCTGAGGCAGGAGAATGCCTTGAGCCTAGGATGCGGAGGCTGCAGTGAGCTGAGCTCAGGCCACTGTAATCCAGCCTGGGGGACAGAGAGAGACACTGTCTCAAAAATAAATAAATATGTACATAAATAAATAAATAAAATGAAATGAAATTGAAATAATATTTTCACATTCCCCTCACCCGGCCCATTTTATTTTCAGAGTATTGGACAAACCACCTGTTTCCCTGTGCGTTAGAGATTTTTTTTCTCAGACATTGAAGTTTTCTAAGTGCAACTCCATAAAAAGTCTCATTTTTAGCGTAAATAGTTTCTTTATGGTTGTGAAACGTGAACTTTGCGATTCTGTGAGGAAGACTGAATTCCGAAATACCCCCTGCATTTCCCGCCCCTCGCGTCCCTGGGGAGTCCCTGGTGGGGCTGGGACCAGGGTCCCCAGGTCGCCGGGGCGGCGTGGGAACCCCAAGCCGGGGCAGCCCCACCACCCCAGCCCACGCCCCCGGAGGCCTCCGCGCGGCAGGGGCAGGTGCAAGCCATCCGGGCGCCCCCACAGGCGGGGCTCCTCCAGGAGCCGGGGTGTTCGTGTGCACTCCCCTCCGGCCTGCTGGATGAGCTCCTGGCGAGCCCGGAGTTTCTGCAGCGGGCGCAACCTTTCCTAGAAACGGAGGTCCCGGGGGAGCTGGAGGCCTCGGAAGAGGCCGCCTGGCTGGAACCACCCCTCAGCGAGGAAGAATACCGGGCTCTGCTGGAGGAGCTTTAAAAGGACGCGGGGCGGGGACGGGGTCGCCGCAGGGCGGTGGCCGGTGGCCTCTCTTTCGCGGGGAACACCTGGCTCGGCGTGGAGGGGCGTGTGTTCCCTCCGGGCCGACCCCCCTGGGATTCCTGCCTTCCAGGTCTAGGCCCGGTGAGAGACTCCACAGAGCGGAGAGCTGCCATTCTTTCCTGGGCATCCCGGGGATGCCAGCGCCGGCCCAGGTACCAGCAGGTGGGCCGTCTACTGCGCATGCGCGGGTTCGCGGGCAGCCGCCTAGGCTCTGGGAGCAGCCCGGGCAGAGCTCTCGTGCCTTTCCGCCACCCCACCCCGGCCTGACCAACCCCTCGCCACCCACACCCCCAAACCCCCAACACCCACCCACGGAAAATGCGTCCTCCCCTGGGCTGGGTGGACACCCCCGTCCCGCGAAACAACGGGCCCTCGCAGGGTTCGGGCCCGCCATCCCTCCAGCAGCGGCTCGCCTCCTCTGCGCCTCCGCTCGACCGCCGCCCGCCCGCCCGTGCCCCTGCAGCCTCCCAGCTGCCACCGTGGAGCGCCTGGCGGCTGAACGCAGACCCCAGGCCCCGCGCCGGCGATGCCGACCGTTCCAGGCGGGAGGGAAGGCGGGCAGAGATGGAGACACGAAAGGGAGACGCAGAGGGGCCGAAGGTTGGGCAGAGGGAAGTTGGGAGGGTGGGAGGGAGGGAGGGAGGGAGGGAGAGAGAGGGAGGCAGTGAGGAACGGAGGGAGAGACAGAGCGACGCAGGGACAGAGGGCGGGCGGGAGGGAGCCAGGGACAGAGGGAGGAAGGCAGAGAGTAAAAACGGTCTCCGGCCTCCGGGAGCAACGGGACCCCCGCGCTCCGGGAAAAGGGTAAGGGCCCGGCGCCGGCTGAGGGCTGGGCCCACGGCCGCGGCGTCCGGCCGGCGGGGCACCCATTCGCCCCGATTCCGTGGCCCAAGGAACGGGCGGCTTCCTCAGAGACCAAAGACCGGGACCCGGGTTGCCATCGGGTTTTCACCCGCGTGGTTCACAGAACGCACATCCCCAGGCTGAGCCTCACAACGGAGCGCCAGGCCGACAGCCCCGACCGCAGAGGAGCCCCACTCAGGACGACTGAAGCGTGATTTGGGATTCCACGCTGCTGTGCCCTCTGCAAGGGGGCCTGTTGCTCACGTCTCTCCGGCCCCTGAAAGGCTGAGCATGTTGACTGTTTGCTTCTGGAGCTCTGCGGGCACCCACAGGCATCCAGGGAAGGGTGGAAGACTGGCATGGTGTCTCTTCGCTCCCCTTGCCAGTTTCCAAACCGGCCACACTGCAGACTCCCCATGTTGCGGGACACAGGAATCCATCGTCAGGCCATCACGCCGGGGATGCATCTTTTCCCTGGGGTCTCGCTCTGGTCTTCTGCGAGAAGACCTCCCAAGGTGCTGGGATTACAGGTCAGAGCCACCGCGCCCGGCCTGTACTTGTGTCTTTTCCAAAATTGACTATTTGGGGATAAGCTTAACATCCTCACTGCCTGCCTTTGCCCCCCACAAGTAATTAGCATACGCCTAAATAAAGTTTAAGCAAGCTAGCTCCACTATTCCCAAGCATGCATAATCTAGGGTCTAGTCTTTAGAAGTATAAAGGACAAATCGTAGGAGTACAACTACAGAAAATGTTGTACCCAAACTGGAAAGGCTTAAGTGATCAATTGACGGATTTGTGTTTCCTATGGAAGAGGGTAGAAGGCAGAGTGCTAATATAGATATATAGGGGAGAAGAGGACAGGGCTTTTATGAAATGAATGCAGTCAAATCTTGGGAAAAGTTTCTTAAGTAGCATGAATGTTAGAGAGAGGATTCATGCAATTTCAATCTTAGCCGTGTCTAAAAATATCAAGACATAGCCAGCAGTTTTTGAAAAATAAATTATTCTCAACAAAACTATTAATGAGACTGATGAGGTGTTTCCTCTATTTTTTGTCTTCCAGTTACTTGGGTTTCACAGTCACGTATTCAAGGGAGTGTACGGCTGTTTGGTAAAATGAGAGAATTCCACATCATGTTTTTGTTTGTTTGTTTTTAAAGATGAAAGAGCTGAACAACCTTGTTTGGTGTTAGCAATACCACCAGATTGTTCAAATTTCTTTAGAATCGTACTCCTTAAATTACACTGTGATGTAGTTTCAAAAATTGTCTGTAATGGCCTGTCAATTGACAGCTCATTAGGACATTCTTCAGTTTGGCCGAAACCAAAAAACCTGAAACCGTCGAAATTGAAAAATAATGGGGTTTGCCAAATTCTGCTTCTTACACTTTCACCTACCACGCCGTGTTCAAATAGTGTGCTTGATAAGTATCGGAAACTTAAGGTACTCTTAATTTCAGTATAGTTTCACCAAAGTGGTATTCTTTGTGAGAAAGCCATAATCTCATCAGTAAAGCCTTTCGAAAAGATCCAACGGAAAATATGAGCTAGCAACTCATCATGACAAGAAAGTAAAATTCAGGAAAAATCCTAAGGCAGAGCAGCTTCAGGCTTCGGTGTGATACTATCATAGTCTGGGCGCAGTGGCTCACGCCTATAGTCCCTTCACTTTGGGAAGGCAAGTTGGGGCAGGTCACCTGAAGTCGGCCGTTGAAGACCACCCTGGCCCAAATGGAGAAACCTCCTCTACACTTTAAACAAAAGACAAAAATTTGCCTGGCGTGGTGGCGTGCTCATTTAGTCCCAGCTAGTCTGGAGGCTGAGGCAGGAGAATGCCTTGAGCCTAGGATGCGGAGGCTGCAGTGAGCTGAGCTCAGGCCACTGTAATCCAGCCTGGGGGACAGAGAGAGACACTGTCTCAAAAATAAATAAATATGTACATAAATAAATAAATAAAATGAAATGAAATTGAAATAATATTTTCACATTCCCCTCACCCGGCCCATTTTATTTTCAGAGTATTGGACAAACCACCTGTTTCCCTGTGCGTTAGAGATTTTTTTTCTCAGACATTGAAGTTTTCTAAGTGCAACTCCATAAAAAGTCTCATTTTTAGCGTAAATAGTTTCTTTATGGTTGTGAAACGTGAACTTTGCGATTCTGTGAGGAAGACTGAATTCCGAAATACCCCCTGCATTTCCCGCCCCTCGCGTCCCTGGGGAGTCCCTGGTGGGGCTGGGACCAGGGTCCCCAGGTCGCCGGGGCGGCGTGGGAACCCCAAGCCGGGGCAGCCCCACCTCCCCAGCCCACGCCCCCGGAGGCCTCCGCGCGGCAGGGGCAGGTGCAAGCCATCCGGGCGCCCCCACAGGCGGGGCTCCTCCAGGAGCCGGGGTGTTCGTGTGCACTCCCCTCCGGCCTGCTGGATGAGCTCCTGGCGAGCCCGGAGTTTCTGCAGCGGGCGCAACCTTTCCTAGAAACGGAGGTCCCGGGGGAGCTGGAGGCCTCGGAAGAGGCCGCCTGGCTGGAACCACCCCTCAGCGAGGAAGAATACCGGGCTCTGCTGGAGGAGCTTTAAAAGGACGCGGGGCGGGGACGGGGTCGCCGCAGGGCGGTGGCCGGTGGCCTCTCTTTCGCGGGGAACACCTGGCTCGGCGTGGAGGGGCGTGTGTTCCCTCCGGGCCGACCCGCCTGGGATTCCTGCCTTCCAGGTCTAGGCCCGGTGAGAGACTCCACAGAGCGGAGAGCTGCCATTCTTTCCTGGGCATCCCGGGGATGCCAGCGCCGGCCCAGGTACCAGCAGGTGGGCCGTCTACTGCGCATGCGCGGGTTCGCGGGCAGCCGCCTAGGCTCTGGGAGCAGCCCGGGCAGAGCTCTCGTGCCTTTCCGCCACCCCACCCCGGCCTGACCAACCCCTCGCCACCCACACCCCCAAACCCCCAACACCCACCCACGGAAAATGCGTCCTCCCCTGGGCTGGGTGGACACCCCCGTCCCGCGAAACAACGGGCCCTCGCAGGGTTCGGGCCCGCCATCCCTCCAGCAGCGGCTCGCCTCCTCTGCGCCTCCGCTCGACCGCCGCCCGCCCGCCCGTGCCCCTGCAGCCTCCCAGCTGCCACCGTGGAGCGCCTGGCGGCTGAACGCAGACCCCAGGCCCCGCGCCGGCGATGCCGACCGTTCCAGGCGGGAGGGAAGGCGGGCAGAGATGGAGACACGAAAGGGAGACGCAGAGGGGCCGAAGGTTGGGCAGAGGGAAGTTGGGAGGGTGGGAGGGAGGGAGGGAGGGAGGGAGAGAGAGGGAGGCAGTGAGGAACGGAGGGAGAGACAGAGCGACGCAGGGACAGAGGGCGGGCGGGAGGGAGCCAGGGACAGAGGGAGGAAGGCAGAGAGTAAAATCGGTCTCCGGCCTCCGGGAGCAACGGGACCCCCGCGCTCCGGGAAAAGGGTAAGGGCCCGGCGCCGGCTGAGGGCTGGGCCCACGGCCGCGGCGTCCGGCCGGCGGGGCACCCATTCGCCCCGATTCCGTGGCCCAAGGAACGGGCGGCTTCCTCAGAGACCAAAGACCGGGACCCGGGTTGCCATCGGGTTTTCACCCGCGTGGTTCACAGAACGCACATCCCCAGGCTGAGCCTCACAACGGAGCGCCAGGCCGACAGCCCCGACCGCAGAGGAGCCCCACTCAGGACGACTGAAGCGTGATTTGGGATTCCACGCTGCTGTGCCCTCTGCAAGGGGGCCTGTTGCTCACGTCTCTCCGGCCCCTGAAAGGCTGAGCATGTTGACTGTTTGCTTCTGGAGCTCTGCGGGCACCCACAGGCATCCAGGGAAGGGTGGAAGACTGGCATGGTGTCTCTTCGCTCCCCTTGCCAGTTTCCAAACCGGCCACACTGCAGACTCCCCATGTTGCGGGACACAGGAATCCATCGTCAGGCCATCACGCCGGGGATGCATCTTTTCCCTGGGGTCTCGCTCTGGTCTTCTGCGAGAAGACCTCCCAAGGTGCTGGGATTACAGGTCAGAGCCACCGCGCCCGGCCTGTACTTGTGTCTTTTCCAAAATTGACTATTTGGGGATAAGCTTAACATCCTCACTGCCTGCCTTTGCCCGCCACAAGTAATTAGCATACGCCTAAATAAAGTTTAAGCAAGCTAGCTCCACTATTCCCAAGCATGCATAATCTAGGGTCTAGTCTTTAGAAGTATAAAGGACAAATCGTAGGAGTACAACTACAGAAAATGTTGTACCCAAACTGGAAAGGCTTAAGTGATCAATTGACGGATTTGTGTTTCCTATGGAAGAGGGTAGAAGGCAGAGTGCTAATATAGATATATAGGGGAGAAGAGGACAGGGCTTTTATGAAATGAATGCAGTCAAATCTTGGGAAAAGTTTCTTAAGTAGCATGAATGTTAGAGAGAGGATTCATGCAATTTCAATCTTAGCCGTGTCTAAAAATATCAAGACATAGCCAGCAGTTTTTGAAAAATAAATTATTCTCAACAAAACTATTAATGAGACTGATGAGGTGTTTCCTCTATTTTTTGTCTTCCAGTTACTTGGGTTTCACAGTCACGTATTCAAGGGAGTGTACGGCTGTTTGGTAAAATGAGAGAATTCCACATCATGTTTTTGTTTGTTTGTTTTTAAAGATGAAAGAGCTGAACAACCTTGTTTGGTGTTAGCAATACCACCAGATTGTTCAAATTTCTTTAGAATCGTACTCCTTAAATTACACTGTGATGTAGTTTCAAAAATTGTCTGTAATGGCCTGTCAATTGACAGCTCATTAGGACATTCTTCAGTTTGGCCGAAACCAAAAAACCTGAAACCGTCGAAATTGAAAAATAATGGGGTTTGCCAAATTCTGCTTCTTACACTTTCACCTACCACGCCGTGTTCAAATAGTGTGCTTGATAAGTATCGGAAACTTAAGGTACTCTTAATTTCAGTATAGTTTCACCAAAGTGGTATTCTTTGTGAGAAAGCCATAATCTCATCAGTAAAGCCTTTCGAAAAGATCCAACGGAAAATATGAGCTAGCAACTCATCATGACAAGAAAGTAAAATTCAGGAAAAATCCTAAGGCAGAGCAGCTTCAGGCTTCGGTGTGATACTATCATAGTCTGGGCGCAGTGGCTCACGCCTATAGTCCCTTCACTTTGGGAAGGCAAGTTGGGGCAGGTCACCTGAAGTCGGCCGTTGAAGACCACCCTGGCCCAAATGGAGAAACCTCCTCTACACTTTAAACAAAAGACAAAAATTTGCCTGGCGTGGTGGCGTGCTCATTTAGTCCCAGCTAGTCTGGAGGCTGAGGCAGGAGAATGCCTTGAGCCTAGGATGCGGAGGCTGCAGTGAGCTGAGCTCAGGCCACTGTAATCCAGCCTGGGGGACAGAGAGAGACACTGTCTCAAAAATAAATAAATATGTACATAAATAAATAAATAAAATGAAATGAAATTGAAATAATATTTTCACATTCCCCTCACCCGGCCCATTTTATTTTCAGAGTATTGGACAAACCACCTGTTTCCCTGTGCGTTAGAGATTTTTTTTCTCAGACATTGAAGTTTTCTAAGTGCAACTCCATAAAAAGTCTCATTTTTAGCGTAAATAGTTTCTTTATGGTTGTGAAACGTGAACTTTGCGATTCTGTGAGGAAGACTGAATTCCGAAATACCCCCTGCATTTCCCGCCCCTCGCGTCCCTGGGGAGTCCCTGGTGGGGCTGGGACCAGGGTCCCCAGGTCGCCGGGGCGGCGTGGGAACCCCAAGCCGGGGCAGCCCCACCTCCCCAGCCCACGCCCCCGGAGGCCTCCGCGCGGCAGGGGCAGGTGCAAGCCATCCGGGCGCCCCCACAGGCGGGGCTCCTCCAGGAGCCGGGGTGTTCGTGTGCACTCCCCTCCGGCCTGCTGGATGAGCTCCTGGCGAGCCCGGAGTTTCTGCAGCGGGCGCAACCTTTCCTAGAAACGGAGGTCCCGGGGGAGCTGGAGGCCTCGGAAGAGGCCGCCTGGCTGGAACCACCCCTCAGCGAGGAAGAATACCGGGCTCTGCTGGAGGAGCTTTAAAAGGACGCGGGGCGGGGACGGGGTCGCCGCAGGGCGGTGGCCGGTGGCCTCTCTTTCGCGGGGAACACCTGGCTCGGCGTGGAGGGGCGTGTGTTCCCTCCGGGCCGACCCGCCTGGGATTCCTGCCTTCCAGGTCTAGGCCCGGTGAGAGACTCCACAGAGCGGAGAGCTGCCATTCTTTCCTGGGCATCCCGGGGATGCCAGCGCCGGCCCAGGTACCAGCAGGTGGGCCGTCTACTGCGCATGCGCGGGTTCGCGGGCAGCCGCCTAGGCTCTGGGAGCAGCCCGGGCAGAGCTCTCGTGCCTTTCCGCCACCCCACCCCGGCCTGACCAACCCCTCGCCACCCACACCCCCAAACCCCCAACACCCACCCACGGAAAATGCGTCCTCCCCTGGGCTGGGTGGACACCCCCGTCCCGCGAAACAACGGGCCCTCGCAGGGTTCGGGCCCGCCATCCCTCCAGCAGCGGCTCGCCTCCTCTGCGCCTCCGCTCGACCGCCGCCCGCCCGCCCGTGCCCCTGCAGCCTCCCAGCTGCCACCGTGGAGCGCCTGGCGGCTGAACGCAGACCCCAGGCCCCGCGCCGGCGATGCCGACCGTTCCAGGCGGGAGGGAAGGCGGGCAGAGATGGAGACACGAAAGGGAGACGCAGAGGGGCCGAAGGTTGGGCAGAGGGAAGTTGGGAGGGTGGGAGGGAGGGAGGGAGGGAGGGAGAGAGAGGGAGGCAGTGAGGAACGGAGGGAGAGACAGAGCGACGCAGGGACAGAGGGCGGGCGGGAGGGAGCCAGGGACAGAGGGAGGAAGGCAGAGAGTAAAATCGGTCTCCGGCCTCCGGGAGCAACGGGACCCCCGCGCTCCGGGAAAAGGGTAAGGGCCCGGCGCCGGCTGAGGGCTGGGCCCACGGCCGCGGCGTCCGGCCGGCGGGGCACCCATTCGCCCCGATTCCGTGGCCCAAGGAACGGGCGGCTTCCTCAGAGACCAAAGACCGGGACCCGGGTTGCCATCGGGTTTTCACCCGCGTGGTTCACAGAACGCACATCCCCAGGCTGAGCCTCACAACGGAGCGCCAGGCCGACAGCCCCGACCGCAGAGGAGCCCCACTCAGGACGACTGAAGCGTGATTTGGGATTCCACGCTGCTGTGCCCTCTGCAAGGGGGCCTGTTGCTCACGTCTCTCCGGCCCCTGAAAGGCTGAGCATGTTGACTGTTTGCTTCTGGAGCTCTGCGGGCACCCACAGGCATCCAGGGAAGGGTGGAAGACTGGCATGGTGTCTCTTCGCTCCCCTTGCCAGTTTCCAAACCGGCCACACTGCAGACTCCCCATGTTGCGGGACACAGGAATCCATCGTCAGGCCATCACGCCGGGGATGCATCTTTTCCCTGGGGTCTCGCTCTGGTCTTCTGCGAGAAGACCTCCCAAGGTGCTGGGATTACAGGTCAGAGCCACCGCGCCCGGCCTGTACTTGTGTCTTTTCCAAAATTGACTATTTGGGGATAAGCTTAACATCCTCACTGCCTGCCTTTGCCCGCCACAAGTAATTAGCATACGCCTAAATAAAGTTTAAGCAAGCTAGCTCCACTATTCCCAAGCATGCATAATCTAGGGTCTAGTCTTTAGAAGTATAAAGGACAAATCGTAGGAGTACAACTACAGAAAATGTTGTACCCAAACTGGAAAGGCTTAAGTGATCAATTGACGGATTTGTGTTTCCTATGGAAGAGGGTAGAAGGCAGAGTGCTAATATAGATATATAGGGGAGAAGAGGACAGGGCTTTTATGAAATGAATGCAGTCAAATCTTGGGAAAAGTTTCTTAAGTAGCATGAATGTTAGAGAGAGGATTCATGCAATTTCAATCTTAGCCGTGTCTAAAAATATCAAGACATAGCCAGCAGTTTTTGAAAAATAAATTATTCTCAACAAAACTATTAATGAGACTGATGAGGTGTTTCCTCTATTTTTTGTCTTCCAGTTACTTGGGTTTCACAGTCACGTATTCAAGGGAGTGTACGGCTGTTTGGTAAAATGAGAGAATTCCACATCATGTTTTTGTTTGTTTGTTTTTAAAGATGAAAGAGCTGAACAACCTTGTTTGGTGTTAGCAATACCACCAGATTGTTCAAATTTCTTTAGAATCGTACTCCTTAAATTACACTGTGATGTAGTTTCAAAAATTGTCTGTAATGGCCTGTCAATTGACAGCTCATTAGGACATTCTTCAGTTTGGCCGAAACCAAAAAACCTGAAACCGTCGAAATTGAAAAATAATGGGGTTTGCCAAATTCTGCTTCTTACACTTTCACCTACCACGCCGTGTTCAAATAGTGTGCTTGATAAGTATCGGAAACTTAAGGTACTCTTAATTTCAGTATAGTTTCACCAAAGTGGTATTCTTTGTGAGAAAGCCATAATCTCATCAGTAAAGCCTTTCGAAAAGATCCAACGGAAAATATGAGCTAGCAACTCATCATGACAAGAAAGTAAAATTCAGGAAAAATCCTAAGGCAGAGCAGCTTCAGGCTTCGGTGTGATACTATCATAGTCTGGGCGCAGTGGCTCACGCCTATAGTCCCTTCACTTTGGGAAGGCAAGTTGGGGCAGGTCACCTGAAGTCGGCCGTTGAAGACCACCCTGGCCCAAATGGAGAAACCTCCTCTACACTTTAAACAAAAGACAAAAATTTGCCTGGCGTGGTGGCGTGCTCATTTAGTCCCAGCTAGTCTGGAGGCTGAGGCAGGAGAATGCCTTGAGCCTAGGATGCGGAGGCTGCAGTGAGCTGAGCTCAGGCCACTGTAATCCAGCCTGGGGGACAGAGAGAGACACTGTCTCAAAAATAAATAAATATGTACATAAATAAATAAATAAAATGAAATGAAATTGAAATAATATTTTCACATTCCCCTCACCCGGCCCATTTTATTTTCAGAGTATTGGACAAACCACCTGTTTCCCTGTGCGTTAGAGATTTTTTTTCTCAGACATTGAAGTTTTCTAAGTGCAACTCCATAAAAAGTCTCATTTTTAGCGTAAATAGTTTCTTTATGGTTGTGAAACGTGAACTTTGCGATTCTGTGAGGAAGACTGAATTCCGAAATACCCCCTGCATTTCCCGCCCCTCGCGTCCCTGGGGAGTCCCTGGTGGGGCTGGGACCAGGGTCCCCAGGTCGCCGGGGCGGCGTGGGAACCCCAAGCCGGGGCAGCCCCACCTCCCCAGCCCACGCCCCCGGAGGCCTCCGCGCGGCAGGGGCAGGTGCAAGCCATCCGGGCGCCCCCACAGGCGGGGCTCCTCCAGGAGCCGGGGTGTTCGTGTGCACTCCCCTCCGGCCTGCTGGATGAGCTCCTGGCGAGCCCGGAGTTTCTGCAGCGGGCGCAACCTTTCCTAGAAACGGAGGTCCCGGGGGAGCTGGAGGCCTCGGAAGAGGCCGCCTGGCTGGAACCACCCCTCAGCGAGGAAGAATACCGGGCTCTGCTGGAGGAGCTTTAAAAGGACGCGGGGCGGGGACGGGGTCGCCGCAGGGCGGTGGCCGGTGGCCTCTCTTTCGCGGGGAACACCTGGCTCGGCGTGGAGGGGCGTGTGTTCCCTCCGGGCCGACCCGCCTGGGATTCCTGCCTTCCAGGTCTAGGCCCGGTGAGAGACTCCACAGAGCGGAGAGCTGCCATTCTTTCCTGGGCATCCCGGGGATGCCAGCGCCGGCCCAGGTACCAGCAGGTGGGCCGTCTACTGCGCATGCGCGGGTTCGCGGGCAGCCGCCTAGGCTCTGGGAGCAGCCCGGGCAGAGCTCTCGTGCCTTTCCGCCACCCCACCCCGGCCTGACCAACCCCTCGCCACCCACACCCCCAAACCCCCAACACCCACCCACGGAAAATGCGTCCTCCCCTGGGCTGGGTGGACACCCCCGTCCCGCGAAACAACGGGCCCTCGCAGGGTTCGGGCCCGCCATCCCTCCAGCAGCGGCTCGCCTCCTCTGCGCCTCCGCTCGACCGCCGCCCGCCCGCCCGTGCCCCTGCAGCCTCCCAGCTGCCACCGTGGAGCGCCTGGCGGCTGAACGCAGACCCCAGGCCCCGCGCCGGCGATGCCGACCGTTCCAGGCGGGAGGGAAGGCGGGCAGAGATGGAGACACGAAAGGGAGACGCAGAGGGGCCGAAGGTTGGGCAGAGGGAAGTTGGGAGGGTGGGAGGGAGGGAGGGAGGGAGGGAGAGAGAGGGAGGCAGTGAGGAACGGAGGGAGAGACAGAGCGACGCAGGGACAGAGGGCGGGCGGGAGGGAGCCAGGGACAGAGGGAGGAAGGCAGAGAGAAAAAACGGTCTCCGGCCTCCGGGAGCAACGGGACCCCCGCGCTCCGGGAAAAGGGTAAGGGCCCGGCGCCGGCTGAGGGCTGGGCCCACGGCCGCGGCGTCCGGCCGGCGGGGCACCCATTCGCCCCGATTCCGTGGCCCAAGGAACGGGCGGCTTCCTCAGAGACCAAAGACCGGGACCCGGGTTGCCATCGGGTTTTCACCCGCGTGGTTCACAGAACGCACATCCCCAGGCTGAGCCTCACAACGGAGCGCCAGGCCGACAGCCCCGACCGCAGAGGAGCCCCACTCAGGACGACTGAAGCGTGATTTGGGATTCCACGCTGCTGTGCCCTCTGCAAGGGGGCCTGTTGCTCACGTCTCTCCGGCCCCTGAAAGGCTGAGCATGTTGACTGTTTGCTTCTGGAGCTCTGCGGGCACCCACAGGCATCCAGGGAAGGGTGGAAGACTGGCATGGTGTCTCTTCGCTCCCCTTGCCAGTTTCCAAACCGGCCACACTGCAGACTCCCCATGTTGCGGGACACAGGAATCCATCGTCAGGCCATCACGCCGGGGATGCATCTTTTCCCTGGGGTCTCGCTCTGGTCTTCTGCGAGAAGACCTCCCAAGGTGCTGGGATTACAGGTCAGAGCCACCGCGCCCGGCCTGTACTTGTGTCTTTTCCAAAATTGACTATTTGGGGATAAGCTTAACATCCTCACTGCCTGCCTTTGCCCCCCACAAGTAATTAGCATACGCCTAAATAAAGTTTAAGCAAGCTAGCTCCACTATTCCCAAGCATGCATAATCTAGGGTCTAGTCTTTAGAAGTATAAAGGACAAATCGTAGGAGTACAACTACAGAAAATGTTGTACCCAAACTGGAAAGGCTTAAGTGATCAATTGACGGATTTGTGTTTCCTATGGAAGAGGGTAGAAGGCAGAGTGCTAATATAGATATATAGGGGAGAAGAGGACAGGGCTTTTATGAAATGAATGCAGTCAAATCTTGGGAAAAGTTTCTTAAGTAGCATGAATGTTAGAGAGAGGATTCATGCAATTTCAATCTTAGCCGTGTCTAAAAATATCAAGACATAGCCAGCAGTTTTTGAAAAATAAATTATTCTCAACAAAACTATTAATGAGACTGATGAGGTGTTTCCTCTATTTTTTGTCTTCCAGTTACTTGGGTTTCACAGTCACGTATTCAAGGGAGTGTACGGCTGTTTGGTAAAATGAGAGAATTCCACATCATGTTTTTGTTTGTTTGTTTTTAAAGATGAAAGAGCTGAACAACCTTGTTTGGTGTTAGCAATACCACCAGATTGTTCAAATTTCTTTAGAATCGTACTCCTTAAATTACACTGTGATGTAGTTTCAAAAATTGTCTGTAATGGCCTGTCAATTGACAGCTCATTAGGACATTCTTCAGTTTGGCCGAAACCAAAAAACCTGAAACCGTCGAAATTGAAAAATAATGGGGTTTGCCAAATTCTGCTTCTTACACTTTCACCTACCACGCCGTGTTCAAATAGTGTGCTTGATAAGTATCGGAAACTTAAGGTACTCTTAATTTCAGTGTAGTTTCACCAAAGTGGTATTCTTTGTGAGAAAGCCATAATCTCATCAGTAAAGCCTTTCGAAAAGATCCAACGGAAAATATGAGCTAGCAACTCATCATGACAAGAAAGTAAAATTCAGGAAAAATCCTAAGGCAGAGCAGCTTCAGGCTTCGGTGTGATACTATCATAGTCTGGGCGCAGTGGCTCACGCCTATAGTCCCTTCACTTTGGGAAGGCAAGTTGGGGCAGGTCACCTGAAGTCGGCCGTTGAAGACCACCCTGGCCCAAATGGAGAAACCTCCTCTACACTTTAAACAAAAGACAAAAATTTGCCTGGCGTGGTGGCGTGCTCATTTAGTCCCAGCTAGTCTGGAGGCTGAGGCAGGAGAATGCCTTGAGCCTAGGATGCGGAGGCTGCAGTGAGCTGAGCTCAGGCCACTGTAATCCAGCCTGGGGGACAGAGAGAGACACTGTCTCAAAAATAAATAAATATGTACATAAATAAATAAATAAAATGAAATGAAATTGAAATAATATTTTCACATTCCCCTCACCCGGCCCATTTTATTTTCAGAGTATTGGACAAACCACCTGTTTCCCTGTGCGTTAGAGATTTTTTTTCTCAGACATTGAAGTTTTCTAAGTGCAACTCCATAAAAAGTCTCATTTTTAGCGTAAATAGTTTCTTTATGGTTGTGAAACGTGAACTTTGCGATTCTGTGAGGAAGACTGAATTCCGAAATACCCCCTGCATTTCCCGCCCCTCGCGTCCCTGGGGAGTCCCTGGTGGGGCTGGGACCAGGGTCCCCAGGTCGCCGGGGCGGCGTGGGAACCCCAAGCCGGGGCAGCCCCACCTCCCCAGCCCACGCCCACGGAGGCCTCCGCGCGGCAGGGGCAGGTGCAAGCCATCCGGGCGCCCCCACAGGCGGGGCTCCTCCAGGAGCCGGGGTGTTCGTGTGCACTCCCCTCCGGCCTGCTGGATGAGCTCCTGGCGAGCCCGGAGTTTCTGCAGCGGGCGCAACCTTTCCTAGAAACGGAGGTCCCGGGGGAGCTGGAGGCCTCGGAAGAGGCCGCCTGGCTGGAACCACCCCTCAGCGAGGAAGAATACCGGGCTCTGCTGGAGGAGCTTTAAAAGGACGCGGGGCGGGGACGGGGTCGCCGCAGGGCGGTGGCCGGTGGCCTCTCTTTCGCGGGGAACACCTGGCTCGGCGTGGAGGGGCGTGTGTTCCCTCCGGGCCGACCCGCCTGGGATTCCTGCCTTCCAGCTCTAGGCCCGGTGAGAGACTCCACAGAGCGGAGAGCTGCCATTCTTTCCTGGGCATCCCGGGGATGCCAGCGCCGGCCCAGGTACCAGCAGGTGGGCCGTCTACTGCGCATGCGCGGGTTCGCGGGCAGCCGCCTAGGCTCTGGGAGCAGCCCGGGCAGAGCTCTCGTGCCTTTCCGCCACCCCACCCCGGCCTGACCAACCCCTCGCCACCCACACCCCCAAACCCCCAACACCCACCCACGGAAAATGCGTCCTCCCCTGGGCTGGGTGGACACCCCCGTCCCGCGAAACAACGGGCCCTCGCAGGGTTCGGGCCCGCCATCCCTCCAGCAGCGGCTCGCCTCCTCTGCGCCTCCGCTCGACCGCCGCCCGCCCGCCCGTGCCCCTGCAGCCTCCCAGCTGCCACCGTGGAGCGCCTGGCGGCTGAACGCAGACCCCAGGCCCCGCGCCGGCGATGCCGACCGTTCCAGGCGGGAGGGAAGGCGGGCAGAGATGGAGACACGAAAGGGAGACGCAGAGGGGCCGAAGGTTGGGCAGAGGGAAGTTGGGAGGGTGGGAGGGAGGGAGGGAGGGAGGGAGAGAGAGGGAGGCAGTGAGGAACGGAGGGAGAGACAGAGCGACGCAGGGACAGAGGGCGGGCGGGAGGGAGCCAGGGACAGAGGGAGGAAGGCAGAGAGAAAAAACGGTCTCCGGCCTCCGGGAGCAACGGGACCCCCGCGCTCCGGGAAAAGGGTAAGGGCCCGGCGCCGGCTGAGGGCTGGGCCCACAGCCGCGGCGTCCGGCCGGCGGGGCACCCATTCGCCCCGATTCCGTGGCCCAAGGAACGGGCGGCTTCCTCAGAGACCAAAGACCGGGACCCGGGTTGCCATCGGGTTTTCACCCGCGTGGTTCACAGAACGCACATCCCCAGGCTGAGCCTCACAACGGAGCGCCAGGCCGACAGCCCCGACCGCAGAGGAGCCCCACTCAGGACGACTGAAGCGTGATTTGGGATTCCACGCTGCTGTGCCCTCTGCAAGGGGGCCTGTTGCTCACGTCTCTCCGGCCCCTGAAAGGCTGAGCATGTTGACTGTTTGCTTCTGGAGCTCTGCGGGCACCCACAGGCATCCAGGGAAGGGTGGAAGACTGGCATGGTGTCTCTTCGCTCCCCTTGCCAGTTTCCAAACCGGCCACACTGCAGACTCCCCATGTTGCGGGACACAGGAATCCATCGTCAGGCCATCACGCCGGGGATGCATCTTTTCCCTGGGGTCTCGCTCTGGTCTTCTGCGAGAAGACCTCCCAAGGTGCTGGGATTACAGGTCAGAGCCACCGCGCCCGGCCTGTACTTGTGTCTTTTCCAAAATTGACTATTTGGGGATAAGCTTAACATCCTCACTGCCTGCCTTTGCCCGCCACAAGTAATTAGCATACGCCTAAATAAAGTTTAAGCAAGCTAGCTCCACTATTCCCAAGCATGCATAATCTAGGGTCTAGTCTTTAGAAGTATAAAGGACAAATCGTAGGAGTACAACTACAGAAAATGTTGTACCCAAACTGGAAAGGCTTAAGTGATCAATTGACGGATTTGTGTTTCCTATGGAAGAGGGTAGAAGGCAGAGTGCTAATATAGATATATAGGGGAGAAGAGGACAGGGCTTTTATGAAATGAATGCAGTCAAATCTTGGGAAAAGTTTCTTAAGTAGCATGAATGTTAGAGAGAGGATTCATGCAATTTCAATCTTAGCCGTGTCTAAAAATATCAAGACATAGCCAGCAGTTTTTGAAAAATAAATTATTCTCAACAAAACTATTAATGAGACTGATGAGGTGTTTCCTCTATTTTTTGTCTTCCAGTTACTTGGGTTTCACAGTCACGTATTCAAGGGAGTGTACGGCTGTTTGGTAAAATGAGAGAATTCCACATCATGTTTTTGTTTGTTTGTTTTTAAAGATGAAAGAGCTGAACAACCTTGTTTGGTGTTAGCAATACCACCAGATTGTTCAAATTTCTTTAGAATCGTACTCCTTAAATTACACTGTGATGTAGTTTCAAAAATTGTCTGTAATGGCCTGTCAATTGACAGCTCATTAGGACATTCTTCAGTTTGGCCGAAACCAAAAAACCTGAAACCGTCGAAATTGAAAAATAATGGGGTTTGCCAAATTCTGCTTCTTACACTTTCACCTACCACGCCGTGTTCAAATAGTGTGCTTGATAAGTATCGGAAACTTAAGGTACTCTTAATTTCAGTGTAGTTTCACCAAAGTGGTATTCTTTGTGAGAAAGCCATAATCTCATCAGTAAAGCCTTTCGAAAAGATCCAACGGAAAATATGAGCTAGCAACTCATCATGACAAGAAAGTAAAATTCAGGAAAAATCCTAAGGCAGAGCAGCTTCAGGCTTCGGTGTGATACTATCATAGTCTGGGCGCAGTGGCTCACGCCTATAGTCCCTTCACTTTGGGAAGGCAAGTTGGGGCAGGTCACCTGAAGTCGGCCGTTGAAGACCACCCTGGCCCAAATGGAGAAACCTCCTCTACACTTTAAACAAAAGACAAAAATTTGCCTGGCGTGGTGGCGTGCTCATTTAGTCCCAGCTAGTCTGGAGGCTGAGGCAGGAGAATGCCTTGAGCCTAGGATGCGGAGGCTGCAGTGAGCTGAGCTCAGGCCACTGTAATCCAGCCTGGGGGACAGAGAGAGACACTGTCTCAAAAATAAATAAATATGTACATAAATAAATAAATAAAATGAAATGAAATTGAAATAATATTTTCACATTCCCCTCACCCGGCCCATTTTATTTTCAGAGTATTGGACAAACCACCTGTTTCCCTGTGCGTTAGAGATTTTTTTTCTCAGACATTGAAGTTTTCTAAGTGCAACTCCATAAAAAGTCTCATTTTTAGCGTAAATAGTTTCTTTATGGTTGTGAAACGTGAACTTTGCGATTCTGTGAGGAAGACTGAATTCCGAAATACCCCCTGCATTTCCCGCCCCTCGCGTCCCTGGGGAGTCCCTGGTGGGGCTGGGACCAGGGTCCCCAGGTCGCCGGGGCGGCGTGGGAACCCCAAGCCGGGGCAGCCCCACCTCCCCAGCCCACGCCCCCGGAGGCCTCCGCGCGGCAGGGGCAGGTGCAAGCCATCCGGGCGCCCCCACAGGCGGGGCTCCTCCAGGAGCCGGGGTGTTCGTGTGCACTCCCCTCCGGCCTGCTGGATGAGCTCCTGGCGAGCCCGGAGTTTCTGCAGCGGGCGCAACCTTTCCTAGAAACGGAGGTCCCGGGGGAGCTGGAGGCCTCGGAAGAGGCCGCCTGGCTGGAACCACCCCTCAGCGAGGAAGAATACCGGGCTCTGCTGGAGGAGCTTTAAAAGGACGCGGGGCGGGGACGGGGTCGCCGCAGGGCGGTGGCCGGTGGCCTCTCTTTCGCGGGGAACACCTGGCTCGGCGTGGAGGGGCGTGTGTTCCCTCCGGGCCGACCCGCCTGGGATTCCTGCCTTCCAGCTCTAGGCCCGGTGAGAGACTCCACAGAGCGGAGAGCTGCCATTCTTTCCTGGGCATCCCGGGGATGCCAGCGCCGGCCCAGGTACCAGCAGGTGGGCCGTCTACTGCGCATGCGCGGGTTCGCGGGCAGCCGCCTAGGCTCTGGGAGCAGCCCGGGCAGAGCTCTCGTGCCTTTCCGCCACCCCACCCCGGCCTGACCAACCCCTCGCCACCCACACCCCCAAACCCCCAACACCCACCCACGGAAAATGCGTCCTCCCCTGGGCTGGGTGGACACCCCCGTCCCGCGAAACAACGGGCCCTCGCAGGGTTCGGGCCCGCCATCCCTCCAGCAGCGGCTCGCCTCCTCTGCGCCTCCGCTCGACCGCCGCCCGCCCGCCCGTGCCCCTGCAGCCTCCCAGCTGCCACCGTGGAGCGCCTGGCGGCTGAACGCAGACCCCAGGCCCCGCGCCGGCGATGCCGACCGTTCCAGGCGGGAGGGAAGGCGGGCAGAGATGGAGACACGAAAGGGAGACGCAGAGGGGCCGAAGGTTGGGCAGAGGGAAGTTGGGAGGGTGGGAGGGAGGGAGGGAGGGAGGGAGAGAGAGGGAGGCAGTGAGGAACGGAGGGAGAGACAGAGCGACGCAGGGACAGAGGGCGGGCGGGAGGGAGCCAGGGACAGAGGGAGGAAGGCAGAGAGAAAAAACGGTCTCCGGCCTCCGGGAGCAACGGGACCCCCGCGCTCCGGGAAAAGGGTAAGGGCCCGGCGCCGGCTGAGGGCTGGGCCCACGGCCGCGGCGTCCGGCCGGCGGGGCACCCATTCGCCCCGATTCCGTGGCCCAAGGAACGGGCGGCTTCCTCAGAGACCAAAGACCGGGACCCGGGTTGCCATCGGGTTTTCACCCGCGTGGTTCACAGAACGCACATCCCCAGGCTGAGCCTCACAACGGAGCGCCAGGCCGACAGCCCCGACCGCAGAGGAGCCCCACTCAGGACGACTGAAGCGTGATTTGGGATTCCACGCTGCTGTGCCCTCTGCAAGGGGGCCTGTTGCTCACGTCTCTCCGGCCCCTGAAAGGCTGAGCATGTTGACTGTTTGCTTCTGGAGCTCTGCGGGCACCCACAGGCATCCAGGGAAGGGTGGAAGACTGGCATGGTGTCTCTTCGCTCCCCTTGCCAGTTTCCAAACCGGCCACACTGCAGACTCCCCATGTTGCGGGACACAGGAATCCATCGTCAGGCCATCACGCCGGGGATGCATCTTTTCCCTGGGGTCTCGCTCTGGTCTTCTGCGAGAAGACCTCCCAAGGTGCTGGGATTACAGGTCAGAGCCACCGCGCCCGGCCTGTACTTGTGTCTTTTCCAAAATTGACTATTTGGGGATAAGCTTAACATCCTCACTGCCTGCCTTTGCCCGCCACAAGTAATTAGCATACGCCTAAATAAAGTTTAAGCAAGCTAGCTCCACTATTCCCAAGCATGCATAATCTAGGGTCTAGTCTTTAGAAGTATAAAGGACAAATCGTAGGAGTACAACTACAGAAAATGTTGTACCCAAACTGGAAAGGCTTAAGTGATCAATTGACGGATTTGTGTTTCCTATGGAAGAGGGTAGAAGGCAGAGTGCTAATATAGATATATAGGGGAGAAGAGGACAGGGCTTTTATGAAATGAATGCAGTCAAATCTTGGGAAAAGTTTCTTAAGTAGCATGAATGTTAGAGAGAGGATTCATGCAATTTCAATCTTAGCCGTGTCTAAAAATATCAAGACATAGCCAGCAGTTTTTGAAAAATAAATTATTCTCAACAAAACTATTAATGAGACTGATGAGGTGTTTCCTCTATTTTTTGTCTTCCAGTTACTTGGGTTTCACAGTCACGTATTCAAGGGAGTGTACGGCTGTTTGGTAAAATGAGAGAATTCCACATCATGTTTTTGTTTGTTTGTTTTTAAAGATGAAAGAGCTGAACAACCTTGTTTGGTGTTAGCAATACCACCAGATTGTTCAAATTTCTTTAGAATCGTACTCCTTAAATTACACTGTGATGTAGTTTCAAAAATTGTCTGTAATGGCCTGTCAATTGACAGCTCATTAGGACATTCTTCAGTTTGGCCGAAACCAAAAAACCTGAAACCGTCGAAATTGAAAAATAATGGGGTTTGCCAAATTCTGCTTCTTACACTTTCACCTACCACGCCGTGTTCAAATAGTGTGCTTGATAAGTATCGGAAACTTAAGGTACTCTTAATTTCAGTGTAGTTTCACCAAAGTGGTATTCTTTGTGAGAAAGCCATAATCTCATCAGTAAAGCCTTTCGAAAAGATCCAACGGAAAATATGAGCTAGCAACTCATCATGACAAGAAAGTAAAATTCAGGAAAAATCCTAAGGCAGAGCAGCTTCAGGCTTCGGTGTGATACTATCATAGTCTGGGCGCAGTGGCTCACGCCTATAGTCCCTTCACTTTGGGAAGGCAAGTTGGGGCAGGTCACCTGAAGTCGGCCGTTGAAGACCACCCTGGCCCAAATGGAGAAACCTCCTCTACACTTTAAACAAAAGACAAAAATTTGCCTGGCGTGGTGGCGTGCTCATTTAGTCCCAGCTAGTCTGGAGGCTGAGGCAGGAGAATGCCTTGAGCCTAGGATGCGGAGGCTGCAGTGAGCTGAGCTCAGGCCACTGTAATCCAGCCTGGGGGACAGAGAGAGACACTGTCTCAAAAATAAATAAATATGTACATAAATAAATAAATAAAATGAAATGAAATTGAAATAATATTTTCACATTCCCCTCACCCGGCCCATTTTATTTTCAGAGTATTGGACAAACCACCTGTTTCCCTGTGCGTTAGAGATTTTTTTTCTCAGACATTGAAGTTTTCTAAGTGCAACTCCATAAAAAGTCTCATTTTTAGCGTAAATAGTTTCTTTATGGTTGTGAAACGTGAACTTTGCGATTCTGTGAGGAAGACTGAATTCCGAAATACCCCCTGCATTTCCCGCCCCTCGCGTCCCTGGGGAGTCCCTGGTGGGGCTGGGACCAGGGTCCCCAGGTCGCCGGGGCGGCGTGGGAACCCCAAGCCGGGGCAGCCCCACCTCCCCAGCCCACGCCCCCGGAGGCCTCCGCGCGGCAGGGGCAGGTGCAAGCCATCCGGGCGCCCCCACAGGCGGGGCTCCTCCAGGAGCCGGGGTGTTCGTGTGCACTCCCCTCCGGCCTGCTGGATGAGCTCCTGGCGAGCCCGGAGTTTCTGCAGCGGGCGCAACCTTTCCTAGAAACGGAGGTCCCGGGGGAGCTGGAGGCCTCGGAAGAGGCCGCCTGGCTGGAACCACCCCTCAGCGAGGAAGAATACCGGGCTCTGCTGGAGGAGCTTTAAAAGGACGCGGGGCGGGGACGGGGTCGCCGCAGGGCGGTGGCCGGTGGCCTCTCTTTCGCGGGGAACACCTGGCTCGGCGTGGAGGGGCGTGTGTTCCCTCCGGGCCGACCCGCCTGGGATTCCTGCCTTCCAGGTCTAGGCCCGGTGAGAGACTCCACAGAGCGGAGAGCTGCCATTCTTTCCTGGGCATCCCGGGGATGCCAGCGCCGGCCCAGGTACCAGCAGGTGGGCCGTCTACTGCGCATGCGCGGGTTCGCGGGCAGCCGCCTAGGCTCTGGGAGCAGCCCGGGCAGAGCTCTCGTGCCTTTCCGCCACCCCACCCCGGCCTGACCAACCCCTCGCCACCCACACCCCCAAACCCCCAACACCCACCCACGGAAAATGCGTCCTCCCCTGGGCTGGGTGGACACCCCCGTCCCGCGAAACAACGGGCCCTCGCAGGGTTCGGGCCCGCCATCCCTCCAGCAGCGGCTCGCCTCCTCTGCGCCTCCGCTCGACCGCCGCCCGCCCGCCCGTGCCCCTGCAGCCTCCCAGCTGCCACCGTGGAGCGCCTGGCGGCTGAACGCAGACCCCAGGCCCCGCGCCGGCGATGCCGACCGTTCCAGGCGGGAGGGAAGGCGGGCAGAGATGGAGACACGAAAGGGAGACGCAGAGGGGCCGAAGGTTGGGCAGAGGGAAGTTGGGAGGGTGGGAGGGAGGGAGGGAGGGAGGGAGAGAGAGGGAGGCAGTGAGGAACGGAGGGAGAGACAGAGCGACGCAGGGACAGAGGGCGGGCGGGAGGGAGCCAGGGACAGAGGGAGGAAGGCAGAGAGAAAAAACGGTCTCCGGCCTCCGGGAGCAACGGGACCCCCGCGCTCCGGGAAAAGGGTAAGGGCCCGGCGCCGGCTGAGGGCTGGGCCCACGGCCGCGGCGTCCGGCCGGCGGGGCACCCATTCGCCCCGATTCCGTGGCCCAAGGAACGGGCGGCTTCCTCAGAGACCAAAGACCGGGACCCGGGTTGCCATCGGGTTTTCACCCGCGTGGTTCACAGAACGCACATCCCCAGGCTGAGCCTCACAACGGAGCGCCAGGCCGACAGCCCCGACCGCAGAGGAGCCCCACTCAGGACGACTGAAGCGTGATTTGGGATTCCACGCTGCTGTGCCCTCTGCAAGGGGGCCTGTTGCTCACGTCTCTCCGGCCCCTGAAAGGCTGAGCATGTTGACTGTTTGCTTCTGGAGCTCTGCGGGCACCCACAGGCATCCAGGGAAGGGTGGAAGACTGGCATGGTGTCTCTTCGCTCCCCTTGCCAGTTTCCAAACCGGCCACACTGCAGACTCCCCATGTTGCGGGACACAGGAATCCATCGTCAGGCCATCACGCCGGGGATGCATCTTTTCCCTGGGGTCTCGCTCTGGTCTTCTGCGAGAAGACCTCCCAAGGTGCTGGGATTACAGGTCAGAGCCACCGCGCCCGGCCTGTACTTGTGTCTTTTCCAAAATTGACTATTTGGGGATAAGCTTAACATCCTCACTGCCTGCCTTTGCCCCCCACAAGTAATTAGCATACGCCTAAATAAAGTTTAAGCAAGCTAGCTCCACTATTCCCAAGCATGCATAATCTAGGGTCTAGTCTTTAGAAGTATAAAGGACAAATCGTAGGAGTACAACTACAGAAAATGTTGTACCCAAACTGGAAAGGCTTAAGTGATCAATTGACGGATTTGTGTTTCCTATGGAAGAGGGTAGAAGGCAGAGTGCTAATATAGATATATAGGGGAGAAGAGGACAGGGCTTTTATGAAATGAATGCAGTCAAATCTTGGGAAAAGTTTCTTAAGTAGCATGAATGTTAGAGAGAGGATTCATGCAATTTCAATCTTAGCCGTGTCTAAAAATATCAAGACATAGCCAGCAGTTTTTGAAAAATAAATTATTCTCAACAAAACTATTAATGAGACTGATGAGGTGTTTCCTCTATTTTTTGTCTTCCAGTTACTTGGGTTTCACAGTCACGTATTCAAGGGAGTGTACGGCTGTTTGGTAAAATGAGAGAATTCCACATCATGTTTTTGTTTGTTTGTTTTTAAAGATGAAAGAGCTGAACAACCTTGTTTGGTGTTAGCAATACCACCAGATTGTTCAAATTTCTTTAGAATCGTACTCCTTAAATTACACTGTGATGTAGTTTCAAAAATTGTCTGTAATGGCCTGTCAATTGACAGCTCATTAGGACATTCTTCAGTTTGGCCGAAACCAAAAAACCTGAAACCGTCGAAATTGAAAAATAATGGGGTTTGCCAAATTCTGCTTCTTACACTTTCACCTACCACGCCGTGTTCAAATAGTGTGCTTGATAAGTATCGGAAACTTAAGGTACTCTTAATTTCAGTGTAGTTTCACCAAAGTGGTATTCTTTGTGAGAAAGCCATAATCTCATCAGTAAAGCCTTTCGAAAAGATCCAACGGAAAATATGAGCTAGCAACTCATCATGACAAGAAAGTAAAATTCAGGAAAAATCCTAAGGCAGAGCAGCTTCAGGCTTCGGTGTGATACTATCATAGTCTGGGCGCAGTGGCTCACGCCTATAGTCCCTTCACTTTGGGAAGGCAAGTTGGGGCAGGTCACCTGAAGTCGGCCGTTGAAGACCACCCTGGCCCAAATGGAGAAACCTCCTCTACACTTTAAACAAAAGACAAAAATTTGCCTGGCGTGGTGGCGTGCTCATTTAGTCCCAGCTAGTCTGGAGGCTGAGGCAGGAGAATGCCTTGAGCCTAGGATGCGGAGGCTGCAGTGAGCTGAGCTCAGGCCACTGTAATCCAGCCTGGGGGACAGAGAGAGACACTGTCTCAAAAATAAATAAATATGTACATAAATAAATAAATAAAATGAAATGAAATTGAAATAATATTTTCACATTCCCCTCACCCGGCCCATTTTATTTTCAGAGTATTGGACAAACCACCTGTTTCCCTGTGCGTTAGAGATTTTTTTTCTCAGACATTGAAGTTTTCTAAGTGCAACTCCATAAAAAGTCTCATTTTTAGCGTAAATAGTTTCTTTATGGTTGTGAAACGTGAACTTTGCGATTCTGTGAGGAAGACTGAATTCCGAAATACCCCCTGCATTTCCCGCCCCTCGCGTCCCTGGGGAGTCCCTGGTGGGGCTGGGACCAGGGTCCCCAGGTCGCCGGGGCGGCGTGGGAACCCCAAGCCGGGGCAGCCCCACCTCCCCAGCCCACGCCCCCGGAGGCCTCCGCGCGGCAGGGGCAGGTGCAAGCCATCCGGGCGCCCCCACAGGCGGGGCTCCTCCAGGAGCCGGGGTGTTCGTGTGCACTCCCCTCCGGCCTGCTGGATGAGCTCCTGGCGAGCCCGGAGTTTCTGCAGCGGGCGCAACCTTTCCTAGAAACGGAGGTCCCGGGGGAGCTGGAGGCCTCGGAAGAGGCCGCCTGGCTGGAACCACCCCTCAGCGAGGAAGAATACCGGGCTCTGCTGGAGGAGCTTTAAAAGGACGCGGGGCGGGGACGGGGTCGCCGCAGGGCGGTGGCCGGTGGCCTCTCTTTCGCGGGGAACACCTGGCTCGGCGTGGAGGGGCGTGTGTTCCCTCCGGGCCGACCCGCCTGGGATTCCTGCCTTCCAGGTCTAGGCCCGGTGAGAGACTCCACAGAGCGGAGAGCTGCCATTCTTTCCTGGGCATCCCGGGGATGCCAGCGCCGGCCCAGGTACCAGCAGGTGGGCCGTCTACTGCGCATGCGCGGGTTCGCGGGCAGCCGCCTAGGCTCTGGGAGCAGCCCGGGCAGAGCTCTCGTGCCTTTCCGCCACCCCACCCCGGCCTGACCAACCCCTCGCCACCCACACCCCCAAACCCCCAACACCCACCCACGGAAAATGCGTCCTCCCCTGGGCTGGGTGGACACCCCCGTCCCGCGAAACAACGGGCCCTCGCAGGGTTCGGGCCCGCCATCCCTCCAGCAGCGGCTCGCCTCCTCTGCGCCTCCGCTCGACCGCCGCCCGCCCGCCCGTGCCCCTGCAGCCTCCCAGCTGCCACCGTGGAGCGCCTGGCGGCTGAACGCAGACCCCAGGCCCCGCGCCGGCGATGCCGACCGTTCCAGGCGGGAGGGAAGGCGGGCAGAGATGGAGACACGAAAGGGAGACGCAGAGGGGCCGAAGGTTGGGCAGAGGGAAGTTGGGAGGGTGGGAGGGAGGGAGGGAGGGAGGGAGAGAGAGGGAGGCAGTGAGGAACGGAGGGAGAGACAGAGCGACGCAGGGACAGAGGGCGGGCGGGAGGGAGCCAGGGACAGAGGGAGGAAGGCAGAGAGAAAAAACGGTCTCCGGCCTCCGGGAGCAACGGGACCCCCGCGCTCCGGGAAAAGGGTAAGGGCCCGGCGCCGGCTGAGGGCTGGGCCCACGGCCGCGGCGTCCGGCCGGCGGGGCACCCATTCGCCCCGATTCCGTGGCCCAAGGAACGGGCGGCTTCCTCAGAGACCAAAGACCGGGACCCGGGTTGCCATCGGGTTTTCACCCGCGTGGTTCACAGAACGCACATCCCCAGGCTGAGCCTCACAACGGAGCGCCAGGCCGACAGCCCCGACCGCAGAGGAGCCCCACTCAGGACGACTGAAGCGTGATTTGGGATTCCACGCTGCTGTGCCCTCTGCAAGGGGGCCTGTTGCTCACGTCTCTCCGGCCCCTGAAAGGCTGAGCATGTTGACTGTTTGCTTCTGGAGCTCTGCGGGCACCCACAGGCATCCAGGGAAGGGTGGAAGACTGGCATGGTGTCTCTTCGCTCCCCTTGCCAGTTTCCAAACCGGCCACACTGCAGACTCCCCATGTTGCGGGACACAGGAATCCATCGTCAGGCCATCACGCCGGGGATGCATCTTTTCCCTGGGGTCTCGCTCTGGTCTTCTGCGAGAAGACCTCCCAAGGTGCTGGGATTACAGGTCAGAGCCACCGCGCCCGGCCTGTACTTGTGTCTTTTCCAAAATTGACTATTTGGGGATAAGCTTAACATCCTCACTGCCTGCCTTTGCCCCCCACAAGTAATTAGCATACGCCTAAATAAAGTTTAAGCAAGCTAGCTCCACTATTCCCAAGCATGCATAATCTAGGGTCTAGTCTTTAGAAGTATAAAGGACAAATCGTAGGAGTACAACTACAGAAAATGTTGTACCCAAACTGGAAAGGCTTAAGTGATCAATTGACGGATTTGTGTTTCCTATGGAAGAGGGTAGAAGGCAGAGTGCTAATATAGATATATAGGGGAGAAGAGGACAGGGCTTTTATGAAATGAATGCAGTCAAATCTTGGGAAAAGTTTCTTAAGTAGCATGAATGTTAGAGAGAGGATTCATGCAATTTCAATCTTAGCCGTGTCTAAAAATATCAAGACATAGCCAGCAGTTTTTGAAAAATAAATTATTCTCAACAAAACTATTAATGAGACTGATGAGGTGTTTCCTCTATTTTTTGTCTTCCAGTTACTTGGGTTTCACAGTCACGTATTCAAGGGAGTGTACGGCTGTTTGGTAAAATGAGAGAATTCCACATCATGTTTTTGTTTGTTTGTTTTTAAAGATGAAAGAGCTGAACAACCTTGTTTGGTGTTAGCAATACCACCAGATTGTTCAAATTTCTTTAGAATCGTACTCCTTAAATTACACTGTGATGTAGTTTCAAAAATTGTCTGTAATGGCCTGTCAATTGACAGCTCATTAGGACATTCTTCAGTTTGGCCGAAACCAAAAAACCTGAAACCGTCGAAATTGAAAAATAATGGGGTTTGCCAAATTCTGCTTCTTACACTTTCACCTACCACGCCGTGTTCAAATAGTGTGCTTGATAAGTATCGGAAACTTAAGGTACTCTTAATTTCAGTGTAGTTTCACCAAAGTGGTATTCTTTGTGAGAAAGCCATAATCTCATCAGTAAAGCCTTTCGAAAAGATCCAACGGAAAATATGAGCTAGCAACTCATCATGACAAGAAAGTAAAATTCAGGAAAAATCCTAAGGCAGAGCAGCTTCAGGCTTCGGTGTGATACTATCATAGTCTGGGCGCAGTGGCTCACGCCTATAGTCCCTTCACTTTGGGAAGGCAAGTTGGGGCAGGTCACCTGAAGTCGGCCGTTGAAGACCACCCTGGCCCAAATGGAGAAACCTCCTCTACACTTTAAACAAAAGACAAAAATTTGCCTGGCGTGGTGGCGTGCTCATTTAGTCCCAGCTAGTCTGGAGGCTGAGGCAGGAGAATGCCTTGAGCCTAGGATGCGGAGGCTGCAGTGAGCTGAGCTCAGGCCACTGTAATCCAGCCTGGGGGACAGAGAGAGACACTGTCTCAAAAATAAATAAATATGTACATAAATAAATAAATAAAATGAAATGAAATTGAAATAATATTTTCACATTCCCCTCACCCGGCCCATTTTATTTTCAGAGTATTGGACAAACCACCTGTTTCCCTGTGCGTTAGAGATTTTTTTTCTCAGACATTGAAGTTTTCTAAGTGCAACTCCATAAAAAGTCTCATTTTTAGCGTAAATAGTTTCTTTATGGTTGTGAAACGTGAACTTTGCGATTCTGTGAGGAAGACTGAATTCCGAAATACCCCCTGCATTTCCCGCCCCTCGCGTCCCTGGGGAGTCCCTGGTGGGGCTGGGACCAGGGTCCCCAGGTCGCCGGGGCGGCGTGGGAACCCCAAGCCGGGGCAGCCCCACCTCCCCAGCCCACGCCCCCGGAGGCCTCCGCGCGGCAGGGGCAGGTGCAAGCCATCCGGGCGCCCCCACAGGCGGGGCTCCTCCAGGAGCCGGGGTGTTCGTGTGCACTCCCCTCCGGCCTGCTGGATGAGCTCCTGGCGAGCCCGGAGTTTCTGCAGCGGGCGCAACCTTTCCTAGAAACGGAGGTCCCGGGGGAGCTGGAGGCCTCGGAAGAGGCCGCCTGGCTGGAACCACCCCTCAGCGAGGAAGAATACCGGGCTCTGCTGGAGGAGCTTTAAAAGGACGCGGGGCGGGGACGGGGTCGCCGCAGGGCGGTGGCCGGTGGCCTCTCTTTCGCGGGGAACACCTGGCTCGGCGTGGAGGGGCGTGTGTTCCCTCCGGGCCGACCCGCCTGGGATTCCTGCCTTCCAGGTCTAGGCCCGGTGAGAGACTCCACAGAGCGGAGAGCTGCCATTCTTTCCTGGGCATCCCGGGGATGCCAGCGCCGGCCCAGGTACCAGCAGGTGGGCCGTCTACTGCGCATGCGCGGGTTCGCGGGCAGCCGCCTAGGCTCTGGGAGCAGCCCGGGCAGAGCTCTCGTGCCTTTCCGCCACCCCACCCCGGCCTGACCAACCCCTCGCCACCCACACCCCCAAACCCCCAACACCCACCCACGGAAAATGCGTCCTCCCCTGGGCTGGGTGGACACCCCCGTCCCGCGAAACAACGGGCCCTCGCAGGGTTCGGGCCCGCCATCCCTCCAGCAGCGGCTCGCCTCCTCTGCGCCTCCGCTCGACCGCCGCCCGCCCGCCCGTGCCCCTGCAGCCTCCCAGCTGCCACCGTGGAGCGCCTGGCGGCTGAACGCAGACCCCAGGCCCCGCGCCGGCGATGCCGACCGTTCCAGGCGGGAGGGAAGGCGGGCAGAGATGGAGACACGAAAGGGAGACGCAGAGGGGCCGAAGGTTGGGCAGAGGGAAGTTGGGAGGGTGGGAGGGAGGGAGGGAGGGAGGGAGAGAGAGGGAGGCAGTGAGGAACGGAGGGAGAGACAGAGCGACGCAGGGACAGAGGGCGGGCGGGAGGGAGCCAGGGACAGAGGGAGGAAGGCAGAGAGAAAAAACGGTCTCCGGCCTCCGGGAGCAACGGGACCCCCGCGCTCCGGGAAAAGGGTAAGGGCCCGGCGCCGGCTGAGGGCTGGGCCCACGGCCGCGGCGTCCGGCCGGCGGGGCACCCATTCGCCCCGATTCCGTGGCCCAAGGAACGGGCGGCTTCCTCAGAGACCAAAGACCGGGACCCGGGTTGCCATCGGGTTTTCACCCGCGTGGTTCACAGAACGCACATCCCCAGGCTGAGCCTCACAACGGAGCGCCAGGCCGACAGCCCCGACCGCAGAGGAGCCCCACTCAGGACGACTGAAGCGTGATTTGGGATTCCACGCTGCTGTGCCCTCTGCAAGGGGGCCTGTTGCTCACGTCTCTCCGGCCCCTGAAAGGCTGAGCATGTTGACTGTTTGCTTCTGGAGCTCTGCGGGCACCCACAGGCATCCAGGGAAGGGTGGAAGACTGGCATGGTGTCTCTTCGCTCCCCTTGCCAGTTTCCAAACCGGCCACACTGCAGACTCCCCATGTTGCGGGACACAGGAATCCATCGTCAGGCCATCACGCCGGGGATGCATCTTTTCCCTGGGGTCTCGCTCTGGTCTTCTGCGAGAAGACCTCCCAAGGTGCTGGGATTACAGGTCAGAGCCACCGCGCCCGGCCTGTACTTGTGTCTTTTCCAAAATTGACTATTTGGGGATAAGCTTAACATCCTCACTGCCTGCCTTTGCCCGCCACAAGTAATTAGCATACGCCTAAATAAAGTTTAAGCAAGCTAGCTCCACTATTCCCAAGCATGCATAATCTAGGGTCTAGTCTTTAGAAGTATAAAGGACAAATCGTAGGAGTACAACTACAGAAAATGTTGTACCCAAACTGGAAAGGCTTAAGTGATCAATTGACGGATTTGTGTTTCCTATGGAAGAGGGTAGAAGGCAGAGTGCTAATATAGATATATAGGGGAGAAGAGGACAGGGCTTTTATGAAATGAATGCAGTCAAATCTTGGGAAAAGTTTCTTAAGTAGCATGAATGTTAGAGAGAGGATTCATGCAATTTCAATCTTAGCCGTGTCTAAAAATATCAAGACATAGCCAGCAGTTTTTGAAAAATAAATTATTCTCAACAAAACTATTAATGAGACTGATGAGGTGTTTCCTCTATTTTTTGTCTTCCAGTTACTTGGGTTTCACAGTCACGTATTCAAGGGAGTGTACGGCTGTTTGGTAAAATGAGAGAATTCCACATCATGTTTTTGTTTGTTTGTTTTTAAAGATGAAAGAGCTGAACAACCTTGTTTGGTGTTAGCAATACCACCAGATTGTTCAAATTTCTTTAGAATCGTACTCCTTAAATTACACTGTGATGTAGTTTCAAAAATTGTCTGTAATGGCCTGTCAATTGACAGCTCATTAGGACATTCTTCAGTTTGGCCGAAACCAAAAAACCTGAAACCGTCGAAATTGAAAAATAATGGGGTTTGCCAAATTCTGCTTCTTACACTTTCACCTACCACGCCGTGTTCAAATAGTGTGCTTGATAAGTATCGGAAACTTAAGGTACTCTTAATTTCAGTGTAGTTTCACCAAAGTGGTATTCTTTGTGAGAAAGCCATAATCTCATCAGTAAAGCCTTTCGAAAAGATCCAACGGAAAATATGAGCTAGCAACTCATCATGACAAGAAAGTAAAATTCAGGAAAAATCCTAAGGCAGAGCAGCTTCAGGCTTCGGTGTGATACTATCATAGTCTGGGCGCAGTGGCTCACGCCTATAGTCCCTTCACTTTGGGAAGGCAAGTTGGGGCAGGTCACCTGAAGTCGGCCGTTGAAGACCACCCTGGCCCAAATGGAGAAACCTCCTCTACACTTTAAACAAAAGACAAAAATTTGCCTGGCGTGGTGGCGTGCTCATTTAGTCCCAGCTAGTCTGGAGGCTGAGGCAGGAGAATGCCTTGAGCCTAGGATGCGGAGGCTGCAGTGAGCTGAGCTCAGGCCACTGTAATCCAGCCTGGGGGACAGAGAGAGACACTGTCTCAAAAATAAATAAATATGTACATAAATAAATAAATAAAATGAAATGAAATTGAAATAATATTTTCACATTCCCCTCACCCGGCCCATTTTATTTTCAGAGTATTGGACAAACCACCTGTTTCCCTGTGCGTTAGAGATTTTTTTTCTCAGACATTGAAGTTTTCTAAGTGCAACTCCATAAAAAGTCTCATTTTTAGCGTAAATAGTTTCTTTATGGTTGTGAAACGTGAACTTTGCGATTCTGTGAGGAAGACTGAATTCCGAAATACCCCCTGCATTTCCCGCCCCTCGCGTCCCTGGGGAGTCCCTGGTGGGGCTGGGACCAGGGTCCCCAGGTCGCCGGGGCGGCGTGGGAACCCCAAGCCGGGGCAGCCCCACCTCCCCAGCCCACGCCCACGGAGGCCTCCGCGCGGCAGGGGCAGGTGCAAGCCATCCGGGCGCCCCCACAGGCGGGGCTCCTCCAGGAGCCGGGGTGTTCGTGTGCACTCCCCTCCGGCCTGCTGGATGAGCTCCTGGCGAGCCCGGAGTTTCTGCAGCGGGCGCAACCTTTCCTAGAAACGGAGGTCCCGGGGGAGCTGGAGGCCTCGGAAGAGGCCGCCTGGCTGGAACCACCCCTCAGCGAGGAAGAATACCGGGCTCTGCTGGAGGAGCTTTAAAAGGACGCGGGGCGGGGACGGGGTCGCCGCAGGGCGGTGGCCGGTGGCCTCTCTTTCGCGGGGAACACCTGGCTCGGCGTGGAGGGGCGTGTGTTCCCTCCGGGCCGACCCGCCTGGGATTCCTGCCTTCCAGGTCTAGGCCCGGTGAGAGACTCCACAGAGCGGAGAGCTGCCATTCTTTCCTGGGCATCCCGGGGATGCCAGCGCCGGCCCAGGTACCAGCAGGTGGGCCGTCTACTGCGCATGCGCGGGTTCGCGGGCAGCCGCCTAGGCTCTGGGAGCAGCCCGGGCAGAGCTCTCGTGCCTTTCCGCCACCCCACCCCGGCCTGACCAACCCCTCGCCACCCACACCCCCAAACCCCCAACACCCACCCACGGAAAATGCGTCCTCCCCTGGGCTGGGTGGACACCCCCGTCCCGCGAAACAACGGGCCCTCGCAGGGTTCGGGCCCGCCATCCCTCCAGCAGCGGCTCGCCTCCTCTGCGCCTCCGCTCGACCGCCGCCCGCCCGCCCGTGCCCCTGCAGCCTCCCAGCTGCCACCGTGGAGCGCCTGGCGGCTGAACGCAGACCCCAGGCCCCGCGCCGGCGATGCCGACCGTTCCAGGCGGGAGGGAAGGCGGGCAGAGATGGAGACACGAAAGGGAGACGCAGAGGGGCCGAAGGTTGGGCAGAGGGAAGTTGGGAGGGTGGGAGGGAGGGAGGGAGGGAGGGAGAGAGAGGGAGGCAGTGAGGAACGGAGGGAGAGACAGAGCGACGCAGGGACAGAGGGCGGGCGGGAGGGAGCCAGGGACAGAGGGAGGAAGGCAGAGAGAAAAAACGGTCTCCGGCCTCCGGGAGCAACGGGACCCCCGCGCTCCGGGAAAAGGGTAAGGGCCCGGCGCCGGCTGAGGGCTGGGCCCACGGCCGCGGCGTCCGGCCGGCGGGGCACCCATTCGCCCCGATTCCGTGGCCCAAGGAACGGGCGGCTTCCTCAGAGACCAAAGACCGGGACCCGGGTTGCCATCGGGTTTTCACCCGCGTGGTTCACAGAACGCACATCCCCAGGCTGAGCCTCACAACGGAGCGCCAGGCCGACAGCCCCGACCGCAGAGGAGCCCCACTCAGGACGACTGAAGCGTGATTTGGGATTCCACGCTGCTGTGCCCTCTGCAAGGGGGCCTGTTGCTCACGTCTCTCCGGCCCCTGAAAGGCTGAGCATGTTGACTGTTTGCTTCTGGAGCTCTGCGGGCACCCACAGGCATCCAGGGAAGGGTGGAAGACTGGCATGGTGTCTCTTCGCTCCCCTTGCCAGTTTCCAAACCGGCCACACTGCAGACTCCCCATGTTGCGGGACACAGGAATCCATCGTCAGGCCATCACGCCGGGGATGCATCTTTTCCCTGGGGTCTCGCTCTGGTCTTCTGCGAGAAGACCTCCCAAGGTGCTGGGATTACAGGTCAGAGCCACCGCGCCCGGCCTGTACTTGTGTCTTTTCCAAAATTGACTATTTGGGGATAAGCTTAACATCCTCACTGCCTGCCTTTGCCCGCCACAAGTAATTAGCATACGCCTAAATAAAGTTTAAGCAAGCTAGCTCCACTATTCCCAAGCATGCATAATCTAGGGTCTAGTCTTTAGAAGTATAAAGGACAAATCGTAGGAGTACAACTACAGAAAATGTTGTACCCAAACTGGAAAGGCTTAAGTGATCAATTGACGGATTTGTGTTTCCTATGGAAGAGGGTAGAAGGCAGAGTGCTAATATAGATATATAGGGGAGAAGAGGACAGGGCTTTTATGAAATGAATGCAGTCAAATCTTGGGAAAAGTTTCTTAAGTAGCATGAATGTTAGAGAGAGGATTCATGCAATTTCAATCTTAGCCGTGTCTAAAAATATCAAGACATAGCCAGCAGTTTTTGAAAAATAAATTATTCTCAACAAAACTATTAATGAGACTGATGAGGTGTTTCCTCTATTTTTTGTCTTCCAGTTACTTGGGTTTCACAGTCACGTATTCAAGGGAGTGTACGGCTGTTTGGTAAAATGAGAGAATTCCACATCATGTTTTTGTTTGTTTGTTTTTAAAGATGAAAGAGCTGAACAACCTTGTTTGGTGTTAGCAATACCACCAGATTGTTCAAATTTCTTTAGAATCGTACTCCTTAAATTACACTGTGATGTAGTTTCAAAAATTGTCTGTAATGGCCTGTCAATTGACAGCTCATTAGGACATTCTTCAGTTTGGCCGAAACCAAAAAACCTGAAACCGTCGAAATTGAAAAATAATGGGGTTTGCCAAATTCTGCTTCTTACACTTTCACCTACCACGCCGTGTTCAAATAGTGTGCTTGATAAGTATCGGAAACTTAAGGTACTCTTAATTTCAGTGTAGTTTCACCAAAGTGGTATTCTTTGTGAGAAAGCCATAATCTCATCAGTAAAGCCTTTCGAAAAGATCCAACGGAAAATATGAGCTAGCAACTCATCATGACAAGAAAGTAAAATTCAGGAAAAATCCTAAGGCAGAGCAGCTTCAGGCTTCGGTGTGATACTATCATAGTCTGGGCGCAGTGGCTCACGCCTATAGTCCCTTCACTTTGGGAAGGCAAGTTGGGGCAGGTCACCTGAAGTCGGCCGTTGAAGACCACCCTGGCCCAAATGGAGAAACCTCCTCTACACTTTAAACAAAAGACAAAAATTTGCCTGGCGTGGTGGCGTGCTCATTTAGTCCCAGCTAGTCTGGAGGCTGAGGCAGGAGAATGCCTTGAGCCTAGGATGCGGAGGCTGCAGTGAGCTGAGCTCAGGCCACTGTAATCCAGCCTGGGGGACAGAGAGAGACACTGTCTCAAAAATAAATAAATATGTACATAAATAAATAAATAAAATGAAATGAAATTGAAATAATATTTTCACATTCCCCTCACCCGGCCCATTTTATTTTCAGAGTATTGGACAAACCACCTGTTTCCCTGTGCGTTAGAGATTTTTTTTCTCAGACATTGAAGTTTTCTAAGTGCAACTCCATAAAAAGTCTCATTTTTAGCGTAAATAGTTTCTTTATGGTTGTGAAACGTGAACTTTGCGATTCTGTGAGGAAGACTGAATTCCGAAATACCCCCTGCATTTCCCGCCCCTCGCGTCCCTGGGGAGTCCCTGGTGGGGCTGGGACCAGGGTCCCCAGGTCGCCGGGGCGGCGTGGGAACCCCAAGCCGGGGCAGCCCCACCTCCCCAGCCCACGCCCCCGGAGGCCTCCGCGCGGCAGGGGCAGGTGCAAGCCATCCGGGCGCCCCCACAGGCGGGGCTCCTCCAGGAGCCGGGGTGTTCGTGTGCACTCCCCTCCGGCCTGCTGGATGAGCTCCTGGCGAGCCCGGAGTTTCTGCAGCGGGCGCAACCTTTCCTAGAAACGGAGGTCCCGGGGGAGCTGGAGGCCTCGGAAGAGGCCGCCTGGCTGGAACCACCCCTCAGCGAGGAAGAATACCGGGCTCTGCTGGAGGAGCTTTAAAAGGACGCGGGGCGGGGACGGGGTCGCCGCAGGGCGGTGGCCGGTGGCCTCTCTTTCGCGGGGAACACCTGGCTCGGCGTGGAGGGGCGTGTGTTCCCTCCGGGCCGACCCGCCTGGGATTCCTGCCTTCCAGGTCTAGGCCCGGTGAGAGACTCCACAGAGCGGAGAGCTGCCATTCTTTCCTGGGCATCCCGGGGATGCCAGCGCCGGCCCAGGTACCAGCAGGTGGGCCGTCTACTGCGCATGCGCGGGTTCGCGGGCAGCCGCCTAGGCTCTGGGAGCAGCCCGGGCAGAGCTCTCGTGCCTTTCCGCCACCCCACCCCGGCCTGACCAACCCCTCGCCACCCACACCCCCAAACCCCCAACACCCACCCACGGAAAATGCGTCCTCCCCTGGGCTGGGTGGACACCCCCGTCCCGCGAAACAACGGGCCCTCGCAGGGTTCGGGCCCGCCATCCCTCCAGCAGCGGCTCGCCTCCTCTGCGCCTCCGCTCGACCGCCGCCCGCCCGCCCGTGCCCCTGCAGCCTCCCAGCTGCCACCGTGGAGCGCCTGGCGGCTGAACGCAGACCCCAGGCCCCGCGCCGGCGATGCCGACCGTTCCAGGCGGGAGGGAAGGCGGGCAGAGATGGAGACACGAAAGGGAGACGCAGAGGGGCCGAAGGTTGGGCAGAGGGAAGTTGGGAGGGTGGGAGGGAGGGAGGGAGGGAGGGAGAGAGAGGGAGGCAGTGAGGAACGGAGGGAGAGACAGAGCGACGCAGGGACAGAGGGCGGGCGGGAGGGAGCCAGGGACAGAGGGAGGAAGGCAGAGAGAAAAAACGGTCTCCGGCCTCCGGGAGCAACGGGACCCCCGCGCTCCGGGAAAAGGGTAAGGGCCCGGCGCCGGCTGAGGGCTGGGCCCACGGCCGCGGCGTCCGGCCGGCGGGGCACCCATTCGCCCCGATTCCGTGGCCCAAGGAACGGGCGGCTTCCTCAGAGACCAAAGACCGGGACCCGGGTTGCCATCGGGTTTTCACCCGCGTGGTTCACAGAACGCACATCCCCAGGCTGAGCCTCACAACGGAGCGCCAGGCCGACAGCCCCGACCGCAGAGGAGCCCCACTCAGGACGACTGAAGCGTGATTTGGGATTCCACGCTGCTGTGCCCTCTGCAAGGGGGCCTGTTGCTCACGTCTCTCCGGCCCCTGAAAGGCTGAGCATGTTGACTGTTTGCTTCTGGAGCTCTGCGGGCACCCACAGGCATCCAGGGAAGGGTGGAAGACTGGCATGGTGTCTCTTCGCTCCCCTTGCCAGTTTCCAAACCGGCCACACTGCAGACTCCCCATGTTGCGGGACACAGGAATCCATCGTCAGGCCATCACGCCGGGGATGCATCTTTTCCCTGGGGTCTCGCTCTGGTCTTCTGCGAGAAGACCTCCCAAGGTGCTGGGATTACAGGTCAGAGCCACCGCGCCCGGCCTGTACTTGTGTCTTTTCCAAAATTGACTATTTGGGGATAAGCTTAACATCCTCACTGCCTGCCTTTGCCCGCCACAAGTAATTAGCATACGCCTAAATAAAGTTTAAGCAAGCTAGCTCCACTATTCCCAAGCATGCATAATCTAGGGTCTAGTCTTTAGAAGTATAAAGGACAAATCGTAGGAGTACAACTACAGAAAATGTTGTACCCAAACTGGAAAGGCTTAAGTGATCAATTGACGGATTTGTGTTTCCTATGGAAGAGGGTAGAAGGCAGAGTGCTAATATAGATATATAGGGGAGAAGAGGACAGGGCTTTTATGAAATGAATGCAGTCAAATCTTGGGAAAAGTTTCTTAAGTAGCATGAATGTTAGAGAGAGGATTCATGCAATTTCAATCTTAGCCGTGTCTAAAAATATCAAGACATAGCCAGCAGTTTTTGAAAAATAAATTATTCTCAACAAAACTATTAATGAGACTGATGAGGTGTTTCCTCTATTTTTTGTCTTCCAGTTACTTGGGTTTCACAGTCACGTATTCAAGGGAGTGTACGGCTGTTTGGTAAAATGAGAGAATTCCACATCATGTTTTTGTTTGTTTGTTTTTAAAGATGAAAGAGCTGAACAACCTTGTTTGGTGTTAGCAATACCACCAGATTGTTCAAATTTCTTTAGAATCGTACTCCTTAAATTACACTGTGATGTAGTTTCAAAAATTGTCTGTAATGGCCTGTCAATTGACAGCTCATTAGGACATTCTTCAGTTTGGCCGAAACCAAAAAACCTGAAACCGTCGAAATTGAAAAATAATGGGGTTTGCCAAATTCTGCTTCTTACACTTTCACCTACCACGCCGTGTTCAAATAGTGTGCTTGATAAGTATCGGAAACTTAAGGTACTCTTAATTTCAGTGTAGTTTCACCAAAGTGGTATTCTTTGTGAGAAAGCCATAATCTCATCAGTAAAGCCTTTCGAAAAGATCCAACGGAAAATATGAGCTAGCAACTCATCATGACAAGAAAGTAAAATTCAGGAAAAATCCTAAGGCAGAGCAGCTTCAGGCTTCGGTGTGATACTATCATAGTCTGGGCGCAGTGGCTCACGCCTATAGTCCCTTCACTTTGGGAAGGCAAGTTGGGGCAGGTCACCTGAAGTCGGCCGTTGAAGACCACCCTGGCCCAAATGGAGAAACCTCCTCTACACTTTAAACAAAAGACAAAAATTTGCCTGGCGTGGTGGCGTGCTCATTTAGTCCCAGCTAGTCTGGAGGCTGAGGCAGGAGAATGCCTTGAGCCTAGGATGCGGAGGCTGCAGTGAGCTGAGCTCAGGCCACTGTAATCCAGCCTGGGGGACAGAGAGAGACACTGTCTCAAAAATAAATAAATATGTACATAAATAAATAAATAAAATGAAATGAAATTGAAATAATATTTTCACATTCCCCTCACCCGGCCCATTTTATTTTCAGAGTATTGGACAAACCACCTGTTTCCCTGTGCGTTAGAGATTTTTTTTCTCAGACATTGAAGTTTTCTAAGTGCAACTCCATAAAAAGTCTCATTTTTAGCGTAAATAGTTTCTTTATGGTTGTGAAACGTGAACTTTGCGATTCTGTGAGGAAGACTGAATTCCGAAATACCCCCTGCATTTCCCGCCCCTCGCGTCCCTGGGGAGTCCCTGGTGGGGCTGGGACCAGGGTCCCCAGGTCGCCGGGGCGGCGTGGGAACCCCAAGCCGGGGCAGCCCCACCTCCCCAGCCCACGCCCCCGGAGGCCTCCGCGCGGCAGGGGCAGGTGCAAGCCATCCGGGCGCCCCCACAGGCGGGGCTCCTCCAGGAGCCGGGGTGTTCGTGTGCACTCCCCTCCGGCCTGCTGGATGAGCTCCTGGCGAGCCCGGAGTTTCTGCAGCGGGCGCAACCTTTCCTAGAAACGGAGGTCCCGGGGGAGCTGGAGGCCTCGGAAGAGGCCGCCTGGCTGGAACCACCCCTCAGCGAGGAAGAATACCGGGCTCTGCTGGAGGAGCTTTAAAAGGACGCGGGGCGGGGACGGGGTCGCCGCAGGGCGGTGGCCGGTGGCCTCTCTTTCGCGGGGAACACCTGGCTCGGCGTGGAGGGGCGTGTGTTCCCTCCGGGCCGACCCGCCTGGGATTCCTGCCTTCCAGGTCTAGGCCCGGTGAGAGACTCCACAGAGCGGAGAGCTGCCATTCTTTCCTGGGCATCCCGGGGATGCCAGCGCCGGCCCAGGTACCAGCAGGTGGGCCGTCTACTGCGCATGCGCGGGTTCGCGGGCAGCCGCCTAGGCTCTGGGAGCAGCCCGGGCAGAGCTCTCGTGCCTTTCCGCCACCCCACCCCGGCCTGACCAACCCCTCGCCACCCACACCCCCAAACCCCCAACACCCACCCACGGAAAATGCGTCCTCCCCTGGGCTGGGTGGACACCCCCGTCCCGCGAAACAACGGGCCCTCGCAGGGTTCGGGCCCGCCATCCCTCCAGCAGCGGCTCGCCTCCTCTGCGCCTCCGCTCGACCGCCGCCCGCCCGCCCGTGCCCCTGCAGCCTCCCAGCTGCCACCGTGGAGCGCCTGGCGGCTGAACGCAGACCCCAGGCCCCGCGCCGGCGATGCCGACCGTTCCAGGCGGGAGGGAAGGCGGGCAGAGATGGAGACACGAAAGGGAGACGCAGAGGGGCCGAAGGTTGGGCAGAGGGAAGTTGGGAGGGTGGGAGGGAGGGAGGGAGGGAGGGAGAGAGAGGGAGGCAGTGAGGAACGGAGGGAGAGACAGAGCGACGCAGGGACAGAGGGCGGGCGGGAGGGAGCCAGGGACAGAGGGAGGAAGGCAGAGAGAAAAAACGGTCTCCGGCCTCCGGGAGCAACGGGACCCCCGCGCTCCGGGAAAAGGGTAAGGGCCCGGCGCCGGCTGAGGGCTGGGCCCACGGCCGCGGCGTCCGGCCGGCGGGGCACCCATTCGCCCCGATTCCGTGGCCCAAGGAACGGGCGGCTTCCTCAGAGACCAAAGACCGGGACCCGGGTTGCCATCGGGTTTTCACCCGCGTGGTTCACAGAACGCACATCCCCAGGCTGAGCCTCACAACGGAGCGCCAGGCCGACAGCCCCGACCGCAGAGGAGCCCCACTCAGGACGACTGAAGCGTGATTTGGGATTCCACGCTGCTGTGCCCTCTGCAAGGGGGCCTGTTGCTCACGTCTCTCCGGCCCCTGAAAGGCTGAGCATGTTGACTGTTTGCTTCTGGAGCTCTGCGGGCACCCACAGGCATCCAGGGAAGGGTGGAAGACTGGCATGGTGTCTCTTCGCTCCCCTTGCCAGTTTCCAAACCGGCCACACTGCAGACTCCCCATGTTGCGGGACACAGGAATCCATCGTCAGGCCATCACGCCGGGGATGCATCTTTTCCCTGGGGTCTCGCTCTGGTCTTCTGCGAGAAGACCTCCCAAGGTGCTGGGATTACAGGTCAGAGCCACCGCGCCCGGCCTGTACTTGTGTCTTTTCCAAAATTGACTATTTGGGGATAAGCTTAACATCCTCACTGCCTGCCTTTGCCCCCCACAAGTAATTAGCATACGCCTAAATAAAGTTTAAGCAAGCTAGCTCCACTATTCCCAAGCATGCATAATCTAGGGTCTAGTCTTTAGAAGTATAAAGGACAAATCGTAGGAGTACAACTACAGAAAATGTTGTACCCAAACTGGAAAGGCTTAAGTGATCAATTGACGGATTTGTGTTTCCTATGGAAGAGGGTAGAAGGCAGAGTGCTAATATAGATATATAGGGGAGAAGAGGACAGGGCTTTTATGAAATGAATGCAGTCAAATCTTGGGAAAAGTTTCTTAAGTAGCATGAATGTTAGAGAGAGGATTCATGCAATTTCAATCTTAGCCGTGTCTAAAAATATCAAGACATAGCCAGCAGTTTTTGAAAAATAAATTATTCTCAACAAAACTATTAATGAGACTGATGAGGTGTTTCCTCTATTTTTTGTCTTCCAGTTACTTGGGTTTCACAGTCACGTATTCAAGGGAGTGTACGGCTGTTTGGTAAAATGAGAGAATTCCACATCATGTTTTTGTTTGTTTGTTTTTAAAGATGAAAGAGCTGAACAACCTTGTTTGGTGTTAGCAATACCACCAGATTGTTCAAATTTCTTTAGAATCGTACTCCTTAAATTACACTGTGATGTAGTTTCAAAAATTGTCTGTAATGGCCTGTCAATTGACAGCTCATTAGGACATTCTTCAGTTTGGCCGAAACCAAAAAACCTGAAACCGTCGAAATTGAAAAATAATGGGGTTTGCCAAATTCTGCTTCTTACACTTTCACCTACCACGCCGTGTTCAAATAGTGTGCTTGATAAGTATCGGAAACTTAAGGTACTCTTAATTTCAGTGTAGTTTCACCAAAGTGGTATTCTTTGTGAGAAAGCCATAATCTCATCAGTAAAGCCTTTCGAAAAGATCCAACGGAAAATATGAGCTAGCAACTCATCATGACAAGAAAGTAAAATTCAGGAAAAATCCTAAGGCAGAGCAGCTTCAGGCTTCGGTGTGATACTATCATAGTCTGGGCGCAGTGGCTCACGCCTATAGTCCCTTCACTTTGGGAAGGCAAGTTGGGGCAGGTCACCTGAAGTCGGCCGTTGAAGACCACCCTGGCCCAAATGGAGAAACCTCCTCTACACTTTAAACAAAAGACAAAAATTTGCCTGGCGTGGTGGCGTGCTCATTTAGTCCCAGCTAGTCTGGAGGCTGAGGCAGGAGAATGCCTTGAGCCTAGGATGCGGAGGCTGCAGTGAGCTGAGCTCAGGCCACTGTAATCCAGCCTGGGGGACAGAGAGAGACACTGTCTCAAAAATAAATAAATATGTACATAAATAAATAAATAAAATGAAATGAAATTGAAATAATATTTTCACATTCCCCTCACCCGGCCCATTTTATTTTCAGAGTATTGGACAAACCACCTGTTTCCCTGTGCGTTAGAGATTTTTTTTCTCAGACATTGAAGTTTTCTAAGTGCAACTCCATAAAAAGTCTCATTTTTAGCGTAAATAGTTTCTTTATGGTTGTGAAACGTGAACTTTGCGATTCTGTGAGGAAGACTGAATTCCGAAATACCCCCTGCATTTCCCGCCCCTCGCGTCCCTGGGGAGTCCCTGGTGGGGCTGGGACCAGGGTCCCCAGGTCGCCGGGGCGGCGTGGGAACCCCAAGCCGGGGCAGCCCCACCTCCCCAGCCCACGCCCCCGGAGGCCTCCGCGCGGCAGGGGCAGGTGCAAGCCATCCGGGCGCCCCCACAGGCGGGGCTCCTCCAGGAGCCGGGGTGTTCGTGTGCACTCCCCTCCGGCCTGCTGGATGAGCTCCTGGCGAGCCCGGAGTTTCTGCAGCGGGCGCAACCTTTCCTAGAAACGGAGGTCCCGGGGGAGCTGGAGGCCTCGGAAGAGGCCGCCTGGCTGGAACCACCCCTCAGCGAGGAAGAATACCGGGCTCTGCTGGAGGAGCTTTAAAAGGACGCGGGGCGGGGACGGGGTCGCCGCAGGGCGGTGGCCGGTGGCCTCTCTTTCGCGGGGAACACCTGGCTCGGCGTGGAGGGGCGTGTGTTCCCTCCGGGCCGACCCGCCTGGGATTCCTGCCTTCCAGGTCTAGGCCCGGTGAGAGACTCCACAGAGCGGAGAGCTGCCATTCTTTCCTGGGCATCCCGGGGATGCCAGCGCCGGCCCAGGTACCAGCAGGTGGGCCGTCTACTGCGCATGCGCGGGTTCGCGGGCAGCCGCCTAGGCTCTGGGAGCAGCCCGGGCAGAGCTCTCGTGCCTTTCCGCCACCCCACCCCGGCCTGACCAACCCCTCGCCACCCACACCCCCAAACCCCCAACACCCACCCACGGAAAATGCGTCCTCCCCTGGGCTGGGTGGACACCCCCGTCCCGCGAAACAACGGGCCCTCGCAGGGTTCGGGCCCGCCATCCCTCCAGCAGCGGCTCGCCTCCTCTGCGCCTCCGCTCGACCGCCGCCCGCCCGCCCGTGCCCCTGCAGCCTCCCAGCTGCCACCGTGGAGCGCCTGGCGGCTGAACGCAGACCCCAGGCCCCGCGCCGGCGATGCCGACCGTTCCAGGCGGGAGGGAAGGCGGGCAGAGATGGAGACACGAAAGGGAGACGCAGAGGGGCCGAAGGTTGGGCAGAGGGAAGTTGGGAGGGTGGGAGGGAGGGAGGGAGGGAGGGAGAGAGAGGGAGGCAGTGAGGAACGGAGGGAGAGACAGAGCGACGCAGGGACAGAGGGCGGGCGGGAGGGAGCCAGGGACAGAGGGAGGAAGGCAGAGAGAAAAAACGGTCTCCGGCCTCCGGGAGCAACGGGACCCCCGCGCTCCGGGAAAAGGGTAAGGGCCCGGCGCCGGCTGAGGGCTGGGCCCACGGCCGCGGCGTCCGGCCGGCGGGGCACCCATTCGCCCCGATTCCGTGGCCCAAGGAACGGGCGGCTTCCTCAGAGACCAAAGACCGGGACCCGGGTTGCCATCGGGTTTTCACCCGCGTGGTTCACAGAACGCACATCCCCAGGCTGAGCCTCACAACGGAGCGCCAGGCCGACAGCCCCGACCGCAGAGGAGCCCCACTCAGGACGACTGAAGCGTGATTTGGGATTCCACGCTGCTGTGCCCTCTGCAAGGGGGCCTGTTGCTCACGTCTCTCCGGCCCCTGAAAGGCTGAGCATGTTGACTGTTTGCTTCTGGAGCTCTGCGGGCACCCACAGGCATCCAGGGAAGGGTGGAAGACTGGCATGGTGTCTCTTCGCTCCCCTTGCCAGTTTCCAAACCGGCCACACTGCAGACTCCCCATGTTGCGGGACACAGGAATCCATCGTCAGGCCATCACGCCGGGGATGCATCTTTTCCCTGGGGTCTCGCTCTGGTCTTCTGCGAGAAGACCTCCCAAGGTGCTGGGATTACAGGTCAGAGCCACCGCGCCCGGCCTGTACTTGTGTCTTTTCCAAAATTGACTATTTGGGGATAAGCTTAACATCCTCACTGCCTGCCTTTGCCCCCCACAAGTAATTAGCATACGCCTAAATAAAGTTTAAGCAAGCTAGCTCCACTATTCCCAAGCATGCATAATCTAGGGTCTAGTCTTTAGAAGTATAAAGGACAAATCGTAGGAGTACAACTACAGAAAATGTTGTACCCAAACTGGAAAGGCTTAAGTGATCAATTGACGGATTTGTGTTTCCTATGGAAGAGGGTAGAAGGCAGAGTGCTAATATAGATATATAGGGGAGAAGAGGACAGGGCTTTTATGAAATGAATGCAGTCAAATCTTGGGAAAAGTTTCTTAAGTAGCATGAATGTTAGAGAGAGGATTCATGCAATTTCAATCTTAGCCGTGTCTAAAAATATCAAGACATAGCCAGCAGTTTTTGAAAAATAAATTATTCTCAACAAAACTATTAATGAGACTGATGAGGTGTTTCCTCTATTTTTTGTCTTCCAGTTACTTGGGTTTCACAGTCACGTATTCAAGGGAGTGTACGGCTGTTTGGTAAAATGAGAGAATTCCACATCATGTTTTTGTTTGTTTGTTTTTAAAGATGAAAGAGCTGAACAACCTTGTTTGGTGTTAGCAATACCACCAGATTGTTCAAATTTCTTTAGAATCGTACTCCTTAAATTACACTGTGATGTAGTTTCAAAAATTGTCTGTAATGGCCTGTCAATTGACAGCTCATTAGGACATTCTTCAGTTTGGCCGAAACCAAAAAACCTGAAACCGTCGAAATTGAAAAATAATGGGGTTTGCCAAATTCTGCTTCTTACACTTTCACCTACCACGCCGTGTTCAAATAGTGTGCTTGATAAGTATCGGAAACTTAAGGTACTCTTAATTTCAGTGTAGTTTCACCAAAGTGGTATTCTTTGTGAGAAAGCCATAATCTCATCAGTAAAGCCTTTCGAAAAGATCCAACGGAAAATATGAGCTAGCAACTCATCATGACAAGAAAGTAAAATTCAGGAAAAATCCTAAGGCAGAGCAGCTTCAGGCTTCGGTGTGATACTATCATAGTCTGGGCGCAGTGGCTCACGCCTATAGTCCCTTCACTTTGGGAAGGCAAGTTGGGGCAGGTCACCTGAAGTCGGCCGTTGAAGACCACCCTGGCCCAAATGGAGAAACCTCCTCTACACTTTAAACAAAAGACAAAAATTTGCCTGGCGTGGTGGCGTGCTCATTTAGTCCCAGCTAGTCTGGAGGCTGAGGCAGGAGAATGCCTTGAGCCTAGGATGCGGAGGCTGCAGTGAGCTGAGCTCAGGCCACTGTAATCCAGCCTGGGGGACAGAGAGAGACACTGTCTCAAAAATAAATAAATATGTACATAAATAAATAAATAAAATGAAATGAAATTGAAATAATATTTTCACATTCCCCTCACCCGGCCCATTTTATTTTCAGAGTATTGGACAAACCACCTGTTTCCCTGTGCGTTAGAGATTTTTTTTCTCAGACATTGAAGTTTTCTAAGTGCAACTCCATAAAAAGTCTCATTTTTAGCGTAAATAGTTTCTTTATGGTTGTGAAACGTGAACTTTGCGATTCTGTGAGGAAGACTGAATTCCGAAATACCCCCTGCATTTCCCGCCCCTCGCGTCCCTGGGGAGTCCCTGGTGGGGCTGGGACCAGGGTCCCCAGGTCGCCGGGGCGGCGTGGGAACCCCAAGCCGGGGCAGCCCCACCTCCCCAGCCCACGCCCCCGGAGGCCTCCGCGCGGCAGGGGCAGGTGCAAGCCATCCGGGCGCCCCCACAGGCGGGGCTCCTCCAGGAGCCGGGGTGTTCGTGTGCACTCCCCTCCGGCCTGCTGGATGAGCTCCTGGCGAGCCCGGAGTTTCTGCAGCGGGCGCAACCTTTCCTAGAAACGGAGGTCCCGGGGGAGCTGGAGGCCTCGGAAGAGGCCGCCTGGCTGGAACCACCCCTCAGCGAGGAAGAATACCGGGCTCTGCTGGAGGAGCTTTAAAAGGACGCGGGGCGGGGACGGGGTCGCCGCAGGGCGGTGGCCGGTGGCCTCTCTTTCGCGGGGAACACCTGGCTCGGCGTGGAGGGGCGTGTGTTCCCTCCGGGCCGACCCGCCTGGGATTCCTGCCTTCCAGGTCTAGGCCCGGTGAGAGACTCCACAGAGCGGAGAGCTGCCATTCTTTCCTGGGCATCCCGGGGATGCCAGCGCCGGCCCAGGTACCAGCAGGTGGGCCGTCTACTGCGCATGCGCGGGTTCGCGGGCAGCCGCCTAGGCTCTGGGAGCAGCCCGGGCAGAGCTCTCGTGCCTTTCCGCCACCCCACCCCGGCCTGACCAACCCCTCGCCACCCACACCCCCAAACCCCCAACACCCACCCACGGAAAATGCGTCCTCCCCTGGGCTGGGTGGACACCCCCGTCCCGCGAAACAACGGGCCCTCGCAGGGTTCGGGCCCGCCATCCCTCCAGCAGCGGCTCGCCTCCTCTGCGCCTCCGCTCGACCGCCGCCCGCCCGCCCGTGCCCCTGCAGCCTCCCAGCTGCCACCGTGGAGCGCCTGGCGGCTGAACGCAGACCCCAGGCCCCGCGCCGGCGATGCCGACCGTTCCAGGCGGGAGGGAAGGCGGGCAGAGATGGAGACACGAAAGGGAGACGCAGAGGGGCCGAAGGTTGGGCAGAGGGAAGTTGGGAGGGTGGGAGGGAGGGAGGGAGGGAGGGAGAGAGAGGGAGGCAGTGAGGAACGGAGGGAGAGACAGAGCGACGCAGGGACAGAGGGCGGGCGGGAGGGAGCCAGGGACAGAGGGAGGAAGGCAGAGAGAAAAAACGGTCTCCGGCCTCCGGGAGCAACGGGACCCCCGCGCTCCGGGAAAAGGGTAAGGGCCCGGCGCCGGCTGAGGGCTGGGCCCACGGCCGCGGCGTCCGGCCGGCGGGGCACCCATTCGCCCCGATTCCGTGGCCCAAGGAACGGGCGGCTTCCTCAGAGACCAAAGACCGGGACCCGGGTTGCCATCGGGTTTTCACCCGCGTGGTTCACAGAACGCACATCCCCAGGCTGAGCCTCACAACGGAGCGCCAGGCCGACAGCCCCGACCGCAGAGGAGCCCCACTCAGGACGACTGAAGCGTGATTTGGGATTCCACGCTGCTGTGCCCTCTGCAAGGGGGCCTGTTGCTCACGTCTCTCCGGCCCCTGAAAGGCTGAGCATGTTGACTGTTTGCTTCTGGAGCTCTGCGGGCACCCACAGGCATCCAGGGAAGGGTGGAAGACTGGCATGGTGTCTCTTCGCTCCCCTTGCCAGTTTCCAAACCGGCCACACTGCAGACTCCCCATGTTGCGGGACACAGGAATCCATCGTCAGGCCATCACGCCGGGGATGCATCTTTTCCCTGGGGTCTCGCTCTGGTCTTCTGCGAGAAGACCTCCCAAGGTGCTGGGATTACAGGTCAGAGCCACCGCGCCCGGCCTGTACTTGTGTCTTTTCCAAAATTGACTATTTGGGGATAAGCTTAACATCCTCACTGCCTGCCTTTGCCCCCCACAAGTAATTAGCATACGCCTAAATAAAGTTTAAGCAAGCTAGCTCCACTATTCCCAAGCATGCATAATCTAGGGTCTAGTCTTTAGAAGTATAAAGGACAAATCGTAGGAGTACAACTACAGAAAATGTTGTACCCAAACTGGAAAGGCTTAAGTGATCAATTGACGGATTTGTGTTTCCTATGGAAGAGGGTAGAAGGCAGAGTGCTAATATAGATATATAGGGGAGAAGAGGACAGGGCTTTTATGAAATGAATGCAGTCAAATCTTGGGAAAAGTTTCTTAAGTAGCATGAATGTTAGAGAGAGGATTCATGCAATTTCAATCTTAGCCGTGTCTAAAAATATCAAGACATAGCCAGCAGTTTTTGAAAAATAAATTATTCTCAACAAAACTATTAATGAGACTGATGAGGTGTTTCCTCTATTTTTTGTCTTCCAGTTACTTGGGTTTCACAGTCACGTATTCAAGGGAGTGTACGGCTGTTTGGTAAAATGAGAGAATTCCACATCATGTTTTTGTTTGTTTGTTTTTAAAGATGAAAGAGCTGAACAACCTTGTTTGGTGTTAGCAATACCACCAGATTGTTCAAATTTCTTTAGAATCGTACTCCTTAAATTACACTGTGATGTAGTTTCAAAAATTGTCTGTAATGGCCTGTCAATTGACAGCTCATTAGGACATTCTTCAGTTTGGCCGAAACCAAAAAACCTGAAACCGTCGAAATTGAAAAATAATGGGGTTTGCCAAATTCTGCTTCTTACACTTTCACCTACCACGCCGTGTTCAAATAGTGTGCTTGATAAGTATCGGAAACTTAAGGTACTCTTAATTTCAGTGTAGTTTCACCAAAGTGGTATTCTTTGTGAGAAAGCCATAATCTCATCAGTAAAGCCTTTCGAAAAGATCCAACGGAAAATATGAGCTAGCAACTCATCATGACAAGAAAGTAAAATTCAGGAAAAATCCTAAGGCAGAGCAGCTTCAGGCTTCGGTGTGATACTATCATAGTCTGGGCGCAGTGGCTCACGCCTATAGTCCCTTCACTTTGGGAAGGCAAGTTGGGGCAGGTCACCTGAAGTCGGCCGTTGAAGACCACCCTGGCCCAAATGGAGAAACCTCCTCTACACTTTAAACAAAAGACAAAAATTTGCCTGGCGTGGTGGCGTGCTCATTTAGTCCCAGCTAGTCTGGAGGCTGAGGCAGGAGAATGCCTTGAGCCTAGGATGCGGAGGCTGCAGTGAGCTGAGCTCAGGCCACTGTAATCCAGCCTGGGGGACAGAGAGAGACACTGTCTCAAAAATAAATAAATATGTACATAAATAAATAAATAAAATGAAATGAAATTGAAATAATATTTTCACATTCCCCTCACCCGGCCCATTTTATTTTCAGAGTATTGGACAAACCACCTGTTTCCCTGTGCGTTAGAGATTTTTTTTCTCAGACATTGAAGTTTTCTAAGTGCAACTCCATAAAAAGTCTCATTTTTAGCGTAAATAGTTTCTTTATGGTTGTGAAACGTGAACTTTGCGATTCTGTGAGGAAGACTGAATTCCGAAATACCCCCTGCATTTCCCGCCCCTCGCGTCCCTGGGGAGTCCCTGGTGGGGCTGGGACCAGGGTCCCCAGGTCGCCGGGGCGGCGTGGGAACCCCAAGCCGGGGCAGCCCCACCTCCCCAGCCCACGCCCCCGGAGGCCTCCGCGCGGCAGGGGCAGGTGCAAGCCATCCGGGCGCCCCCACAGGCGGGGCTCCTCCAGGAGCCGGGGTGTTCGTGTGCACTCCCCTCCGGCCTGCTGGATGAGCTCCTGGCGAGCCCGGAGTTTCTGCAGCGGGCGCAACCTTTCCTAGAAACGGAGGTCCCGGGGGAGCTGGAGGCCTCGGAAGAGGCCGCCTGGCTGGAACCACCCCTCAGCGAGGAAGAATACCGGGCTCTGCTGGAGGAGCTTTAAAAGGACGCGGGGCGGGGACGGGGTCGCCGCAGGGCGGTGGCCGGTGGCCTCTCTTTCGCGGGGAACACCTGGCTCGGCGTGGAGGGGCGTGTGTTCCCTCCGGGCCGACCCGCCTGGGATTCCTGCCTTCCAGGTCTAGGCCCGGTGAGAGACTCCACAGAGCGGAGAGCTGCCATTCTTTCCTGGGCATCCCGGGGATGCCAGCGCCGGCCCAGGTACCAGCAGGTGGGCCGTCTACTGCGCATGCGCGGGTTCGCGGGCAGCCGCCTAGGCTCTGGGAGCAGCCCGGGCAGAGCTCTCGTGCCTTTCCGCCACCCCACCCCGGCCTGACCAACCCCTCGCCACCCACACCCCCAAACCCCCAACACCCACCCACGGAAAATGCGTCCTCCCCTGGGCTGGGTGGACACCCCCGTCCCGCGAAACAACGGGCCCTCGCAGGGTTCGGGCCCGCCATCCCTCCAGCAGCGGCTCGCCTCCTCTGCGCCTCCGCTCGACCGCCGCCCGCCCGCCCGTGCCCCTGCAGCCTCCCAGCTGCCACCGTGGAGCGCCTGGCGGCTGAACGCAGACCCCAGGCCCCGCGCCGGCGATGCCGACCGTTCCAGGCGGGAGGGAAGGCGGGCAGAGATGGAGACACGAAAGGGAGACGCAGAGGGGCCGAAGGTTGGGCAGAGGGAAGTTGGGAGGGTGGGAGGGAGGGAGGGAGGGAGGGAGAGAGAGGGAGGCAGTGAGGAACGGAGGGAGAGACAGAGCGACGCAGGGACAGAGGGCGGGCGGGAGGGAGCCAGGGACAGAGGGAGGAAGGCAGAGAGAAAAAACGGTCTCCGGCCTCCGGGAGCAACGGGACCCCCGCGCTCCGGGAAAAGGGTAAGGGCCCGGCGCCGGCTGAGGGCTGGGCCCACGGCCGCGGCGTCCGGCCGGCGGGGCACCCATTCGCCCCGATTCCGTGGCCCAAGGAACGGGCGGCTTCCTCAGAGACCAAAGACCGGGACCCGGGTTGCCATCGGGTTTTCACCCGCGTGGTTCACAGAACGCACATCCCCAGGCTGAGCCTCACAACGGAGCGCCAGGCCGACAGCCCCGACCGCAGAGGAGCCCCACTCAGGACGACTGAAGCGTGATTTGGGATTCCACGCTGCTGTGCCCTCTGCAAGGGGGCCTGTTGCTCACGTCTCTCCGGCCCCTGAAAGGCTGAGCATGTTGACTGTTTGCTTCTGGAGCTCTGCGGGCACCCACAGGCATCCAGGGAAGGGTGGAAGACTGGCATGGTGTCTCTTCGCTCCCCTTGCCAGTTTCCAAACCGGCCACACTGCAGACTCCCCATGTTGCGGGACACAGGAATCCATCGTCAGGCCATCACGCCGGGGATGCATCTTTTCCCTGGGGTCTCGCTCTGGTCTTCTGCGAGAAGACCTCCCAAGGTGCTGGGATTACAGGTCAGAGCCACCGCGCCCGGCCTGTACTTGTGTCTTTTCCAAAATTGACTATTTGGGGATAAGCTTAACATCCTCACTGCCTGCCTTTGCCCCCCACAAGTAATTAGCATACGCCTAAATAAAGTTTAAGCAAGCTAGCTCCACTATTCCCAAGCATGCATAATCTAGGGTCTAGTCTTTAGAAGTATAAAGGACAAATCGTAGGAGTACAACTACAGAAAATGTTGTACCCAAACTGGAAAGGCTTAAGTGATCAATTGACGGATTTGTGTTTCCTATGGAAGAGGGTAGAAGGCAGAGTGCTAATATAGATATATAGGGGAGAAGAGGACAGGGCTTTTATGAAATGAATGCAGTCAAATCTTGGGAAAAGTTTCTTAAGTAGCATGAATGTTAGAGAGAGGATTCATGCAATTTCAATCTTAGCCGTGTCTAAAAATATCAAGACATAGCCAGCAGTTTTTGAAAAATAAATTATTCTCAACAAAACTATTAATGAGACTGATGAGGTGTTTCCTCTATTTTTTGTCTTCCAGTTACTTGGGTTTCACAGTCACGTATTCAAGGGAGTGTACGGCTGTTTGGTAAAATGAGAGAATTCCACATCATGTTTTTGTTTGTTTGTTTTTAAAGATGAAAGAGCTGAACAACCTTGTTTGGTGTTAGCAATACCACCAGATTGTTCAAATTTCTTTAGAATCGTACTCCTTAAATTACACTGTGATGTAGTTTCAAAAATTGTCTGTAATGGCCTGTCAATTGACAGCTCATTAGGACATTCTTCAGTTTGGCCGAAACCAAAAAACCTGAAACCGTCGAAATTGAAAAATAATGGGGTTTGCCAAATTCTGCTTCTTACACTTTCACCTACCACGCCGTGTTCAAATAGTGTGCTTGATAAGTATCGGAAACTTAAGGTACTCTTAATTTCAGTGTAGTTTCACCAAAGTGGTATTCTTTGTGAGAAAGCCATAATCTCATCAGTAAAGCCTTTCGAAAAGATCCAACGGAAAATATGAGCTAGCAACTCATCATGACAAGAAAGTAAAATTCAGGAAAAATCCTAAGGCAGAGCAGCTTCAGGCTTCGGTGTGATACTATCATAGTCTGGGCGCAGTGGCTCACGCCTATAGTCCCTTCACTTTGGGAAGGCAAGTTGGGGCAGGTCACCTGAAGTCGGCCGTTGAAGACCACCCTGGCCCAAATGGAGAAACCTCCTCTACACTTTAAACAAAAGACAAAAATTTGCCTGGCGTGGTGGCGTGCTCATTTAGTCCCAGCTAGTCTGGAGGCTGAGGCAGGAGAATGCCTTGAGCCTAGGATGCGGAGGCTGCAGTGAGCTGAGCTCAGGCCACTGTAATCCAGCCTGGGGGACAGAGAGAGACACTGTCTCAAAAATAAATAAATATGTACATAAATAAATAAATAAAATGAAATGAAATTGAAATAATATTTTCACATTCCCCTCACCCGGCCCATTTTATTTTCAGAGTATTGGACAAACCACCTGTTTCCCTGTGCGTTAGAGATTTTTTTTCTCAGACATTGAAGTTTTCTAAGTGCAACTCCATAAAAAGTCTCATTTTTAGCGTAAATAGTTTCTTTATGGTTGTGAAACGTGAACTTTGCGATTCTGTGAGGAAGACTGAATTCCGAAATACCCCCTGCATTTCCCGCCCCTCGCGTCCCTGGGGAGTCCCTGGTGGGGCTGGGACCAGGGTCCCCAGGTCGCCGGGGCGGCGTGGGAACCCCAAGCCGGGGCAGCCCCACCTCCCCAGCCCACGCCCCCGGAGGCCTCCGCGCGGCAGGGGCAGGTGCAAGCCATCCGGGCGCCCCCACAGGCGGGGCTCCTCCAGGAGCCGGGGTGTTCGTGTGCACTCCCCTCCGGCCTGCTGGATGAGCTCCTGGCGAGCCCGGAGTTTCTGCAGCGGGCGCAACCTTTCCTAGAAACGGAGGTCCCGGGGGAGCTGGAGGCCTCGGAAGAGGCCGCCTGGCTGGAACCACCCCTCAGCGAGGAAGAATACCGGGCTCTGCTGGAGGAGCTTTAAAAGGACGCGGGGCGGGGACGGGGTCGCCGCAGGGCGGTGGCCGGTGGCCTCTCTTTCGCGGGGAACACCTGGCTCGGCGTGGAGGGGCGTGTGTTCCCTCCGGGCCGACCCGCCTGGGATTCCTGCCTTCCAGGTCTAGGCCCGGTGAGAGACTCCACAGAGCGGAGAGCTGCCATTCTTTCCTGGGCATCCCGGGGATGCCAGCGCCGGCCCAGGTACCAGCAGGTGGGCCGTCTACTGCGCATGCGCGGGTTCGCGGGCAGCCGCCTAGGCTCTGGGAGCAGCCCGGGCAGAGCTCTCGTGCCTTTCCGCCACCCCACCCCGGCCTGACCAACCCCTCGCCACCCACACCCCCCACCCCGGACATTGCGTCCTCCCCTGGGCTGGGTGGAGAACCCCGTCCCGCGAAACACCGGGCCCGCGCAGCGTCCGGGCCCGCCATCCCTCCAGCGGCGGCTCGCCTCCTCTTCGCCTCCGCTCCACCGTCGCCCGCCCGCCCGCCCGCCCTTGCCCCTGCAGCCTCCCAGCTGCCACCGTGGAGCGCCTGGCGGCTGAACGCAGACCCCAGGCCCCGCGCACGCTGGCGATGCCGACCGTTCCAGGCGGGAGGGAAGGCGGGCAGAGATGGAGAGATGAACGGGAGACCCAGAGGGGCCGAAGGATGGGCGGAGGGAAGTTGGGAGGGAGGGAGGCAGGGAGGGAGGGAGGGAGGGAGAGAGAGGGAGGCAGTGAGGAACGGAGGGAGAGACAGAGCGACTCTGGGACAGAGGGCGGGCGGGAGGGAGCCAGGGACAGAGGGAGGAAGGCAGAGAGAATAAACGGTCTCTGGCCTCCGGGAGCAACGGGACCCCCGCGCTCCGGGAAAAGGGTAAGCGCCCGGCGCGGGCTGAGGGCTGGGCCCACGGCCACCGCGTCGGGCCGGCGGGGCACCCATTCGCCCCGATTCCGTGGCCCAAGGAACGGGCGGCTTCCTCAGAGACAAAAGACCGGGACCCGGTTTGCCGTCGGGTTTTCAACCGCGTGGTTCACAGACCGCACTTCCCCAGGCTGAGCCTCGCAACGGAGCGCCAGGCCGACAGCCCCGACCACAGAGGAGCCACACTCAGGACGACTGAAGCGTGATTTGGGATTCCACGCTGCTGTGCCCTCTGCAAGGGGGCCTGTTGCTCACGTCTCTCCGGCCCCTGAAAGGCTGAGCATGTTGACTGTTTGCTTCCGGAGCTCTGCGGGCACCCACAGGCATCCAGGGAAGGGTGGAAGACTGGCATGGTGTCTCTTCGCTCCCCTTGCCAGTTTCCAAACCGGCCACACTGCAGACTCCCCATGTTGCGGGACACAGGAATCCATCGTCAGGCCATCACGCCGGGGATGCATCCTTTCCCTGGGGTCTCGCTCTGGTCTTCTGCGTGGGAATGAACGAGAGCCACACGCCTGTGCGTGTGTGAGACTGTCACGGCCACGGCGACACCCACAGGCATTGCCTCCTTCACGGAGAGAGGGCCTGGAAATCTCAAGACTCCCACGGAGGTTCAGTTCCACACTCCCCTCCAGCCTTCCAGGCTGGATTCTCCCTGCTGAAGGCGCGTGGGAGCCCAGAGAGCGGCCTCCAGTTCCCGCGGGATTCCTGGAGAGGTCCGGAGAGCCAGACCCCGAAACCCGCCCCCCTCACCCCTTCCCCCTCTCCCCCTTCCGCTTCGTCCCTCCCGCCCCCACCGCCACCCCCGCCCCCACCACCAGCGTCACCACCACCACCACCACCACCACCGCCCCCCCTCCCCCCGGCCCCAGGGGGCCTCCACGCCCTGGGACCCTTCCGGAGGGCGGGCTGTCCCAGGGCTCACCGCCATTCATGAAGGGGTGGAGCCTGCCTGCCTGGTGGTCTTTATAAGAGCGGCTGGCTGGCTGTCCGGGCCGGTCTCCTGGCTGCACCTGCGCCCAGTGCACAGGCCGGCTGAGGTGCCCGGGAGCCCGCGGGCCTCTCTCTGCCCGTGTCCGTCCGTGAAATTCCGGCCGGGGCTCCCCGCGATGGCTCTCCCGACACCTTCGGACGGCCCTCTCCCCGCGGAAGCCCGAGGACGAGGACGGCGAAGGAGACTCGTCTGGACCCCGAGCCAAAGCGAGGCCCTGCGAGCCTGCTTTGAGCGGAACCCGTACCCGGGCATCGCCACCAGAGAAGGGCTGGCCCAGGCCATCGGCGTTCCGGAGCCCAGGGTCCAGATTTGGTTTCAGAATGAGAGGTCACGCCAGCTGAGGCAGCACCGGCGGGAATCTCGGCCCTGGCCCGGGAGACGCGGCCCGCAAGAAGGCAGGCGAAAGCGGACCGCCGTCACCGGATCCCAGACCGCCCTGCTCCTCCGCGCCTTTGAGAAGGATCGCTTTCCAGGCATCGCCGCCAGGGAAGAACTGGCCAGAGAGACGGGCCTCCCGGAGTCCAGGATTCAGATCTGGTTTCAGAATCGACGGGCCAGGCACCCGGGACAGGGTGGCAGGGCGCCCGCGCACGCAGGCGGCCTGTGCAACGCGGCCCCCGGTGGGTGTCACCCTGCTCCCTCGTGGGTCACCTTCGCCCACGCCGGGGCGTGGGGAACGGCGCTTCCCGCACCCCGCGTGCCCTGCGCGCCTGGGGCTCTCCCCCAGGGGGCTTTCGTGAGCCAGGGAGCGAGGGCCGTCCCCGTGCTCCAGCCCAGCCAGGCCGCGCCGGCACGAGGGATCTCCCAAGCGGCCCCGGCACGCGCGGATTTTGCCTACGCTGCCCTGGCTCCCGCGGACGGGGCGCTCTCCCACCCTCAGGCTCCTCGGTGGCCTGCGCACCCGAGCAAAGGCCGGGAGGACCGGGACCCGCAGCGCGACGGCCTGCCGGGCCCTTGCGCGGTGGGACAGCCTGGGCCGGCTCAAGCGGGGCCACAGGGCCAAGGTGGGCTTGCGCCACCCGCGTCCCAGGGGAGTCCGTGGTGGGGCTGGGGCCAGGGTCCCCAGGTCGCTGGGGCGGCGTGGGAACCCCAAGCCGGGGCAGCCCCACCTCCCCAGCCCGCGCCCCCGGAGGCCTCCGCGCGGCAGGGGCAGGTGCAAGCCATCCGGGTGCCCCCCAAGGCGGGGCTCCTCCAGGAGCCGGGGCGCTCGTCTGCACTCCCCTCCGGCCTGCTGGATGAGCTCCTGGCGAGCCCGGAGTTTCTGCAGGGGGCGCAACCTTTCCTAGAAACGGAGGCCCCGGGGGAGCTGGAGGCCTCGGAAGAGGCCGCCTCGCTGGAACCACCCCTCAGCGAGGAAGAATACCGGGCTCTGCTGGAGGAGCTTTAAAAGGACGCGGGGCTGGGACGGGGTCGGGGCAGGGCGGTGGCCGGTGGCCTCTCTTTCGCAGGGAACACCTGGCTCGGCGTGGAGGGGCGTGTGTTCCCTCCGGGCCGACCCGCCTGGGATTCCTGCCTTCCAGGTCTAGGCCCGGTGAGAGACTCCACAGAGCGGAGAGCTGCCATTCTTTCCTGGGCATCCCGGGGATCCCAGCGCCGGCCCAGGTACCAGCAGGTGGGCCGTGTACTGCGCACGCGCGGGTTCGCGGGCAGCCGCCTAGGCTCTGGGAGCAGCCCGGGCAGAGCTCTCGTGCCTTTCCGCCACCCCACCCCGGCCTGACCAACCCCTCGCCACCCACACCCCGCACCCCCCAACCCCCACCCACGGAAAATGCGTCCTCCCCTGGGCTGGGTGGAGACCCCGGTCCCGCGAAACACCGGGCCCGCGCAGGGTTCGGGCCCGCCATCCCTCCGCCAGCGGCTCGCCTCCTCTGCGCCTCCGCTCCACCGTCGCCCGCCCGTGTCCCTGCAGCCTCCCAGCTGCCACCGTGGAGTGCCTGGCGGCTGAACGCAGACCCCAGGCCCCGCGCCGGCGATGCCGACCGCTCCAGGCGGGAGGGAAGGCGGGCAGAGTTGGAGTGACGAACGGGAGACCCAGAGGGGCCGAAGGATGGGCAGAGGGAAGTTGGGAGGGTGGGAGGGAGGGGGGGATGGAGGGAGAGAGAGGGAAGCAGTGAGGAACGGAGGGAGAGACAGCGACGCAGGGACAGAGGGCGGGCGGGAGGGAGCCAGGGACAGAGGGAGGAAGGCAGAGAGAAAAAACGGTCTCTGGCCTCCGGGAGCAACGGGACCCCCGCGCTCCGGGAAAAGGGTAAGTGCCCGGCGCGGGCTGAGGGCTGGGCCCACGGCCGCCGCGTCGGGAGGGCGGGGCACCTATTCTCCCCGATTCCGTGGAACAAGGAACGGGCAGCTACCTCAGAGACAAAAGACCGGGACCCGGGTTGCCGTCGGGTTTTCACCCGCGTGGTTCACAGACCGCACATCCCCAGGCTGAGCCTCGCAAAGGAGCGCCAGGCCGACAGCCCCGACCACAGAGGAGCCACACTCAGGACGACTGAAGCGTGATTTGGGATTCCACGCTGCTGTGCCCTCTGCAAGGGGGCCTGTTGCTCACGTCTCTCCGGCCCCCGAAAGGCTGAGCATGTTGACTGTTTGCTTCCGGAGCTCTGCGGGCACCCACAGGCATCCAGGGAAGGGTGGAAGACCGGCATGGTGTCTCTTCGCTCTCCTTGCCAGTTTCCAAACCGGCCACACTGCAGGCTCCCCATGTTGCGGGACACAGGAATCCATCGTCAGGCCATCACGCCGGGGATGCATCTTTTCCCTGGGGTCTCGCTCTGGTCTTCTGCGAGAAGACCTCCCAAGGTGCTGGGATTACAGGTCAGAGCCACCGCGCCCGGCCTGTACTTGTGTCTTTTCCAAAATTGACTATTTGGGGATAAGCTTAACATCCTCACTGCCTGCCTTTGCCCCCCACAAGTAATTAGCATACGCCTAAATAAAGTTTAAGCAAGCTAGCTCCACTATTCCCAAGCATGCATAATCTAGGGTCTAGTCTTTAGAAGTATAAAGGACAAATCGTAGGAGTACAACTACAGAAAATGTTGTACCCAAACTGGAAAGGCTTAAGTGATCAATTGACGGATTTGTGTTTCCTATGGAAGAGGGTAGAAGGCAGAGTGCTAATATAGATATATAGGGGAGAAGAGGACAGGGCTTTTATGAAATGAATGCAGTCAAATCTTGGGAAAAGTTTCTTAAGTAGCATGAATGTTAGAGAGAGGATTCATGCAATTTCAATCTTAGCCGTGTCTAAAAATATCAAGACATAGCCAGCAGTTTTTGAAAAATAAATTATTCTCAACAAAACTATTAATGAGACTGATGAGGTGTTTCCTTTATTTTTTGTCTTCCAGTTACTTGGGTTTCACAGTCACATATTCAAGGGAGCGTACGGCTGTTTGGTAAAATGAGAGAATTCCACATCATGTTTTTGTTTGTTTGTTTTTAAAGATGAAAGAGCTGAACAACCTTGTTTGGTGTTAGCAATACCACCAGATTGTTCAAATTTCTTTAGAATCGTACTCCTTAAATTACACTGTGATGTAGTTTCAAAAATGGTCTGTAATGGCCTGTGAATTGACAGCTCATTAGGACATTCTTCAGTTTGGCTGAAACCAAAAATCCTGAAACCGTCGAAATTGAAAAATAATGGGGTTTGCCAAATTCTGCTTCTTACACTTTCACCTACCACGCCGTGTTCAAATAGTGTGCTTGATAAGTATCGGAAACTTAAGGTACTCTTAATTTCAGTATAGTTTCACCAAAGTGGTATTCCTTGTGAGAAAGCCATAATCTCATCAGTAAAGCCTTTCGAAAAGATCCAACGGAAAATATGAGCTAGCAACTCATCATGACAAGAAAGTAAAATTCAGGAAAAATCCTAAGGCAGAGCAGCTTCAGGCTTCGGTGTGATACTATCATAGTCTGGGCGCAGTGGCTCACGCCTATAGTCCCTTCACTTTGGGAAGGCAAGTTGGGGCAGGTCACCTGAAGTCGGCCGTTGAAGACCACCCTGGCCCAAATGGTGAAACCTCCTCTACACTTTAAACGAAAGACAAAAATTTGCCTGGCGTGGTGGCGTGCTCATTTAGTCCCAGCTAGGCTGGAGGCTGAGGCAGGAGAATGCCTTGAGCCTAGGATGCGGAGGCTGCAGTGAGCTGAGCTCAGGCCACTGTAATCCAGCCTGGGGGACAGAGGGAGACACTGTCTCAAAAATAAATAAATAAGTACATAAATAAATAAATAAAATGAAATGAAATTGAAATAATATTTTCACATTCCCCTCACCCGGCCCATTTTATTTTCAGAGTATTGGATAAACCACCTGTTTCCCTGTGCGTTAGAGATTTTTTTCCTCAGACATTGAAGTTTTCTAAGTGCAACTCCATAAAAAGTCTCATTTTTAGCGTAAATAGTTTCTTTATGGTTGTGAAACGTGAACTTTGCGATTCTGTGAGGAAGACTGAATTCTGAAGTACCCCCTGCATTTCCCGCCCCTCGCGTCCCAGGGGAGTCCGTGGTGGGGCTGGGGCCAGGGTCCCCAGGTCGCCGGGGCGGCGTGGGAACCCCAAGCCGGGGCAGCCCCACCTCCCCAGCCCGCGCCCCCGGAGGCCTCCGCGCGGCAGGGGCAGGTGCAAGCCATCCGGGCGCCCCCCCAAGCGGGGCTCCTCCAGGAGCCGGGGCGCTCGTCTGCACTCCCCTCCGGCCTGCTGGATGAGCTCCTGGCGAGCCCGGAGTTTCTGCAGGGGGCGCAACCTTTCCTAGAAACGGAGGCCCCGGGGGAGCTGGAGGCCTCGGAAGAGGCCGCCTCGCTGGAACCACCCCTCAGCGAGGAAGAATACCGGGCTCTGCTGGAGGAGCTTTAAAAGGACGCGGGGCTGGGACGGGGTCGGGGCAGGGCGGTGGCCGGTGGCCTCTCTTTCGCGGGGAACACCTGGCTCGGCGTGGAGGGGCGTGTGTTCCCTCCTGGCCGACCCGCCTGGGATTCCTGCCTTCCAGGTCTAGGCCCGGTGAGAGACTCCACAGAGCGGAGAGCTGCCATTCTTTCCTGGGCATCCCGGGGATCCCAGCGCCGGCCCAGGTACCAGCAGGTGGGCCGTGTACTGCGCACGCGCGGGTTCGCGGGCAGCCGCCTAGGCTCTGGGAGCAGCCCGGGCAGAGCTCTCTTGCCTTTCCGCCACCCCACCCCGTCCTGACCAACCCCTCGCCACCCACACCCCCCACCCCGGACATTGCGTCCTCCCCTGGGCTGGGTGGAGAACCCCGTCCCGCGAAACACCGGGCCCGCGCAGCGTCCGGGCCCGCCATCCCTCCAGCGGCGGCTCGCCTCCTCTTCGCCTCCGCTCCACCGTCGCCCGCCCGCCCGCCCGCCCTTGCCCCTGCAGCCTCCCAGCTGCCACCGTGGAGCGCCTGGCGGCTGAACGCAGACCCCAGGCCCCGCGCACGCTGGCGATGCCGACCGTTCCAGGCGGGAGGGAAGGCGGGCAGAGATGGAGAGACGAACGGGAGACCCAGAGGGGCCGAAGGATGGGCGGAGGGAAGTTGGGAGGGAGGGAGGCAGGGAGGGAGGGAGGGAGGGAGAGAGAGGGAGGCAGTGAGGAACGGAGGGAGAGACAGAGCGACTCTGGGACAGAGGGCGGGCGGGAGGGAGCCAGGGACAGAGGGAGGAAGGCAGAGAGAATAAACGGTCTCTGGCCTCCGGGAGCAACGGGACCCCCGCGCTCCGGGAAAAGGGTAAGCGCCCGGCGCGGGCTGAGGGCTGGGCCCACGGCCACCGCGTCGGGCCGGCGGGGCACCCATTCGCCCCGATTCCGTGGCCCAAGGAACGGGCGGCTTCCTCAGAGACAAAAGACCGGGACCCGGTTTGCCGTCGGGTTTTCAACCGCGTGGTTCACAGACCGCACTTCCCCAGGCTGAGCCTCGCAACGGAGCGCCAGGCCGACAGCCCCGACCACAGAGGAGCCACACTCAGGACGACTGAAGCGTGATTTGGGATTCCACGCTGCTGTGCCCTCTGCAAGGGGGCCTGTTGCTCACGTCTCTCCGGCCCCTGAAAGGCTGAGCATGTTGACTGTTTGCTTCCGGAGCTCTGCGGGCACCCACAGGCATCCAGGGAAGGGTGGAAGACTGGCATGGTGTCTCTTCGCTCCCCTTGCCGGTTTCCAAACCGGCCACACTGCAGACTCCCCATGTTGCGGGACACAGGAATCCAACGTCAGGCCATCACGCCGGGGATGCATCCTTTCCCTGGGGTCTCGCTCTGGTCTTCTGCGTGGGAATGAACGAGAGCCACACGCCTGTGCGTGTGTGAGACTGTCACGGCCACGGCGACACCCACAGGCATTGCCTCCTTCACGGAGAGAGGGCCTGGAAAACTCAAGACTCCCACGGAGGTTCAGTTCCACACTCCCCTCCAGCCTTCCAGGCTGGATTCTCCCTGCTGAAGGCGCGTGGGAGCCCAGAGAGCGGCCTCCAGTTCCCGCGGGATTCCTGGAGAGGTCCGGAGAGCCAGACCCCGAAACCCGCCCCCCTCACCCCTTCCCCCTCTCCCCCTTCCGCTTCGTCCCTCCCGCCCCCACCGCCACCCCCGCCCCCACCACCAGCGTCACCACCACCACCACCACCACCACCGCCCCCCCTCCCCCCGGCCCCAGGGGGCCTCCACGCCCTGGGACCCTTCCGGAGGGCGGGCTGTCCCAGGGCTCACCGCCATTCATGAAGGGGTGGAGCCTGCCTGCCTGTTGGTCTTTATAAGAGCGGCTGGCTGGCTGTCCGGGCCGGTCTCCTGGCTGCACCTGCGCCCAGTGCACAGGCCGGCTGAGGTGCCCGGGAGCCCGCGGGCCTCTCTCTGCCCGTGTCCGTCCGTGAAATTCCGGCCGGGGCTCCCCGCGATGGCTCTCCCGACACCTTCGGACGGCCCCCTCCCCGCGGAAGCCCGAGGACGAGGACGGCGAAGGAGACTCGTCTGGACCCCGAGCCAAAGCGAGGCCCTGCGAGCCTGCTTTGAGCGGAACCCGTACCCGGGCATCGCCACCAGAGAAGGGCTGGCCCAGGCCATCGGCGTTCCGGAGCCCAGGGTCCAGATTTGGTTTCAGAATGAGAGGTCACGCCAGCTGAGGCAGCACCGGCGGGAATCTCGGCCCTGGCCCGGGAGACGCGGCCCGCAAGAAGGCAGGCGAAAGCGGACCGCCGTCACCGGATCCCAGACCGCCCTGCTCCTCCGCGCCTTTGAGAAGGATCGCTTTCCAGGCATCGCCGCCAGGGAAGAACTGGCCAGAGAGACGGGCCTCCCGGAGTCCAGGATTCAGATCTGGTTTCAGAATCGACGGGCCAGGCACCCGGGACAGGGTGGCAGGGCGCCCGCGCACGCAGGCGGCCTGTGCAACGCGGCCCCCGGTGGGTGTCACCCTGCTCCCTCGTGGGTCACCTTCGCCCACGCCGGGGCGTGGGGAACGGCCCTTCCCGCACCCCGCGTGCCCTGCGCGCCTGGGGCTCTCCCCCAGGGGGCTTTGGTGAGCCAGGGAGCGAGGGCCGTCCCCGTGCTCCAGCCCAGCCAGGCCGCGCCGGCACGAGGGATCTCCCAAGCGGCCCCGGCACGCGCGGATTTTGCCTACGCTGCCCTGGCTCCCGCGGACGGGGCGCTCTCCCACCCTCAGGCTCCTCGGTGGCCTGCGCACCCGAGCAAAGGCCGGGAGGACCGGGACCCGCAGCGCGACGGCCTGCCGGGCCCTTGCGCGGTGGGACAGCCTGGGCCGGCTCAAGCGGGGCCACAGGGCCAAGGTGGGCTTGCGCCACCCGCGTCCCAGGGGAGTCCGTGGTGGGGCTGGGGCCAGGGTCCCCAGGTCGCCGGGGCGGCGTGGGAACCCCAAGCCGGGGCAGCCCCACCTCCGCAGCCCGCGCCCCCGGAGGCCTCCGCGCGGCAGGGGCAGGTGCAAGCCATCCGGGCGCCCCCCCAGGCGGGGCTCCTCCAGGAGCCGGGGCGCTCGTCTGCACTCCCCTCCGGCCTGCTGGATGAGCTCCTGGCGAGCCCGGAGTTTCTGCAGGGGGCGCAACCTTTCCTAGAAACGGAGGCCCCGGGGGAGCTGGAGGCCTCGGAAGAGGCCGCCTCGCTGGAACCACCCCTCAGCGAGGAAGAATACCGGGCTCTGCTGGAGGAGCTTTAAAAGGACGCGGGGCTGGGACGGGGTCGGGGCAGGGCGGTGGCCGGTGGCCTCTCTTTCGCGGGGAACACCTGGCTCGGCGTGGAGGGGCGTGTGTTCCCTCCGGGCCGACCCGCCTGGGATTCCTGCCTTCCAGGTCTAGGCCCGGTGAGAGACTCCACAGAGCGGAGAGCTGCCATTCTTTCCTGGGCATCCCGGGGATCCCAGCGCCGGCCCAGGTACCAGCAGGTGGGCCGTGTACTGCGCACGCGCGGGTTCTGGGGCAGCCTCCTAGGCTCTGGGAGCAGCCCGGGCAGAGCTCTCGTGCCTTTCCGCCACCCCACCCCGGCCTGACCAACCCCTCGCCACCCACACCCCGCACCCCCCAACCCCCACCCACGGAAAATGCGTCCTCCCCTGGGCTGGGTGGAGACCCCGGTCCCGCGAAACACCGGGCCCGCGCAGGGTTCGGGCCCGCCATCCCTCCGGCAGCGGCTCGCCTCCTCTGCGCCTCCGCTCCACCGTCGCCCGCCCGCCCGCCCGTGTCCCTGCAGACTCCCAGCTGCCACCGTGGAGTGCCTGGCGGCTGAACGCAGACCCCAGGCCCCGCGCCGGCGATGCCGACCGTTCCAGGCGGGAGGGAAGGCGGGCAGAGATGGAGAGACGAACGGGAGACCCAGAGGGGCCGAAGGATGGGCAGAGGGAAGTTGGGAGGGAGGGAGGGAGTGGGGGAGGGAGGGAGAGAGAGGGAGGCAGTGAGGAACGGAGGGAGAGACAGAGCGACGCAGGGACAGAGGGCGGGCGGGAGGGAGCCAGGGACAGAGGGAGGAAGGCAGAGAGAAAAAACGGTCTCCGGCCTCCGGGAACAACGGGACCCCCGCGCTCCGGGAAAAGGGTAAGTGCCCGGCGCGGGCTGAGGGCTGGGCCCACGGCCGCCGCGTCGGGAGGGCGGGGCACCCATTCGCCCCGATTCCGTGGAACAAGGAACGGGCAGCTACCTCAGAGACAAAAGCCCGGGACCCGGGTTGCCGTCGGGTTTTCACCCGCGTGGTTCACAGACCGCACATCCCCAGGCTGAGCCTCGCAACGGAGCGCCAGGCCGACAGCCCCGACCACAGAGGAGCCACACTCAGGACGAGTGAAGCGTGATTTGGGATTCCACGCTGCTGTGCCCTCTGCAAGGGGGCCTGTTGCTCACGTCTCTCCGGCCCCCGAAAGGCTGAGCATGTTGACTGTTTGCTTCCGGAGCTCTGCGGGCACCCACAGGCATCCAGGGAAGGGTGGAAGACTGGCATGGTGTCTCTTCGCTCTCCTTGCCAGTTTCCAAACCGGCCACACTGCAGACTCCCCATGTTGCGGGACACAGGAATCCAACGTCAGGCCATCACGCCGGGGATGCATCTTTTCCCTGGGGTCTCGCTCTGGTCTTCTGCGAGAAGACCTCCCAAGGTGCTGGGATTACAGGTCAGAGCCACCGCGCCCGGCCTGTACTTGTGTCTTTTCCCAAATTGACTATTTTGGGATAAGCTTAACATCCTCACTGCCTGCCTTTGCCCCCCACAAGTAATTAGCATACTCCTAAATAAAGTTTAAGCAAGCTAGCTCCACTATTCCCAAGCATGCATAATCTAGGGTCTAGTCTTTAGAAGTATAAAGGACAAATCGTACGAGTACAACTACAGAAAATGTTGTACCCAAACTGGAAAGGCTTAAGTGATCAATTGACGGATTTGTGTTTCCTATGGAAGAGGGTAGAAGGCAGAGTGCTAATATACATATATAGGGGAGAAGAGGACAGGGCTTTTATGAAATGAATGCAGTCAAATCTTGGGAAAAGTTTCTTAAGTAGCATGAATGTTAGAGAGAGGATTCATGCAATTTCAATCTTAGCCGTGTCTAAAAATATCAAGACATAGCCAGCAGTTTTTGAAAAATAAATTATTCTCAACAAAACTATTAATGAGACTGATGAGGTGTTTCCTTTATTTTTTGTCTTCCAGTTACTTGGGTTTCACAGTCACATATTCAAGGGAGCGTACGGCTGTTTGGTAAAATGAGAGAATTCCACATCATGTTTTTGTTTGTTTGTTTTTAAAGATGAAAGAGCTGAACAACCTTGTTTGGTGTTAGCAATACCACCAGATTGTTCAAATTTCTTTAGAATCCTACTCCTTAAATTACACTGTGATGTGGTTTCAAAAATTGTCTGTAATGGCCTGTCAATTGACAGCTCATTAGGACATTCTTCAGTTTGGCTGAAACCAAAAATCCTGAAACCGTCGAAATTGAAAAATAATGGGGTTTGCCAAATTCTGCTTCTTACACTTTCACCTACCACGCCGTGTTCAAATAGTGTGCTTGATAAGTAGCGGAAACTTAAGGTACTCTTAATTTCAGTATAGTTTCACCAAAGTGGTATTCTTTGTGAGAAAGCCATAATCTCATCAGTGAAGCCTTTCGAAAAGATCCAACGGAAAATATGAGCTAGCAACTCATCATGACAAGAAAGTAAAATTCAGGAAAAATCCTAAGGCAGAGCAGCTTCAGGCTTCGGTGTGATACTATCATAGTCTGGGCGCAGTGGCTCACGCCTATAGTCCCTTCACTTTGGGAAGGCAAGTTGGGGCAGATCACCTGAAGTCGGCCGTTGAAGACCACCCTGGCCCAAATGGTGAAACCTCCTCTACACTTTAAACGAAAGACAAAAATTTGCCTGGCGTGGTGGCGTGCTCATTTAGTCCCAGCTAGTCTGGAGGCTGAGGCAGGAGAATGCCTTGAGCCTAGGATGCGGAGGCTGCAGTGAGCTGAGCTCAGGCCACTGTAATCCAGCCTGGGGGACAGAGGGAGACACTGTCTCAAAAATAAATAAATAAGTACATAAATAAATAAATAAAATGAAATGAAATTGAAATAATATTTTCATATTCCCCTCAAACGGCCCAATTTATTTTCAGAGTATTGGATAAACCACCCGTTTCCCTGTGCGTTAGAGATTTTTTTTCTCAGACGTTGAAGTTTTCTAAGTGCAACTCCATAAAAAGTCTCATTTTTAGCGTAAATAGTTTCTTTCTGGTTGTGAAACGTGAACTTTGCGATTCTGTGAGGAAGACTGAATTCTGAAGTACCCCCTGCATTTCCCGCCCCTCGCGTCCCAGGGGAGTCCGTGGTGGGGCTGGGGCCAGGGTCCCCAGGTCGCCGGGGCGGCGTGGGAACCCCAAGCCGGGGCAGCCCCACCTCCCCAGGCCGCGCCCCCGGAGGCCTCCGCGTGGCAGGGGCAGGTGCAAGCCATCCGGGCGCCCCCCCAGGCGGGGCTCCTCCAGGAGCCGGGGCGCTCGTCTGCACTCCCCTCCGGCCTGCTGGATGAGCTCCTGGCGAGCCCGGAGTTTCTGCAGCGGGCGCAACCTTTCCTAGAAACGGAGGCCCCTTGGGAGCTGGAGGCCTCGGAAGAGGCCGCCTCGCTGGAACCACCCCTCAGCGAGGAAGAATACCGGGCTCTGCTGGAGGAGCTTTAAAAGGACGCGGGGCTGGGACGGGGTCGGGGCAGGGCGGTGGCCTGTGGCCTCTCTTTCGCGGGGAACACCTGGCTCGGCGTGGAGGGGCGTGTGTTCCCTCCGGGCCGACCCGCCTGGGATTCCTGCCTTCCAGGTCTAGGCCCGGTGAGAGACTCCACAGAGCGGAGAGCTGCCATTCTTTCCTGGGCATCCCGGGGATCCCAGCGCCGGCCCAGGTACCAGCAGGTGGGCCGTGTACTGCGCACGCGCGGGTTCGCGGGCAGCCGCCTAGGCTCTGGGAGCAGCCCGGGCAGAGCTCTCTTGCCTTTCCGCCACCCCACCCCGGCCTGACCAACCCCTCGCCACCCACACCCCCCACCCCGGACAATGCGTCCTCCCCTGGGCTGGGTGGAGAACCCCGTCCCGCGAAACACCGGGCCCGCGCAGCGTCCGGGCCCGCCATCCCTCCAGCGGCGGCTCGCCTCCTCTTCGCCTCCGCTCCACCGTCGCCCGCCCGCCCGCCCGCCCTTGCCCCTGCAGCCTCCCAGCTGCCACCGTGGAGCGCCTGGCGGCTGAACGCAGACCCCAGGCCCCGCGCACGCTGGCGATGCCGACCGTTCCAGGCGGGAGGGAAGGCGGGCAGCGATGGAGAGACGAACGGGAGACCCAGAGGGGCCGAAGGATGGGCGGAGGGAAGTTGGGAGGGAGGGAGGCAGGGAGGGAGGGAGGGAGGGAGAGAGAGGGAGGCAGTGAGGAACGGAGGGAGAGACAGAGCGACTCAGGGACAGAGGGCGGGCGGGAGGGAGCCAGGGACAGAGGGAGGAAGGCAGAGAGAATAAACGGTCTCTGGCCTCCGGGAGCAACGGGACCCCCGCGCTCCGGGAAAAGGGTAAGCGCCCGGCGCGGGCTGAGGGCTGGGCCCACGGCCACCGCGTCGGGCCGGCGGGGCACCCATTCGCCCCGATTCCGTGGCCCAAGGAAAGGGCGGCTTCCTCAGAGACAAAAGACCGGGACCCGGTTTGCCGTCGGGTTTTCAACCGCGTGGTTCACAGACCGCACATCCCCAGGCTGAGCCTCGCAACGGAGCGCCAGGCCGACAGCCCCGACCACAGAGGAGCCACACTCAGGACGAGTGAAGCGTGATTTGGGATTCCACGCTGCTGTGCCCTCTGCAAGGGGGCCTGTTGCTCACGTCTCTCCGGCCCCTGAAAGGCTGAGCATGTTGACTGTTTGCTTCCGGAGCTCTGCGGGCACCCACAGGCATCCAGGGAAGGGTGGAAGACTGGCCTGGTGTCTCTTCGCTCCCCTTGCCGGTTTCCAAACCGGCCACACTGCAGACTCCCCATGTTGCGGGACACAGGAATCCAACGTCAGGCCATCACGCCGGGGATGCATCCTTTCCCTGGGGTCTCGCTCTGGTCTTCTGCGTGGGAATGAACGAGAGCCACACGCCTGTGCGTGTGTGAGACTGTCACGGCCACGGCGACACCCACAGGCATTGCCTCCTTCACGGAGAGAGGGCCTGGAAAACTCAAGACTCCCACGGAGGTTCAGTTCCACACTCCCCTCCAGCCTTCCAGGCTGGATTCTCCCTGCTGAAGGCGCGTGGGAGCCCAGAGAGCGGCCTCCAGTTCCCGCGGGATTCCTGGAGAGGTCCGGAGAGCCAGACCCCGAAACCCGCCCCCCTCACCCCTTCCCCCTCTCCCCCTTCCGCTTCGTCCCTCCCGCCCCCACCGCCACCCCCGCCCCCACCACCAGCGTCACCACCACCACCACCACCACCACCGCCCCCCCTCCCCCCGGCCCCAGGGGGCCTCCACGCCCTGGGACCCTTCCGGAGGGCGGGCTGTCCCAGGGCTCACCGCCATTCATGAAGGGGTGGAGCCTGCCTGCCTGTTGGTCTTTATAAGAGCGGCTGGCTGGCTGTCCGGGCCGGTCTCCTGGCTGCACCTGCGCCCAGTGCACAGGCCGGCTGAGGTGCCCGGGAGCCCGCGGGCCTCTCTCTGCCCGTGTCCGTCCGTGAAATTCCGGCCGGGGCTCCCCGCGATGGCTCTCCCGACACCTTCGGACGGCCCCCTCCCCGCGGAAGCCCGAGGACGAGGACGGCGAAGGAGACTCGTCTGGACCCCGAGCCAAAGCGAGGCCCTGCGAGCCTGCTTTGAGCGGAACCCGTACCCGGGCATCGCCACCAGAGAAGGGCTGGCCCAGGCCATCGGCGTTCCGGAGCCCAGGGTCCAGATTTGGTTTCAGAATGAGAGGTCACGCCAGCTGAGGCAGCACCGGCGGGAATCTCGGCCCTGGCCCGGGAGACGCGGCCCGCAAGAAGGCAGGCGAAAGCGGACCGCCGTCACCGGATCCCAGACCGCCCTGCTCCTCCGCGCCTTTGAGAAGGATCGCTTTCCAGGCATCGCCGCCAGGGAAGAACTGGCCAGAGAGACGGGCCTCCCGGAGTCCAGGATTCAGATCTGGTTTCAGAATCGACGGGCCAGGCACCCGGGACAGGGTGGCAGGGCGCCCGCGCACGCAGGCGGCCTGTGCAACGCGGCCCCCGGTGGGTGTCAGCCTGCTCCCTCTTGGGTCACCTTCGCCCACGCCGGGGCGTGGGGAACGGCGCTTCCCGCACCCCGCGTGCCCTGCGCGCCTGGGGCTCTCCCCCAGGGGGCTTTGGTGAGCCAGGGAGCGAGGGCCGTCCCCGTGCTCCAGCCCAGCCAGGCCGCGCCGGCACGAGGGATCTCCCAAGCGGCCCCGGCACGCGCGGATTTTGCCTACGCTGCCCTGGCTCCCGCGGACGGGGCGCTCTCCCACCCTCAGGCTCCTCGGTGGCCTGCGCACCCGAGCAAAGGCCGGGAGGACCGGGACCCGCAGCGCGACGGCCTGCCGGGCCCTTGCGCGGTGGGACAGCCTGGGCCGGCTCAAGCGGGGCCACAGGGCCAAGGTGGGCTTGCGCCACCCGCGTCCCAGGGGAGTCCGTGGTGGGGCTGGGGCCAGGGTCCCCAGGTCGCCGGGGCGGCGTGGGAACCCCAAGCCGGGGCAGCCCCACCTCCCCAGCCCGCGCCCCCGGAGGCCTCCGCGCGGCAGGGGCAGGTGCAAGCCATCCGGGCGCCCCCCGAGGCGGGGCTCCTCCAGGAGCCGGGGCGCTCGTCTGCACTCCCCTCCGGCCTGCTGGATGAGCTCCTGGCGAGCCCGGAGTTTCTGCAGGGGGCGCAACCTTTCCTAGAAACGGAGGCCCCGGGGGAGCTGGAGGCCTCGGAAGAGGCCGCCTCGCTGGAACCACCCCTCAGCGAGGAAGAATACCGGGCTCTGCTGGAGGAGCTTTAAAAGGACGCGGGGCTGGGACGGGGTCGGGGCAGGGCGGTGGCCGGTGGCCTCTCTTTCGCGGGGAACACCTGGCTCGGCGTGGAGGGGCGTGTGTTCCCTCCGGGCCGACCCGCCTGGGATTCCTGCCTTCCAGGTCTAGGCCCGGTGAGAGACTCCACAGAGCGGAGAGCTGCCATTCTTTCCTGGGCATCCCGGGGATCCCAGCGCCGGCCCAGGTACCAGCAGGTGGGCCGTGTACTGCGCACGCGCGGGTTCTGGGGCAGCCTCCTAGGCTCTGGGAGCAGCCCGGGCAGAGCTCTCGTGCCTTTCTGCCACCCCACCCCGGCCTGACCAACCCCTCGCCACCCACACCCCGCACCCCCCAACCCCCACCCACGGAAAATGCGTCCTCCCCTGGGCTGGGTGGAGACCCCGGTCCCGCGAAACACCGGGCCCGCGCAGGGTTCGGGCCCGCCATCCCTCCGGCAGCGGCTCGCCTCCTCTGCGCCTCCGCTCCACCGTCGCCCGCCCGCCCGCCCGTGTCCCTGCAGACTCCCAGCTGCCACCGTGGAGTGCCTGGCGGCTGAACGCAGACCCCAGGCCCCGCGCCGGCGATGCCGACCGTTCCAGGCGGGAGGGAAGGCGGGCAGAGATGGAGAGACGAACGGGAGACCCAGAGGGGCCGAAGGATGGGCAGAGGGAAGTTGGGAGGGAGGGAGGGAGTGGGGGAGGGAGGGAGAGAGAGGGAGGCAGTGAGGAACGGAGGGAGAGACAGAGCGACGCAGGGACAGAGGGCGGGCGGGAGGGAGCCAGGGACAGAGGGAGGAAGGCAGAGAGAAAAAACGGTCTCCGGCCTCCGGGAACAACGGGACCCCCGCGCTCCGGGAAAAGGGTAAGTGCCCGGCGCGGGCTGAGGGCTGGGCCCACGGCCGCCGCGTCGGGAGGGCGGGGCACCCATTCGCCCCGATTCCGTGGAACAAGGAACGGGCAGCTACCTCAGAGACAAAAGCCCGGGACCCGGGTTGCCGTCGGGTTTTCACCCGCGTGGTTCACAGACCGCACATCCCCAGGCTGAGCCTCGCAACGGAGCGCCAGGCCGACAGCCCCGACCACAGAGGAGCCACACTCAGGACGAGTGAAGCGTGATTTGGGATTCCACGCTGCTGTGCCCTCTGCAAGGGGGCCTGTTGCTCACGTCTCTCCGGCCCCCGAAAGGCTGAGCATGTTGACTGTTTGCTTCCGGAGCTCTGCGGGCACCCACAGGCATCCAGGGAAGGGTGGAAGACTGGCATGGTGTCTCTTCGCTCTCCTTGCCAGTTTCCAAACCGGCCACACTGCAGACTCCCCATGTTGCGGGACACAGGAATCCAACGTCAGGCCATCACGCCGGGGATGCATCTTTTCCCTGGGGTCTCGCTCTGGTCTTCTGCGAGAAGACCTCCCAAGGTGCTGGGATTACAGGTCAGAGCCACCGCGCCCGGCCTGTACTTGTGTCTTTTCCCAAATTGACTATTTTGGGATAAGCTTAACATCCTCACTGCCTGCCTTTGCCCCCCACAAGTAATTAGCATACTCCTAAATAAAGTTTAAGCAAGCTAGCTCCACTATTCCCAAGCATGCATAATCTAGGGTCTAGTCTTTAGAAGTATAAAGGACAAATCGTACGAGTACAACTACAGAAAATGTTGTACCCAAACTGGAAAGGCTTAAGTGATCAATTGACGGATTTGTGTTTCCTATGGAAGAGGGTAGAAGGCAGAGTGCTAATATACATATATAGGGGAGAAGAGGACAGGGCTTTTATGAAATGAATGCAGTCAAATCTTGGGAAAAGTTTCTTAAGTAGCATGAATGTTAGAGAGAGGATTCATGCAATTTCAATCTTAGCCGTGTCTAAAAATATCAAGACATAGCCAGCAGTTTTTGAAAAATAAATTATTCTCAACAAAACTATTAATGAGACTGATGAGGTGTTTCCTTTATTTTTTGTCTTCCAGTTACTTGGGTTTCACAGTCACATATTCAAGGGAGCGTACGGCTGTTTGGTAAAATGAGAGAATTCCACATCATGTTTTTGTTTGTTTGTTTTTAAAGATGAAAGAGCTGAACAACCTTGTTTGGTGTTAGCAATACCACCAGATTGTTCAAATTTCTTTAGAATCGTACTCCTTAAATTACACTGTGATGTGGTTTCAAAAATTGTCTGTAATGGCCTGTCAATTGACAGCTCATTAGGACATTCTTCAGTTTGGCTGAAACCAAAAATCCTGAAACCGTCGAAATTGAAAAATAATGGGGTTTGCCAAATTCTGCTTCTTACACTTTCACCTACCACGCCGTGTTCAAATAGTGTGCTTGATAAGTAGCGGAAACTTAAGGTACTCTTAATTTCAGTATAGTTTCACCAAAGTGGTATTCTTTGTGAGAAAGCCATAATCTCATCAGTGAAGCCTTTCGAAAAGATCCAACGGAAAATATGAGCTAGCAACTCATCATGACAAGAAAGTAAAATTCAGGAAAAATCCTAAGGCAGAGCAGCTTCAGGCTTCGGTGTGATACTATCATAGTCTGGGCGCAGTGGCTCACGCCTATAGTCCCTTCACTTTGGGAAGGCAAGTTGGGGCAGATCACCTGAAGTCGGCCGTTGAAGACCACCCTGGCCCAAATGGTGAAACCTCCTCTACACTTTAAACGAAAGACAAAAATTTGCCTGGCGTGGTGGCGTGCTCATTTAGTCCCAGCTAGTCTGGAGGCTGAGGCAGGAGAATGCCTTGAGCCTAGGATGCGGAGGCTGCAGTGAGCTGAGCTCAGGCCACTGTAATCCAGCCTGGGGGACAGAGGGAGACACTGTCTCAAAAATAAATAAATAAGTACATAAATAAATAAATAAAATGAAATGAAATTGAAATAATATTTTCATACTCCCCTCAAACGGCCCAATTTATTTTCAGAGTATTGGATAAACCACCCGTTTCCCTGTGCGTTAGAGATTTTTTTTCTCAGACGTTGAAGTTTTCTAAGTGCAACTCCATAAAAAGTCTCATTTTTAGCGTAAATAGTTTCTTTCTGGTTGTGAAACGTGAACTTTGCGATTCTGTGAGGAAGACTGAATTCTGAAGTACCCCCTGCATTTCCCGCCCCTCGCGTCCCAGGGGAGTCCGTGGTGGGGCTGGGGCCAGGGTCCCCAGGTCGCCGGGGCGGCGTGGGAACCCCAAGCCGGGGCAGCCCCACCTCCCCAGGCCGCGCCCCCGGAGGCCTCCGCGCGGCAGGGGCAGGTGCAAGCCATCCGGGCGCCCCCCCAGGCGGGGCTCCTCCAGGAGCCGGGGCGCTCGTCTGCACTCCCCTCTGGCCTGCTGGATGAGCTCCTGGCGAGCCCGGAGTTTCTGCAGCGGGCGCAACCTTTCCTAGAAACGGAGGCCCCTTGGGAGCTGGAGGCCTCGGAAGAGGCCGCCTCGCTGGAACCACCCCTCAGCGAGGAAGAATACCGGGCTCTGCTGGAGGAGCTTTAAAAGGACGCGGGGCTGGGACGGGGTCGGGGCAGGGCGGTGGCCGGTGGCCTCTCTTTCGCGGGGAACACCTGGCTCGGCGTGGAGGGGCGTGTGTTCCCTCCGGGCCGACCCGCCTGGGATTCCTGCCTTCCAGGTCTAGGCCCGGTGAGAGACTCCACAGAGCGGAGAGCTGCCATTCTTTCCTGGGCATCCCGGGGATCCCAGCGCCGGCCCAGGTACCAGCAGGTGGGCCGTGTACTGCGCACGCGCGGGTTCGCGGGCAGCCGCCTAGGCTCTGGGAGCAGCCCGGGCAGAGCTCTCTTGCCTTTCCGCCACCCCACCCCGGCCTGACCAACCCCTCGCCACCCACACCCCCCACCCCGGACAATGCGTCCTCCCCTGGGCTGGGTGGAGAACCCCGTCCCGCGAAACACCGGGCCCGCGCAGCGTCCGGGCCCGCCATCCCTCCAGCGGCGGCTCGCCTCCTCTTCGCCTCCGCTCCACCGTCGCCCGCCCGCCCGCCCGCCCTTGCCCCTGCAGCCTCCCAGCTGCCACCGTGGAGCGCCTGGCGGCTGAACGCAGACCCCAGGCCCCGCGCACGCTGGCGATGCCGACCGTTCCAGGCGGGAGGGAAGGCGGGCAGCGATGGAGAGACGAACGGGAGACCCAGAGGGGCCGAAGGATGGGCGGAGGGAAGTTGGGAGGGAGGGAGGCAGGGAGGGAGGGAGGGAGGGAGAGAGAGGGAGGCAGTGAGGAACGGAGGGAGAGACAGAGCGACTCAGGGACAGAGGGCGGGCGGGAGGGAGCCAGGGACAGAGGGAGGAAGGCAGAGAGAATAAACGGTCTCTGGCCTCCGGGAGCAACGGGACCCCCGCGCTCCGGGAAAAGGGTAAGCGCCCGGCGCGGGCTGAGGGCTGGGCCCACGGCCACCGCGTCGGGCCGGCGGGGCACCCATTCGCCCCGATTCCGTGGCCCAAGGAAAGGGCGGCTTCCTCAGAGACAAAAGACCGGGACCCGGTTTGCCGTCGGGTTTTCAACCGCGTGGTTCACAGACCGCACATCCCCAGGCTGAGCCTCGCAACGGAGCGCCAGGCCGACAGCCCCGACCACAGAGGAGCCACACTCAGGACGAGTGAAGCGTGATTTGGGATTCCACGCTGCTGTGCCCTCTGCAAGGGGGCCTGTTGCTCACGTCTCTCCGGCCCCTGAAAGGCTGAGCATGTTGACTGTTTGCTTCCGGAGCTCTGCGGGCACCCACAGGCATCCAGGGAAGGGTGGAAGACTGGCCTGGTGTCTCTTCGCTCCCCTTGCCGGTTTCCAAACCGGCCACACTGCAGACTCCCCATGTTGCGGGACACAGGAATCCAACGTCAGGCCATCACGCCGGGGATGCATCCTTTCCCTGGGGTCTCGCTCTGGTCTTCTGCGTGGGAATGAACGAGAGCCACACGCCTGTGCGTGTGTGAGACTGTCACGGCCACGGCGACACCCACAGGCATTGCCTCCTTCACGGAGAGAGGGCCTGGAAAACTCAAGACTCCCACGGAGGTTCAGTTCCACACTCCCCTCCAGCCTTCCAGGCTGGATTCTCCCTGCTGAAGGCGCGTGGGAGCCCAGAGAGCGGCCTCCAGTTCCCGCGGGATTCCTGGAGAGGTCCGGAGAGCCAGACCCCGAAACCCGCCCCCCTCACCCCTTCCCCCTCTCCCCCTTCCGCTTCGTCCCTCCCGCCCCCACCGCCACCCCCGCCCCCACCACCAGCGTCACCACCACCACCACCACCACCACCGCCCCCCCTCCCCCCGGCCCCAGGGGGCCTCCACGCCCTGGGACCCTTCCGGAGGGCGGGCTGTCCCAGGGCTCACCGCCATTCATGAAGGGGTGGAGCCTGCCTGCCTGTTGGTCTTTATAAGAGCGGCTGGCTGGCTGTCCGGGCCGGTCTCCTGGCTGCACCTGCGCCCAGTGCACAGGCCGGCTGAGGTGCCCGGGAGCCCGCGGGCCTCTCTCTGCCCGTGTCCGTCCGTGAAATTCCGGCCGGGGCTCCCCGCGATGGCTCTCCCGACACCTTCGGACGGCCCCCTCCCCGCGGAAGCCCGAGGACGAGGACGGCGAAGGAGACTCGTCTGGACCCCGAGCCAAAGCGAGGCCCTGCGAGCCTGCTTTGAGCGGAACCCGTACCCGGGCATCGCCACCAGAGAAGGGCTGGCCCAGGCCATCGGCGTTCCGGAGCCCAGGGTCCAGATTTGGTTTCAGAATGAGAGGTCACGCCAGCTGAGGCAGCACCGGCGGGAATCTCGGCCCTGGCCCGGGAGACGCGGCCCGCAAGAAGGCAGGCGAAAGCGGACCGCCGTCACCGGATCCCAGACCGCCCTGCTCCTCCGCGCCTTTGAGAAGGATCGCTTTCCAGGCATCGCCGCCAGGGAAGAACTGGCCAGAGAGACGGGCCTCCCGGAGTCCAGGATTCAGATCTGGTTTCAGAATCGACGGGCCAGGCACCCGGGACAGGGTGGCAGGGCGCCCGCGCACGCAGGCGGCCTGTGCAACGCGGCCCCCGGTGGGTGTCAGCCTGCTCCCTCTTGGGTCACCTTCGCCCACGCCGGGGCGTGGGGAACGGCGCTTCCCGCACCCCGCGTGCCCTGCGCGCCTGGGGCTCTCCCCCAGGGGGCTTTGGTGAGCCAGGGAGCGAGGGCCGTCCCCGTGCTCCAGCCCAGCCAGGCCGCGCCGGCACGAGGGATCTCCCAAGCGGCCCCGGCACGCGCGGATTTTGCCTACGCTGCCCTGGCTCCCGCGGACGGGGCGCTCTCCCACCCTCAGGCTCCTCGGTGGCCTGCGCACCCGAGCAAAGGCCGGGAGGACCGGGACCCGCAGCGCGACGGCCTGCCGGGCCCTTGCGCGGTGGGACAGCCTGGGCCGGCTCAAGCGGGGCCACAGGGCCAAGGTGGGCTTGCGCCACCCGCGTCCCAGGGGAGTCCGTGGTGGGGCTGGGGCCAGGGTCCCCAGGTCGCCGGGGCGGCGTGGGAACCCCAAGCCGGGGCAGCCCCACCTCCCCAGCCCGCGCCCCCGGAGGCCTCCGCGCGGCAGGGGCAGGTGCAAGCCATCCGGGCGCCCCCCGAGGCGGGGCTCCTCCAGGAGCCGGGGCGCTCGTCTGCACTCCCCTCCGGCCTGCTGGATGAGCTCCTGGCGAGCCCGGAGTTTCTGCAGGGGGCGCAACCTTTCCTAGAAACGGAGGCCCCGGGGGAGCTGGAGGCCTCGGAAGAGGCCGCCTCGCTGGAACCACCCCTCAGCGAGGAAGAATACCGGGCTCTGCTGGAGGAGCTTTAAAAGGACGCGGGGCTGGGACGGGGTCGGGGCAGGGCGGTGGCCGGTGGCCTCTCTTTCGCGGGGAACACCTGGCTCGGCGTGGAGGGGCGTGTGTTCCCTCCGGGCCGACCCGCCTGGGATTCCTGCCTTCCAGGTCTAGGCCCGGTGAGAGACTCCACAGAGCGGAGAGCTGCCATTCTTTCCTGGGCATCCCGGGGATCCCAGCGCCGGCCCAGGTACCAGCAGGTGGGCCGTGTACTGCGCACGCGCGGGTTCTGGGGCAGCCTCCTAGGCTCTGGGAGCAGCCCGGGCAGAGCTCTCGTGCCTTTCCGCCACCCCACCCCGGCCTGACCAACCCCTCGCCACCCACACCCCGCACCCCCCAACCCCCACCCACGGAAAATGCGTCCTCCCCTGGGCTGGGTGGAGACCCCGGTCCCGCGAAACACCGGGCCCGCGCAGGGTTCGGGCCCGCCATCCCTCCGGCAGCGTCTCGCCTCCTCTGCGCCTCCGCTCCACCGTCGCCCGCCCGCCCGCCCGTGTCCCTGCAGACTCCCAGCTGCCACCGTGGAGTGCCTGGCGGCTGAACGCAGACCCCAGGCCCCGCGCCGGCGATGCCGACCGTTCCAGGCGGGAGGGAAGGCGGGCAGAGATGGAGAGACGAACGGGAGACCCAGAGGGGCCGAAGGATGGGCAGAGGGAAGTTGGGAGGGAGGGAGGGAGTGGGGGAGGGAGGGAGAGAGAGGGAGGCAGTGAGGAACGGAGGGAGAGACAGAGCGACGCAGGGACAGAGGGCGGGCGGGAGGGAGCCAGGGACAGAGGGAGGAAGGCAGAGAGAAAAAACGGTCTCCGGCCTCCGGGAGCAACGGGACCCCCGCGCTCCGGGAAAAGGGTAAGTGCCCGGCGCGGGCTGAGGGCTGGGCCCACGGCCGCCGCGTCGGGAGGGCGGGGCACCCATTCGCCCCCATTCCGTGGAACAAGGAACGGGCAGCTACCTCAGAGACAAAAGACCGGGACCCGGGTTGCCGTCGGGTTTTCACCCGCGTGGTTCACAGACCGCACATCCCCAGGCTGAGCCTCGCAACGGAGCGCCAGGCCGACAGCCCCGACCACAGAGGAGCCACACTCAGGACGAGTGAAGCGTGATTTGGGATTCCACGCTGCTGTGCCCTCTGCAAGGGGGCCTGTTGCTCACGTCTCTCCGGCCCCCGAAAGGCTGAGCATGTTGACTGTTTGCTTCCGGAGCTCTGCGGGCACCCACAGGCATCCAGGGAAGGGTGGAAGACTGGCATGGTGTCTCTTCGCTCTCCTTGCCAGTTTCCAAACCGGCCACACTGCAGACTCCCCATGTTGCGGGACACAGGAATCCAACGTCAGGCCATCACGCCGGGGATGCATCTTTTCCCTGGGGTCTCGCTCTGGTCTTCTGCGAGAAGACCTCCCAAGGTGCTGGGATTACAGGTCAGAGCCACCGCGCCCGGCCTGTACTTGTGTCTTTTCCAAAATTGACTATTTTGGGATAAGCTTAACATCCTCACTGCCTGCCTTTGCCCCCCACAAGTAATTAGCATACGCCTAAATAAAGTTTAAGCAAGCTAGCTCCACTATTCCCAAGCATGTATTATCTAGGGTCTAGTCTTTAGAAGTATAAAGGACAAATCGTGCGAGTACAACTACAGAAAATGTTGTACCCAAACTGGAAAGGCTTAAGTGATCAATTGACGGATTTGTGTTTCCTATGGAAGAGGGTAGAAGGCAGAGTGCTAATATACATATATAGGGGAGAAGAGGACAGGGCTTTTATGAAATGAATGCAGTCAAATCTTGGGAAAAGTTTCTTAAGTAGCATGAATGCTAGAGAGAGGATTCATGCAATTTCAATGTTAGCCGTGTCTACAAATATTAAGACATAGCCAGCAGTTTTTGAAAAATAAATTATTCTCAACAAAACTGTTAATGAGATTGATGAGGTGTTTCCTTTATTTTTTGTCTTCCAGTTACTTGGGTTTCACAGTCACATATTCAAGGGAGCGTACGGCTGTTTGGTAAAAGGAGAGAATTCCACATCATGTTTTTGTTTGTTTGTTTTTAAAGATGAAAGAGCTGAACAACCTTGTTTGGTGTTAGCAATACCACCAGATTGTTCAAATTTCTTTAGAATCGTACTCCTTAAATTACACTCTGATGTACTTTCAAATACTGTCTGTAATGGCCTGTGAATTGACAGCTCATTAGGACATTCTTCAGTTTGGCTGAAACCAAAAAACCTGAAACCGTCGAAATTGAAAAAAAATGGGGTTTGCCAAATTCTGCTTCTTACACTTTCACCTACCACGCCGTGTTCAAATATTGTGCTTGATAAGTATCGGAAACTTAAGGTACTCTTAATTTCAGTATAGTTTCACCAAAGTGGTATTCTTTGTGAGAAAGCCATAATCTCATCAGTAATGCCTTTCGAAAAGATCCAACGGAAAATATGAGCTAGCAACTCATCATGGCAAGAAAGTAAAATTCAGGAAAAATCCTAAGGCAGAGCAGCTTCAGGCTTCCGTGTGAAACTATCATAGTCTGGGCGCAGTGGCTCACGCCTATAGTCCCTTCACTTTGGGAAGGCAAGTTGGGGCAGATCACCTGAAGTCGGCAGTTGAAGACCACCCTGGCCCAAATGGTGAAACCTCCTCTACACTTTAAACAAAAGACAAAAATTTGCCTGGCGTGGTGGCGTGCTCATTTAGTTCCAGCTACTCTGGAGGCTGAGGCAGGAGAATGCCTTGAGCCCAGGATGCGGAGGCTGCAGTGAGCTGAGCTCAGGCCACTGTAATCCAGCCTGGGGGACAGAGGGAGACTCTGTCTCAGAAATAAATCAATAAGTACCTAAATAAATAAATAAAATGAAATGAAATTGAAACAATATTTTCATATTCCCCTCACCCAGCGCATTTTATTTTCAGAGTATTGGATAAACCACCTGTTTCCCTGTGCGTTAGAGATTTTTTTTTTCTCAGACATTGAAGTTTTCTAAGTGCAACTCCATAAAAAGTCTCATTTTTAGCGTAAATAGTTTCTTTATGGTTGTGAAACGTGAACTTTGCGATTCTGTGAGGAAGACTGAATTCTGAAATACCCCCTGCATTTCCCGCCCCTCGGAGACTCGCCCTGTGTCTGCCCCTCCCTTGGGTGTGGGCGGAAGCGTGAATGGATGAGCCCGCCCAAATCCCTGATTACCTTAGGGATATCCTGAGCCAATAGCTGCTAAGGGCTGGGTCTAATTCAATCACCCGAGCTCTTTATAAGGGAGGACTGGAGCTCCCTGAGACGACATTGCCCTGTGGGAGATTCCCCGGCACTGGCCGTGCAGACCCAGGGAGCCTCACAGCCCAGACCTGGGCAACACTTGCAGGAGCCGAGAGCGTCCTCACGGCAGCAGGCAGAACAGACAAGTGGGCCTGGGGCTCACAACCGGAAGGCATTGAATTCTGCCACCACCTCGAGTCAGATCGAAGCCAGACCCTTCTCAGGTGAAGGCAGCGGCCACACAGCCGGACCCATCCCGGAGGTCCCTCGTGTGGCTCTGAGCAGGTGGCAGTCACTTGGACTGGTAGAACTTCTGACCTCTGAGCTGGTGTTTGTTTTAAATGTCCAAAACTTGTGAGAATCTATTCTGCATTGATGTAAAACTAATATACTCTCCATCCACAAGTTTCTTCACATTGTGGAAGTGAGAAAATTCAGCGTGTGTGTTTGTGTGTGGGAAGGGGAGGCAGGGAGCTGTGTCCAGTTATGGCTAAAGTGGCTCAGCAGAAACACGGCAGCTAAAATCTTCGAAAGGTTCTCGCTGCAGATCCGTAATCAAACCACCCCAGCCAGAACTTCTGCCTCTACAGCTGCTGTCACGGGGCAGACTTGAATCTCACCCGTGGAGACGGGCAGGCAAACAGGTGTGTCTGCTGAGATGTTCGCCATGCCCGGAGGTCTGAAGGGCAGCAAGAAGGATGGAATCCCTGAGGACCTAGGTGGGAACTTGGAAGAACCCAGGGATCAGGAAGGTGAGCTCAGGAGTGAGGATGTCATGGACCTCACAGAAGGGGACCAGGAGGCCTCAGCCTCAGCTCCTCCTGCCGCCAAAAGACGGAAAAGAGATACCAAAGGAAAGAAGGAGAGGAAGCCCACCGTGGATGCAGAGGAGGCTCAGAGGATGACAGCCCTGCTGTCTGCCATGTCTGAGGAGCAGCTGGCCCGCTACGAAGTGTGTCGCCGGTCAGCTTTCCCAAAAGCACGCATTGCAGGTCTGATGAAGTCTATCACCGGCAGTTCGGTGTCTGAGAACGCCGCCATTGCCATGGCTGGAATCGCCAAGGTCTTTGTTGGAGAGGTGGTGGAAGAGGCCCTGGACGTGTGCGAGATGTGGGGAGAAACGCCCCCGCTGCAGCCCAAGCATTTAAGGGAGGCTGTCCGCAGGTTAAAGCCCAAGGGCCTCTTCCCCAACAGCAACTACCAAAAAATCATGCTCTAGGCCCAAGGCCAGAGGCAAGGGTCTGTTGGTGCAGGAATAAGTACTGCATTCATCTTCCAACCACAGGACTGCGTTTGCTGGAGCTTCCGCCTCTCAGTCCACCCCGGATTTACCCACGATCTTCGTGTCTGAAAATGTGAAGTTGCCCTTACCTGGATGAAGACAGCAGACTGTTTCATAGGAGCCTTGGCCAAATGCTTGGGCATCTTCATGGGATATTGAGGCATCTTTCTATGTCTTTCTAGTTGGGAGAATAAAGGTGCCTGGGCCTAGAGCATCCTGTGGACAGGTAGCTGCGTTCAGAGAGGGAAGCCCTCCCCAGGAGATTTGTATGGTTTCACGCTGAAGCCTGGTGTAGCCGTGTCTTAGCTTGTAGGCTCATGTCTGGGTTTCAGAAACTGAAGCTTCCGGAAATGTCTCCCAATTGTTGTTCTTCTGTACATTTTCAACGCTCATATGTATTTTTGGGAGCCACCACAAAATCAGTTAAACTGTTCAACTGTTTTCCAAACTGCAGAAGTGAACATAAAACCGAAAAGCACTTTTGTTCTCTAAGTTGACTCTTCCATTCCTGCCTACTGTGCTTTATGTCAGCAAGTGACCCTTTGCTTTATTATAATGCAATATAGTAGAGATGCATCACGTAAGACTAGAGGGAAACCAATTCCAAAACCACCTTTCCTCAAGCCGCCGTTTGTAATGAACACATGGGCAGTTTCAAAGACACAGAGAGAGCCTATGGATACCTCACGTTCGCTACACATGGTGATTTTACCAGTGCTTCCGGAGACACTGAAATTGACTTCCAAACATTGCTTTAGAGTATTCTTGATTTCATTCATTCTACCGATGACCCACTCAGAATATCCAACCTGAGTGCAGAGACATTGGAGAAGTTGTTAAAGTATCGGACCGACTAGGTTCGTCACGAGCGACAAAGTTATCCCATACTCTACTTGTACATACTCGGCTTTACCTTGATGATGGAAGAGAGTAATTTTTTGTTATAGAATAAAGACCTGAGATTTATTATGGAATCACCGTGAATCTTCCCAGCACAGCTCACAGCTATCTATCCACGGTGCTGTTTCAGTCTGTTTACCTTTGCCATGTGCCCCCTGAATCGCAGAGGGTAAGCAAAAAGGATCGAAAAGACCCCATAGTTCAGCCCTAATATGGAATGGAGAGTAACGTGTGCTCTTTCTTCCTGAAGCCAGAGATACTCCCGGAAAATATAGTTTTATTTCCTCATACCCTCCGCTCTTGCTCTTAAACTAGGACTTATTGTACATAGAATCTGCCTTCGGGTATTACACAAATTTCTAAACTTTACCAAGTATGGGGAAATTCTGTTTCATACCTCCATATAGTGACGTTGTTCAGCTTTCCTTTTATTTTTACCAACTTTCTTGTAAAGGCAGGTAACAAGTTAGAACAGTGCATCTTCGAGACACAAGGAGGGTACAGGTTCCTGGAAGAACTGATGGAGATGGGAGGGCTCTCTGGGGAATTAAAGTGCTCGAGCAACCAAAAGAAGTAAGATCCAAGAGACTTAATATCTCCCAGTCTTTAGATTGCTCTCAGCTCGTTCCTTTGCCATGGCACTGAGGAGTCATGGAAGCTGTATTCTGTCAGATGTTGCAGGTCTAGCACTTTCTGAAGAGTAGGGGAAAAGAGAAGCTGGCCCAGGCAGGTTGGTCTGCTGAGGTGGAGACAAGCAATTTTTCCCGGAGCTTCAATACTATCCTTAAAGTACGTTACTATTCGTAATGTACATTTGGAGACTGCCTAGAAAAATGTGGTCTCTGATTGGTGCTGGTTAAGTGGTGACGAGATAACTCAGAAGTAAAATGAGTGTACCTGCCTATACACACACACACAAACACACACACACACACACAAACACACACACACACACAAACACACACATACATATATAGGTAGATTTTTTTTTTTTCTTTTTTGAGGCGGAATCCCACTCTGCCGCCCAGGCCGGAGTGCAGTGGCGCAATCTCGGCTCACTGCAAGCTCCGCCACCCGGGATCGTGCTCTTCTCCTGCCTCAGCCTCCCGAGTAGCTGAGACTACAAGCGCCTGCCACCACGCGCGGCTAATTTGTGTATGATTAGCAGAGACGGGGTTTCATCGTGTTAGCCAGGATGGTGGCGATCTCCTGACCTCGTGACCGGGCGCCTTGGCCTCCCAAGGTGCTGGGATTACAGGTGTGAGCCACCGCGCCCGGCCTGTACTTGTGTCTTTTCCAAAATTGACTATTTTGGGATAAGCTTAACATCCTCACTGCCTGCCTTTGCCCCCCACAAGTAATTAGCATACGCCTAAATAAAGTTTAAGCAAGCTAGCTCCACTATTCCCAAGCATGTATTGTCTAGGGTCTAGTCTTTAGAAGTATAAAGGACAAATCGTACGAGTACAACTACAGAAAATGTTGTACCCAAACTGGAAAGGCTTAAGTGATCAATTGACGGATTCGTGTTTCCTATGGAAGAGGGTAGAAGGCAGAGTGCTAATATCGATATATAGGGGAGAAGAGGACAGGGCTTTTATGAAATGAATGCAGTCAAATCTTGGGAAAAGTTTCTTAAGTAGCATGAATGCTAGAGAGAGGATTCATGCAATTTCAATTTTAGCCGTGTCTACAAATATCAAGACATAGCCAGCAGTTTTTGAAAAATAAATTATTCTCAACAAAACTATTAATGAGACTGATGAGGTGTTTCCTTTATTTTTTTTCTTCCAGTTACTTGGGTTTCATAGTCACGTATTCAAGGGAGCGTACTGCTGTTTGGGAAAATGAGAGAATTCCACATCATGTTTTTGTTTGTTTGTTTTTAAAGATGAAAGAGCTGAACAACCTGTTTTGGTGTTAGCAATACCACCAGATTGTTCAAATTTCTTTAGAATCGTACTCCTTAAATTACACTCTGATGTAGTTTCAAAAATTGTCTGTAATGGCCTGTGAATTGACCGCTCATTAGGATATTCTTCAGTTTGGCTGAAACCAAAAGACCTGAAACCGACGAAATTGAAAAAAAATGGGGTTTGCCAAATTCTGCTTCTTACACTTTCACCTACCACGCCGTGTTCAAATAGTGTTCTTGATAACTATCGGAAACTTAAGGTACTCTTAATTTCAGTATAGTTTCACCAAAGTGGTATTCTTTGTGAGAAAGCCATAATCTCATCAGTAATGCCTTTCGAAAAGATCCAACGGAAAATATGAACTAGCAACTCATCATGACAAGAAAGTAAAACACAGGAAAAATCCTAAGGCAGAGCAGCTTCAGGCTTCCGTGTGAAACTATCATAGTCTGGGCGCAGTGGCTCACGCCTATAGTCCCTTCACTTTGGGAAGGCAAGTTGGGGCAGATCACCTGAAGTCGGCAGTTGAAGACCACCCTGGCCCAAATGGTGAAACCTCCTCTACACTTTAAACAAAAGACAAAAATTTGCCTGGCGTGGTGGCGTGCAAATTTAGTCCCAGCTAGTCTGGAGGCTGAGGCAGGAGAATGCCTTGAGCCCAGGATGCGGAGGCTGCAGTGAGCTGAGCTCAGGCCACTGTAATCCAGCCTGGGGGACAGAGGGAGACTCTGTCTCAGAAATAAATCAATAAGTACCTAAATAAATAAATAAAATGAAATGAAATTTAAATAATATTTTCATATTCCCCTCACCCAGCCCATTTTGTTTTCAGAGTATTGGATAAACCACCTGTTTCCCTGTGCGTTAGAGATTTTTTTTTCTCAGACATTGAGGTTTTCTAAGTGCAACTCCATAAAAAGTCTCATTTTTAGCGTAAATAGTTTCTTTATGGTTGTGAAACGTGAACTTTGCGATTCTGTGAGGAAGACTGAATTCCGAAATACCCCCTGCATTTCCCGCCCCTCGCGTCCCTGGGGAGTCCGTGGTGGGGCTGGGACCAGGGTCCCCAGGTCGCCGGGGCGGCGTGGGAACCCCAAGCCGGGGCAGCCCCACCTCCCCAGCCCACGCCCCCGGAGGCCTCCGCGCGGCAGGGACAGGTGCAAGCCATCCGGGCGCCCCCCAAGGCGGGGCTCCTCCAGGAGCCGGGGTGCTCGTCTGCACTCCCCTCCCGCCTGCTGGATGAGCTCCTGGCGAGCCCGGAGTTTCTGCAGCGGGCGCAACATTTCCTAGAATCGGAGGTCCC